>NW_026652294.1:16266006-16866006 GCF_009828535.3 Hylobates moloch | reverse complement strand
TCTGTTGCCCAGGCTGGAGTGCAGTGGCGCAATCTCGGCTCACTGCAAGCTCCACCTCCCAGGTTCATGCCATTCCTCTACCTCAATCCCCCGAGTAGCAGGGACTACAGGCGCCTGCCATGACGCCTGGCTAATTTTTTGTATTTGTAGTACAGATGGGGTTTCACCGTGTTAGCCAGGATGGTCTCGATCTCCTGACCTCGTGATCCACCCACCTCAGCCTCCCAAAGTGCTGGGATTACAGGCGTGAGCGACTGCGCTTGGCCGACTTTAGACATTTTTAAAGATCTCCAGGTAATTCTGTGGTGCAGCCAAGTTTGGGACCCATTGCCCTGGAGAGGGAGGGGTTCTCTTCTTCTCTTCTCAAAACCAATAGAATGTTGCTCTCTGGGGACATATTTGAGCTTCTGAACATCCAGGGGCAGATCTCTTTCTTGGAAGCTGTGAGACACAGGGACTCATGTTCCACAGGGTCTCGCTCACCTCTCCCCTGGCCTGTTGCAGAGCACCAGCCTAGGCTGGGCCCTGGCAGGGCACTGAGGACACCGGAGAGGACAGTCTCTGCCCCAAGGATGCTTGGCCACCAGCCAGCCCCACCAGCACCAGCAAGAAAGGGGAGACAGGCCCCAGGAAGACACCAACAATGAGAAGGGGTAAGTGGGATGCAAGGAAGCCAGGAGCTGTGGGAACCCCTGACAGTGAAGTAACCCCTCCTTGGGTGGGTGGGCTTCGGGGAAGGAGAGGGAGGGCCTAATCGGGACAGAGGTTGTTGCTACCTTTCCATCCGGCCACCTGCCACGCCACCTGGTGCCTTTGCCAGTCAGTGAGATCACTGAGCTCTCTCTGTACTTCCTGCCAGATGGGCCATTCGTTCATTCATGAAGTTAATCAATGCACAAATCTCAATTGGGCACACCTCTGTGCCGGGCATCATGCCAGGCCTAGCAGTGAATAAGACAGACAAGGGCTAGGTGTGCAAAGTAAAGAATGACCTCGCCCAGCCCTGTAATATGTGGGAGCTCAAGTGAACCCACTGTGGGATCCCTAAGATGCTGCAGAAGTGAGTAAACTTCTCCTTTCTTTTTTTTTTTTATACCCTAGTTGGTCACCCTGTCACCACAGAACCTTGATTTAACAGAGGCAAAATGCAAGTCTGCCATGAAGAATACTGGAGGTAGGGAAACTTCCAGTGGCAATGATAAAACCAGCAGCAATGATAATAGAAGGCAAACCTGCAATGGTCTGTGGCAACCCTTGGGGACTCCAGAAATACCTGGGGTGGAAGAGAAATTTGCAAGAGACCAGGATTTTTGTGTGTACAGATGGAGTTGGAGGCCAAGAAGACCTACATGTTCATGTTAATTAAAACTGGAGCTGGGACACATTCCAAACTCATGTATTTTCCAAATTGTATGTAACTACATAGTACCTTTATAATGAAAATGAAAAAAATTTTAAACTATCACCTGCCACTCCTCCCCCTCTTCCCTCCTGTCATCTGTCATGACTCTGCAGTCAACACCTTTGCGTGGAGACTGTTGCTCAAGCTAAGATCCATTCTCCATTTCCAGGGCCCTGCAATGACAAGTTAATGATTTGAGAAAAGCTGTTATTGAGAGAAAATCATCCCTTTACTATAGCATAATTTATAATCATGAAAAATGTGGAGCCATTAAAATGTTCCAACACTAGGGAACTGGTTACATACAAAATATTCATCCACTTGATAAAACACTGTGTAGCTGTCAGAAATGATGCTCACTCAATGACTGGGTTAATGTGGAAAATGTTGATTGTATTATTAGGTGGAAAAGGACTTTCTTACCTTTTACCTAAGGGGAAACACATCTCTCAAACTTGTGTGTAGGAAAACAAAACCCCTTAAAGGAATACAGCAAGGTCACAATGCGGCTATTTATTTAGAGGTAAATTTGGTGATTCCTTCCCCTCTTCTTTCTGCCTTTCTGTGCTTTTCAAGTTTTCAGTTATGCACATTACTGTTTTATAAAATAGAAGGAATATAGATAATAAATATTTACATCAAATCTGAAATAAAATGTTTAAAAAGAGGACAAACTTGGCCGGGCGCGGTGGCTCACGTCTGTAATCCCAGCACTTTGGGAAGCCAAGGTGGGCAGATCACAAGATCAGGAGATTGAGACCAGCCTGGCCAACATGGTGAAACTCCATCTCTGCTAAAAATACAAAAAATTGGCTAGGCGTGGTGGGGGGCGCCTGTAGTCCCAGCTACTCGCGAGGCTGAGGCAGGAGAATCGCTTGAACCCAGGAGGTAGAGGTTGCAGTGAGCTGAGATCATGCCAATGCACTCCAACCTGGCAACAGAGGGAGACTCCATCTCAAAAAAACAAAAAAAAAGAGGCCGGGCACGGTGGCTCACGCCTGTAATCCCAGCACTTTGGGAGTCTGAGGCGGGCGGATCACGTGGTCAGGAGATTGAGACCATCCTGGCTAACACGGTGGAACACTGTCTCTACTAAAAATACAAAAAATTAGCTGGGCATGGTGGCGGGCATCCATAGTCCCAGCTACTCGGGAGGCTGAGGCAGGAGAATTGCCTGAACCCGGGAGGCAGAGGAATCACCAAATTTACCTCTAAATAAATAGCCGCATTGTGACCTTGCTGTATTCCTTTAAGGGGTTTTGTTTTCCTACACACAAGTTTGAGAGATGTGTTTCCCCTTAGGTAAAAGGTAAGAAAGTCCTTCTCCACCTAACAATACAATCAACATTTTCCACGTTAACCCAGTCATTGAGTGAGCATCATTTCTGACAGCTACATAGTGTTTTATCAAGTGGATGAATATTTTGTATGTAACCAGTTCCCTAGTGTTGGAACATTTTAATGTTCCAACTCAGTGCAGCGAGCTGAGATCGCGCCACTGCAGTCCAGCCTGGGCGACAGAGTTGTCTCGAAACAACAACAACCAAAGAGGACAGACTCATAGTCAGCGGGTCTTCATGTATTAATAGCTTTGTAAGTTGCTTGAGTGCGTGCAGACTCCTTCTCATCACGGAACAAGGCAACAGTGGAAGAATGGCTGTTTCCACGGAAGACCACCTCATGGTTGCTAGCAATGGCTGGAAAGCGTAGGGAGCCTCCAGCCCATCTGTGCATCCACCCATCCATCCATCCAAAACCAAAAAGGCATTGTTCTAGGCACTGGGGAAAAGCAGTAAACAAAACGAATCCTGCCTTCACGAAGTTTTCATTCTCAAGGCGGAGGTAGGGGAACACGGAAGAGAAATACAGTAAATCAGTGTTACAGTGTATTATGAAGTAATGAGTGTTGGGGAGAAAAATAAGTTTGGGAAGGAGTTATACAGAGTGTAGGATGGGGCAGGAGCACAGTTTCAAATAGGATCATCGGGGCACGCCTCTCTGAGAGGCTGATCTCTCAGCAAAGACATGAAGGAGGTGAGGGTGTCTGGGAGAATACCCATGAAGGTATCTGGGAGAAGAGCATTCCAGACGGAGGGAGCAGCAAGGGCAAACACCTGCTTGGGACGTTCAGGGGGCCGCAGGTGGGGTGCGGTGCCGGGAGCAGAGGGAGGCGGGGGAATGCGAAGGGAGGGTAGGAGAGGAGGCTGCAGAGGGAGCTTGAGGCCAAAAGGTGCAGGGTCTTAGAGCTACAGTGAGGATTTGGGCTTGTACTCTGAGTGAGGCGGGGACACATGGGTGATTTCAGGCAGAGGAGTTACCTGATGGCTTCGGTTTTAGGAAGATCGCTCTGGCTGTTGTGTTGAGAGGAGACCGCAGGGCAAGGCGATGCCAGAGATATCTGTTAGCAAATGTTGGAAACGACCCTCGGGAGAGAGGGTGGTGGCCTGAACCAGTGTGGTGGCAACAGAGGTGGTGAGACGTGGTCAGATTTTGGATGTGTTCTGAAGGGAGAGCCCGCAGGATTTGTTCATGGACTGGACCTGTGGCGTGAGGGAAAGAAGAGCCAGGATAACGCGGGGTTGTGGCCTGCGCAACTGGTGGGATGGAGCTGTTGGCACCTGAAATGGACAGGTGGGAGCGGGGGTGGAGTGAGAGCAAGGTGCTCAGGGTGGACGTGTCACGTCTGTGATGCCCAAAGACACATGGAAGGGGAGGTGCTGAGTAGGTGATGAGATCCATGCATCCGATTCAAGATGTGGGGTCTCCAACAACAAATTAGTTGGAGATAAAAATTTGTTAATAGATGGTATCTAAAACCGTAAGAGTGGGTAAGATTATCAAAAGAGTGAACACAGGTCTGAGAAATATGTCGAAGGCCAGCCCCTGGGCACCCCAGCTTGCAGAGAATGTGGAGAGCAGGGGAACCCTCAAAGGAGACTGAGACGGAAGCAGCCACCGAGGAAGGAGGCGCACCAGGAGTGGGTCTCCAGTAGACCAAGTGAGGAAAGACTCAAAGTGCAGAAGGGATACACCGGACCAGTGCTGCTGACAGGTCAAGGACAGGAGAATCGATCTGATTTAGCAACACGAAGACCACTGGTGGCCTTGATGAGAGTGGTTATGGTGAAGTGGCTGAGGACAAAAAGCCTGAATGGAGAAGTTTTAAAAGAAGGCAGAAAGAGGCTGGGCACGGTGGCTCACGCCTGTAATCCCAGCACTTTGGGAGGCCGAGGTGGGCGGATAATTTGAGGTCAGGAGTTTGAGACCAGCCTGGCCAACATGGTGAAACGCTGTTTCTACTAAAAATACAAAAATTAACCAAGTGTGGTGGCAGGTGCCTGTAATCCCAGCTACTTGGGAGGCTGAGGCAGGAGAATCCCTTGAACCCAAGAGGTGGAGGTTGCAGTGAGCCAAGATTGTGCCACTGCACTCCAGCCTGGGCCACAGAGCGAGACTCTGTCTCAAAAAAAAAAAAAAAAAAAAGGCAGAAAGTACAAGCAATGTTTTGGAGGGGTTTTGCTGGAGGAAGAAGTGAGGTCAGAAAAGGAAAAAGAATTCAAGATGGAAGAAATGCTAGTACGGTTCTGTGCTGATGGGGATGATCCAATAAGGAAGAGATGGTGGAGGAAACTCCCAGGGAATGTCCCCTACCCTTTCAGCTCCCAGTGCCCGTGTTGGATGCAGCCTGCACTGGAACCCTGTCTCCAGACCTGACATCCTGACGGTACCATCCCAGCTCCATCCCACTTCCCAAGCAGCCTCTGCAACATGGTTTTTAGAGATACATGGCAACGTACCAATAAAATCTGATATATGACATTCTGTAGGTAAGTTCTCCTTTTCACACACACAGGAGCTCAGTGTGGATGTGTTAAGAATACCCTCCTGGGGAAACTCCTGCTGTATCCCCTACCAGCCACAAGATTCATTTCAGGCAGGGCGCAGTGGCTCATGTCTATAATCCCGACACTTTGGGAGGCCGAGGCGGAAGGATCGCTTGAGCTCAGGAGTTGCCCAGCTGGTCTCAAACACAGTGAAAGCCTATCTCTTTTAAAAATACAAAAATTAGCCAGGTGTGGTGGTGCATGCCTGTGGTCCCAGCTACTCAGGAGGCTGAGGTAGGAGGATCGCTTGAGCCTAGGAGGTTCAGGCTGCAGTGAGCTGAGATTGCACCACTGCACTCCAGCCTGCCCAGAAATTCCTTGATCCCTGTTCCCCTCCCCCACAAAAAGGGAAGAAGAAATATTCACTGAAAGTTTGCTATGCACTAGGAACTCTGCTAAGTGCTTTCCCAACTTTACCAAATGACAAATGGCAAATCGTTATGGAAAACTTAGCACTTT
This sequence comes from Hylobates moloch, assembly GCF_009828535.3. Classification (NCBI taxonomy): domain Eukaryota; kingdom Metazoa; phylum Chordata; class Mammalia; order Primates; family Hylobatidae; genus Hylobates; species Hylobates moloch. Next base: position 16,860,261 of record NW_026652294.1, on the reverse strand, counting down.
CTAGACACTGTGCTGAGTACTCTACATGTCCTGTCTTATCTCATCCTTGCAAAACACTGCTTCAGTAGGAACATTTATTGTCTGAAGTTTATAGACAAGGACTCTAGGGTGCAGAGCTGTTAAGTATTAATAAGTTGCTCAAGGTCATCCACCCAGCAGGTGGCAGATCTGAGCCAGAACCCTCCAACTCTTGGTTCCTTGCTCTTAACCATTACCCTGCACTGCCTTGGTTATCCTGAGGTCACACCAGTAAAGCATGGGAGGGCTGAAATTCATACCTGCCTGTGCTTATAGGCCTAAGGCAGAAATTTTAAGTTTGAGCCTGAGCAAGTGTCGCCAATGCTGGCAACACTTACTCTTAAAATGATTTGGAGATTAATATTTTCCACACACGCACATCAAAATTAATAGTTACATTCAGTCTGCACTTGGCAGGGATTTTTCACAAGCATTGATCCAAACTCTCCCAGATTTGTGTAAGGCAAGGGTCGGCAGTGCGTGGGCCAAACTAGGCCTACCACCTGTTTCTTAAAATTTCATTGGAAGATTACCAGGTCCTTCACTGATTGTCTGCAGCTGCTCTTGTGCTACAGTGGCCAAGTTGAGAAGTTGTGACAGAGACCGAAAGGCCTGTGCAACCTAAAATATTTACGATCTGGTGACATTCAGAAACAGCGGGTTGACCCCTGGTCCAGAGGATTCAAGACAAGCAACTTTTGAGTATCTAGAATTCTGGCTTTCAAAATGAGAAATTGCCATCTGTGAGCCGGGAAACCAATTTCCGAACCTATAAGGAACCAGGGGGCGATGGTGTTTCTGTGAGAGCACTTTGCACACTTGCCTCCTTTCCATCACAGGGCCAGGCAGCCCTCAAGCAAGTAAGGTGAAAGGTTGGAGGTAGGTTCAGTGCTGACCTCAAGAGAGGCCTGGCACTGGGCAGTCTACCCTGTCCCTCCCCCACAGAGCTCACTGCCTCACTTTCCACCTGGCCTCTTTCTCCACCCGCAGACCAGTTCTCTCTGCACTACTCATCGGCTTACCCGTGGATCCAGGCTCAGAAAACATTCCACCCGTGTGAAACTGTGCAAGACCCGCGGATCCAGGCTCAGAAAACACTCCGCCCGTGTGAAACTGTGCAAGACCCGCGGATCCAGGCTCAGAAAACACTCCGCCTGTGTGAAACTGTGCAAGTCTCCTCTTGCCACTGTTTTGACTTTCTCACAAAATGGAGACGAGAATGAGGAGTTCTTATGAAGAACTCAGTTTCATTTTTAAGTGAAAATTAAATGAGATCTCATATGCGAAGGCACCTACGGTCACCCCCGGTACCTGACAGACGTTCAGCCAATGCTGTGCTTCCAGAAAGCACGACAGGAGACTCGGGAAGCATTTACTGACTGCTCTGGATGAAGAGAACCCTGGAGCAGGAACTCCGAGCTAGCACAGAAGACCCCAACCTCAGAGCACTTACCATTCCGCTGGAAAAACCATTTTATGCTCCTGTTTATTCTATCAGGCAAACACTGTCAAACACCAGCAAGGCAAGGCAACATTTGGAAAAGGGGAGGCTCCTTAGCCCCCACTCCTGCCAATAACTGGCCGTATGCTCTTGTGTTTAGCCTCTCTGGGCCCTTTGCTCCTGTATTGGTCAAAGAGAGGCTTGAACTATTTGAACGTCAAGGCTTGTGCCCAACTACAATTCCACAACCTTGAGTGCATGAACAGATGAAGAGAATAAGACTGGGGGAAGGAGTGGAAGGGCCTCCACTCAGTGAAGAAAGACTCACAGAGCCCGCATGACCACTGGGTGCCAGGATCCATGCAGGGCCTAGAGGCACGACCCCAGCAAAGCTGCCCGGGTTCTTGCTGGGGTTTGAGGCCTCGCTCTATGACCGTTCTGCGCCTCAGTTTCCTGAGGACACAAGAAGCAAACAATTCAGCAGGGAAGATACGACCTGACCAATTAGAACTGAGAGGTCAAGGGGATGTTGGGACTTAAGTCTCAGAACCCGTGTCATTGTCCTGTCTTTGGAACCTGGGACGGTTGTCCAGAGCGCTTGGCTCATCCCTGCAGCAGATCACACGATTAATAATAACAATAATAAGACATTTATTGAGTGAATACTATGTGCCATGTATTTCTAAGCATTTTACATATATGAACTTTTTTTTTTTTTTTGTCTGAGACAGAGTTTCACTCTTGTCGCCCAGGCTGGAGTGCAGTGGCGTGTCCCTGGCTCACTGCAACCTCTGCCTCTCGGGTTGGAGTGCTTCTCCTGACTCAGCCTCCCGAGTAGCTGGGATTACAGGCATTTGCCACCACGCCTGGCTAATTTTTTTTATATTTTTAGTAGAGACAGGGTTTCATCATGTTGGCCAGGCTGGTCTTGAACTCCTGACCTCAGGTGATCCACCCGCCTCAGCCTCCCAGAGTGCTGGGATTATAGGCGTGAGCCACCGCGCCCAGCCCATATGTGAACTTTTAAAATCCTTACATCAACCCTCTCAAGTAGAGACTAATACCATCTCTATTTGACAGATGGAAACGCTGAGGCACGCTAAGCAACTCCTGCAAAGGCACACATCCAGGAAGTGGCAGAGCCAGATTTCAAGTTTAGACAGCTGGGATCCGGAGCCCACGCTTTACATCCTGAAAGAATAAGGCTTTCTCAGCGCAGAGGAGCAGACCCTCTAGAGCCTCTTTCTCAGGCACATCCCTCGCCTTTTCTGGGTTAATCAGCTGTCTTCTGTGGAGCGAGCAGATCTACAGTTACGCTGGGGTGTGGTAAAAACCACCTGAGGACGGCCAGGCGCGGTGGCTCACGCCTGCAATCCCAACACTTTGGGAGGCGGAGGCGGGCAGATCACAAGGTCAGGAGATTGAGACCGGCCTGACCAACATCATGAAACCCTGTACCTACTAAAAATACAAAAATTAGCTGGGTGTGGTGGCACATGCCTGTAATCCCAGCTACTTGGGAGGCTGAGGCAGGAGAACTGCTTGAACCCGGGAGGCAGAGGTTGCAGTGAGCCGAGATGGTGCCGCTGCACTCCAGCCTGGTGACAGAGTGAGACTCCGTCTCAAGAAAAAAAAAAAAAAAAAGAACCACATGAAGGCTCTACTCAGATCAATCCTAGTCCTGACGCCCACAGCTGGCCTGGCAGGTGCCACAGACACTGAGGGATGCGTGGCAGCTCCAAGGCTCTGGTACTGGAGACAGAGAGCTGAATACAAAAGAGGCCTGGCCTCAAAGAATTCAAAATAACACAGCACGAAGCCAAGTACGGCAAGACTAAAGTCATGCTGCAGAGAGCTCAGAGGCAAGTGAGATGATGGGGGCTGGAGTATGTCGGAAATGTTCAGAGAAATGGTCTTGAGGGAAAAGGAGGTGGAAGGACAGGCTGTGTGGGAGGGAAAAAAAGGGGATTTCTGGTCAGGCATGGTGGCTCACGCCTATAATCCCAGCGCTTTGGGAGCTGAGGCGGGCAGATCACTTAAGGTCAGGAGTTCGAGACCAGCCTGGCCAACATGGTGAAATCCCATCTCTACTAAAAATACAAAAACTAACCAGGCGTGGTGGCACATGCTTGTAATTTCAGCTACCCAGGAGGCTGAGCCAGGAGAATCACTTGAATCTGGGAGGCAGAGGTTGCAGTGAGCCAAGATCGTGCCACTGCACTCCGGCTTGGGTGACAGAGTGAGACTCCATCTCAAAAAAAAAAAAAAAAAAAAAGAAAAGAAAGAAAGAAACGGTGGGGGGGAGTTCAATGGCTGGTGGCTGGGCCAGCGCATGCACTCCTACCTTGAGCCAGATCCGGGTGTAGGTGCCTGCCCTTGCAGACCCTGGTCATGTCCTAGGTCCTTGCGGTGAACAGACAAGGAAGGCCCCCGCCCTTGTGGGACTTACAATCTCGTGGAGATGGTCTTTGAGGTCCCTTTCAGCTTGGGCTCCTCATTACTGATTCTAAGCCTGAAAGATGGTTTGAGGCCAGGACTGGGAGGTGCCTTCAATGCCGGGCTAAGGAGTTTAGAATTTTGCCCACAGACAACAGAAGCTGTCCATGGAGATGGACCAGGAGCTCATGTGAGAACAAAGGTGTTTAGGAAGACTGATCTGGCTGAGAGGCACAGAACCACAATCCTTGAATATTTCCACTGACTCCCTCATACCCTGGCTGCCTCTTCCCTGCATTTAAATTAATAGGCTTTAACATTAATAGACTTTATTTTTTAGAGTGAATTTGAGTGGAAAGCACAGAGAGCTCCCCCACACCCTCTCCCCTCACCCTAGGCCATCATCATCTAGCACCATGTGGTAACATTGGTTACCACTGATGAACCTTCATAGAGACATCAATCCCAGCCTTTTTAAAAACGAGCTTTTCGGCCCGGTGCGGTAGCTCACGCCTGTAAGTAATCTCAGCACTTTGGGAGGCCGAGGTGGGTGGATCACTTGAGGTCAGGAGTTCGAAACCAGCCTGATCAACGTGATGAAACTCCGAGTTAAAAGAAAAAAAATTACAATATTAGCAGGCGTGGTGGTGCACACCTGTAATCCCAGCTACTTGGGAGGCTGAGGCAGGAGAATCACTTGAACCCAGGAGGCAGAGGTTGCAGTAAGCTGAGATGGCACCATTACACTTCAGCCTGGGCAACAAGAGCAAAACTCCGCCTCAAAACAAAACAAAACAAACAAATAAAAAGAGCTCTTCTGTTCTCTGTCTCTCGGCACCCTTTGAGAAGATGGCAGGATCCAAAATCCTGTAGTGGCGGATTCCAGCCAGTGTTCACATTAAGATCATCTTTGGCCTCTTCACAAAATTCAGATGCTCAGACCCCACTTGGACCGAATGAGTTGGAGCCTGCAGGTCTGCAGCCTGGGTGTGTAAATAGTGCTCTGATTTGCTCCTTTGGTTGAGAACCTCCAATATTTGGCCTAGAACTGGGTTGGGTAGTCTCCAAAATGGAGGCACCATTTTCCCGATATGCCGCTGTGTGGTGCCAGCTTTTGTGACCACTTGATCACAATTGCTCCTGTACAGCTTCTGACGGGACTTAGTGAATGCACAGGCATTTTACGAGCTGCGAGGTAGAAAGAACTGAGCTCCCAGGGGAAGGCGGAGCGCTCGGGTGGGAGTGCACGATAGGATCAGCCCCGTGCCTGGGACTGAGCATTTGTTTAGGCTTGATTTCCACCTGGAGAGACAAGTTCTGTTATCAACAACACACAGTCAGCACTTCCGCCTTGGGAGGGGCCCCACAGAATAGCTTTTTTTTTTTTTTTGAGACAGAGTCTCACTCTGTCACCCAGGCTGGAGTGCAGTGGCATGATCTCAGCTCACAGCAACTTCCACCTCCTGGGTTCAAGTGATTCTCCTGCCTCAGCCTCCTGAGTAGCTGGGGTTACAGGCACGTGGCATCATGCCCGGCTAATTTTTGTATTTTTTAATTTTTAGTAGAGATGGGGTTTTACCATGTCGACCAGGTTGGTCTCGAACTCCTGACCTCAGATGAGCCACCCACCTTGGCCTCCCAAAGTGCTGGGGTTACAGGCATGAGCCACCATGCCTGGCCAGAATAGCTTATCTGTCCTGACATCCTACAGATGGGGAAGCTGTGGGGCAGATGGGCAGAGATTTGACTGAGACCACACAGTTTCCTATGGCTCAGGGAGAAACACTTGGCTGCTGCTCCTTGAAATCCAGTTTTCTTTACAAACAAACAAACAAACAAACAAACTGCATCATTGGTTGCCATCGCAGGGGCCACTGGCCACTTGGGAGCATGGAGGGGAGGCTACTCTCTGAGCACACCTTGTCCTCAACAGAGGAACAGAAATGGAAGCCTGAGGCCAGGGCCACCTTTTGACTTATCTTAAACTTTTTGTAAATTCATCTTGTGTTTTAAATAAAGTCTCAGAGAACTATGTGCAGTTTCATTCTCAGACACTCTGCCTGTGCTTGTCGTATTCCTGGCTGGGAGTTTGAATCTGTGTCTCTTCGTGGAACTGTCAGTATGGTTTATATGATGGGAGCTACAGCAGGTGCCTCAGTGAGGCGTTAGGAAGCTGGACATGATTAATCTGGTCCTTTACCCTCTGGAAGCTCAGTCTGGTGGTGAGAAGAGACATGTACTAATTACCTAAGAGAAAATCCAGTTTCTCCAGGCTTTGTTTCCGAATGGCACCAATATATGGCTGCACGTTACCAATCAATGTTCATGTGATGAATGGAGGCTGCGGACTGGGGCTAAGCTTGAGTCAGAGAAAAGCATCATTGCTAAAGCCTGTCAAAACAGGAAGAATTATGTAAGTGGAAGGGGTTTGAGCCAAAAAAATCAAATGTATAAAGCATCTACTATGTGCTAGACAAAGATGACTTGTCTTTGGATGCTGTCTGTCTAGCTGGTCCGGAGGTCAGCACCTCTCACTGCCTGACAAAAGGTCAGCCAGCCACATGCTACACCTGAGGACTATGGGTGGAGACCAAGGAATCAGCTCGACTTGCTGACTGGCAGCGGAGAGAAGTCCTCACTGAGGACCGGCAGCCACCCAAGACGAAAGTAGGAACACACCCCCCTTTAGCAAAATATTTTTCTTTACATCATTTTCTCTTTCCTCCTTAGGGTTTTAACATGGTTATTGCCAACTGTTGTCCAACTTATTGATCTAGGGAACTGCTTGGTGTGATTTTTTGTCTCCCCCACATCTGATTCCTATGTTGATACCGTAACCCCCAATGTGATGGTGTTAGGAGATGGGGCCTTTCAGGGGGTGATTAGATCATCAGGGTGGTGCCCTCATGAATGGGATTAGTGCCCTTATAAGAGGCCCCACAGAGCTAGCTAGCCTCTTCCACCATTGGATGAATAGTGAGAAGGAGCTCTAAACCAGGAAAGGGGCCCGCACCAGTCATAGAATTTGCTAGAGCCTTGACCTTTGACTTCCCAGCCTCTGGAACTGTGAGAAATAACCTTATGTTATTTTTAAATTTTTTTTGAGTTGGGAGTTTTGCTCTTGTTGCCCAGGCTGGAATGCAATGGCCCAATCTCCGCTCACTGCAACCTCTGCCTCCTAGGTTCAAGCGATTCTCCTGCCTCAGCCTCCCGAGTAGCTGGGATTACAGGTGCCTGCCACCATGCCCAGCTAATTTTTGTATTTTTAGTAGAGACAGGGTTTCACTATGTTGGCCTGGCTGGTCTTGAACTCCTGAGGTCAGGAGAGCCACCCCCCCTTGGCCTCCCAAAGTGCTGGGATTACAGGCGTGAGCCACTGCGCCCAGCCAACTTCTGTTATTTAAAAATTACTCCGCTTATGGTATTTTGTTATCAGCTCAAATGGACTAGAGACAGGAGCATAGGTTTTGAATAGAAAGAGGGTTTATTTCAAGCACATTGAATTTTAGAAGGCTGTGGGGCTGCAGCTGGATTTGAGTCTAGACTCTAGGAAAGCTTTATGAACTCCAGTTTGGATTTAAGAGTCATTAGCTTACAGGCAGAAATTGGTCTCAACAGTGATCTTTTCAGTGGAGTATGGGAAGAAGGTGGCCTACAACTGAGCCCTAGAGGAATAACACGATTTAAAAGAGAGCTGGAGGAAGAGGAGCCTAGAAGAGGCAGAGAGGCAGCCAGAGACATGAGTGCAGGGCTGGCTCTGATTTCTGTGGGGTTTCTACAAGAGCAGCACTTAGAAACACTAGCAGTCAGAGGTTAAGGGCATAGACTTGGGAGCAACTGCCTGGGTTTGGATCCTGGTTCTGCAACTTCCTACTTATGTGACTTTGGGAAAGTTATTTAATCTCTCTATGCTTCCAGCTTCATCTTTTAACAGAGGAATAACAATACTGTCAGGTATGGGCTTTGATTTCTCCCTCCTTAGAAGCTGATGCATTAGCCTGTTATTGTTTCATGGATATTGGTGGAAGACACAAGACTCGGTGAAAGGCAAAGGACTTTATTACTCACAGTGCAGCAGGCAGCATGAGCAGCAGCACATGGAACAGTTCCATGAGCCCCCGAGTCCCACAGGCCTGGATAGATGTAGTGCTGGTAGTAGGTTTGCACTGCAGCTGAGGAGCACTGAGCTTAGGGGATCCACCTCTTTTATAACAGGTAGTAAGCAAGCTTGCTCTTTACCCTGAGGGGATACAAGTTTCCTTGCTGCAAACACAACCCCCAGAAATGGCCTGGGGAAGGGGCAATCCAGGCTTTGCATGCTTGTCAAACCCAGCAAGAAGGCAGGAAAGCTGCAGAGAGAAGTGCCTCAGGGGGCACCCGCCTCACAGAGCTGCTGGGAAGATGAAAGGAGTGAAAATGGGCAAGTGCCACCAACAGCGCTCCGCACACTTGTCCACTGTTGTTACTAGGGGTGGCAATGTGGAGGAAGGCAGGGCTGAAAACTGCATCATTTACATCCAAAATGGAAAGCAGTAATTCAACAAATAGGTACTGAATGCTTACAAAGCACCAGGCAAATGGATCAGCAGCCAACAGAACAAAGTCTTTGACCTCCAGGTGCCTGCATTTTAGTACAGAAAGACAGACACCAAATAAACTACCAGGGGAGCACATTGTACAGGGCCTTGTAGACCAAAATAAGGACCTGGAACTGGCTACGGGATGGGAAGCCAAAGAAGTTGGCACAAAAGCATGTCACAATCCGATTTGAACAGGCTGTTGAGAGAACAAACTTCAGCCATGGAGTGCTGTCGGAGAAAAGGTGGAGGCAAGGAGACCAGTTTAGGAGATAAGACGAGGCCGGGCAAGGACATGCCAGCTTGGAGTGGGTGGTGGTGGTGAGGTACTCACCCACTTTGGCCTGTCACAGTCCAACACACAAGGGAAGCAGCCTTGGGAACACTCAGCAGTCAAGCAAGTGGACAGAGGAGCATCCGTTAACTGTCATCCTCAGGGGCTGCTTCCAGGTAGTGGAGGTAGAAGGCAGGCAGCCACAGGGTGAAGATCAAGTAATTGGAGTCAGCCGGTAGAAACTTATTCCAGAAGTTTGCCACGAAAGAAACAACTTAGGGCCAGGTGTGGTGGCTCACGCCTATAATTCTAGCACTTTGGGAGGCCAAGGCGGGTGAATCTTTGAGGTCAAGAGTTTGAGACCAGCCTGGCCAACATGGTGAAACTCCGTCTCTACCAAAAATACAAAAATTAGCCAGGTTGGTGGTGCGTGCCTATAATCCCAGCTACTTACGAGGCTGACAAAAGAGAATTGCTTGAACCTGGGAGGCAGAGGGTGCAGTGAGTCGAGATAGTATCACTGCACTGCAGCCTGGGCGATAGAGTGAGAACCTGTCTCAAAAAAAAAAAAAAAAAAAAAAAGAAAGAAAAAAAAGTTCAATGAATAGCTTCAGCTTTTCCAATTTGTTTTTTTAACTTTTTAAGATCTAAGCACGCTTAAGTACCAAAGGGACTATTGAGAGGAAGAGGCAAACCAGGCAAGGGAGGAAACTGAAGCAAAGCACCGAGAAGGTGGGAAAGGCTGGGAGGCAGAGCACAGGTGTGGGGTTCACGGTGATGTGAAGAATGCCTCTAATAGAATGAGAGAGAAGGGGAAAGACACCCTGTGTGGAATTGAAGTAGGCTTGTAGATCTGGTAGTGAAAATTCATTCAGGGAGATTGTGTCTGACAACCTCCATATTCTCTGTGAAATAGGAAGCATGATGATCTCATATGGTGAAGTGAAGGGAGTTAAGAGATTTATGGATTATGGAGAATTTCAGAGATTTAGGAATTATTGGCTGAGAAACAAAACAAACGCAGCAAGGGATGGGTTTCAGCACAGGTGAGAAAGAAAAGAGGCCAGGTGTGGCGGCTCACGCCTGTAATGCCAGCACGTTGGGAGGCTGAGGTGGGAGGATCACTTGAGGCCAGGAGTTCGAGACCAGCCTGGGCAACACAGTGAAGCCCCATCTCTACAAAAAATTTTGCCGGGTGTGGTCGTGCACCTGTAGTTCCAGCTTCTCAGGAGGCTGAGGTGGGAGGATCACTTGAGCCCAGGAGTTTGAGGCTACAGTCAGCCTTGATCACACCACTGCACTCCAGCCTGGGCGACAGAATGAGACCCTGTCTTAAGGGGAAAAAAAGAAAAGAAACAGGAAGGAAAGGGCTAGGCAGGACATATTTTCTATGGTTGAACAAAAAGTGAGGGAGCCTGGGGGGCAGCCGGAGAGCCAGGGGCAGCAGGGACAGAGGAGGCAAGGCAGGGAAATAACACTTTGATAAGGTCAAGTGGGGCCACAGCCCCTGGCAAGGACAGTGTCTGTGGTACAGTAAAGGCAGGAGTTGAATCTAGGGGAGGGTGGATGGTGAAGAAGTGAAGCTGAAAGACCTCAGAAGCAGCTTTTGGACAGACTGGAGTTCAGCAGCTGGGGAAGCTAAGAGCAGCTGACATGGGCCCACTTGCTGGCCTCGTTTACCTTCTGGCTTATCATCACCATTTAGAATGTCTCACCTTAGAACGCCTGGCACTTTTCCTTCTTGTTCCCCCCACCCCCGCTTAAAAAGTCAAATCCAAGTTGTATCTTTGGAGCCTCAGGCAGAGGCAACAGGGAACGAGGATTAATACACACAGGCCAAAGAATGGTGTTTCTCTCTTTTATTTAAAAACAGTGCTTCATTACCATGTGCAAAGGCAGAGGCAGGGCTCCTCCTTTGCTTAGAGTTTATAAAAGCCAGCAACATGATCAATAATTTATACACATGGAGAGTAATACAAAAAAATAAGGAATAAAAGCTAAAGATCTAACTACTCCGACCTTCACAATTCCAGCTACTTGATAATAATAGGAGTAACCCAATGAATACTGTATGGTCTGAAAGCTACTATACAATATGATTCTTAACGAGAAGGGAAGGGAATTAGAGACTGTCACAAAGCCCTGGGATGCTTCTCTGGAGTTAGCAGGGAAACAGGACCCTGGGCAAGCAGCTCGGGTGTCCTAGGAAGTGATTCTGGGGGAGGACGGGAGGGGAGAGAGAAGGCTAGGTGGTCGATTACATAAGCATCCCATGTAATGCCCCCATGCCCCAAAGGTACCTGTTTTGCCATGGCAATGGGAGGGGCTGGAGGAACAGCATGTTGCATGTAGGGATGGTCCGGTCCCTGCCATGGGGAGGGGGGAGAAGAGGAGAGGTTCTGTGGCATTTTGAGCCTTGCAAAGATTTGGACTGGAAAGCTCAGAGACTCAGGTAGGTCAGCCTGTCAGGGACAAGTACACTCCACCGGCTCTCTTCTCGCTTTGCAGCCCTAGCTTACGTGTGTGTCAGCCCCAGGTTTGCTCCAGCTATTCACAAGCAGAATATAACACAAGAAAAACAATTCATATCCCTTAGGGAAAAAAGAGGATCAATTCATCACTCCATATATAATACAGCCAAAATGAGCTGCCAAAACAAGCACACACACAAATACTGTGAACAGAAAAATACAAGAAAATGACTAAGCTGGGAGTCTTGACGGGGTATGGACATTGCTTAAAGCACTTATCAGTCCCCGGAAAAACCAAACCAAAACACATTTTTTAAAAATTCAAAAACTCATGGACCCCCTGGGAAACTGGTGTTGGTAACAAAGGGCAGGGGGTGGGGAGAGAAAAGAGAATCACTGTTCCCTTTTTGCTCGCCAGTGAGTGGAGTCCTCAGGTCACCGGCATGTACACAAGTACCAGACGAGGAGGACCAAGTCCCTCTGCTGGTGGCCTCCTAAAAGGCAAGGCTTGAGTTTTGGCTGATGAGCAGTTCTCTCCGTTACCAATCTCTGCCGACCAGCACTACCATGGCTGAATTGATCTACCGTTTTCCTGAGTAAACTGTAACTGGCTACAGTTTCGGTAACATGGAAAAGAACTCAGCTACTACAGCCAACTGCAATACTTCAGGAACCCCCTCCATCCCTGGGCTCCTCACTCCTAGTGCATCTGATTGAGGCATTTGATAACTTGCTGCGGTCTGGTCTGTAAGCCTTATTTGCAAAAAAAGGTGCCAGGGACTCTGTTACACTCACTAAACCAGAGGGCACACACTGGCTTAGGACACCCAGAGCCTACTTGGAAGGGGCCCTGTTTCATGCTCTAGCTCTTGGATGGCTATTGCCTGGCTGATCAGTAAAGCAAGTATGAAGGAAGTACACAGGAAAAGGAAAGGGAGGGAAGAGGCTTTTGGACAGTAACATTTCCAAAAAAATATAGTGTTTTATGCAACAGGGAGAATCAAGTTTCACTGTGTATACTACAAATGGTCAAACATTTTCAAGAGCATGACAAAATAAAAACACACAAATTTACGTCCGACGTTCACCTTGCCCACTATTTTTTTCCTATCTTAAAACAGTGCAAACAGGTAACTTATGCTTTTAAAACACCACGACCCCTTCCCCACCCCCCAAAGTCCCTTTCCTCCTAGTATCTGGGGGAAAAATCTGCAATTCTGCAAATGTTACTGTGCTAGAGGGTTGCAAGCAGCAGAGAACTGGCTGAACTTGGCAAAAGGGGAGGACCCGTCAGTTTCCCCGTTCCCCTCCTTAAACATCTAAGTGCTTTCCAGTCTGTCCCTTGGTTGGCCTTGTTCTCCTGCCAGAGGGAAGGGGGTTCATCATGCCCTTCTTGCATATCCTTGGGGTTGCTTCCATCCCTGTTTGGTGTCTCCCTCATGTCTGGAAGCTATATAACTAGTTACAGGATGGTAGTGATTAACCCACTTATCTGCTAGATCTCTAGTAAAGCAGAATTCTAAGCTAAGAGCAGTTCAGCCCCTGAGGAGTCACACATCTGAGGAAAAGCTGCTATCGGTGACTTCTATTGTCTAGATTTCCACTAGCTCCCCTCAGACTAACAGTTGTGCCCCAGTCCATTTCTCAAAGAAAAAAAAATGTTGGCTCAATTCAGACTGTGGCTGTTGGAGGATGATGGTGATAGTAGGTTTTGTTAAACCCGAGAGCCTGACAAATGGTGAATCACAATGGCTGATCTGAGTTAATGGAAATTGAACTAAGTGACACAAGGAATTCTGGAAAATGCCTATGGGCAGCTCTCTGGGCTCGAAGAGCGACATGGAGATAAAGGTGTTCACTAGAGGCCTCCTTTAAGGAGCCCAGCTTCCAAGAGTACAGAAAGTACAGGTCATGAACTATAGTAAAGCTGAAAAAGAATCATGCATGTACTGTGATTTAGCATCAGTGAGTTTTCTGGAATTATCAGCCAGCATCCTCTAACAAACTCAAGAAATGCCAGACTCCTCTGACTCTCTTTCTTAATACGGTGAGAACCAGAGTCAGAAACAGACAAGCAGTGCTGCTTCAAGCAACCTGCCTCTGGTGAAGTTGACTGTACGGAGTCTCAAAGTTCAAAAGGTGACGGGGAGGTTGATACTGTGAAATCTAGATGCTTGTAAGAGCCCCCATTCTCAGTGTTGACACTGAAAACCAAAGACCCGTTCATAAAAAGCAGAACTCCATTTATTCTTTCTTAGAAAAGGGAGCTGAAGGAAGCGGTGTTAAACACCATCCCTGGAAATGCAGCAGAAACCACTGGGAAGCACAGAGCTTGCCTTTGGAGGCCTCAGCCAGAACCAGCTGAACTGAGATGCACTCAAGGTGCCTCAAGCTCAAGATTCTGCCTCTCTTAAAAGGTCTGTGGGAGATGCCTTCTCTACTTTTCCCGTTATCCTTACCTCTTTCTAGGAAAAAAGAAGAGAAAAACTCATAAACTCATTCTCCTATTCTCCCCTGCTATGGATACAACCATTTAGAATTTGGCCTAGTCTCCACTGAGTACGTGGCTTGCCATCTTTTGGGAATGGCCCCTTTGTGATCATGACCCCAAACTTCCGTTTTTTTAGTCAGCTAAAGTTCTCCCTCAAAGCAAAAGCAAAAGCAAAATCCTCCCTGCCCCCATTCCCTAGAACTGTGAAAGCCCGCATCCCATTCCCCGCTCCTCTAACTAAAATATTTATATACATACAACAAAAATTGTCTTAACAGCAACAAACCAAACTTTGGCTTGGGGTGGAGGGACCCTTAAAAATGGCCAATGGACTGGGCAGTTGGAGTCCCCTTATTCTCTGTCTTCCTCCCCAGAATCAGCAATAATTGCATCGAGGCCTCTAGCTTCCTTGACATCGCCCCTAGTTTCAGGCACAGCCTCTCTCCCAGTTATGAGGCGAGACAGGATTCTGAAGGGGGAAAGGATATGTATTCTACATGACAGGTCAACGCCCTCTCAGATACATCACTCTGCTTACAAAGAATGCTTGGTGCTGTCATAGGTCAGTCATTTTAACTCAGGGACATGAGTCAGTTATCAGTCAAGAACATGTGTGGAGGCAGGAGTTAAAAACAAACCCAAAACAAACCCATAACAAACCAGAAGCTCCATGTCTCTGAATTACTCCCTTTAGCAGCTGTCCCTTGGGTGAAAGGTCACCCTAGTACCAATGTGAATAGACCAGGGAGCCAAAAAGACCATGCTTTTCTATTTCCTAATGCCTTCATTTGGGAAATGCTGTAGGACACTTGCTTTTATCAGTTCTGTCTAACAGCTAGAAGAGAAACACTCTCTCCTACCTTGATAACATAGAAAATTACAGCCAGATGGCAATGGCAGTGACTCACTGCATGACTCTTTCTGGCGATATAGAAGACCCTTGCCATTTCAGACCCTCCTTCCAATATGGGAAGGCAGCAATCTCAGGGCCTCCATTTTATGTCCTGTAGTGTTAATGTACACAAAGTGGTCCGGGTGCTCAGCTGGCTGTTTTGGAGGACAGTGAGAAGCTCAGCGGGATAGCCACAGGCTCAAGACTGTGGATAGAGAAGTGACTCATAAAGGCTCTGGAAGATGAAAATTCCTATGGCTTTGGAGCAAGTACAAAGTGCCTCTGCCTGCCCTTCCATGTCCTCATCACCAAAACTTCCAGGGACTACTGACCTAGGACCTGGTACTCTATCTTTCCCCAGCAGATTCTTTATTCTATTTTTTAAACTTTGTACTTTCTGAGGCAAGAAAAAAGTAAGAAATACCAGATCTTCTAATATTCCTTTTCTCTTCCTCGCCCTCTTTAATGGCTGTGAACAATTTGTACTTCTAATCCTCAAGACATCTGGGGGAAATCTGGCCACTGGCTTATTCATTTTTCTGTCCCTGGGTCCTAAATTCCTGAATCTTATCGACATGAGAGCAGGGTGTTAATAAAAGAATACATGAGCTAAGCTGTGGTTCAATTAAAGGAGAAGAAGCCTAGAAGGAATGCTAGGTTACAGGAACAAAAGAAATGATCTTTTTCATACTCCAGAGTTCATTCTGAGATCGGTTTCCTAATGAGGTGTTTATTATCCACAGTCTGAGAGCACGTTTGGAAATATCAATACTATAATTCCAAAAACTATGCCCACTGTCTCAGGCTGTGCGTGTAAGATGATTGTAAAAAGAATGGAGAAGACAGGAGGGAAGAGGAGAGGAGAGCGTCTTTTTAATTCTCCTGCTTTATAAGCACAAATTCCTATCTATCAGCATGTGGATTCCAGCCACAGCCAACCAGAATTGCCTGTCAAAGACCAGAAACTCAGAAGACTAGAAGAATATCCTGTTGCAGAAAGATCTCTTCCACTTCTGCTTGTCCCCCAGCCATTCAGCACCAGATACACTTTGGTAATTCTGTCTGCTGATTTCTGATCAGATGCATTTATCGGCTCCTAATGTCTCTCCTTCCTCCTTGACTGCCTCTTCCGTGATTGATAGAATAAGCTAAGCACGGACATACAGACATGGAAATGCATTATTTTTTTTTTTTTACCACAGTTTAAAAAAAAAAAAAGAAAAAAATGCACAATCTTTGGAACAAAAGAATTAAAGGCAGAAATTTAAAGGAAAAATACATATTCAAAGAACATAGTGAGGTATAAAAAAGTATTCTTTCTTTTTTTGTGTTTTTTTTTGTTTGTTTGTTTTTCCTCTTCATCTTGCTATAGAGTTCCTCTACTAGTAAATATTGCAATAGCCAGGCCTCATGAACTGGGGGGCTGTCCCATTTGCAGGGGTCTCACGTCACTTCAGTAGGGGGCAAATCGGCTGTAGCCACCTCGGTATAAACTCGCCTGCAGTAATTAAAGAGATAAAAATAATTAAAAGGTTGATGAAAGAAGCATTAACAGTGAAGAAAAATGTCCAGAAAGGGATCTAGAAACACAGCCTGCTTTGAAGCCTCAAAGCAACTGATCAAGCATTGCCTTGTGCAGTGAAGTCAGGAAACCAACTTCTGCTTCTAAGGTGCTCAAACCAGAGCCCAACATATTTATTGCTGACCTGATATTCTCAAGGAAGAGTATGACGACATTTTATTTCATTATTTACATGAATTAGCACAGAAGGGAAACAATACACAGTTGAAAACTAGTTCTGCAAAGAGTTTGATTTTTAAAAGCACAGGTTTTTGTTTACCTTGATACAGCCTTATAATCCTGGTGGAAAACAGATCACCAGTTTCCCCTTCTCAAATATGACCCATCGGCAGTGCACATTACTTCTGACACGATCCCTGCCATGTGTGGTCACAGCCCATGTTTGAGATGGTGCCGCATCTAAACCTGAGCCAGTCTTTAATAGAGTCTGTTTCCTCTATCATCTACGAAGCACACCAACTAGGCTGTTTCTTGACACATTCACATTTATATATCTAGCTGGGGTTTTATCTAGGCTTTACTCCTTTATCTTTACCAAATGACTTTCTCTAATGGCTTATCTCTTTCAATTAGAAGTTTCCCAGGAATGTATCTTTCTCAGGTCATTCTTTTAGCATAGGACTTAAATCAGTTTAGGAGGAAATACAACCTCAGGAACTTCCACCACTGCCTTTATATTGTAATGCTCTACTTCATTTATAAACATATATTCCCTCAGGGCCCCCCATTACTTCCTTCCGCAAATCTTCATCAGTAGAAATTTGGTGTGAGAAGTAGCTTTCTCATATTCCTTTAGGTCTTACATTTTACACTTCACTCTGTCTCCTTTTCAAACAACTCTGCCCATGTTCAGAGGTAGTTGCCCTGTTGCATTTTGGATTAGAGAGCAAGCCTGGCAGAGGTGTCACTGTGGAATGGCCTGTCTTTGTTGCAGCCTGTGAGTCCTAATCACTGAAACTGGAGGCATCCGAGCCAATACAATAATATTGCAGTAAGGTGGTTGGTCAGAAGAAATTATGCTAGTTCTATGGACTTCTTCGATAATTCTATCAAAAACACCATATTTTGCCACAATTGTTATCAATAACCAATAATAAAATACCCTATAAAGCATTCACTTAGGAATTTCTAGTACTATCTACCAGAAGGCTTAGGAAGAGCAGAGACATCCTTTAGATTTGCATTT
Organism: Hylobates moloch; assembly: GCF_009828535.3. Classification (NCBI taxonomy): domain Eukaryota; kingdom Metazoa; phylum Chordata; class Mammalia; order Primates; family Hylobatidae; genus Hylobates; species Hylobates moloch. Next base: position 16,842,893 of record NW_026652294.1, on the reverse strand, counting down.
GAAACTTAAGTTTTTGAAAAGCTTACTGTGAATACTAGCGCCTTATGCTCCATGCTCCTTTGCCAACGCCTATGAATGAAACTATGCCACAGGTACGCACTCAACATTTGAACCAATAGGAAACATTCACCAGTTCCCCTATTTCTCTCACAGATGATGCCACTACTTGGGGCACACTATCAATGATCATTCCTTTCTGCTGCCCTTAACTAGGCCATGTGGCTCACATTATAATAACACACAAATAAAGAGGGTGAGACATGAAACTTCCACATAGATCTGTGTGGCTTTAATACCTTGATGGTGGAAGAAAGGCTGAATTTACTACCTCCCTAGATCTTCTGTCATCTATGGGTAAAAGAAGGAATGAAATGGTTTTATAAAGCAACGGTATATTATATACTTACCACAGCGCCAACTCCATAGCTAGCGGCAGGGGCAAGGGCGTGGTAGGGGTCGGCTGTGTACACCCTGCCATAACTGGAAAGAAGAAACACAATCAGACAGATAAAGAAAAGTGTATGATCTAAAAAAATTAAAGGGATTACTGTGCTTTAAGACTTGTGAGTCACTTGGTCTTGGATTATCATAAGGAAACTGGAATTATAAGGAATGGGAAAAAACCTTTCTAATTCTACTCCCCGAAGAAATTTGAAGTACTTCCATAAAATGGAAAAGAAAGGAGTTGGAGACGAGGAAGAGAGGGACTGGAGTCAAAGCCAAAGAAGAGATGAGAACAAGAAAGAGGGAGCGGAGGACAGAGTCGCATGACAGAGGCCATCAAGAGGTCTGCAGAAAGCCCAGGCTGGCAAGATGCCCGATGTGCTAAGAGCTGCTGTGGAAACGGTGAAGGGAGGAAAATGGGTGACATTCTGGGATGGAACAGCTCTCATGCATCCCAAAGCTCACCACTGTCTCTGTACATACCCGTCGCTGTAAGCGGCTGCAGCGGCTGCAGCAGCGGTGGCTGCGGTTGCAGTAGCAGGCTGTGCATATCTGTAGGCTGCATATCCACCCTACAGGAGAGAAGAGAACTGACTTTACAGATACCTCTCCCCCCAGGTGTACAGAAAAACACACACCCATACATACATGTAGACACAGGGACTGACACAAACACAGACACACACATGGGAAGAAAATGTTTCAAACTGCATCAGTCTGCATGTTATTATTCCTCCAATAAAAAATTAGGCCCTACGATATGCAAGGATTGGCTTTCCAATTTGTGATAGTAATAAAAGTAAAGTTTGGTAGTACCTGTTAAATACAAGAAATGAAGATATAATTTTGGATCTGTCTTACTTCACAGTCTTTGTTGGAACTTTCAAAAGCGAAAATATTTACAGCAAGTTGGGAGAACTCTGACAAGAAATATAAATTATAAAGTTAAAACATATGAAATCTGTATGTGTTGACTTCAGATTCTCTAACGTGTTCTTGGATGGATTCATTAATAAGAGACTACAGCATGCAACAGAAACCTCTGCTCCATCCGGCCTAGCATGTTTGCCAAGAAGCTAAGATAATCAGGTAATATTTAGAAGGAAAAACAATGTAGATCAGGGGTCAGCAAACTTTGGCCTGTGAGCCAATGCAGTTTGCCACCTGTTTTTGAAAGTACTTGTGACAGAGACCAATGTCCTACAAAGCCAAAAATATTTACCACTTGGCCCTTTAGGGAAAGTCTGCCAATTCAGATCTACATTTCATACTTGAGCCAATCAATTACAAATTTCTGAGGATTCTTTGGCTGGATTCAAATAGATCAGGAACCCTGCTTCTAGCATTTAACTGCATTTTCCTACCTAAAAGGTTTTGAGATTCTTACATATTAATCTTACAGTAGACTCTGAGCTTTTCTTCCAATAGTCCAAATATCCTCTCAGTCCTAAAGAATTTCAAACCATCACATCCTTCTATTTCACCTCAGTTTCGATAACCCAAATATACAAAAGGTTTTCACTATCAGGGTGAATCATGTACTCTTTCAGAAAGCATTTCAAGAGACAATCACAACAACAAATGCTTGCCACATGAGACAGGATATTTTAAAAAGTGGCAAACTCTACCGTTTATTATTTTTCTTTACCCTTCTAGAATTCATCTATTTTACCTAAATGTAATTCAGATGCAAATTTTTATTATTGGCCTTTCACTATCAAAAACAACTCTGTTCAACTGGCCCAACTGAACATCATTTCAGTAGTGAACAATAGCATGAACACTTTATTTCTGTGGATCAAATGTGCTCATTTCTCATGGATATCTGAAGGTTTTTGCCCTGCGCTTTCTACTTTCTATTTTTTCAAATGTTCGATTTTTCTAAATCTACAAAAGAAATTTCAAATTTACTTCTGTATCATTTCTTGGGATTGAGAACAACTATTTTCTAATGGGACCCCTGTTCTTCTTAACCATCTTACGTGGCAGGTCCTAGCATGCTTCTTTTATTTCTGTTACACCTTATTTTAGAAATACCTATAATTTCTTATGAGCTTCTAAAGCCTTTTGCTTCTTTCTTACATAATTTGTGCTTTCTCTAAATGAAGAAACTGCATTGTGAGGGAAATTTATTCCTGCTCTTCAAGTTTATGCTGCTTGAAGTCAGGATAGTTTCAAATGTACTTTAAAAAATCCCTGACTGGCTTTCAGTGGTTATACATTATTCCTCCTTTGTTTTTCAAATGAGTGACTTAGAAAGTAAACATTTCCTTCTTAATTACGAATTCTTCCAGAGATATATGAAGACTCTAATTAATATTACCAAACACTGACAATGAAATGGTAATGAATGGGAACATGGCAGGAAGCACCCTTGGGGGCCGTTTCTGATCAACATGGTTCCCTGGAATTCTAGCCAGGTCTATGCAAATGGGCAGGCCAGCAGATCTGGGCAAAGCTGTACACCCTGGCCACAACATAATTTAACTATTTCTCTACCTTTTTTTTTTAAACATTTGTTAAAGCAAACGTTAATTACAGTTGGAATTTTAACACTAAAATGAACCCTAGTAATTTTTCATTATAACTAGAGAGGGTTCCATTAGTTTAGAATTTGTTTGCTAGTGTAAAGTTACAGCAGGGCTATTTAGTAAAACTTCTTTGCAAACAAGGGTAATTCAGCATTTTACTCTTTAGTATTACTCCAACCATCAAAGTAACATTAAAAAAATGTTAAAGTTAGGGCAATAAAAGCAGTTAAAGCCCAATTCATGTTTATCTAAGTAAAAAAATAAAAACTGAAGTCTTATGCCATATGGCAGAGGTATAAATTCTTGCAAAGGGATACTGAGGTTCAAAAGCACTCATCCAAGGGTAGGTTTCACACCTGACTCTCAGGAAGACTGAGTGAGGTACTGGAGGTACGATCTCTGAGTATTCTATCAAATCATGGCTTTGAGCTGTATTCTACTCATTCTGGAAAAAACACGTTCTAAGTGAGGTTGCTGACAGAACCAATTTCCCCTCATTTTCCTAGGCCTACAGGAAGCCATTGGAACCTTGGTGGTTTAGGAGTAATGTTACTGCTAATCAAAACAATTCAAATGGATCAGACTATGGAAAAGAATCTTCCTTCCAATCCAGAAGGAGATGGAGAGAATCTATCTGTAGCAGTTTCCTTCTTTTATAAGTCAACTCTGACTTTGAAATTTAAACATGATGAAGTTCTCTGCTTTTCAAGTTGAAGAAAACAGAACAGGGTTGCAAATATTTTACTGAAAACAAAAGGCTCGAGAAGAATATCAGCACTAAGAAAAAACACATTAATAGTTTTTTTTTTAAAGCAGATGACTTTAACATGATTATTCTCCTAATTACTTTATAATAATGGCATTACAGAGAAACCGTTAAAAGATGAACTATTTTAGGATAGGCAATATCCTACTAAACTAACTTGGTAATTCACTAATGACTACTCCAAAAGTAGAAAAATTGTGTATCATGGATGTATTCCTCTCTCTCTCTCTCACACACACATGCACGCACACACACACACACACGCACACATACACACTTACTCGAAAGTATTTTTGCTGCTTTATTCAACAAAACATATCATAAAATGTGAGACAAAGAAAATTCAGATATATTTATTTCTATTCCAGATTTCAAAGTGCATAGAAATTTCAGGCTGAGAAACCATTTTTTCAGCTTTCACTCTTACTAGCAAATCTAAAAAGGCTTTTATAAAACATGAGAACAAAGTGCAGTTTGAAACACCAAGGTTTTCATTACTGTTTCTTAAGTTTTTCAAAAAGAACAAGGGTGGGAGGGAGGTAGAAGAGACAGGGTTCAGGCGTGGGGAGGGATATGGCGCCACATTTATTAATCACATTAAAAACTAAGCATGCCAACATCTGGAGCTAAAACAACCAGCAAAATCACCACGTTCAGACTCGTATTGGCTAACTCTATCTATCCCAGCATTCTCTTGGGACAGCGGTTTGCCCTAGGTTCTACCACAAGCTCGGTGAAGTACACAGCCTCAATTACTAGAGCGTGCAGCCACAACGACCTGGTATTACGGAAACAGTCAGTCACCACTGAGTTAACATTCCATACCCTAACGACTGGCCCCTCCCCAGCCCAAAGAAATAGTCAATCTTGCCCACCCTAGCCCTGGCCCACACCACAATGTTAATAATTATAACAAGCAGTAACCCATCTGTTATATCAGAGAAGGGAACAGAGACTCCACTGAGAGATTTAGAGTGAGATGTTAACATTTCTTCAGCTGACTGCACAAACAAACAAACAAAAAAAGAGGAGAAATAATTCATTTGGAGATATGAAGTCATGAAATAGCTGATGTGTATTGCTTTTAACCATGCACTGATGCAAAACTGAAGCAACCATTAATAATAAAAATTAAAAAGGACATATGTATTTACACACAATCAGACCTGTTTGATCTGAAGCAGTTTGCAGATTCTATCTGTGTGTGATTTGAAATAAAACAAAAAATGGGGATTAGCATGGCCACAGCACACCCTAATGTAGGAGGGCACACACGGACGGCTTTTTGGAACTCTGATAGCTGGATAAAGTTTGGCTTGGCTAAGCTTGATTCAGATACACACACACCCCTTTAAAAAGAATTATTCTTATTCCTTTGCAATTCATTCTGAATGAAACCTGGTGTCCCCAGTGGGGCCGCCCAATGCTCCATCGCTCCCCTATTCAACCTGCCTGACACTGGCAATATAATTCAGTCCTGACCCACAGCACTCACATGTATGCTCACCCTCTGTCAACAACCGTATATTCTAATCCACAGCATTCTGCTAAAATATTTCCCGTGTTTAGGAATTTTACTTTTTCACTTGTCTGTAACATATCTCTGACTTCAAGTTCCAGCTTCTTCAAAGGAAAATGCCTTTGAAAAGTTGGCTTTAAGATCCTTTCCAGTGTTTTCTGCAGTTGTTAAAGTCTCAGTTTTTCATGGCTCAATGTCATCTCCTAGGGCTTTTCTACTCTGCTCTGAACCAATTTTATCATCGAATTAACTTTATGATGCTGCCACATTGACCACATGATCTTTCGGCACAGTTCTGTAGCTGGGTTTTAAACTAGAGCAAAATACAATAGAATATAATCCCTCCTATATCTAACCTTTATCTGCATATTTATTAGTTTAATCTCACACTGGTAGACTTTTGCCTTGTCTTGATTTTAACCTAGGCTTTAATTTTATTACATTTTTGTTTTAGGTTTACATTAAAACAGGACTTTGGTGAGCATGTGATGTCAAGACACCTTCTTTCTACCTGGAAGACAATGACATTATGTGACACTGAGGAGGAGAGTGTGTATTTCAAGACCAGCAGACAAAATGAAAGCTTGTTACCTACATGTACTGTATAGATCAATAGAGCAGGAGGGTTGGGGGATGGCGGCAGGGGGTGGGTAAGGAATGGCAGGTGTGATGCTTAAAATCACTACAGCAGAGCAGAGATCTATTCCAACTAGCGTGGGTTTAATGCTAGGCCTCCAGGAATCACTTTATTTATCCTTGGATGAATCTAATTCCCTCTTTTTCCTCACCACCTCCCCACCCCTGCTAAGAACCATGGTTCTAGGAGATATTATAGAGTTCTTTTGTGGCAAAATGGCATCACTGATTAAATGTGAGTAACACACAAACTTACAATAATGGTGATACTGTCACTGCTTTTGATTGAGGTCTATCTCCTTTGAAAAGTACTTATGAAAAAAATTTTAAAGTATTTAATCTTATTATTATTTAAAATTGGGATTAAGAGAAAAAATTGCTATGATCAACTTGATGTCTTCCACCTATTATTTCTATGGTAGATGAGAGACGATTTTCAATAAATCAAACCTTTCAAACATTATTATTCCACATCTCCCCAAATTAGTTCATTTCCAAAATCTTGCTGGGTAGCCACATAAATAAACTGGATTGTGAAAAGCCATCAACTATTTTCTTTCTCCTAGCATCCAGCTATCAGCAATCCTTCTAACAAGTATGCTATTATCCAAATGAACTCACTGATCTTCTTAGGTGAAAGGAGAAGGGGCCAAGGGAAATGCATGTCTCAATGTTTGAGTTCCGTATGTCTAGATTTTTAAGGCAACTTCAAACTTATGTAGCAACACAGTCCAATTACGACTGGTATTTCACTACAGGGCCCAATGTGGGATTCAGGAATCCTATTTGTACAGTTCTACTTCCTCTTTTTTCTCTTTTCTAAATTTATAGTAGTAAGAAAATGTCCCCAACTGCTAAGATCTAAATATAAAAAAACAGTTTAAATACCACAGGTAAATGTGACTGACAGATTAAAAGAGGTGGCAGTGATGGGACAGTGCATATTACACACCTGGCTGGGATATGTGTCAAGAGGACAGGAGCACTTAATTTTGGAGGAAGTGCCATTATGTACGGAATGTGACTGTGGGCACTGCTGAGGTAGCAGGGCTTAGATCACACGCTCACAAGTCTTGATTGTCCAAAAAAGCCTCTGTTCCCATCTCTAACGTGGAGCTGGAATGGTTAGTATAATTCAATTTTTTCACTGCAATCCACAATCTGATTGATTGGCAGGTCACACTGGCACTCCTACCTGAGGTATTTTAGCGCTAATGATTGGTTCCTGTAAGACTATTCTATAACAGAACACAGGAAGAGCAGTTCAAAAAACACAGCTGTGGAAGGAAAACAATCATACAAAAAGCCCGCAAGGGGCCCACCAGCCTTTTCTTTCCTTTGGATGCAAGCATGCTTTTCACAGGAGGTGATTTAGGAGCAGTTTGTTATCCCATTTAAAAAGCGAATTAGGGCGAACTATGCCTTTTCTACTGGCCAAAAAAGAAGAGGGAGGGGTGGATACATAATCTAGCTGCCACACTCCCAAATCCTATCACGGTAGGTCTCTTTACAAACTAGGAACACAATTGCTAGATCAGTTCTCCAGAGAGGAATGTGCCATAAAAGAAACAGAAAGAAAATGGCTAGCAGGAATCACTGTCTAAGAATGGGACTGTGAAAGGGATTACAAAAACCTTGCACAATTAATAGCCTAAATTCATTTAACTTAAGCATAACCAGCAATTTAAAATCTTTTCCCTCGTGTCTTCTCTTCAAGCTCTGATTCGGTGCACTTTTTATACTAAACTCTCTAGTCCTTCTATTTCTAATATGCCTTTCGGATGAAATGAGAACTAAATGTATACTGACAGATTTCCACAGATGGGAAATGTATGGAGAGAAGCAGAACAAACTCAAGGCAAAATGATAGTTTTTTGTTGTCTGTTTCTGAAGAAGTATCCTTTGCTCCCTCACATGTGGAATACAGAATACACAGTTTTAAAAGCAACAGTTGTATTAGGCCTAACTCAGTAGTTACCTCATAAAGTATTCTTGCTTTTCGTGTGGGGGCATGGATATTATTTCAGCACTAGTGACCAATTTTTTTTCTCTAAGTAACTCTGCTTTAAGATAAGAACTAAGAAATAATAACATTACTATTTCATTAACAAGGGGCCACTGGTCAAAAAAAATTATTTCAGCAAGATCACTGAATTACTTGTGTTTAGCTCAGCAAGGTAATCCAGTTAGTAGATTAAAAAAAAATCAAGAGTACTTTATTAACAGGAACAGAAAAATCATCTGTCTCAATAAAATCTTACATTGTAAAAGAGGTAAGATAACTATTAAAAAATTGGATGACTTAACAAGGTTGAAGTAGACAAGTCTTTTTTTTTTTTTGAGACGAAGTCTAGCTCTGTCACCCAGGCTGGAGTGCAGTGGTACGATCTCGGCTCACTGCAACCTCTGCCTCCAGGGTTCAAGTGATACTCCTGCCTTGGCCCCCCAAGTAGCTGAAAGTACAAGTGTGTGCCACCACACCCGGCTAATTTTTGTATTTTTAGTAGAGATGGGGTTTCGCCATCTTGGCCAAGCTGGTCTCGAACTCCTGACTTCAAGTGATCCCCCTGCCTCGGCCTCCCAAAGTGCTGCGATTACATACATGAGCAACCATGCCTGGCCAAAGTAGGCAAGTCTTTTTTTTTTTTTTGAGATGGAGTCTCTCTGTCACCCAGGCTGGACTGTAGTGGCACGATCTCAGCTCACTGCAAGCTCTGCCTCCCGGGTTCATGCCATTCTCCTGCCTCAGCCTCCCGAGTAGCTGGGACTACAGGCGCCCGCCACCACGCCCAGCTAATTTTTTGTATTTTTAGTACAGACAGGGTTTCACCATGTTAGCCAGGATGGTCTCGATCTCCTGACCTCATGATCTGCCCGCCTCGGCCTCCCAAAGTGCTGGGATTACAGGCCTGAGCCACCGTGCCCAGCCTAAAGTAGGCAAGTCTTAATAAGACATAAATAGGTTGTATTTAAGAAAAATAAATCCCCAAATAAGAAACACATTAGAGAAAAAAACTTGATTTAAGAAATAATTCAAATGGAAAATCTTGCTCTAATAGATCAGATTTCAAGAAAACAAGTTAAATAACGAAGATGAGTTTCATGAGAATATGGATGCTAATGTATATGGGAGAATGTACATGCTAACATCATATGTTAAGTATGTGTATTTAGAAATGTGTAATCTGGTGTAAAAGTAGGATAGATTCCCCAGTTCTCAAGCTTCACTGTGAACATAGGAAAAAGATATCTTTCACTACTTGTTGAAAACATTTTGAGGAAAGAGGTGGATTTTAATTAAAGTACAAAGAGAGGTAATGAAATATGGATTGGTTGGGTTCTATGACTGACTTTATTAATAATTTATGTAGTTCTGGGTAAGTCTCTGAGAAATATATCTGTAAGTTAGGAGGTTGGACCAAATCATGGCTAAGTTTCCTTCAAGTAGTTATTAAATTAAGGCATACCTTACAGGCCTACGCTAAGTAGTATAGGTGAGTCACCCGTACCTCGAAGAACTGTATCATCCCATCTCTACTTCCTGCAAAACGCAAAACCTCTGAGTGCATTCTGAAAGTGCATTAACTTTTTTAGGTTGCTTGAGAATCTCTGGTAGACTGTGGAAACAGTTCACTAAAAATGTCCTCTTATTGATTTTGGAAAGTAAGGGTGGAGAAAGCATTTCTAGACAATTTTAACCTATCCCCACAGAATCATTTCATGCTGACAAGTTTTTCTTATAAAAATTTTCCCTTGATGACTTGAGCGATTAAATCAAGCTTGCATTCAGAAAAAGTCCATCTGGAGAGGTCATAATAAAAGACTTCAAAACTCAAAAACTTCTACTTTGTCAATTGTATCACTTTGTCCACATTTTAAATAATATGTGACAAACCAATCATGGAACTTTAGTGATAGCTAGACAGTTTAAGTAATGGAGTCCATATTACTATGGCTAGTAGAGTCAGCAAATCTTCTATGATAGTCAAATGGCTGTAAGAAGAGTCTGGGTTGCTGATTATGCTACTCGTTTCCTCCAATGGCTCTTAAGAACTAAATATCTGGCATTTTCTCATTACTACACACTCTTCGCTGGCATCGGTTCCTTATTTGGCTATCACAAGGTCATGTTCTCTCAAAGTAGGTAAAATAGGAAAATGTACAGTTCAGAAAGCTTATTAACCTCTAAATCACAGCTTTAATGATCTAAAGAGGGATGTGAAATGAGAAGAAAAGCAGAAAAGGGAAAGAGCTGGTTTAAGGCTAAGCTAGTCCTGTTATTTATGTATGCAAATGACACGACAATAATAAAAGACTTTAAACCTGCTGATCATCTCACAAGTAAATTAATGATCCACAGAACATCTGTGGGTATAGGGAAGGGAAAAGAATATGTCCAGTAGACTGACCCTTGCAATGATCAGGAAACCCAAAGGCTTAGTTTTTGCACCCAGGGGCAAGCGCAGTGGCAGAGAAGCATGCTTGCATTCTTAAATATATAAATATATATATATATATCCACAAGGAAAAAGAAAATAAAAATTAAATAAATTAAAAGGAAAAAAACCAAACCAAACCAAAGAAACAGAAAAAAAAAGGCTGGCTTGTCAGGGGATGGGGTCGAGAAGGCCCCAGTGTGTGTACTTACATAGAGGTCAGCACCGTAAAATCCGTCCTGGTAAACCACACTGCAGAAAATCCACACAAAAACAAAAACAAAAAAAACAAAAAAACAGAAACACATTCCGGTTATTGAGGACGGCAGCATGCACATGCGCTCTACACAGGCAGGTGATGTATGAATTCATAACCTGGGCTTGGGGCCTCAGCAAGTTGGTGAGAAAATGTGAAAGTGCACATGAAGGTTACACAGCTCCAGGACATGCGAGGAGAGGGAAAAGTGTGCAAAACTGGAATGCGCAACCTGGATATTTGGTAATTAAAGTACGATTCACACAATAAGAAGCACTCCTAGAAGAGCCTATTATATCTATCCAAAATCTGCTGGCTTGGAAACAACTTTTTGTATATGGAGTATTTTTAAAAATAAGCTTGCCCTACGAGGAAGTTTCTTTTTAAAGAGCTTACAAAGTAGGGTAGGGGTGAAGAGGAGTTTAACATGAAAAACTGAACCCAAAGAATTCCATTAGGGCAGGGCCTGTATGCAAAGTATGTTTTTAAATTACATTTAAGTATTTTGTTTTCAGTATTGTAATAATATGTGAATGTTTTTCTGATATCCATACATCACCTGCTTTTTACCCTGCACATTAGACATGCGATAAGATTTGGCTGATCACACAAGCATGCAAAGTATTATTATTCAGCATTTTAAGAACCAATGCAACACCTCAGAAAAACAAGTCAATCAATTCTGACCAAAGTAAACAGAGAAATGTAATTAAAAAAAAAAACACAACCAAAAATACCCACAATGCATTGCTTTCACAAGCAGAGATAATGAGCTAAAGGTTAAGGTGATTGGTCCAAGGTCCAAGAATTGAAAGGTGCAGTGGGGATCCCAGATAGTAACAATATAATCCAGAGTGGGAAGGAGTAACTGGAAGATTTTAAGGGTTCTTTTTTGACCATAAGAGTATTCATGGAATTCTGAAAAATACAATTGATTACTGAAGTTCTGGGATTGACCAAAGAACACCCTGTCTTATTTAAAAGAATAAATCTGAAAAGGTAGCTGGTTAAGAATAGAAGGGTTTATTTTCCTGTTTAGATAATGAATTTGTAGCAAACAGACAATGCATGACTTTAAAAAAAAAAAAAAACCTAAGCAACACTATATTCTTAAATATAGATTTCTAACCTTCTGAGGTAACTTTGTGCATACAGACTTTCCCCAAAACATTATTTTGGGACCAAAAGACATGGAATAGCAGTAGAGATAAAAGATAAAACTTTCTTCTTCATCTCTGTGAAGTCAAGATCAGATTGTTTTAATTTAGATGATCTGTTTATTGGTTATTCAACTAAACAAGCTGGAAATTTTCACCACTACCTTCTCTGTTACAATAAACAAGCTAACAAGTAAAGTCATCAAATCATATTTTTAACTTGAATATGAAATAACTTATTTCTTATAGGTAGGTGGAATGTTTCTTAATTCTATTTCCAATGACATTTGGTTGTATTTACAGGATAGCATGGTCACATTTTGGAATGCCCCAAATATGCTATGCCCTTGTATCACACAACAGGCAAATCAAACTCGTCTCTGATGTTCATTTAGCTAAGTCCTGTTCATTTTCATAGTCTCCAGTTGTAGTTAAAGTCTGATATTAGAAAGTAATCTGCCTCTCAATTGCATTTTAATGAAAAAAACAACTTGTTCAAAATGAGACGGCTGATAAAACGGAAAGCACTGAGACCAAGTGGTGATTAATTAAACTTCAAAGATCTTAGTAAGGGGATATAGGCAAAGATTTACAAATAAGCCTTCTATAAAGAAGGGTTGGCATTAAAAACACAAATACATTTTACCCTAAGTCAAATAACTTACTGGGAATATTCATCTACGTTCTAGAAGAATTCCAATATTCCCTGTATCAAATGCCACAAGGAGGCTAGAACATAATGATTAATGATGAAATTAGTTTACTAAGCTGAAAAGCAATTCTAGGCCATTCCCATGAAATACTGGACTTATTCCTTGCCATCTTCCATGTAAACAGGTGGTTTAGTTAATAAAAAGAAAACATGGGAAATCAGTGTTCAATGTAATACACAGAAATTGATATGATTAGACATAAAGATAAAATATCTTTGAGCAAATATATACCTGACACAGACTTGGTAGAGAATGGGTTCTCAAGTTTGGCCAATATAATGAAATGACTACATTGAACAGGACTAAATTCAACCACTTTATAAAGTAATTCAGCAATGTTACAAAATAAGGAAGTCCCATGTTTCTGGTGAGTAGTCTCTCTTTGCAAATATGACAGTAAACTCTCTTGGATTACAATGGAAGACATTTCACAAACAATTTTCCTAGTGTGTAAAACTTCCAAAAGGTTCCTTTTAATGTTTCATTTGAGTATTTCTTGATGAAATAATACTGCATATTCACTTCTTTAAAGAGATGTCAGAGGTTGAAGGTCAAAGGTCAAGTTGAGAGAAAAAAGGATTAAAATAAAAGTAAGTAATGGCATAAGATGGAGATGATGGAATGCACATGATTTAAATGTCTACAAACTCCAAACAGAAGTTAATTTCTGAAGCAGTTCCTTTCCAGTGTCTTTTGGAGCCTGCCCACTTCAACATACCTTGCCTAATAAAAATGTTTTAACTCTGTGGAATGGAGAACTTCTAATGGTACATCCATTTGGTCTATGAATGAATGAATGAATGAATACTGAATTAGTACACCTCAAGGCTAAGCCAATTTTGCTGTCAGAAAAGGACATACAAAGGAGGTTCCTTCCCTTTATATTTTAACTGAGTAGCAGCCAAGAAGCTTCTCTGCTGCTACTCATTCCTCCCTAAGAATACAAAAAAAAAAAAAAAATCTGTCATATTGACATATCTGGCAGAGAAAAGATGAAGAGAAATGTCACATCTCTGATGAGGAAGTCCTTGGTACAACTGACTTGTGAAAGACCACTCTATAAAAATTTACATTTTAGGCTGACACTGAGAAACCCCTAAAAACAAAACCTGCCATCTTCACTCCTTTTCCCCATTCAGTAGCAAAGGATTTATTTGTTGCTATGGAATCATTCCACTGCATGAGACACCCTCCATAAAAAAATCAAACGGTGAAGGATGCTCAGCTACAGTCGTTGTTTTACCATCATTCAGAAGCCAACTGCAGTTTAATTCTTCCTACTTCTCCCTTTCTCCCTTGATTCAATTGGACTTGGTTCATCTTAGAATTAACCTCTTTTAATCCGTTTCCTACAAAGAAAGCAAATCCATTGTGGGTAACTAGCTCTGCTGCTCACCACCCAGGCAGTGAAACCAAAGGGGAGGACACATGTGACAGCCTCTGCCCCAACACAGGGTGGTGATAAGGAGGTGAACACAGCAGATGCAGGCTTGTACTACAATGTCGAGCTCCTCTTTTGGTTCTCTGCAGTAATGTTAATCCATATTCGTGCGCTGCTGAGTGAACTTCATGCCAACACACTGCTAGTAAACACAAGACGGTTCTGGCTACTGTCTTAAGCCATTACCATGAGGGCTTAAGGTGGCCAAAATGAAGACTTATAATGAATTGACAGTTTGTTATATTCTGATGATGGTATATTTTGGTTTTTGTCATCTAATCTGTTAATTTGCAAATATTCATTGAATGTCTACTCTGTGACACGGCAACATCCCAGAAGTTATGAGAGGGCCATGGTATTCTTTTTTGGTCCAACTGCTTATTTTAGAAACATAATGATTTTGGAATCTAACGCTTACCCTGGATAGGCGGGGATGGCTGTTGGAGGTACCGCTCGGACTGCACCATATACTGTCCGCCCTCTGCCCCTCAAATGGGCTCCTCTGAAAGCGGCTGCCGTGGTGGCTGCAGTAGGGTAAGGGAAGCCAGGAACTAAAGGGAGACCCAAAATATGACAGAAATTTCAACTTGCATTCAATAGAGGGTGCATAGTCACAACTTGCTATGAACCAGTTATAGAAAAGATGGAAAGATATGAACCACATCTTTTTTGAAAAGGTGGCATGCATTCAATAAACCTTCTACCCTGGGTCTCTCGGTGGGGAAGAAATGGAGAGACCCAACATGCAAAAGCAAAAGATTCCATGCCTCATTCATCACAAATCTTGAGTGAGCTTTCTCTGTTCCTTCTCAATTTCGGCTTTACAATGCAAGCTGCTGAGAAACAGGTCAAGAAGCTCTGAGAATGACTGCCATAATAAAAGACAGACTTTTACTCTGGGCAGTCTAAATCAGATTGACACAAACTCTTCAGCCGGTCAGTAATTAACCTTGCTTCCAAATGTCACTATGTGCACATAATAATTATTACTCAAAAGAATATTCTTTTTATATTTTTACATGGTACCAACCTCCAAGGCCCATAATAGTCTTTAGACACTTCATTAGTCAATTTCATTCTTTTGTTTAAAAAATTTTAATCCACAAATGTAAGGTGAGGGAAACAACTCCTACCCTGTCCTTTGAAGAGGCAGATAATTTCTAAGGGCCTCATATCCTTTAAAGAGGCAGACAATTTCTAAGAGCCTATTTTAAGTGTGCTGTCCTCTGGAAAGCATGCAGAGACATTGATTCCATGTCCACTGAATCCTGTTTAATTATACCTCTTGCTGGAGTAAAATGGCTCAGGTCAAAATGACTTTAGAGAGATCAAGAAAGCTGAGAATAATCAATAATACTGGATGTACTTCTAAGTGATCCTCTGCTGGAGAACCTGTGGCTGACTTGCAGAGGAAATGTATAATATGCTTTACACATACTTGCTTCTTTTGTTTTCTTTATCATCAAGTACAGACTAAAATATTCTTCATATGCCCTTGCCCCCTCTACCTTTTCCAACTATTTCTGCTTTGTGCAATCCTAATATTTGGTCAGGAAAATTCTAGCACAGGTTAAGCAGGACAGGGCACTGGGATAGTATTTAATATCCCTCTCAAGAAATTTCCATTTCGGTTATGTACTGTACTAGGAAAAAAAAAAAAACCAGGACATGACAGTTCACTCACAACAGTCAAAATCCATGCCAGGCCAACATAGGCTACTTACTGATTAAAGGAATGTAAGTGTTGATACCCCCTCTTCCTGATAGGGGCACTGCTGCATCATTGCCTAGGGACACATCTGCTTGAAAACTGGATGCTGATTGGATTTTTAAAAAATTAAAAAATGCAAAAAGATTAAAAAGGAATAGCAAATTGAAAAACAGCAGATGCTATTACAATTAAATAGCACAAGTGGAAACATTTACTTAAATACTACCTGCATATAACTCCGGACCATATACAGCTCCAACTACTGGGCTTAATTTCCAACCTGAAACACACAAAATGGAAGGTAAGCATTTAAGACTGCTTGAGGAAAGGGATGATCAGTGCATGTCAAGTTGGCTTCAGCCATCTCTGGGGCTATTTTTGCCTATTATCAACCTCTCTTTGGAATTCCAGCTTGGGGTTTATATGGGAGACTAACAGTAGTAGAACTAGCACACAGTGAAGAGATAATGAGGGGCTGGGGTTGGGGGGCTTGGCAGGAGTCGTGATGTTGGGAGGAGGAAGATGGAGAGGGAATGAGAGGAGAAAAAATAAATAGAAATAAATCCTAGAGTTTGGTAAAGTGTTCTCACAGAATTACCCTGGATGACCTATCCTTCATTTAAAAAAAGAAAGAAGGCCGACTATATGTCACTCTGAACCACACTGTGATGCATTTCCTCAACCCTGTTTATTACTCTAGTTGTTTTAATAAAGGTATCCATGAGCTGAACTGAAATTCAACCTAGATCTTTGACTCCATGTTTGACTATACAATGCTAGTATTCCAGGTAAACTGAAATCAACTTTCACTCGGATTTACCATTGGGATTTTATTGGGGTTCACCAACTAAAAAAGGAAAGACATGAAATAATAAAATTCAAGGTACATTCCCAACTTCAGTAAATATTTTCTGAGGCTTTAATGTGTAATAATCACCTTTAAGTTAATCAGACTTCTTAGCTAAAGAACACCAGAATACTGTGGAACGTTAGCTTAAATATTTATAAATATTGAGAGTTTCCAAATAACGTTATGTTTAATGTCAACTTTATTTCTTCTTTCCCTTTTTTATATTTATAGGAATATGGCAAGTAATTTTTAAAAAGGAATAATATATGATTGCTCACTGAGAGTGAATAAAAGTAGAATTCCACATGAAAACTTTAATCAACATTAATTGAATTTTACATATACGCAAAAATATATTATATATTTTCTGGCTCATTTGTCTTTTTATATTAAGACCCTAGCATTGTGCCACACTACTCTATAAATATACGAATGAAAAGAAAAAGGCCAGAATTGGCCTCCTTTTTTTTTTTTTTGAGACAGAGTCTTGCTCTGTCGCCCAGGCTGGAGTGCAGTGGCGCAGTTTCGGCTCACCACAACCTCCGCCTCCTGGGTTCAAGCGATTCTCATGCTTCAGCCTCCCAAGTAGCTGGGACTACAGGCATGTGCCACCACGCCTGGCTAGTTTTATACTTTTAGTAGAGATGGGGTTTCACCATGTCGGCCAGGCTGGTCTTGAACTCCTAACCTCAGGTGATCCACCCACCTCAGCCTCCCAAAGTGCTGGGATAACAGGCGTGAGCCACTGCGTCCAGCCACAATTGGCCTTTTCAAAAGAATTATTGAAATTACCAGATTTAAATGACTGTAAGCAAGACATTATTCAAGTGAAAACCCATTAACTCTGATTCAATCCAATCTCTTATTCATCATTTTATGTGCTCATAAAATGCAATGTCTCTTCAATATTCCACATAAAATTTTGGCAAAATCTAGGTTCAAATCCTACTTGAATTGTAAGAGCACAAATATTCTGCAACATCAAATTACACAAATACTGTGCAACATTTCTGCACAAATTAAGAGATTCCAACCAACCTAAATGAGAATGCTGACTGAGAATTCATTAGGAGGAACCCAACACATTCTTCTTAGAGCCTTTAACACAATAGCAGAAGGTTTCTTGCCTACTAAACCTGAATATTAATTTAGAATAATATTTTAAAAAATAACCTTTTTCTTTCCTACCAATGCCACTATTTCCTGAGCATTCCCTTTAAATCCACATACTGGGCAGGTACCGTGGCTAAAGCCTGTAATCCCAGCACTTTGGGAGGCTGAGGTGGACGGATCACCTGAGTCTAGGAGTTCGAGACCAGCCTGGCCAACATGGCAAAACCTCATCTCTACTAAAAATAACAAAAATTAGCGGGGTGTAGTGGCACACACCTGTAATCCCAGCTACTCTGGAGGCTGAGGCACGAGAATCGCTTGAACCCAGGAAGTGGAGGTTGCAGTGAGCCGATATTGCACCACTGTACTCCAGCCTAGGTGACAGAGAGACTCTGCCTCAAAACAAAAACAAAAATTAATATAATGGATGTATATTGATATATTGTTAGTAGTACTTTGAATATATTTAGTTTTAGAAAATTTACGATGTATTTTCACAGATGTCCTTTGACCTTCACAAAACCCAAAGAGGAAGGTAAAATAGATATCACATCTGCAACCTGAGGTCAATACTATACTTTTCTGGGTCTCATTTCCTAATAATAAGCTGGGAGGGTTGAGTTTTAATAACTTCTAGAAAAATCCTGGTGCCAAAAATCTGTGGTCTCAATTTAGAAATATGAAAACAGAATTAGGTTAAAAAACTGGTCCACTGTCACGGAGTAAATAAACAGTCAAACCTAGAAGGAGAATGTCTGTTTTCTGAATTCTAGTCAGAGGCTCTTTCTGTCACAATATTTCCCTTAGATGTAAAGAAAATTTGACATTCTTTGCTTCTCCTTTCTATTTTGTTTGAGTTTTTATCAAAATTGTAGAGACTTGTTTTTGTAAGAGCAGTGAAAAAATAAGAGGTAAAGTGGGAGGCAGTGGTATCATACTGATAAAAGGAGTAAGGAAAAATGCAAATTATGCTGATAAATTTGTATCATCTATGTGAAAAGCTGGGCTAAATATATTTATTGAAGACTATGGGATATAGTCAATACTGATAAATTTCTCCTTGATTTAAGACATTATTAGCACATATAGCCACACTCTAGCAGTGGGTTCAAACTTTTTAAAAAAACAGCAGAGCCGGGCACAGTGGCTCATGCCTGTAATCCCAGCACTTTGGGAGGCCAAGGTGGGTGGATCACAAGGTCAGGAGATTGAGACCATCCTGGCTAACACGGTGAAACCCCATCTCTACTAAAAATACAAAAAATTAGCCAGGTGTCTCTACTAAAAATACAAAAAATTAGCCGGGTGTGGTGGCAGGCTCCTGTAGTCCCAGCTACTCGGGAGGCTGAGGGCAGAAGAATGGTGTGAACCCAGGAGGCAGAGCTTGCAGTGAGCCTTGACTGCGCCACTGCACTCCAGCCTGGGTGACAAAGCGAGAGTCCGTCTCAAAAAAAAAAAAAAAAAAAAAAAAAACCAGCAGAAACTCCCCCGTTTATTCTAGATATTAGTAAAAGCTTATGCAGAACCCTAAATTGCTCAGACTAAAGTACAGCTGAGACCTTAGGATTCAATCCATTTGGTTTCCTTTTTCTCTCCCAAACTGGCTCTGCAGAACAGTCTGCAAAACCACCACTGGGCTACAGATTAAATTTATATTCCATCTCATTCAGAGACCATGAGTCTAGATTAAATTTGGTAACTGATGTAACAAATTATTCATAGAAAATTTCCTTCTCGATGAGAAAAACTTATAAACCTTACTGTAAAATATATAATCATGAAATAGAAAATGATACACACACAACCATACCCATAGCTGTTACTTCTAGGGCTAAGGAGAGCAACGGGTCCAGAATTATAAAAGTGATTAAAATATCCTCCTAACTTATTCCACTTATGCTCTGATGAATGAGAGTCAGAAGTAAAAGTGAGAGTCAGTGCGCATCCAGGGGTATGACGGACAAGTCTAACATAAAGAGCTACAGCAGCTGAAAAAGAAGGTGCTCAGGTGGGATCCAATTTGGGTTAATAGGCAACTAGATAGCATGTTTGCACTGTGTAAAAGATGAACTTTACTTAGAACATAACACCTTACTAACTAAAAACTTAGCTCAATTGTAATGACAAAGTTATATTGTAAACATAAAATACTCTCCCAGGTAAAGAGACTACTTCACAAACTGTCTTAAGACGGAAATAGATTCTTAGAAGTTTATAAAAACTCCGTATATTTACACAAGAATAAACACTCTTTCGAAGATGATTTATAATTTCTTACCATTTGCATACGGTGTGACCATCTTCTTATTGGTCATTACACGTGCTGTAGCATTATTCACCTAAAAATAACAAGGAGAAAAAAGGGCAGGGAAGAAGTGGACCACATTAGGGAACATAAAGTTGCACATCCAATAACAGAGTACTTACTTTAAAATTAAGTAAATTTCTGAGAACATTGATTTAAATAATTAACACACCAATATAAAATATTAATATATAGTATTTTAATTAAAGTTCTTATCAAATGAGGATAACAAGAGTAAAATGAGTTTCTTGGTTTCCAAATATCAGTACTCCAAAGAAAATACATTTGCAAGATCTTTGGACATCTTTTAAACAGAGAAATCTCTGGACTACGGAAAACGCAGAAAAAAGTAAATAGGAAACAACTATATGAGCAATTCACTTTGAAGTTTGTTAATAAGACAGAGGCTTGCCACATGGGTTATGAAATAGATTGATGGAAAGGTGATAAAATAAATCTGATTTCGCCTGTCCTAATGTTCAGCATTTTAAATTTGTCTGTCCGAGATTTTTACTGTCTGAGGTAAGTAAACAAATATAGAAACCTAAGATTCCCATGTTGACAGCCTTCAGGACCATTCTGAATTTTCTAGACTACATGGTCTATCAATTTAAGAACAAAGCTTTTAAGAAAGCCTTTAAAGTAGGCACTTAAAAGAATTGAGAAAATAAAGTGTTTATTTATTTTGTTTTATGGTACTCTCCACCCTCATTACAGAACTGCATATTTTAAAGCATTCTCAGTGCTAGAGTAAGTAGGTGTTACAAAGACAGTGCTGCTGAAGAAAAGATGAATGGAACTAAGATGCCAGCATACTGCAGCCCAGTGACAGAACCAGTCTCAAAGTTCTTGCAAGGAGGGTAAAGCCCCACCATAGAACTTGACTTATACTGTGTTGTCAGGTCATAAAACACGCCAATTGAAAAGAAGCATAAAATATAAATGTCTTATTTTTGCCTCTTCAAATTTACATTATGTTCAGTTTGTATGGTAATAAATTTTTGTTATGAAAAGACCAATTTTAGGTAGAATTAGAACTTAAAAAACCTCTTCCTATGTCTTTAAAGATTTGTACAGTGATAATCCCCCATGTGAGGAAAGAGCTTGAAACTCCATTTACTCTAGTTTTGCCCACCAAATAATATAAACATTTCACATTTAAAAAGAAAGAATGGGATACAACAGTGATGAGACTGAGAGCATGCAGTTAAAAAACACACACACACAAATAAAAGAAAGAAAAAACAATCAATTTTGGAAAGAGGGGAGAAACTGAAAAGCAAGGTTCTCACAGACAAGGATTAGAATGGAGCAAGGGCTGAAACCAGCTGCTGGAGCAGAAAGCAACCAAGCACTTGAAAGGAAAAATGGCCAGAACCAATCAGAAACCACCAGTCAGCAAAAGAGACCAACAGCTGCGTGTAACTGAAGGGATGGGAAAGGAAGAATAGGGAAAGGGACAGGAGCAAGGATCTGGAAAAAGAGAATAAGGTAGGGAAAAAGAAAAGAGAAAGTCAGGAAGGGTGTAACGGGCAAAGAAAGAACAGTCAGAGCTACAAACGGGGGTTTAGGAAACAGGAAAAGTAGGGAAGGATGTAGGGGCAGGAAGTGCATTAATAAAACCAGCCAAACTAGAGTTCAGTAACTCTGAGTAAGATGTGCAAGGGGAAAAAAATCACCATGAAGTCAGTAATCAAACAGCTCAGACTGCTACAAAACAATATGTACATCCAAAATCCAGGCGGCATTACTCAACAGCATTGAAAATAAAAGGGGAAAGGAAAAGGAAGAGGAACAACAAGTCAAATCACATTTTGTAGTGTTAATGTGAGATGGCAGATGGACTTTTTCTTTCTTATTTAATTGTTTTGTAATTACATTTTTAAAAGCTTCTTCTCTAGTGCTTTTGTTCACTTACCGCCAACGGGCACCATCGCCAGCATTGTGTATAGTTACCATGGAAAGAGTGAGTCAAGTGAAGGGCCCTAAATGCTAAACCATTGGAAAGGAGGGGAAAAAAAGCAAAATATGCAGACATCTTACTCAAAATGGTGGCTTTTACATTTAATACTTTAAAAAATTGGGAAAGGGGAAAGGAGCCAGTTAACCTTCGATGTGTTATCAAAAAGGGCTGGTGAATACCAGGCAGTAGACTTAGTCACAATCACAGTACATTCGCCAGCCAGCCATCAAACCCCCTGTTTAAGAATTTTATCCATAAAAATTTAGATACCAAAATTCTTGGTATTAGATATATTTAAAAACTACATGAGTTTTGGATTATTTCCTCCCTCCCCACAATCTCTAGAATCTTCTATTCCGTGCTTATCATGCGCACAAAGAGGCGAACTGGCCTCCCAAGAGAAAGGATATTGGCTGGCCCCTTGATTCATTATAGAACACAGTGTTATAAACTGGATAGTTTTTAGACAATTTAACATTAGTTTTGCTTAGGCCTGATCACAGGAATTCAGAGTACTGCAAACTGAAGCAAAGGAAAAAAATCAAGAGAGCAGAAGGATGAACATTTTGAAGGAAAAACATAAATGAAAAACAAACACACACACACGCACACACACACACAGTCAAAATTAAAACCCCCAAACAACCAATAAATGAGGAGGGAGGCAGAAAGAAGTGTTACTTTTATACATTTTAGTGCAAGAAGGTGAAGAAGACAGAGATACAAACACACATACATGTGCACACGCACACATAAGACAGGGTTCCAAATGTGAAATAAGTGAGGCAATACGAAAAAAGAGAAATAAAAATATAAACCAGAAATTGAATTATTAAAGACATGCACCTCGATTTTACGGCCCTCTACCACGGTGCCGTGTAATTTCTCCCTGGCCCTGTCTGCATCAGCACTATTCTCGAAAGTTACGAACCCGAATCCCTGCATGCAGCGGGAGAAGGGGGGAAAACATGCACATCGTTATATTGAAATACTGATCTCTTGGTAAATAGAGAAAAAATATCATAGTATAAAACTGACATCAGCAACAACTCAGCAATAATCTCCCAAAGTCACATTTTTGGTCCATGCATGTTTGTAAAGGGAAATTAAATCCAATAAAAGAATAAAGAACTGTAATAATAATAATAAGTAACAGCAATGTAACAATAATAAAATAAAACATAAAGCATATGAGGCCAGACCAAAATTAAGGTACAGAGTTACTCGGGTCAAACTATTCAACCAAGAATCTGAAGATTTTTTAATGTCCTACCTTTCTCTCTCAATTCATGTTATTAATTTAATATACATGCCCCTTTATGTAATACTAAAAAAGACTTAATTAAATTGACTCTCTGACATCCCAAATCTATTATTTCCCAGTAACTGCTACATGAAATCTGACATTCAGGTTCAACATTGCATAATGAGATTTTTTTTTAAAGTAGGTCTAATCATTTTAGCCCCACGTTGCCTGTTGCTTATATCACTATGAATTCCTTCGGGAACAGGATAATTTAGGGCATAGTCGGTGTACAATTTTGTATGTACTGGGTGTGGGAGAGGAGAGCATTCATGCTCTTCTAAGCAAATAAAAAATCACTAAGCAGTGGTCAATTATAACTTTTCTTCAATGCCCATTTTAAATGACCAGATTGACAGAGTAAAAATATGTTCAACTGAATTTCAGAAAACTGCTAACCCAAATTTGCCTAAATTATTCATTTATTGATGTTTATATCTGCTATTAAAGGCAGTAGTAACTTTCTATATATAGAGAAAAAAGGAACAGTCAACAGGCAATGGGAATGAGATCTACATTAGTGATATCAGTTGTACACTATTCAGTAGAAAAAGGATATCAGAAAACAGCAATGCAGCTGGTACAATGACTTAGGATTAACTTATTTGTTCCTTGCAAGATACTACAAAAATGCAGTGGAGCTTTAACTCATTAAGCAGACAAATTAGGAGACCAGGGAGTTGACTACCTTCACTCCGATGTTCACGTACTACCAATTTTAACACCAGGAGCATTTACTATATACTTAGATGACTTTCCTAAAACATGATACTCACTTCATTCTAGGTGCTCTGTCCTTATTCTACTCTGCAGCTACAATTTTACAAATAATTTCCATGCTGCTTATATCTGCAAAGTGGTAAAGTCTTAGGAGTTTCTGCAAAGTCTTCATTTGCCAATAACTTCATTGTCCTGCTAGCGTTTTTTGAATATTCTATTGTAGGATAACCTAGAACTCTTTAATTTTAACTGAAGTTCTGCCTAGCTGCTTAATAACATGAGCACACTTCTCTCTATATAAAACATGTTCTTAACTGACACGGTAAACAATGCTCGTTGCTCAGTAAGATTTTATAAAAGCAACTCCATTGTTTTGAAGGATCTGATAACTCAGCATTCTAAGTGATTATGTGGGTGGGTGGCGTTTTGGAGAATTCCAATGGATGACCTCTACCCACGATTTGGACATCACAAATACCCTTGAAAGCGCAATGCTAAGCTGATAGAGATTTTAAAACATATGTTGCTTGGAATGAAATACTACCGGTAATTTCAGTTAATACTCTCCTAAAAAATGTATAGGTTTGTTGAAAATATCAACAGGAACATATTTTCATAAATGAAATTTTGATATCAACATTTATAGCCACTTTGACAACACAAGGTATAAAAGGACACATTAATAATTAGTTATACCATTTGTCATCTACACTAGCACCTGCTGAAGACAAGCTGCTAGTTCTCTAATCTTGGTGAGTCTTCCAATAAGAAAGTCAAACTTTTAAAGAAAGGTCAGAGAGTGATGAGTTTTTTTTTTTTCTGTTTAAATCTTTTGCCCAGTTTATTTTTTTAATTTTATTATTATTATACTTTAAGTTTTAGGGTACATGTGCACAACGTGCAGGTTTGTTACATATGTATACATGTGCCATGTTGGTGTGCTGCACCCATTAACTCGTCATTTAGCATTAGGTATATCTCCTAATGCTATCCCTCCCCCCTCCCCTGACCCCACAACAGTCCCCAGTGTGTGATATCCCCCTTCCTGTGTCCATGTGTTCTCATTGTTCAATTCCCACCTACGAGGGAGAACATGCAGTGTTTGGTTTTCTGTCCTTGCGATAGTTTGCTGAGAATGATGGTTTCCAGTTTCATCCATGTCCCTATAAAGGACATGAACTGAGAGTGATGAGTTTTAATATCATACTTCAGAAGCATTTTGGCTGTATTTCAACTGGTCCTCACAGTCATATATTCTATGACTTAGGTTAAATTAATACATTGTAAATTGATAGTTGGATTACTATTAAGTTATATGAAAACTAAGACCTAGGTTTTTGATATTAGCATTATGACTATATCTACACACCTACATACAAATATACATACTAATTTGTCTTCTTAAATATAACCATGAAGTAAAAAGAATAGACATGTTGGTTGCATTTTGAAGGTAAAGAAACTGAGTTAAACTGAGATTAAGTATCCAAGGATATCCAGCTAACGGTGAGGAAATTCTAAGCCTTTTCAAATCTCAGTTCAGTATTCTATTTACTAAACTCTATATTAGTCCTAAAATCCTTCTTTTTTTTTCAAATCTAATTGCTAAATATCTTCCATAACCTTCTTTTCTAAAATGTGTTGAAAGAACATTAGTGATACAATAACTGCATCCGAAAGAATGGAAGGTGGTATGATGAGCACTGCAATTTCACAGTCAGCAAATGACAAAGTTTAACATTAATATCTGCTTGGATAAGATTTTCTCAATAATGACTAACATTCTGGAACAAAATTTCACTTTCAAATGTTTTAAAAGTGTTTTATATAGAAAGATGCTTATACACCAGAGGATATGCGAATCAAGATACCAAAAATATAAAAATAAAGCAATCTTTATAAGCATCTTTTTCCTGGAGTGATAGGAGGAAGAAGGCCTTGTTGATGCTTTGGGACTCTTTAATATGAAACATAAAGGTAAGAGGATTTCTTTCTTTGCTTTGAAGATAAATCTTGCAATAGGCCAAATGATGGCTTCCCAAAGTTGTCCACATCCTAATCCCCAAAGCCAGTGAATATGTTACCTTACATGGCAAAAGCGATTTTGCAGATGCGATTAAGTTAATGATCTTGAGATAGAGAGATTATCCTGGATTATCCAGTTGGGCCCAATGTAATACAGTGGCCCAACGTGGCCACTGCACGTGTGCTTGTAAGTGAAAAGCGGACACAGGAGAGTCCGAATCAGAGTAAAGGAGCCTGAGAAAGACTTGACTGGCCATTGCTGGCTCTGAAGACAGAAAGGAGCTCTAGCCCAAGAAATCTAGGCAGCCTCTATAAGTTAGAAAAGGTGAGAAAACAGATGATCCCTCAGAGCCTCTGAAGAACCCAACACGTTGATTTTAGCCTTGTGAGACCCATTTTGGATTTCTGACCTCCAGAGCTGTAAGATAATAAATGTGTGGTTTCAAGCCACCCAATTTGTGGCAATCTGTTCAGAAGTCATAGGGAATTAATACGTACCTCTTAGAATTAAAGTCCATGATTAGGAAGGTGAGAGGTGTGACTAGAATTTTTTGAAGTACTGTTCTTAAGTACTTTTCTCTCATGTTTAAACTTTAAACAGGTGATTTTCCATCAACCCAAACATGCTTCCTTATCTATCACATTCACAATTTAGTTTCAGTAACATGAACTCAGATCTTAAAACATTTTTAGAATATACTATTTCTTCACTAAAATGTAGCATTTTAGAAAAGGTGCCAGAAACTGTGCTAAAGATGTTCACAGATTCTCCAGGTTTAAAAGTTATCAGTAGAAAAGGCTGCTTACATGAACTCATGTTTTGTCACTTCACTCTTAGAAATTGAACTGACATTAAGCTGGTCATTCTGATCTCTTGTTTTGGAAAAAAAGTTAGTAAAATTATGTCTAAATCTAAAATATTTTCCTTAGTACAGCTTCCAAATGATCATAGAACAGCTTCCAAATGATTATACAACCTATCAAACATTGAACCAGTCTACACAGGTATAATATATATAACAAATAGATTATATCATCTGTAACAAATAGATTTAATCTCAAATTCTGAACAAGAGGAAATATTTCAGCTATGTAAACGGATGGATAATTTTTGTTACCTAAACTTCTATTAATAAAACCAGATTTTAAAAAAGTAAACTTTTTAAATTAACAAATGATTTTGACATGTTTATCTACACTAGCACTGCAAACAGAAATATAATACAAACCACATATATAATTTAAAATTTTCTAATAACCACATTTAAAAAGTAGAAACAGGTGAGATTAATTTTAACAATGTATTTTATTTAACCCAATATATACACATATTATTAACATTTCAATATGGTATCAATATTAAAACATTATTAGTGAGATGCTTAACATTCTTTTTGTGTGCTAATTCTGAAATCTGGTGTCCATTTCACCCTTACAGGCACACCTCCGTTTAAACTCTCCAAATTTCAAGTGCTAAATGTGACCACTGTGCTGGGCAATGCAGGTCTCTACACTTTATACTCCTCTAAGTTCACAGTCCTCAGAGTCCTTCTATATTAAACATTTAAACACACCAGTGTTACATTAGTGATTTACCAGGTATCTTAGCTGACTTCTGGAAATTGAAGAATGGTGTATTTATTAGGTATATGGTTGTAGTTAAAACTTCTACAAAGTGTGACAGCAATTTCACAGCCTGCCTTGACATCATCGAGGACCTATAGGAGCCAAGTAACTGTCACCTTTTTAGTCTGGCCTCAGACTGCAATAAATAACAAGCAATAGAATGAACATTGTAAAAATATTATTAAAATTTGTACAATTTTTGAATTTTTCAATCTCAGAAGAATGAGAAAGAAAATTTACCATGTAACTTTTAAGGGAGAAATCAAAAGCAGACGGATCTCCTGGGTATGGCCAGAACACAGAAATTAAAACATAAATAAAAAAATATATAAAACTAAAGCCCATAATGGTAACAGAAGAAAAAAAGAAAAAAAACTAAGCCCTTCAGAAACACATGCACTATTAATTCAGTTTTAAATATAATAAAAAAAACCATTTCACTTCGACATTACCTATTAAGTTTTACTGAAAGTCACAAAGGCCTACTGTGACTTCCAAAAAAGTATTTTGATAATATTTTGAGAGAAATAAATAATTTCCCTTTGCATGAAATTAAAAGCCAGATAATAGGGAAAACATTACAGCAAATTACTTGTGTCTAAGGAATAGGAATAGAAGTTTTATCTCCCCTAACTACAGCCTAAACTTAAGCCCAACCTAAACCTAGATCCCCATTATTCCAGAAATCCACCTGAGAGAAGTAATGAGAACACGTTAAGTAAATATTTGCTAGAATAATTAGAATGTTACTAGCATAAAGAAAAGATAAATATTTAAGGTGATGGCTATCCCAATTACTCTGATTTGATTATATGAATGTATCAGATTATCACATATACCCTGAAAATATGTACATCTAATATCTATCAATTTTAAAAAAAGAAAAAAAAATTGCTAGAAATCTAAATAATTATTGCTGGGCTGTATAACATTTGTAGTCCTTTAGCGGACTTAATAATGAGCACTATCTGAAGAGCTGAACAACTTCAACATATTCAATATTTTAATACATATCCATTCAAGAGACGATATACTGAAGTATTTTGGCAAAAATTTATAGAAAATGTAAATGCTACAATCTGTGTATTTCTTTATTTAATAAGCTTGATAATTATCACCAAAAATTGTTATGTGGTTGGATGATGGTGAATAAGATGGTAGAAAGTCTGACCCACAATGGAATAACTTTTGAATAAAACAAGTTCTTAATCACTAAAAGTTTCTAGCAGAGAATGCAAGGTCAAGAATACAGGGGGTTGAACTAGGTGACCATTTTGGGTTATGTTTTAAGGTTCTATATGAGAAGACTAGAAGGATACATGAGAATATCAGTAGTGCACATTTCTCTTTAATAAACTATGTATTTTTTTCTTTATACTTTTCATTAAGCATCATGTTTTCCTTTTCAAAGACTGCTTTCTTAAGATGTTACCCAAAGGATATACAAGGAGAGTAAATAGTTTATCATTCAAACTGGGACATTCTGAGAGAGAAAGGGGTCATTTATTAATAATTATGCTAAGATAACAGGTGTAAATTGGGGCCATCCTGGATAAGCCAGGACATATGCTCACTCTAGGCATTATCTTATTATTTGTGTTAATAATCTGTCATTACTGGTGAAATCTGGAGAATTAATAAAGCTACATAAACTCATATAATAATTTTCTAGGTTCTATTTGAATAAATTAATTTTTTGGCAGGAGTACCATTTTCCATCATATATCTTAATAGCACATTTTCAAAAGCCTAGTCTATCTCTGTTTCAGTTAATCAAAGAAACTTAGATACAGGTGATTCTATGTTTTTATAAAGGATTAGGGAGTAAAAAGACTGAAATTCACGTGAAATAATTTAAATATATATGTATGCATGTGTGTGCACAAATATGATATATATTCATTCTATAATCTAAGTAAGCCAAATCTAGAATATGAAGGCAAAAGAAGGAAAAAAGGAAAAAACTAGTCAACAACAAAGAAAAAACTACTATAGAGTAATTCCACTCTAAAGGCAAGCTGGAAAAAGAATAATACTGGCAGACAAGGAGGGCATGAGCATGGCAGTGGAACACCATTTACTTATGTTTTCAAATGGGTATATCCTAAAACCCTGGGTGACGGTCTTATTATACAAAATAAGATATGGTATGGAGTTGCTTTTTGCTTTGGAACAATTTGATTAAACACTGTTTTACATTTAAGTATTGCTATCTTAGAGTTATTTTGTGACTAGTTTTTCCATTACTGCTCTAAAAAAATTCAATAAAGCTAATTTCTGTACAGAAAAGTACTCTGTTTAAAAGTTAGAGGAACACTTAACTAAACAATAGGACTATATAAAGCCTCCTTTTCTCTGGTTCTTTTCAAAATACGCTGTAATTTTACAGTCAACCCCAAACATGTAAAAGGGATTAAGAAACTAAACTTAATTTGCAAAACAAAAAGTGCTCATTAATTTCTCTTAGGTGGATCCCAGAGGAGGCATCTATGGGTTTGATTCCAAAATAAATCTCTATTAGGAGCCTCAGAACAGTTCCAAGGGCATCCATTCCAGCAAATAACTTTAGGTAGCAGTTAAGAAAGCTTTGAAGGACAAAAACAAGGTTTTGTATCAGTCCTTGAAGGCAGATTCAGGGCAATTCTGAATTCTGTGCTTTGTTTTTAAAACATTTACCAATTAGTACACAGTCTGTGCACCCTTTAGCAGCCCAGAGAAAAATAGGGCAGTGAGGACACAGCATCAAGCTGACAGAAGAAGCCTATGCTTTTAGATTTCTCAAAGAGAAAGCTCATGTCATTACTTTCAAATGAAAGTTACATGGGAGAAGTAATTGGATCAGGTAAATTTTAAAAAATGTGGGGCCAGGATGCCGTGGCTCACACCTGTAATCCCAGTACTGTGGGAAGCCAAGGCAGGCAGATCACTTGAGACCAGGAGTTAAGACCAGCCTGGCCAACGTGGTGCAACTCTGTCTGTACTAAAAATACCAAAAATTAGCCAGGGGTGGTAGTGTGCGCCTGTTATCCCAGATACTCGGGAAGCTGAGGCACAAGAATTGCTTGAACCCAGGAGGCGGAGGTTGCAGTGAGTCAAGACTGTGCCACTACAACTCTAGCCTGGGCAATAGAGCGAGACTCTGCCTCAAAAAAAAAAAAAAAAAAGAAAAAAGAAAAAAAATTGGTAGCAGGCAAATCCTTAAAGTCAATGAAAGAAGCCTTAAGAAAGATCAATTTCCTTTGCTTCACAATAATTCAAACAAATTATTTTCTTGGTAAGGAGCAAGTCGTCAATGTCTGATGAAACTACATTGGCCTTCTAGTTGTTAGACTCTAGTTAAGAATATTTTAAGTACATACACTTACAACTAAAAATATTTAAAACTACCTCAGATAGTAGTTTACAGAGTGGCCAATAATCTCCACATATTTATTTTACACTCATGTGCTTCTTATCTCTAAACCACTGTCATTTTCCCACCGTGTAGCTAAAAAAGATCACACAAAATAAACACAAACAATGCAACAAAGGAACAGAAATCCATTGTGAGAAAAATTATAAGCATAAATAGTTTACTGGTTGCAGTCTGAATAGACTTCACTTTAAAAAATACTTACCAAGTGCTGGAGAAAGCTCTCTATAGGCATATTAATCATTTTTGTTTTAACTGAAAACTGGAAGCTTAGAGTATAATTACCTCTTTAATAGTTAATAAATAATTGTTATAGTCAGAATTAAACACTTTTAGTGTTGATACATTCTACAAAGGAAGGGAATAATAGTAAGTAGCATTAGAACAGCACATACATTTTTATGTGTACAGATGGGGGCAGGAGGTATATAAACTCTTATCAATTCCCAAAGTATGGTGAATTTGGAGTATGAAATTGGAGAGGTAAATATTAACTCATTTATTGGCTTTATTTAGCTTTCCCTCAAATTACATGTTTAAGAGATTTAACCATAGCCAAAAGCTATTTTCAAAGTTCAGCAGAGATGACCAAATGAAAATTAACTAAAAAATTGCTCTAACCTAACAAATGAAAGTAGCAACAGCAAGGTAAATATTTATAGGCTTGGCTATGGCTGATGGTTTCAGTAGGATGTATTTCATTTAATAAGCAGTGAGAAAACTCTCAAGTAACATGTCCAAATACTCAGTTCATCAAATACTTTTTTTTTTCACAACACCACTGTAAGTCTTTGCCATTCCCTTGTTCCTAAAAACATTGCTGTTTTTTTTAATGCATGGAAATTCTAAATCATACAGATTGGGAATTTAAAATAGTAAATAGGGGAAATAATTTTTTTTTTTTTTTTTTTGAGACAGTCTTGCTCTGTCACCCAGGCTGGAGTGCAGTGGCGCAATCTCGGCTCACTGTAACCTCTGCCTCCTGGGTTCAAGTGATTCTCCTGCCTCAGCCTCCCGAGTAGCTGGGATTACAGGCATGTGCCACCATGCCCAGCTAAGTTTTGTATTTTTAGCAGAGACAGAGTTTCACCATGTTGGCCAGGCTGGTCTCGAACTCCTGACCTCAGGTGATCCACCCACCTCGGCCTCCCAAAGTGCTGGGATTACCAGGCATGAGCCACTGCGCCCAGCCTAATAGGGGAAATAAATTTTAATTAAAAATTTCAGTTCTTACATAGAACACATTTAGAGGAAAATACACATAAAAGTACACACTTACTACTTTCATTCTTATGCAAAAAAATCTAACTCACTGTATTCGTGATTTAGGTGACTCTACATCCTGAGGATTGCCTATGTGGGTAGAACTTAAGGAAATCAGTTCATACTGAATTCCTCAGTTATTGCTCACTCTGTTTAAGTCTTGTCACAATTTTCAAAAGAGACTGCAAGTTAACTGAATAATCAAAACATTAAATTTGTTCTAAGTATGCTGTTTTGAAGTTGGATTTTGGCTGAATTGTTCTGACAGAATTCAGAATAGAATTCTCGTAGAATTTCACTTTTTTTTAGTCTTTGCACTTTTCCTTTAAACGGAGAAAGCTGAGGCCGAATTTAAGGCTCATAAAGCACTGTCATCTCCTACATCCTGTGTTCTTTACGTCCCACTCTTCCCTCAACCTTCTCTGCTTCTTACTTCATCACCCCTCCACCCCCATATAAGGATCAGAATAAAGTGTGGCCATGTGGTAGCTTATTTTTAGAGATAATCTAAACCAAGGTGGATAATTAGGATACTTTTATGCAGGCGTGAAAACAGCTTATGTTTTCTGAATACTTGCTATTTAAAATAACATAAAACTCAAAAAGAAATCAAGCACACTTGACATTGAAATGGAGCTTACCTTAGAGCCACGTTCATTAAAGATTATTTCTACATCTAGGATTTTGCCAAACTGCTGCAGAGATAAAAATAAAAACATTTACTTATGGTCAGGTTTTTATCCACATATTTTGTTCTCTTCTGAAATGGGAATAGTTTATTTTTCTTCTTCTGTAAACTACTTATTTAACTTCTATGTTTGTATTTGTTAGTAAGTTCCAATACCAGTTTCTGATTTTTCCTCGTCGCTGAGCTGACAGTTTCTCCTTTCTCAGTTCATTCACTCAGGCAATTTATCCACCTCTAGGTGTGGAAGCTGTTGTCCAAAGTTATTCACAGTGTTAGCCCATTAGACACTTCATGTGGACAAGAACTTGGAATTTTCCTAACTACATCTCTTAGTTTTTAAAACAGTCTCAGATTTAAAAAGCAAATCCTAGTAAGTAGAATATAATATACTATAGAAGGCTGTTCCCCTCCTATTTTTTATACAAGCAAAGTATATTCACTATATAAAAAGCAGAAAATATGAACAAAAGGAAAAGGGAAAACAGAAAATAAAGATCATCTGCAATCCTATCATCGTAATGTTTTAGTACACAGCATTCCAGGCTTTCCCTCAGGCATGTAGAGATAAGTAACTATAGACATCAGATGCATTCTATAATTTGCTTTAAAAAAAAAAAAAAAAAAGATGGAGTCTTGAACTGTCACCCAGGCTGGAGTCCAGTGGCATGATCCTGGCTCACTGTAACCTCTGCCTCCTGCGTTCAAGCTATTCTCCTGCCTCAGTCTCCTGAGTAGCTGTGATTACGAGTGCCTACCACCACGCCCAGCTAATTTTTGTATTTTTAGTAGAGAGGGGGTTTCACCATGTTGGCTAGGCTGGTCTCGAACTCCTGACTTCATGTGATCTGCCCGCCTCGGCCTCCCAAAGCATATATTGCTTTTATTTTATTTTTTAATTTAGCAATAGATTATGAACAACTATCCAAGTCAATATATATCTGTGTTACCACTTCTACAGGCTACATGCTATTCGCCACTTTAATATTTCTACAACAACATCAAGAATATTTTAAATAACACCTCTCTTTGGTAATTCTTTAAACATTTTAACATTCAGAAAAGCAAACAAAAACTAAAGACACAAAACCTAAACTCTATTGTTAGGTAGCTAAATAGCTGACTAGAGGGTTACACAAAACACAATGATTATTTAGGGGGAAAGTATATATAAAAAGAGACAAAACTGTTTTAATCAATGCTTGGATGAAATGAATTGAAGGTATATGCAGAAAATTTCCAGACATCTTTTTGGCTTATATTTCCCTCTGAGTATTGGTGTCATACCTGATTATCTACTTCACTTGGGTTTCAAACCAGACTTTGGGAAATGTGAAAAAAAACTGAAAAATGGAAAGAGCAAAACAGAAATCATGCTGTTCCATTGGACTGAATCACCTACTATCTTTATCAAAAAACTTGTATTAATAACCCAAGTTTTCTACAGTAAGACATCTTGGTTTGGTTTAATAGAAAAATCATGGAAAAAGGAAAATGTTTTATTTTAGATGGGAGGGCATTTATGCTTATCCTATAAAACTAAGATTTGTATGGTGCTCTGGAGTTTGTTTTGTTTTATATTTTCTAATGCATTCTTATAATATCCTTCTGGAGTAAGGATCACACTCCTTTTATGGTTAAGAAGAATGAGGCTAAAAGAAGCTATTTGTCAAGTTTATGAAGCTAATGAAATGGAGCATGGATGCCTGCTCTTTACCAATGTTACTGTTCTTCTAAGTAATAGAGAGTCACAATGTGGAAGAAAACAGGGCAACTAGGTATCTCTGGTAAGGAAAAAAATTATTTCTTTTGCACTTTATGCCTTATGAGAAGGGCATAATACATTTTAAGAAATCACTAACAGGCCTAGGCAGATCTGCAATGGACACTATTCTTCTGACTCAAGAGAAAACACACCTCTGGCAGATGAGAATGTACTCCATTCTCATAGACCTCCAGAGACTAAGATTTTATATAAGCTCTGATAATTCAGTAGAGAACCTAATAACTCATGCTCCCGAGAAGTTTCTTCTGCGTAACCCAAGGCCTTTATGCTGCCCTTTATTTTCTGTTGCTCTCTTCTCGGAAGAAATGGAAAATATCTGGTTACCATTTTCTGTGTAAAAGCTCTTCAAATACTTCAAGAACATCATTAAATCTCAACTCTGGCCTTCTCTTTAGTGTGGAAAATACATCCAAGTAGTCAGCTATAAATGACAGAATTTTGCCCCAGTGTCTTGTCACCATGAAGTGGCCACAACCAAGACTTAAAGAGCATCTGCTTTTCTAATGAAGTACCAGGCAGCTATCCTAGTGGAATTTAAAAAAGAAAACAAGCAAACAAACAAAAAACCCCAAAAAACTATTGATTATCTCTGGGTTAAGAGTGTGGTCAAATTCAAAAAGCAATAACACGCAGGCTCAGAAAAAATTAAGATCCTTAGCAGCCATTCACTAACTTCTCAACAACTTAAATCTTTGCAATTAACTTTTTTTCATGATGGTGATTCAGGAGGAAATAAACAGTTGAAAGAATACATCAGAGGTAGCAAACCAATCCTCTACAATGATTTTAGATATTGGTCTTGACACTGGAATATGAGCAACGAAGTATTATAAAAACAAAACATTGAGGTACTGTTTTCATAAATATTATTTCATTTAATTTATAACACTCTGAAAGGTAGAGATTACTGTCTCTATGTTTATAAATATGATATTTAAATTCAAAAAGGTTACATGAATTCCAAAGTTCACATGTGAATAGAATTTGAACCCAGGCTCTTTGACTCCAAAATCTATACTCTCTCCACTTCAATGAGCCACCTCTAAACCTGTATTCTCTACATTGTGAATCTTTTTAGACATTACAAAGCTAAGTAGAGAGTGGCAATAACGCATCCCTGAACCTAGTTTCTTTGGTCTTGCAGTTGAGAGAGGTAAGAGGAGAGGAAGGCAGTATTGAGCTGGGCTTATATGGAAGGCAAAGAAAAAACAAAGAAGGCGACAGGATGAATAAGCAATGGTCCCCAAACTTATGTGCACATTAGTATCGGCTGGGGATCTTGTAAACATACCAAAGCCCAAGCCACACTCCAGGCCAATTAAATCACAACTCTAGAATGTGAGACATAGGCATCAATATTTTGTAAGCTTCCCAGGTAATTTCCAGTGTGCAAACAAGTTTAGGAATCATTGCTCTAAAAGAATGTGCATGTTTGTTCTTTCAGATGAAACTAAGCATATTATTGGTATGTTTACTGAGTTTGGTAGGTGAGTAGGGTGACCATCCTGGTTTCAGCACTGAAAGTCTCACATCACAAGAAACCCCTCAGTCACAGCAAGCTGGGCCATATGGCCACCTTATGTGTGCAGCAACCTGCAAGACTATGTCTACAGCAGACTGGATGACAGAAAAAGGTTTCTAAAGACTGATGAAAAGACTGATTTACCTCAGGTTCTTTCAATCTATTTGTAGTTTAATCCTAAAGTAATAATGACTAATAACACATCTGGGGGATTAAAATCTACTTTAACTGTAAAATCCATAAAAAGACTTCAGAGACTTACCCCAAACATCTGCCGGAGGTCAGGGTCCCGGAAGCGGAAAGGAATATTAGAGACATGCAGCCGTTTCGGGGTAGATTTACTCTCTGAATTTTCACTACTTTGTGTCTGTGACTGCTGGCCGTCTGTCTGTGCTCCACCTTCTGTCTGCTAAGCAAAGAAATAAATAATAAAGAATGAAAAATACACACAATTACTTTAAAATAATTAAAGTTATCCCCCCACAGCAATCATCCCCAAACAGGGTATGTTTAAGCAAAAATTACAGTAGTCCCTTCAAAGACAAAAACGACAATAACGACAACAACAACAAAACACAAAGATGCTATTAATGTTCTAAATGCTACCGTCTACAAACAAAACGTTGGTGTTTTGAGTATTTATAGTACGCTAACAAAATGGGAGCTAATGAACACAGAAGTACTAAGTGACTTGCCCAAGATCACATGGAGATACATCAGGATCTGAAGATACAAAAATAGTTCCTTTATTCTTAGACTCTTAGAACTTTCTATTTTTAAGATATTTCTATTTTGAAAACAGAAAGTCTGTTGTACTTAGTTATAGAGGTCACTTCATTTTTTGGTCTATAATCTCAGGCTCTCTCAAGGAAATGAAATAAGGAAATATTTTTATATTTCATTCTCTCCATTAGCTCTAGAGTTATTACTACTATGTTGCCAAAGTATTATAATGATATTATTTATGAAGAGGAAAAACCTAGCAACAACTGAAGAAGCTTCTTTTTTTTTGAGACAGAGTCTCGCTCTGGTCGCCCAGGCTGGAGTGCAGTGGCGCCATCTCAGCTCACTGCAAGCTCTGCTTCCCAGGTTCATGCCATTCTCCTGCCTCAGACTCCCGAGTAGCTGGGACTATAGGTGCCCACCACCACGCCCGTCTAATTTTTTGTATTTTTGGTAGAGACGGGGTTTCACCCTGTTAGCCAAGATAGTCTTGATCTCCTGACCTCGTGATCCGCCCACCTCAGCCTTCCAAAGGGTTGGGATTACAGGCGTGAGCCACCGCGCCTGGCCAAGAAGCTTCTTACTCTGAAACTCTCCTCCCTAACTTATGCAATTCCAGCTAACTTTAGTACAGGGGAACCTAAGCTTCTGCAGCCCACAGCAAACTGCATTGAGACAATCTAATGGTTGGAAAAGGCTTTGGAGACCCCGACTCATCTGCTACTTAACATAAAAATGCAAGATTTGTACATATCCACAGTTAAAGAGTATAAATGAGTGTGGGTATGCGTTTATTTATTTTTATTTATTTTTTACTTTTTGGACTCATTTTAATGGGTTGTGCATGGTAACCCAATATGCTCACACATGCACACAAGAATCACATGCAGAAATCAAAGTTTCAAGACAGGATAGCTACTGTTACGTGCCTGCACTCTGGTATTTTCTAGTTTGTTTTCCTTTTTCTTACCTAGCATAACCCAGTAAATTGAATTTACAACCCACTAAGAGGTCACAGCCTGAGGACTGGAAAACAGTGAACTAAAGAACCTCTTTGAGCACTCTGGCGCTTCCAGAAAACCATGTTTTGCTGCAGCATCCTCAGCACCATTCCACAACGAGGGCGGCAACTCATCCCATGTTCCCATGTTACACAGGAGGAGACAGAACAGCCCATTAAGCCAGTTGGAGCACTTGGACTCACATCTCCCAAACTTCCTGTGATTTCCACTCAATCACGCTGCCTTTCCACGTGGCTTTCAAAATCATTGCTAAGCCTTGTTTCCATGATGCCACACTCAAGTTTTAAGTGAAAATCTATTACGAAATAAAAACTTTCTTTGGAAACTCTACTGCTGCAGAAAAAGCACACTGCTGAGAGTCTGCATTTCGGGTGCAGTGGGTGGCAAGAACCTACATGCGGTCTGTAGGGTAGCTGCTTTCAAAAGCGAGTTTGGGGGGACACAGCGTGGAGTGGGGGACCACTAGAACGGTCACTGAACAGCCATTTGCTGTTCTCCAATCAGGAAACTCCAGCAGCTGCAGAGAACATCCGGAATCAGAATTGAACACCTGAGTAACGACCTTCCGGGCCATAAAGATGGTCTTCTGATGAGAAAGCCAGGGCCCCCAGACACCGCGTGTCCTGCATGGAATCGCCGAATGGCCAATAGCAGGGCCCATGAGGAAGACTGGGACTTTCAAGGATGGCCCTGCACTACTCTAAAAATGTTTCCACCACCAATACTGGCTTGAATGGGCCCATGCCTGTAAGGAAGGCACTATCAACTCACACCAATTCCAAAGGAAGAAACCCAGGCTCAGGGGCTTCCCAGTGAAGACAGGCATGCCCCCCTGAAAACCACACCCCAGACTAGAGTGCATGGTCCTCCACTGGACAGACACTGTGGCCCGTCCTCAGGATCCCAGAACTGGCGGCTCAGTGACATGCGCTGAAGGGGGCAGGGACGGGCACTGGGAGATCCGGCCTGTGCAGAAGAAGTCCTCCCAGGAAGCAAACCACATTTCCAATCTGGTGAATCATCCTCAGTAAAATAAAATCCAGGCCAATCAGCTATGCCTTCAACTCAAAAGGAATCTGAAGAGTACATAAGTTAGTTACACATTGTCACCAAAGCAGTTACGGAGAGCTTCTGAGATGCTGAAAACCAAGGGAAAGGGGATGGAGATGAACAAAAACGATCTCATTAAGCCAGAGGCAGGCGAAGCCACACCACTTATGGAAAGGTGTAACAATAAGGCAAGAACTCAGGTTCCCAGGGAGAGGGACATGGGCTGAGGGTGACTTGGTGCCCGCAGGCAAATTCCTTAACTTCCCTGCCCTCCTGGCACCTCATGCCTGACACAGCCTCTGGTATTGGGAGTGGTGCGGTATCAGACGGCTGCTCTCCTTCAGGCCGGCCTCGCTGTCCACGCAGGGAGGCAGGCAGGCAGTCACTCAGGTAGAAGACTTTCTAAGGCTTCCACTGCCCAAGGGCTACATGGGCATCCTTCAACGAAGACAGACGCTTGGTGGCCACTGTCCCCATTCTTCTTCAATCTCATCCTCCTTGTGGTTTCGGATGCCATGGACCAAGTCCTGCAAGTTCTTGTCAAACATACAGTCGATGATGCCCTTCGCCATCTTGAGGGCCATGGTGGTGGCCCATGGGCTTTTGCCCGGGAGGCCCGCAGCTGGTTGCCGTGAGAGGGCCCAGGGGCCGCAAACACCACCGGCGGATCGCTGTGCTGCCAGCCACTGTGGTGGGGCAGGCTCCTAGGCCAGGGCGGTGACAGGGTTTGAGGACCGAGGCAGAGGTGGTGACCCGCTCCACAGGGGCCGTGATCCCACTCTGGGCCTCTTGCAAAGGGTGGACATGAATTTATTTATTTTTATTTTATTATTGTTTTTTTCAATTGAGACAGTGTCTCACTCTGTCACCCAGGCCGGAGTATAATAGCAAGATCAAAACTCACTGCAGCCTCAACCTCCTGGGTTCAAGTGATCCTCCCACCTCAGCCTCCCGAATGGCTGGCACTACAGGTACGCACCATCACGCCTGGCTGAATATGCATTTTTAATCATGAATCTCTTTTGCAACATCCCAGGCATGCATTTATCTAATTATTTTTTCACTAAATCCTCAAAAAAGTTATGTTGGGAAAATTTTTGGTAAGTATCTAACAGGTGTGACACATTCTAGGCGTGCAATTTTGAAGTATTCATCTGGCAATTGAAGAGCCTTGTGTTTTTACTATTCCCTATGAAGTGCTTGCCAAACCGGATGGCTTGCTGAGCTGATTAAACCAACATACTTTTAAAACAGGAGTGGAACTTGCTGTTCTTATTCTCTCAAACGAGACAGAAGTGAGTCCCCAACAGATTCTTCTAGGTGACAGGATGAATCCCCTCCCTTTGACTTTCAGGCTGAAAGAAGCTGTGAATCAGAGATACTTCTGGCTCAGAGATGTTGGCAACCATCTTGAAATGAAGTTTGAAACTTTAAAATATAAAGGATAATCAGGAATAAACTCCAAATGAATACCAGCTTTTCAAGTGTCAATTTAAGTGATGGCAGCTTTTTATCTCATTCCATTCAGGCCTTGCAGATGGCTTAAATGTGCAATGATTCATGTGATATAAAAATAGCAGAAAAGGGAAGAGCTACCAAGCAATGTTCTGTGAAACTGTACGGTTTTCAGTCATCAGTCTTGGCACAATGCAGACTAAATAACACAAATCCCATTTAAAGATGAAACTCACTAAGTTACTAAAACAGCATCAAGCAAACCAACATGCAGTCAAAGCAACAAGCATCAATTACAACTAATGCTCATTCAAGCACCTTCAAACTTGCCTCTTAACATCTCACAGTTGGATCACATAAAACTTTATCTTCAATCAAACTTTTAAAGCACCAGATCTGGTCTGCAAGATGAGAATGTATCACTCTGAGGAAAGTTAAAAAGACTGATTCCACAAACTCCAAATTACACTTTTATATATAACTTTATATGTAGCCCATGTAATCTGTCACAGTGTATGTGAAGTGGCAGGATAAATGAAAACTAATGATTACCTCAAAGTATGCTGCCCGAGGTGCTTATCTGTAGCTCTTGATAGTTCCTTGCTTCTCTGAAGATGCAATTTAAGATGAGAAGCAAGACTGGCTAATTTTGCAGCTTGTAGTGAACACCCGTCCCCCTTGTTTTTAAGTATGAAATCTTTAATTCTAAGTCAATCTGGCATGTAGAAGAAGTGACCTATCATTTCCCAAATTCTCAAGACTTTTGATCTAATGCAATTTTTAAACTGAAGTTTAACATACATAGATAAAAATGCATAAATTATAAGCATAGAGCTGAATATTCACAATGAAAGTACACCCATGTAACCACCAAATTAGATCAAGAAACAAGATACCAGGAGCACCCTGGGGTCCCACACCAGTCATGGTTCCCCTGGCAAAGGGTCACGACAATCCTGACTTCTAACTCTAGGCCTCCCAAAGTGCTGGGATTACAGGCATGAGCCACCGCGCCTGGCCTGCAGTGCATGTTCTTAGCCATTATATTGTACTTTACATATATTATTTTCTTTAACCCTCACAATAACTCTGTGAAACAGGTACTACCATTATCTCCAACTGACAGAGGAAGACGCTAAGTGCAGAGATGTTCAGTTAGTTGCCCAAGGTCACACAGTAAGCAGCAGACTAGGAATTCAAAACTAGGCAGCCCAATTTCATATGTGAAATCACTTCTTTTCTAGCACTGTACCCATCATCTCTTCTTCTCATTAGAAGCAAGAACCCATACGAACCCCACC
This sequence comes from Hylobates moloch, assembly GCF_009828535.3. Lineage (NCBI taxonomy): Eukaryota > Metazoa > Chordata > Mammalia > Primates > Hylobatidae > Hylobates > Hylobates moloch. Next base: position 16,801,159 of record NW_026652294.1, on the reverse strand, counting down.
CCTCTCTTACCTTCTTAGGACTCTCATCTCATGCAGCAAGAGTCTCCGAGAGTGGAGACAGGCATGGGTAAGAGACACGGAAGGCTACACCAGAGGTGACACGGGTTCTATACCTTTTTTTATTTTTTTGAGTAAAAGTCTCCCTCTGTCGCCCAGGCTAGAGTGCAGTGTGGCAATCTCAGCTTGCTGCAACCTCCACCTTCTGGGTTCAACTGATCCTCCTGCCTTAGCCTCCCAAATAGCTGGGACTACAGGTGCGAGCCACCACACATGACTAACTTTTATATTTTTTGTAGAAATGGGGTTTTGCCATGTTGCCAGGCTGGTCTCAAACTCCTGAGCTCAAGTGATCTGCCTGCCTCAGTCTCCCAAAGTGCTGGAATTACAGGCATGAGCCACTGTGCCTGGCTAGGTTCTATACCTTAAGGAAAGAGAAATAGGTCAGGCTATGCAGAGAAAGGGAAAGGAAGGGGAGAGAAAGAAAACCAGCAAAGGGATGCTGACATTTAATTAGGAAAAAAGCCAAAGAACTACTAAACTGATAACAGGGACTTAAAAATGGTTTTCTGTACAGAGTAGAAATAGGAATAGAAAATATTGGTCATGCTACATTAATGTACTTAAATGAGATCATATATCACACCTGGGACATTCTCACTTTAAATTTATCCCAATATAGACTACTAACTGCTGAAATATATAAATCAGAGAGAAAAAAGGAAACAAAAGTTTTTAAGTCTTATCTTTGTGAAAAGTGGACAGTTAAAACTGATCTAAGAAAAATCTCTGTCTACAACAGCACTGGTCTGCATTATTTTCTCTTGTTAGCTGCTGAGCACCTTTACTGACCAGATAAACAACTTTCCAAGGTTGTGGTTTTCCCTTTTGTGGTCATTATCCAACCTAACGTATCCACTGGGCAAGGCATAAAACAGAAGAGGCTGGATGGAGTCCATTCACCAACAGTTTAGAGCGAGGACTGGCGGCAGTGCTGGCCTGATGCAATCATATGGCTAAAACCTATACATCTACCCTTCAAACAACTCATCTTCCCTGGTGCAGCTGAGCTAGCCATCGACACTGCAAGGGGATGGTCGGCGCCAATTACACTTAATAGCAAACTAGAATTTTAAGTCTCAGAATCTCATCCTAGAAATGAGGACTACAAATGTTTTCTTTTTTTGATAACTTCAAATTTTTAAAATACTTCTAACTAGGAAATTGATTCATTTTTCTGACTCCTCTATGATACAATGGAAATATTTACATTGTGAACAAATGTTCTGTCATAATCTAAAGGGAATTCTGAGTGATACAAGATAAAGTATAACTTTCCAAGTCTATCAGATTAAGATTAAACACATACTACTCTGAGATAGATACTAAGGAATTTCTTAATGAATTCAGAAATATTTCGATTTATGGATTATCCACTTTCTTCAATATTTATTTTTCCTCTTCGCCCCCCGTCCCCCCATAGAAGTCTTCATTTCTTATTTTCATCTCTTTGAGGCTAACAGAGAAAAAAAGCAAAATAGGAAATTCAGTTTAGCACAGTAAATTTTTTGAGAATCTGATTCATGGCTGAAAATATCTATTTAACCATCCCAGTTTAATGATAGTTTGGCTGGTCACAGAATTCTACGTTGGAAAAAAAAATCCCTTCCGAATTTTGAAGATAACTCTCAATTGTCTTCTAGCTTTTAGCCTTGCTGCTGAGAAATCTGAAGGCATGATTCCCATCTCCTTGTATGTGACTTTTTTCTTCTCCCTTGCAGCTTGTAGGACTATCCAAATACACCTGATATTCTAAAACAGCGCCCATAGTGATATGCCTCAGTGTGGACTTGTTTCATTTTCATCTATTTTGTGGAGAATTCTGTGGTCTCTTTCAAGTTGGAAATTAATGTCCTCAGTCCTGGAAGTTTTCTTGTGTTATTGGGTGATGATTCCCACTCTACACATTTTCTTTCTGGAAGCTGTATTATTGGATCTTCTGGACCGGTCCTCTAATTTTCACATCTCTTCTCTTGTATTTCACATCTCTGCCTTTTTGCTCCATTTTTCTGGGATATAGGTCCTTAATCTCTTATCTGAAACCTTTGGAGCCAAATGTGTATCAGAATTTTTAGAATTTTAGAAAGTTAATATAGAATATAACCCATAATGTAATACCCACCCCTCATCCCACCCACATACAATGAGATCTGAGGCAGTGATATTTCTTTAGCAAAATCTATAAAGGACAGAAATAGGTTGTGTTGTAAACTTGTGAAAAATATAATTTTCAGAACTTTTGGGATTTTGGAATTGTGGATAAGAGACTGTAGGCCAGGTAGAGCAGCTCACGCCTGTAATCCCAGCACTTTGGGAGGCTGAGATGGGTGGATCACCTGAGGTCACGAGTTCAAGACCAGCCTGGCCAACATGGTGAAACCCTGTTTCTACTAAAAATAGAAAAATTAGCTGGGCGTGGTGGTGCACGCCTGTAATCCCAGCTACTTGGGAGCCTGAAGCAGGAGAATTGCTTGAACCCAGGAGGCAGAGGTTGCAATGAGCTGAGATTGCACCATTGCACCCTAGCCTAGGCCACAGAGCAAGACTCCATCTCAAAAAAAAAGAAAAAGATGTAAACCTTTATTTTTTCCGTTTCATCTTCAAGTCAGCCAAATAAAAAGTTTTTCATTTTGTTGCCAGGTTTTTAATTTCAAGGACTCATTTTTCCTTTTCTGAAACTCAACCCCCATCCTCCAAACTAGCATTTCATTCCTGTTAATACAATTTCTTCTCTCTCTGAGGATATAAATGTAATTGTGGGGGAAGGGTCCTACTCCCTGTAACGTGGTGGTGTTTGTTGTTGTTTTGGTTTGTTTTTGTTATCTATCTTCCATGTTGTGGGCTTTCCTGGTACCTAGTAATCACTGGTTGTCTATTCGGGACTTAAGAGTTGAGGGGGTAGGTGGCAGGTAGCTAAAAAATTGAGAAGTCTGAGTGCGTGGAGTGGAGGCTTGGATGACTTTATGATTCCTTCATTCTAAGTTGTTAGGTAAGCAATTTGTTCTTTAAGTCTTCTTGAACAAGTCAGGTTCTTCAAAAAAGTCTTCCAGTCTTCTAACTGATGTCACCAGTTTCTGAACTTTTGAAATTTTTGTGGTGTAAGTAAAATTAACTTCATGTATTCAAAACTGGATCTAATAGTAACTATTTAATGAAATCTTATAGTACTGTGTGTACATGTTTGAATCAAGGCAACAAAATAGGGCAACAGAGCCTATGCTTGTTTTGAGCTGACATGTATATTCTGGGAAACATTGCTTACTTTCAAAATAACTTTTGTATTTCAAGTGAAGAAGGGCCTACGTTATAGTCATTCTCCAATGCAAACACAAAAGGTTAAGGCAGAATAAGCAGATGAAGTAGGAAATGAGATGTGGTTATCATCTAATGGCAAGTCCATAAATACAAAATTTTTTCCTTTTTCTGTTCTTTAGAGCCTAGAAGTACCTCAGATATAAGGTGAAGATTATTGAAATATTTGTGATAAGGAGACATGGCAACTAACTACAGTATGGGATTCAGAATAGAGAAAATGACATTACCGGAAAAAATGAAATTTAAAATAAGGCCTCTACTTTACCTAATAGCACTGTATCAGTATTTCTTATTGCCTAGTTTCGAACATTCTACTATAGCTATGTAAGATGCTAACATTAGGGGAACTGGGTGAAGGGTATGCAGAAAACTTTTGCATATTTTTGCAAATTTACTGTAAATCTAAAATAATTTCATAATTAAAAGTTCTGGCTGGGTGCAATGGCTCACACCCAGGCTGGCTTTAATCCCAGCACTCTAGGAGGCCCAGGAGTTTGAGACCAGCCTGAACAACATGGTGAAACCCTGTCTCTACAAAAAATACAAAAATTAGCCAGGAATGATGGCGTAAGCCTGTACTCCCAGCTACTTGGGAGGCTGAGGTGGGAAGATCAATTGAGCATAAGAGGTCAAGGCTGCAGTGAGCTATGATCATACCACTTCACTCCTGCCCAGGTGACAGGGCAAGACCCCGTCTCAAAAAACAAAAAACAAAAAACAAGAAAGCAAGGAAGCAAGCAAGCAAGCAAAAAAATTACAAGTTTTAAAAAAGAAAAAAGTAGGCCTGGTGCAGTGGCTCATGCCTGTAATCCTAGCACTTTGGGAGGCCGAGGTGGGTGGATTACCTGAGGTCAAGAGTTCGAGACCAGCCTGGCCCACATGGTGAAACCTTGTCTCCACTAAAAATACAAAAATTAGCCAGGCATGGTGGCGGGTGCTTGTAATCCCAGCTACTTGGGAGACTGAGGCAGGAGAATCGCTTGAACCCAGGAGATGGAGGTTGCAGTGAGCCGAGATCGCGCCATTGCACTACAGCCTGGGCAACAGAGCAAAAACTCTGTCTCAAAAAAAAAAAAAGAAGAAAACATTGTAGGATGTCAGATTCTAAACCCTTAAATATTAAAACACGGCCGGGCGCGGTGGCTCACGCTTGTAATCCCAGCACTTTGGGAGGCCGAGGCGGGCGGATCACGAGTTCAGGAGATCGAGACCACGGTGAAACCCCGTCTCTACTAAAAATACAAAAAAATTAGCCGGGCGTGGTGGCGGGCGCCTGTAGTCCCAGCTACTTGGAGAGGCTGAGGCAGGAGAATGGCGTGAACCCGGGAGGCGGAGCTTGCAGTGAGCCGAGGTTGCGCCACTGCACTCCAGCCTGGGCGACAGAGCGAGACTCCGTCTCAAAAAAAAAAAAAAAAAAAAAAAAAAAAAAAAAAAAAAAAAAAATATTAAAACACTAAAAATGTTTAACTGGTTTAATGATTATATACAGGCACAAGTGTAAACAAATATTTATGTTTGTATTCAAAATGTGATTGGAACTCTTATGAAACTTAGAAAGAGACTGAAAGTACATTCATTTCAAATTATTGGTTTGATGAAAAAAAAAACCCCACATTTAAATCTAACATTACCATTAATCCATTTCACAATTAGAAACAGTTTAACTTGTAACTGTCATGATTTTACATACAAAAAACCAATCATATAAAGCTTCATCTCCTACTGCACTCTCTCTGAAGACCTTACAGTTTTAAGAACAAAAATATCAATCACTCCTGGTTGGGCTCCATTTATTTCGAATGGGGGGGGGGGGGGGGGGGTGGTGATCTTCAGATAAGGTATGTAAATGAATACTTTCCATAGACTCAAATAGGTAATTTTCACAGTATTATGAAGTCAATATTTAGTGTAAGGGACATAGTTCTGAAAAACGTGTCATTCAAGAATAAGCCTATCAAAGGTCAGTAGATCTTTCTATTAACTGCTCAAAGTACATCTGCCATGAGAATTACCATGCAATTCAAATAGCTTTCAAATTAGGCAACTGTTGCTGGGTGTGGTGGCTCACACCTGTAATCCTGGCACTTTAGGAGGCTGAGGCAGGTGGATCACTTGAGGTCAGGAGTTTGAGACCAGCCTGGCCAACATGGTGAAACCCCGTCTCTACTAAAAATACAAAAACTAGCTAGGCGTGGTGGTGGGCACCTGCAATCCCAGCTACTCGGGAAGCTTTGGCAGGAGAATTGCTTGAACCGGGAGGTGGAGGTTGCAGTGAGCCAAAATGATGCCACTGCAGTCCAGCCTGGGTGACAGAATGAAACTCCGTCTCAAAAAAAAAAAAAAAAAAAAAAAGAAAAGAAAAAGAAAAAGAACTTAGGCAGCTATTAACAAAGTTTTCATTTGGAGAGATTCACACTGAATCAAAATTTGCACAAAAGGGAAACTTTATTAACTTTTTATATCAGATTTCAAATCTAAATGATTTAAATTAGAATAAAATAAGATTATGATATATTTAATATTCAAGGAAATGAAATGGAAACATCATAGCCTACTAAGTATTTGATATTCATTTTCTCATCTAATCTTGCAAACAACCCTAGGCGGAAGGAACTATAATCATCATTTTTACAGATAAGGAAAATGAGCATTGGAGTTCTAATTCTCTCATGGTTACACATTCAGCAAACAGAAGGAGCTGACAGCTGAACCAGCTCAACCTGATTTACAGGCTCACACTCCCTAAACACAATATAGCCTTTTTAAAAAAATAAAAACACTTTAAAAATTTGTTTTTCCTTACAATATTTTACAAAGTCGGCCGGGATACTTTTCATTATGCCATTGCATAGTACCTTAAAAAAACAAGAACTACAATCCATGTTAGAACATCGACTAGATTTGTTAGCACTTAAAATACTTTTGTTTTAATTTTCTTGGAGACAGGGTCTCCCAATGTTGCCTAGGCTGGTCTCAAACTCCTAGGCTCAAGAGATTTACAGGCCTAAGCTTCCCAGGTTGCTGGGATTACAGGTGCATGCCACCATGCCTAGCTAAGCATTTTTAAAATGTTTCTAATGGGGCTGGGTGCAATGGCTCACGCCTGTAATCCCAGCACTTTGGGAGGCCAAGGCGGATCACCTGAGGTCAGGAGTTCGAGACGAGCCTGGCCAACATGGTGAAACCCCACCTCTACTAAAAATAGAAATTAGCTGGGTGTGGCGGCAGGCGCCTGTAATTCCAGCTACTTGGAGGCTGAGGCAGGAGAATTGCTTGAACTCAGGAGGCAGAGGTTGCAGTGAGCTGAAACCATGCCATTGCACTCTAGCATGGGCAACAAGAACGAAACTCTGTCTCAAAAATAAATAAATCAATGAATAAAAATGTTTATGATGGAGTTACTGATGGGTTAAAACTTGGTGGAATTAGATCATATGCATTCCTTCTCAGAGTACAAATGTGATAACATGATAAAATATTTTTCAAAAAAGTAAAATCTTAGCCCACATGCTTATCTACTGAAAAATCAGTGTACTTCATGGTGCTAAAATAACATATAACACAATTATAATAAATTGAATATAAAATTATTTTATCGAATATCACCACCAAAACAATTTTTTAGACATAGAAAAGTGAATTTACATTTACTTAGAGCAATTCCCTATTTAAGAATAATTTAAGATTTATTTTAAAGAGAAATGCTTAAACATTTCTTCTGCACATTTGAACACTGTTATGACAAGCTGAATTCTGAGAGTCTAATCCTGTTTGGGCATTCAAATGTAAGCTAACATTTTTTTAATAAATGAGTAATTCAATTTCTTCTGAAAATATGATTCCATTTTCTCAGAGTGTCAAAGTGCCACAAAAAGGAATTATGAAAGGCATCATTTATATATGTAACATGATCATGTATTGATTATCAGTGTCACACTGTGAAACAAAAACCACAGCAAGTCATTTTTTTAAACAGGAGTAAGAATTGTATAAAATTATATGTAATATATAAATAGTGACATGCACACAGAATATCACCTCAATTTTTTAAAACTTTATACCCGAGTGATTATTTTAATATTCATTTAGAATGAGAGAAATTTGTTAGTATGCTCAAGCTAGAGTTCCTAGGTTAAAAGTTGAAGAGTAAGTAGAAGCTAAGATGGTTAAGACTCTCTATGGATGTCTTTTTTTTTTTTAATCACCATTTGCATGGAGAAGCAGGAAAAAAGCACTTGACTGACAGCAGACTTCCTGAGGCCCAGCTCTGTAACCAGCTAGCTGTAACTTGCTCAAATCACTTAACACTACTGACCTCAGCTGTAAAAGGGAGGTAGAAGATGCTTTTAAAAATGCTTTTTAGGCCATGCGCGGTGGCTAATGCCTGTAATCCCAGCACTTTGGGAGGCTGAGGCAGGTGGATCACGAGGTCCGGAGATCGAGACCATCCTGGCTAACATGGTGAAACCCAGTCTCTACTAAAAATACAAAAAATTAGCCGGGTGTGGTGGTGGGCAACTGTGGTCCCAGCTACTCACGAGGCTGAGGCAGGAGAATGGCGTGAATCCGGGAGGCGGAGCTTGCAGTGAGCCGAGATCATGCCACTGCACTCCAACCTGGGTAACAGAGCAAGACTCCGTCTCAAAAAAAAAAAAAAAAGCTTTTTAGCTTTAAACTTCATCAATTCTGATCAGAGTTTATTCATTTTCAAGAGGTAGTATAAAATACTTATGAAAAATGTAAACAGGTTAAAAAAATTGCCCCTAAATAATCCTTACTACTTCATCATCCTTGCCCTAAGCTGTGAGAGCAGTAAGGGGCAGCTGAGCACAGCACTAATGCGCCTATGAATTTTTTAGTTTACTTTCCCTTGGGCATTAGGAGTAAGTAGGTAAGTAAATAAACCAAGGGATGCAAAGAGAAGAAGCAACAGTCATGGAGTTAGCAATATTAAAAATGTGCTGAAAGGACGTCCTGAGTCTTATATGATCCAAAGGGCAATTTTCTCTATTCAAAAATACCCATGCATAATTCTAAATTAAAAAAAAAAAATTTTTTTTTTAATTTTTTCTAAATTTCTGTGGCAACTCTCACATTCTCAAACCAGGTGATAGCTTCCTTATGGATCCAGCTTGGAAACTGCCAAACTACTCATAGACATCAAAATTTTGGAGCTAAAGGACAGATGTAATTATTTTTAAGGGTAAATGGATACAGGATATATATATTTTATGTAGGCTCAATGTATCCTGCCTTTTATTACTTTGAGGGAAAAATAAGAGCCACTCTCGGAAAAGTGGATGGCTGAATGAATAAATTCCTCTGTAGTCCAAGACCCCTACATCTAGCCTGGAAACAGAACATGTTAATGATACCTGCACTGTGGGCTGAAGGTAATATGGCCCAACAATACACAGCATGATAGACTGTGGCCTCCTTTTTTCCAATTATGTTCTAGAAATACTCATTTGGGCAAATGATCCCACTGTTAAGGGCTATACATACCTTCTTGGCTACGTTTTAGTGCAATACTAATCTGCAAGGTACCTTCAAGTGTTATCAAATAAAGGAGTCAATGGGCAATTCCAATTGATAATAGAGAAGTGAAAGAAAAATTGGCTTAAACTCCAGAGAAGGGGTTTGTAGAAAAGCAAAAAAAAAAAAAAAAAAAAAATCCTCTGAGCATAATGGTCAACAGGGGCTTTCCAATGTGGAGGGTTATAAAATCTCCAGCTGACTAATATAGTAAGGTGGGCCGCTCAGCTATTTGCTCAAATCTCTACTTTCAACTCACCAACAAATATTTCAAAGGATCCTTAGCTCTTTAGAGTATAAAATTCCAAATTCTTTGGCCTTGAATTCAAAGTACTCTATAATTTAGCTTTATCAGCCTCTCTTATTGAGCATTATTGCTTCAGAAGAGAGCTTTCTGTTCCAACTAAAGATACTGTAAGCAAAACATCATGCTGTACAACAGTATAAATACATACAATCTTGTCAACTTAAAAAAACTTCTTAATTTTTAGCAATGGGGTCTTGCCATGTTACCCAGGCTGGTCTCTAACTCCTGGACTCAAGTGATCCTCCGACCTCAGCCTCCCTAAGTGCTGAGATTACAGGTATGATCCACTGTGCCTGGCCTACAAAGAAAAGAATCTTCTATTTACATCCCCACCTCCGTGTGGGAAACCCTCTTAACTCTTAAACATGACTGAGGATTCAGAGAGCTTTTTGTTTCTTTAGGTAATATCCATTGTTATTTATGGCATTAGAAATCAAAGCTGATAAATTTTTAAAGTATTTAAAAATTAATTTTAAATAATAAGCCAATTACGTGTTAATGTAAATAACATATTTTAAAGAAAATTAACTACATACTTAGAAGACTGGCACTCCCTTTAATGTATAGATTTACTCTGTTACAATATGTTATTTTAACTTAAGTAGACAAAGAAAAATCTGGCCTCACAGACAGCTAGAAAAGCGAAAAGTATTTCAATAGCCTTCTCAGAAAACTGTGGAGTCTTCTTTGATAATACATCAAAACTTGACAAGTGGTACTTTCTTAAAAGTTAACTGCAATGTCAAATCTGAAACCTTATCAGTGAACTTTTCATATGTTATTACACTAAAATCCACTGGACAATCATGCACTTTGCATGAATCTTTTACTCATGATTTTGTAACATTAAACATCAGTCATTATTTGTAAAATATCGGCTTACTGAGTTATGGAGCTCTTTCAAATGTGAGGACATTCCATTGTACAAGACCACATTTGTTACTATCATCACGGATCTCATCAGAAAAAATCATTAAGTACTGAGAAACTGTCAAGCTCATAGTGGAGGATACAAATTTTTCAAAATTCTAATTTCTACCAGGAGAGCTTACATTTTACCAATGGAAAAAAATAGTGTCAGTTTTTTCCCTTGAAGTGACAGGCCCACTTCATTTTCAAGAAAATGGTGTATAATTTAAATACTTTCTTTTTCTTAGTTTGATGTAATCACAATCATTTACTCAGGAGACATAGCATGTTGTGAGTCTTTCACTTAAATATAAGGTTTTCCTAACTGGATAATTAAGAAAATAAAATGCACTTATTTCCCCTTATACATTCTTCAAACATCATTTAGAGCTACCTTCTTTTAAATCAAAATATCAGTCCTTAAATAATTTAGAACAACTATAAGCCTTCCCCACCACTAGAAAGCACTTGCTAGTAAGTGTTTGTATCCATAATATACCAGTAGAGGCGACAGAAACAGAGACAAGAATTATTTCCTACCCTCAAGAATAATATATTCAAATAATATATTTTAATTATTGAATATTATTATATTCAAATAATAATATTCTATTCTATTGAATATTATATTCAAATAATATTCTATTCTATTGAATAATATTATACTCAAATAATAATATTCTATTCTATTGAATAATATTATATTCAAATAATAATAAATTCAACAGGTAGTTAGAATATGTACACAAATATAAACCTCATATCTGAAGAGTATTCACTAAAGCTTGTCTACTTCAAATTCTTTGGTTATTTATACCCATTGCCATTTAGAAAAGTATCTAAAGATACAGGAACTGAGGTCCTTTTTTCTCTGCAGGCAGGCCCAGAGATGATCAAGTGTCTGCAGGCCCAGGTGGTAGACCCCTAACTGCTACCTCTTTTGCTAATGCACAGTATGGGACTAACTGACCATCAAAATAAGCTCTTATCTTAAGAGCAGAAGCTTCTAGCCCAAGGTTAAAATCGATTTCTAAAACACATTTTAAAAATAAAAATTTCAGATTTTAATGCTCAGGTCTCATTTTTGTACAAGTTCTTTACTTTTTGTTCTCTCCATCAAGCTAAGACTATCCAACATAAATGAAATATACCTAAATGGAGCTGTAGCTCACGGCAACAAACAGTACAAATAGGGACAACTGATCTTAAAAGACTTACGATGGTTAAAAATAATTACTTTGGCTGGATGTGGTGGCTCACGTCTGCAATCCCAGCACTCTGGGATGCTGATATGGGAGGACTGCTTGAGCCCAGTAGTTCCAGACCAGCCTGAGCAACATAGGGAGACCCTGTCTCTACAAATAATTAAAAAAAAATTAGCCGGTGTGGGGGTGCACACCTGTGGTCCCAGCTACTCATGGCAGCTGAGGCAGGAGGACTGCCCGAGCCTGGGAGGCAGAGGCTGCAGTGAGCTGAGACCATGCCACTGCACTCCAGCCTGGGTGACAGAGTGAGACCCTACCTCAAAGACCCCCTTCCCCCACCCCTCAAAAAAGGTAATTAAGGAACTACTTAAACAAGTAATTTCCAAAGCATTTCTTAATTTATTCTCACTACAACCCTGTACAGTCAGGTCAATTATAAGCCTCATTTGATAGATGAGGAAACTGAAATTGGAGGTAAAATGATTTATTCAAGACAATTATTACAATAAGGATGGCACAATCTTTGTGCTACCTCTTATCTTACTCATCCAACCAGCTGTCAAATCCTCTATATTCTACCTTCATAATGTCTCCTGAATTCATTCCCCCCTCTACATAACCACTTAAGACTGTTTCCTAATCTTCTGCCTACTTCTCTATTCATCCTGCATACACTGTGACAGATCAATCTTCTCCGAGCACAATTCTGCTCACTTCATTTACTTGCTCAAAATCTTTAATAAAGTCCATATTTCTCAGCCTGGCATTCAAATACTCTTCCCAATTTATGCTCAACTGACCCTTATTCCACCTTATTTCCCACTAGTCTCTGCCAAACACCTAAAGCTTCAGTCAAGTAGAAACCTATGCTTTTATCCTGAGGCATTTTGATCCTTCTCATCACTTCAACTTTGTACTGAGAACTGACGTTCTTAACTCTTCCCACTACCATCTATGCTTACTCGAATTCTAATTACCATTAATACAAGGCCCAGATCAATACTGTATTCACCAAGAAACCTCAGCTTCTCTCTCCTCAGAACTGCCATAATACAATTGTACCTAGTTTTATTTTTTTTTCCCCAAGAAGCATTTACTGAGTATCTATTAAGTGTCAGGCACTGTGACAAGTCAGGGAATGCAAAGACGAAAAATGACTTCTTCTTTTAAAGTTTAAAACTTAGGAAGACAAAAGTCAATTTAAAAATCACAATTTATATGTTACATAAACAGCAGTCAGCTTAGGGTTATACTTGAGCCTAAATGAAGGACACACAAATTTGGCTTTGCCTAGAAAAGTCCAGGAAGGCTTTTCAGCAGAGATAAGACTTAGATTGAGTGGGAAAAGATGCTAAGTGCTTGCTAAGAGGACCAGTGAATACACACAGTACACCATCTTCTTTCACAATGTTGAACATGGGAAGTCGGAGTGGTAGAACAAAGATCATGGACTTAGAATTCCCCATCTGTAAAAACTCTAATATACCCCAAAGGGATATTTTATAAACCACAATAAAATATTGTTTGTGAAAGCAATTTTTAAACTGAAAAGTGAGACACAAATTTGAGGTATCATTAATAAATCTGTAAATAACAACGCTTCCTATCTAACTTTTAGATTTAATTGGCCACATGAATTACTAGACCATTGTTTTTAACTGATGAGTAATCAAACTGGATAGACCATTTTAAGAGACATACTGGCAGATAGTAAAAGTCTAATAAAATAACCTAAATATTGTCAAATCTAGGTTTTACAATGTATTGCTCAACTGTTCAAACTCTCTATATACAACACATACACACACACACTCACTCACTCTCTCTCTCCCCCCCCCCCAAAAGTAAATAAATGGCTTATGAGCAGTGAATTCACCCTCACATTTAAAATGTACACTTTTGGGCCAGGCAGAGTGACTCACACCTGCAATCCCAGCACTCTGGGAGGCTGAGGTGGGTGGATCACTTGAGGTCAGGAGTTCGAGACCAACCTGGCCAACATGGTGAAACCTCGTCTCTACTAAACACAAAAATTAGCTGGGCATGGTGGCAGACACCTGTAATCCTAGCTACTCGGGAGGCTGAGGCAGGAGAATCGCTTGAACCCGGGAGGCTGAGGTTGTAGTGAGCTGAGATCACGCCACTGCACTCCAGCCTGGGTGACACAGTGAGACTCGGTCTCAAAAATAAGATCAAATAAAATAAAATGTACACTTAAAAAAAAAGAAGCATCTTTCAACCAGAGCATCCTAAAAATTTCTCATTTTATTGTTAACAACTTCCTGAAGTTACAGAACTTGTGCTATCTCTGTTCAAAGGCACAAATTAAAGGATTTTCCATTTTCTCTTCATCTATTTTTGGCAGCGATAAACTTATAATCTATACATATGGGTTATCTCTTTAGGAACTCAAATTGGTTGACATACAAAATTTCATGGTGAACAGTTTCTGGTATAAATGAGGAATGTAAGTCTTAACTATATATATAATGTAAATATATATATATTTACATTAAGGAACAGAATTTGCCCTTAATCACTGTCATTAGAAATATACAACTGGAGATCTGAAACAACTGAAAATAGTAGCAATAAAGGAAAAAAGAGAAACAGAAATGGGCAATGATGAGAAGATATGTAGTAAGTAATTAAAAAATGCCATGCAATGATTCAAGGAAGAGACTTCTGGCTATGATGGCATGAACAGGTCAGTGAACTGTTTCCTCAAAAGGAAATGACAGTAAGAAAATTGGACAAAGTTGTCAAAAACAGCTATTTCAGGATTCTAGAAATCAATCAAGGGCAGACAGACAATAAATAGAGAGATGTCCTAAGAAATTGCTTAAACTTAGGGGCAAGAGCATCCAGACACAAACTTAATGCCTTAAAACTTAGTTTTAGCAGGGGAGGGCTGGGACCATAAAAACCAGCAATTTTCACTGCCAGAGAGGCCAGATCTGACCTGGGACAAGGGGGAGATTGAAGGAGTGGTAGAAAATCCATAGCTCTGACAGCTAAAAGGGGCCAACCCGGTGGGAACCTAACAGGGAGAAGACATTCTTCTAGCTTGAGGCTGTGGTCTAATGAGGGTGCAGTGGAAGACCAGCTAGAAATCTGAAGGGGAGATCCTGGAAAGTAAAGAGTCATAAAAGGGCCGGATACGCTCTCCTCACATCCCTGGGTGGCTGTGAAACTACATGGATGAGGAAGGGAGACATGAGAGGTCTCAATAGAAAGAAAACCCAAGGCAGCCGTAAGAACTGGCTGAACTTTGCATGCACTTCCCAGTCCACCTGGATCATCAGAGGGTGAAAGCTCAATAAGCTTCAGGTGTTTGAACACCACCTCTGCACTAGTCACAGGCTAACCATTAAGCTAGGAAGACACGGGCACCTCCTAGCCAGGCTAAAAACAATAAAACAACAAATGAAAATCACTAAGCAGAAACACTAGTGGCCGTATACTGTGTGGGAGTCAGATGTCATAGTTTAAGTATGAGCAAATTACTTAAAACACACACACACACACACACACACACACACACACACACACACACACACACATGCCCATCTCAGAAAAATAAATAACACCCCACAGTCACTACAATACATTACTAAAATGTCCAATTTTCATTAAAAAATTACAAGCATGCAAAGAAACAGAAAAGTGACCCAGATTCAAGAAAATAAGCAGTAACTGGAAACCGACTAAGGCCCAGATGTTGGATTTAGCAGACAACGTTAAAGCAGTAAATACAAATATATTTTTAAAATTAAGGCTGGGCACGGTGTCTCACACCTGTAATCCCAGCATGTTAGGCGGCTGAGGTGAGAGAACTGCTTGAGTCCAGGAGTTCAAGACTAGCCTGGGCAACATAGCAAGACCCTGTCTCTACAAAAAAATACAAAAATTAGCTGGGTTTGGTTGCATGTGCCTGTAGTACCAGCTACTCAGGAGGCTGAGGCAGGAAGATCACTTGCGCCCAGGAGGTCAAGGCTGCAGTGAGCTGTGATTACACCTCTGCACTCCAGCCTGGGTGACAAAGTGAGACCCTATCTCAAAAAATAATAACAATAAAAACTAAAGAAAAATACGAGAAGAAATCTCAGTAGAAAAATGTAAATGGAAATTCCGGAGTTGAAAAGTATAATAACTGAAATAAAAAAATCACTAGATGGGCTCAACAGCAGATTTGGGATGGCAGAACAAAGAAGGAGTGAACTGAAAAAGAGACCACCAGAAATTATCCAGTCTAAAGAACAGAAGGAAAAAAGATCCAAGAAAAGTGAATAGAACTTCAGATTCTGTTTAGGTTCAGACTGAATTTTTTTAAGAAACAAAAACCCCTATGGGAGAACACCAAGTATTTTAATTTATGTGTTGGCTAGGCACAGTGGCTCATGCCTGTAATCCCAGAACTTTGGGAGGCTGAGGCAGGCAGATCATGAGGTCAGGAGTTTGAGACCAGCCTGGCCAACATGGTGAAACCCCATCTCTACTAAAAATACAAAAATGAGCTGGGTGTGGTGGCGCATGCCCGTAATCCCAGCTACTTGGGAGGCTGAGGCAGGAGAACTGGTCGAATCTGGGAGGCAGAGGTTGTAGTGAGCCGAGATTGCACCACTGCACTCCAGCCTGGGAGACAGAGCAAGACTTCATCTCAGGGGGAAAAAAAATTATGTGTAATGAGAGGCACAGGAAGAGAGAAGAAAGGAAAAAAAATTTGAAGAAATTATGGTGAAAAACATCCCAAATTTGATGAATATATATTTCAAAATCTCAAGAGAACCCAAGTATGATAAAAACAAAGAGATCCACTCCTAGACACATCATAGAGAAATGGCTCAAAGCCAAAGACAAACAGAAAATCTTGAAATCAGCAAGAGAAGAACAACTCATCACCTACAGGGGGACCAACACCAAGATTAACAGCTGACTTCTCATTAGAATCAGCTGACTCCCATGGGAGTGGTCCATAGGATGACATATTTAAAGGGCTGGGGGGTGGAGGAAGAAACTGTCAACCAGGAATTCTATAGCTAACAAAACTATCATTCAAAACTGAACACACAATAAAACAACATTCCCAGATAAACAAAAACAGTATTTGTTTCCAGCAGGCCTACTCTAAAAAAAATACCAAAAGAAGTCCTTTGGACTGAAAGGAAATGACACTGGATAATAACCTGGACCTACAGGAAGACATGAAGATTACTAAAAATGGTCAAAAAAACATAAAATGAATCCTGTCAAGAAACTGAAAAAAGCCACAGACTGGGAGAAAATACTTGGAAAAGACTTATCTGATAACAGACTGTTATCCAAAACATACAAAGAACTCTAAAACCTAACAATAAGAAAACAAACAACCTGATTAAAAAATAGGACAAAGACCTTACCAGATACCTCACCAAATAAGATACAAAGATAGCAAATAACCACATGAAAGGATATTCCATGTCATATGTCATCAGGGAAATGCAAACTAAAACAACAATGGGATACAACTACATATCTATTAAAATGGCCAAAATCCAGACATCAAATGCTGGCGAGGATGTGGAGCAGCAGGAACTCTCATTCATTGCTGCTGGAAATACAAAATGGTAGAGCCACTCTGGAAAGTAGTTTGGTGGTTTCTTATAAAACTAAACATACTCTTATCATATGATCCAGCAATAATGGCCCTTGGTATTTACCCCAAGAAGTTCAAAACTAAGTCCACAAAAAACCCTGCATATGAATGTTTACAGTAGCTTTATTCATAATTGCCAAAATCT
The DNA here is from genome assembly GCF_009828535.3 of Hylobates moloch. Taxonomy (NCBI): domain Eukaryota; kingdom Metazoa; phylum Chordata; class Mammalia; order Primates; family Hylobatidae; genus Hylobates; species Hylobates moloch. The sequence continues at coordinate 16,784,051 of NW_026652294.1, read as the reverse complement.
GGAAGCAACCAAGATGCCCTTAAGTTGGTCAATGGATAAACAAACTGTGGTACATACAGACCAATGGGTTATTATTCAGTGCTGAAAAAGAAATGAATTACCAGGACATGAAAAGACACAGAGGAAACTTAAATGCATATTGCTAAGTGAAAGAAGCCAATCAGAAAAAAGCTACATACTGTGGGATTACAACTACATGAAATCCTGAAAAAGGCAAAACTATGGAGATAGCTAAAAGATCAGTGGTTGCCAGGGGTTGGGTTGTGGGGAGGAGAGAGGGATAAACAAGCAGACCACAGAGGATTTTTAGGACAGTGAAATTACTTTTTATGATGCTATAATGCTGGCTATATGCTATACATTTATCCAAACCCACAGAAGGTACACCACTAAGAGTAAACTCTAACAGACTTTAGGTGATAAAGATGTATCAATACAGGTTCATCAGTGGTAACAGGTGTACCACTCTGGTGTGAAATGTTGTTAGTGGGGGAGGCCATGCATGTGTGGGAGCAGAAAGTATATGGGATAAGTCTCTATTATCTTCTCAGTTTACTGTGAACCTAAAACTGCTCTAAAAAAAGGAGATCTTAAGAAAGAAAAACGTAAGATTGTTTAAAGTAATAATTATAATAGTGTATTGTTATATATCTAAAATATACAGGTATAATATGTATGACAATAGCATAAAGGAGCATGGGGAATGAAGCTATATTAGACCTAAGCTGCTATATTTAACCAGAATAAGACACACATGCATGTGCACACACACAACCATCAGCAATAAGTTGTGATAAGTCAAAGATGTAATTCCTTGAGAAAGCACTAAGAAAATACAAGAAACACCAGCACAAACAAAAAATAACTAATGAAAAAATATCACAAACGGATGTAAAAGGTACAAAAATTATTTAACAGGAATCAGTAAAGAAGGAACAAAGGAACAATAAAAGGCATGAGACAGTAAAATGACAGACATAAATCTACCTACATTAATAATTACATTAAGATGCAAATTGACCAAATGCTCCAATAAAAAGACAGAAATTTTCAGCCTGGGTGAAGAAGCAAGAAGCAAGATCTAGCTATATGCTTTTTTCGGGGAGTGGGGGACGGAGTCTCACTCTGTCGCCCAGGCTGGAGTGCAGTGGCGCGATCTCAGTTCACTGCAACCTCTGCCTCCCCGGTTCAAGGGATTCTCCTACCTCAGCCTCCTGAGTAGCTGGGATTACAGGCACACACCACCACGCCCAGCTAATTTTTGTATTTTTAGTAGAGACAGGGTTTCACCATGTTGGTCAGGCTGGTCTCAAACTCCTGACCTCAGATGATCCAGCCGCCTCAGCCTCCCAAAGTGTTGGGATTACAGGCGTGAGTCAACCCGCCTGGCCCTTTTTTTTATTTTGTTAAATAAGAGATACACTTCAGATACAAAGCAGTTGAAACAAAACGACAGAAAAAAATATGTAAACAGTAACTATGAGAAGGCTGAAATGGTTACATTAATATCAGACAAATAGTTTTACTATTTCTTGGTTAACTATAAGCCAAGAAATAGTAAAAGGGACAAAGAGGGACATTTCATATTGATGAAAGAACCAATTGGTTAAGAATATTTTGTTGGAAAGACCATCTACTAAACCATAAAACAAGTCTCAATAAATTTTAAAAAAATTGAAATCATATGACGCTCCAAAGAAATTAAATTATAAATCAATAAAAGAAAGAAATTTGGGAAATCCCCAAACATTTGGAAAGGAAACAACATACTCCTATGCAACCCAGGAGCAAAGAAGAAACTACAGGAAAAAATTTTTAAATGTCTTGAATGAAATAAAAATAAAAACAAAATAGATCATATTTGATGGTGTGCAGCTAAAGGGAAACTTCCTGTGTTTACAGTTTTAAACACAAAAAGGAAGAAAATCTAAAATCAATCACCTAAGCTTGCAACTCAAGAGGCTGGCAAAATAAAGACCAAATCAAACCCAAAGCAAGTAGAAGAAAGAAATAACAGAGTGGAAAATAATGAAAAATAAAATAGAAAAACAACAAAAATCAATGAAACAAAAAGTTGGTTTCCTGGAAAAATCTGCAAATTAATAAACCTTAGCTAGACTAACCAATAAAAAAAGAGAGAAGACATAAATTGCCAAATCAAGAATATAAACAGGGATATCACCACAGACCCTATAAAAATTAAAAAGATTATATGAAATTACGAATAACTTTATACCAACAAAATTGACAATTTATATGAAGCAAATTGCTAAAAAGACACAAATTACCCAAACTAACAAGAAACAGAGAATAAAAATGAAGAAAACCCCTGATAATTAGCATAGAAATTAAAATACCTTGGAAAAGCCTCATATATATTTTATTTCTTCTTTTTCACTTCTTTAATTGAAACAGTTATTCTGATAGGTCTGTGAGTTCATGATCATTAAAAAGTTATTTGGAAATGCAACCAATACATTAGCCTATACATTTATGATTCTAGAACAAATGCTACTGAAAGTCTCGTTTGTTACCTATCAAGCCTAGACTCTTCAAATAAATTATCTATTGTAGCCAATTAGTTCTGAAGTATAAAATTACGTGCTTATACATAACTAATAAACATCGAAAGTAGGAATTTCTTGGTGGTTCGATACTTAATGAAAGAAAATTGAAAGCATTTATGGGTTAAATCCATCCTTAGCAAGTGTCTTAAAGGCTGAATAAAGCTCTCCTTTTGATAACCAGATACAGGAAAGAGAAAAAGAAATCTAACAACAGAGCTAGGTCTTTCTATGCAGATTGTAGAACATTTCTATCTTTAGAAATAGACCACACAAGGCTGGGCTGTGGCTCATGCCTCTAATCCCAACACTTTGGGAGACCATGGTAGGAGGACAGCATGACAGGAGTTCAAAATAAGCTTGGGCAACAAAAGGAGACCCTGTCTCTACAAAAAAATAAAAAAATAAGCTGGGTGTGGGGTGTGTGCTTGTAGTCCCAGCTACATGGGAGGCTGAGGCAGGAGGATCACTTGAGCCCAGGAGACTGAGGTTGCAGTGAGCTAGCTATGTTCATGCCACTGTACTCCAGCCTGGACAACAAAGCAAGAGACAATACAATTTCCCATATGTTGATATATATGAGATACATACCTATTATTAATTTATGACATTTCCTTTACTTTAGCAAGTTAGTAGTAAGAGGTGAGGTCAAAGAGGTAAGCTGGGGCTAGAGACTAGTAAACCAAGTACAGAGTTCAGATTACATTCTAATTGCCTTAGGGAACTATTAAGAGTTAAGTAGGAAATCGGCATTCGCAGTAAAAAAAAAAAACCACCTTAGTCCTATGTGGAGGATAGATAAGTTAGGCAACAGTAATACTGGAAATAAGTGATGAGATTTGGACTAGAGTAGTGATGATGATAAATTCTTTTAAATTTCCTAACAGCCTCTTCAGGTAGGTACTATTATCTTCATTTTAGAGTGAGCCAAGGGCAGAGAGAGATTAAATAACTGGTCCAAGGTCATACAGTTTAGCAGGGGCCATATTGAGATTCAAACACAAGCAATTTGGTGGAAGAGTAATAAGATGTAGAGAAGAAGATGAAGTAGTTTTAGAGTTACGGTTGTCAAGACTTGCTAATCAATTAGATGTACAGATGAAAGAAAATAAAGAATATTCCTAGGTTTCGCTTGAGTTTGGTAGTATAATTATGTAGAGAAAGGATGTAAAATAAGAAGAAAAGGGGTTCCAGGACCTATATACGGAGTACTGCACCATTTAAAAGTTGAACAGAGAAGGAGGCAGGAGCAGAACACCCAGTGCTTGGCAGGAAAATTGGGAGAGCTCGAAAAGCCAAGAGACTAAGTATTTCTAGGAGGAGGGAGGACAATGTGTACAATGCTGCTGAGTTAATTCCAAGAGTTTTCTAGTTGTATAATTAAGGTGATGATTTCGATATGATTGCTATGCATCCTTCCATTTTTCACCTCATGGTTCACGTACCGTAAGAGATCCATTTTGTGTGCTGGGTGAGTTGCTGCTCTGCTCCCCGTGGGCTTGCGTACTTCCGTAGAGTGTCAGGTTATGCTCACCGGTCTGGCCGGCATAGTCTTGAGTGTGTGGCACCCCATACTCTGTGGGAATTCCATTCTGCGGAGGTGGTGGAAATGGGATGGTAGTAAAAGGCTGAACCATTGCGTCAGGAGTTGTTGTCGGCTCCTGGTTACCCTAAAACAAACGAGAAAAAGAAAAAGTGCCTTTGAATCCTTGTTACGTAACTAGTTTTAAAGTGAGTATATGGAATTCTCTGAATATTCTCTCACTGCATAGGTAAAATGGAATGCTTATTGCCCCAGGATTGCAGAAAATATTATTATACATACACACATAGATGTATGTATGTGGACGGAGACACACATACACACACACACTCACTTTTGTTAATGTGTGGTTACTAGACAGGCCCACAACCATATTAAAGTGGACTAGATGCCAAAGGGGCAAAAATCTTTCCTTTAAATTAAAAGTAGGTGGAGAGCCCACTTTGGACCACAAGCCACTACAGCCTATACAACAGAGAGCGACTATGTCCCTAAAAAAATACAAAAAACAAAAAGGAAAAATCAACTAGGAGAAAATATTAGCAAAAGGTAAGAGAGATGCTGGGTTATTATCACTAGTCCCAGAGTGGGTAAACCAGGTTGACAAGACAGACACACATGTATACGCAAACACACACACATCCCAAGAGAAAAAGAGGCAAAGTGTATATCTGAACAATTCATTGAAAATGAAATACAAACAACTAATAAAAATGCTCAACCTCATTAACTGTCACGAAAATTCACATTAACATCAAAGTAAGTCCAAGTTTTTAGTCATCAAATCAGCAAAAAAATTAAGCAGTTTTATTGTGATATAACTGTCATATGATAAACAGCACTTATTTATTTACAGTACACAATTTGGTTAAGTTTGATATATGCACTTATATTCTCATGAAATCATCACCACAATCAAGATAGTCAACACATATATCCAAAACCCCCAAAAGTTTCCTTGTGCCCCAATAATAAGCATGTATTATTTTTGTAATAAAACCTATAAATATATTGTTTTAAATATTAAAAAGAATGACAAAAAATATATCATCAATAAAGGGAAGCCAATATTCTGAAACACTGAATTACTGTGTTACCCTTAAGAAAATGGTAGTGACCTACCTCGAAACAAAAATTCATAACTCTCTTCCATTTAAAAGTTAAACAACTTCAAAATTCAGCTGTCTCCAATGTCCAAGAATCATTTCTACTTGGCAATAAAAACTGCTTTACATAATAGTAGTGAAAGAAAAAAGGTAGACAATTAGGGGTGGGGGGCTGCCACAGCCTAGATAAAAAAGTGATGAACTGATTACAGTTATCAGTGGGAAGGGGCAGAGTCATAGGCTGAGTTGTGCTCCTCCCCAACCCATATGTTGAAGTTCTAACCCTCAGTACCTCAAAATGTCACTGTTTTTAAAGATAGGGTCTTTAAAAAGGTAATTAAGTTAAAATGACGTCATGAGGGTGGGTCTTAATCCAATTGGAGTGGTGTCCTTACAAGAAAAGGGAATGTCGATACAGACACATACAGAGGGAGGCCCACGTGAAGACACAGAGCATGACCATCTACAAGACACTAAAAAAGACATCAGAAGAAACCAACCCTGCTGACACCCTGATCTCGCACTTCTAGCTTCCAGAAATGGTGAGAAAATACATTTCTATATTGTTATGTAATACTTTGTTATGGCAGCCCTTGCAAACTAGTAAAGGCAGGAATGAAGATTCTGTAACAGAAGTTAATAATAAAAAAAAAATAAATTGCTTTACATAAAAATTTTCCTGCTATTGGACATAATGGTTCATGCCCTTGTAATCCCAGCACTTTGGGAGGCTAAGACGGGAGGACTGCCTGTGGCTAGGAGTTCAAGATCAGCCTGGCCAACACAGAGAGACCCCGTCTCTAGAAAAACTTTAAAAAATTAGCTGGGCATGGTGGTTATGTGTAGTTCCAGCTGCTTGTGAGGCTGAGAAAGGAGGATTGCTTGAGCCCAGGAGCTGGAGGCTGCAGTGAGCCATGATTGCACCACTCTAGCCTGGGCAACAGAAAGACGCTGTCTTTTAAGAAAAAAAAAAAAGGCTGGGTGTGGTGGCTCATGTCTGTAATCCCAGCAGCTTGTGAGGCTGAGGCAGGCGGATCACTTGAGGTCAGGAGTTCAATACCAGCCTGGCCAACATGGTGAAACTCCATCTCTATTAAAAATACAAAAATTAGCCAAGCATGGTGCCAAATGCCTTTAATCCCAGATACTTGGGAGGCTGAGGCAGGAAAATCGCTTGAACTCAGGAGGAGGACATTGCAGTGAACTGACATCGCTGCCATTGCACTCTAGCCCAGGCAACAGAGTGAGACTCCATCTCAAAAGATAGAAAAAAAAATCCCTCTCTTTAGTCCTTAGAAAATATGCTATGAAAACTTTAAATTTTTTTGGAAAAAGTCTATCTTTGTCACCCATCACTATATAACTTCTTTTCATTATTTCTAGGTTAGGATAGTTTTTATGATGTCTTTATAGCTATTCTGGGCATCTGACGAGAGATATAAAATAGTTATCTCCCTTCTCCTTCAAATTGTTCAATGCTCTGTCTCTCTGTATCTATCTAGCCATATGAAACATACTGCTTCAGAAGCCCTCGCTGAATCTACTGGCCTGAAGATAGACATGAAAAAGAAACGAATTGGAATTCAGGTGGATTGGTGAATGAAACACAATAAACGCACCAAAGGTCTTATGCCCACATCAGGCATAAATATAATCTTACAGGAATCCATAAGAAAGTTCTACTAAATAATTGGTAAAGGCTAAAAGACACAGTTTTCAAGTTAGGATTAACAAGGCCAAGAGGACTTTCTCCTGCTCTGACACTGCTCCTCTCAGCCTCCTCGTTTTACTCCAGCCTCCATTCTCCACCCCAGCCTGCCAGGAATGAGACTCTGGCACACAAGTACACAGTATGAATTCTCCCACAGGGGTATTCTCAACAGGGCTGACTCAGTTAACTGAATAAACACATCAATTAGCAGTGGGAGATGGGGAGAAAGGTAAAAACATTTCCTGCAATCCACTTGTAGCCTAGGCACTAGGCGTTTTACAGAAATGCAAGCCAGGCAGAGGCTCTGTTTTCCTAGAGGGGTAATGTAACGTCCCTTAAGAGGTCAAGAACAAATTCTTGGTGGATTATTTTGTTACTTATAGAAATTTCTTTTAAAATTTTTGTTAAAAATGTAACAACAATTGTTTATATACTAAGGGAATGAAATTGGGATAGGAGTGCTTTAACATCTTCTCTCATATAGCCTGCAATGTCTGAATATTTCCCCAAGTATATATTATTAAAAATGTTAAACGGTTTCAGATTTCTATTAAATTTCCAGGCCATATTCCAAAGTTCTATGCTCAGAAGTACAACAGCCTTCAGCAAACTATGAGATAACAGTTCACATATGTATTTGTAGGTATGAATTTACCTCTATACTTATATAAAAATGTTTTGTTTCTATTACCAGAGGCTAAGCTGCTTAGGTATATATCTCATCTGAGAAAAGAAATTACTAGCTTTCTCTTTAGTCCACAAAGCTAGATAGAATAGTTCTTTTCCCTAACCTAGCAATTTATAAACTTTCTTCCTTTTCCAGTTAAAAGTAATTCCTTCCTTTCCTATATTCTTGCAACATTTAGCTTGCATCCCCTACAAGACATTTAAATCTAAAGCCTCATACTTAGCAAATCTAAATTTGTATTTTAACTCCCCTATTAGATGAAAAGGCTCATTATCATGGGTGGAGACAGTCCTGTACAATGTAGAATCCCACATCGTACATAATAAATATGAAGTGTTAAACATTTATGAAATACAGGAAGATTGAGATAGCAAGTCACATGCGTGCACATTACAGCAAACTGCTTTGTTGGGCTAGAGAGCATAACAAGGGATAACAGAGTGAAACAAGTGTTGGTATCTTGGGTTGATATCAAACTGGAGTGTAGGGATGGGAAGGTAGAAGTGGGGAAGCATTAGGAAAGCAAAGAATCAACATTTACGTGCTTGTGCTTTATGCGCTTAATTTCCTTCTGTCTTACAAACACAGGCTTTAAGAGTTGTTGACCCGCTGTGAGTGAAAATCAAATGTAACTATTAATTTCTGAGTTGAGAATGATGTCTTTCTCTTTTAAACCACAGATAGTAACAGAGGCGATACATATTATATACAGCCTTTTGGTGTACAATGTGAAATATGCTAAATGTTTTCATTCTAAATTCAAATATACAGTTGTCCCTTCATATCTGCAGGTAATTGGTTCCAGGAACCTCCCAGCCCCCGCCCACCACAGATGCCAAAATCCTTGGATACTCAAGTCCTTTATATAAAATGGCATAGTATTTGCACATAACCTACTTACACACATCCTCTTGTATACTTTAAATCATCTCTAGATTACTTATAATACCTAGTACAATGTAAATGTTATATAAGTAGTTTTTATGCTGTAGTGTTTAGAAAATAATGACAAGGCCCTGCATGGTGGCTCATGCCTGTAATTCCAGCTCTTTGGGAGGCTGAGGAGGGAGGATCACTTGAGCCCAGGAGTTTGAGACCAGCCTAGGCAACATAGTGGGATCCCGTCTCTACAAAACATTTTAAAAAATTAGCTGGGCATGGTAGCATGTGCCTGTAGTCCCAGTTGCTCAGGAGGCTGAGACAAGAGGATCACTTGAGCTTGGGAGGTAGAGGCTGTGGCGAGCTATGATTATGGCACTGCATTCCAGCCTGAGTGACAGAGTGGGACCCTGTCTCAAAAAAAAAAAGAAAAGAAAAGAAAAAAGTGTCAAGAAAAAAAAGTCTGGTCAGGCCAGTGGCTCACAGCTGTAATCTTAATGCTTTGGGAGGCCAAGGAGGGAGGCTCCCTTGAGCTCAGGAGTTGGAGACCAACCTGGGCAATGGGAGACCCTGTCTCCTAAAAAGAAAAAATGTCTGTACGTGTTTAGTACAGAGACAGTCATCCAATTTCCCACCCTAATTTTTCAATCCGCAGCTACTTGAATCCACAGATGCAGAACCCGTGGCTATGGACAGACAACTATAGTATTATAGTCATCAAACAGGAACCCATTCAACAGTCTATTGCCTTACCCACAGCAATCTCAGAGGTTCAATTATCACCTACCGACAGGTGACTTCCAGTGTTTTTTCTAGGTTCAACCGTGTGCCTTCTCCCTAGTTTACATGAAATGTAGTAAAACAGAAGAAAGCATGAACCTAAAAGTCAGACTTGAGTTTAAATCCCAATTATACCACTTACCAGATGGGTTGTTCACTTCAGAGGTGGTTGTGAAAATTAATTGAGAGAGCAGGTGAAACTGTTTTGTTATTGATTCTTTAGCATATTTTCTGTTTCTACTGAATTATTCTGAATATTATTTAAAAGCTATGCACAGTACTGTAAGAGAACACAGAAATGACCCAAAATATAATTGTCTTCATATTTCTAGGATAATTAAAGTCTATGTAATCTTTGAGAGAGAAAGGTGTATTTTTGTTTATATCTTCTCATTTATTCCTCAACTTCATTCTAATTTTCCCAGTTTGGTCACCTTGAGTCCCACTTACATACATAACCTGCTATTGTATTGCTTCTAATCAACAGGCTGCAAATCCTAAAACCTTCTCAATTCCCATACCACATATATGGTCAGAATGGATCATGCACACAAACAGATCAATATTAATTTTATTCACACCATCATAAAAATCATCACTTCATTATTTAGGTAGAGCATATTCTCACCAGTTTATTACCACTGACAATGTCACTCATAATTTTTCTAGTGCTGTTTATAAATGGAAATTAATTTTCTAGAATTATAATACAAATAAAATGTTTTTACTCAAGTATTTTTACAAATTATATCATTTTGATCCCTTGGGATTTGCTTAGATGGGCTCAGATTTCAAACTCTATTTGCCTTTGTTTAAAAAAAAGAGTACCTAGGCAAAGGCCTGTCATTCTCAGATCTGGTACTAAAAGCAGTGGCTTCTGCCCAGCTGTCTGTGACAAGAGGAAAATAACAGCTATATAACTGTTCTCTCAGAAAGATAAGAAGACAAAACTGGATTTAAAATCATCTAGGATCAATTTTTTTTTTAAAATTAACTCTGTAGAAGAACAGACCAAGAAAATCCAGATAAATAAAATGGATAAACAAACACATATAAAGACAAAACAATGCTCATTTGCTAGACTTAAAGCAAAATTACTCTAGATTCTTAACTTACACAAATACTTAAATTTAACAGTGCTACCCCCAAATCTCCTTCCTTCAGTATCTAAAATTTTCTGGTTTTTTGTTTTGTTTTGTTTTTAAGTCTAAAGACAACCAAGCTATTGAACTGTTCTTAACTTTTTCTTTAAACTACCATAACCTAGAGGAAGAGCTGTAGGGTAGGATTGTTTTGCTTTTCTCACCTCAAGAAAGTTTCACAATTTTGAGCACCCAGAGCAGAAAAAAGTGTTAGTGTCTAATAATCCTGAATACATTTCTGGTAAGTTAGGTAAAAGTAATACATTTTTTCTTTTACAGTACATCTAAACTACACTCAGAGCCATAAGATGTTAGGCAACTTGCAGGTAAATTTGATATTGAGAGGAAAAATCTATACAATGAAATCTCCATGTAGTCTCCAAATATTTACCTTCAGGTTGAATTCTAAGAGTTCACTTTTCACTTGGTTGTTTGGAACTGACTCAGTGGCCAAGATCCCAAGGAAGCTCATGAAAACAGATTCAATGATTACATAATAAAGATTACTGTAATAAAAAACCAATCGCCATTGAAGTATTAAGTTTAAGAAAAAAATGTTGTCTAATTTCGGGTAAGGAGTTCAGACACATCCATTCCTGCTTCAGTCTCAACAGTAAGATGCAGTAAGAAACTACTTCCATACTACCCAGCTCCTCACACCTACCAACTCATCTTTTACCTTGTTCTTTGAAAGCAAAGATGTCCATATATATAACACCCACTCAGGGAACATATTTAAAAATGCACATGTCAAGATCCTTTCCCCATAGATTAGGATTCAGTGGGTTGGGGCAGGACCCTGGTACTTACTGGTGTAGGTGGTTTGGGTCCCACATTCTGAGAAACACTGATTTAGAGGCTTTGGCTGGCAAAATGGGAGAGAATTATGGTTGCAACATGCCTCCAGGACATGTCCCAAAAGCATCTACACCTTTAGAAGAACAGAGTCAGCTAAGAGATTAAAGAGGGCATAGAGGCTAGGCGCCGTGGCTCCCAAGGTAATTCCAGCACTTGGGAGGCCGAGGCATGCGGATCACATGAGGTCAGGAGTTCAAGACCAGCCTGGCCAACATGGTGAAACCCCATCTCTACTAAAAATACAAAAACAGCCAGGTGTGATGGTGTACGCCTGCAATCCCAGCTACTTGGGAGGCTGAAGCACGAGAATCACTTGAACATCGGAGGCAGAGGTTGCAGTGAGCCAAGATCGTGCCACTGCACTCCAGCCTGGACAACAGAGTAAGACTTTGTCTCAAAATAAATAAATAAATAAATAAATAAATAAATAAATAAATAGCGAGCATAGACGATGAGAGGAAGGTAACAGTGGCTATAAATGTAAGTTTCCTAAAAGTAGAGGGTTACCTTCTTATATGGAACCTGCAGCTAAGAGAATAAACACTAGTTGTTTTCTAAAGTGCAAATCTACTGAAATGTAGGCCTCACAATGGATCCTTCTTTTAGCATGGGTATAACTAAAGAATCAGGACCAAAAGATGAGTGTGCTACGGTCATGTAAAGGAGCGATGGAATTCAGGAACATGACCAGTACAATCTTGAGCTCTTATAAACAGACAATTAATAAAATAAATTTTTAAAAAACCAGGCAATACAATATAAATCCTTGCTTAGAAAAACAATAAATGACAGAAGCTGGTATATGTAAATTTAAGGGCAGTTACAGGCTTGGCCAACAAGAATATTGTAAACTTGCCTCCAAATCACTTGTACACACACACACACACACACACCCCTCTTCTGAATTACTCAGAGGGAAACGCCAGTCCAGTCTTTCCCTTGAGGCTGAGTTTTGCAATCTCACAGCAATGAATATTTAAACAGGAAAATAAATATTTCAGAACAAAGTCATTCAAACCTATAGTCTATTAGATGAAAAGCAACAAACCCTGTAATAGTCTTAATATCTCCAACCTCTTAAAAGCTCTTTCCTCTATTTCTCCTTAAAGAAGTATTTAGAACTTCAAATATTCATGAATCATGTCTTCCACTGGCAACAACAGACAGCAAGAACCACTCTGGTTCAGCTACCTGCTTCCTTGGAAATGGAAGGCCCTCAAAATTAATAGTTACTGTCTATTCTATTCAATGTAAATATTCTATTCCAATGGATTTACACAATCCATGGAAAATTATTCTTTTTCTCAACCAAACTTTTCGCTACAATCTAAATTAATTTATTATTTATTTTGTCATCATGGACAATTAAGTTTGCATCTTCCATATGCTAAACTGGAATAGCCTTAAAAATAGTCACAGCCAGGTGGCGTTGCTCATACCTGTAAGCCCAGCACTTTGGAAGGCCGGGGTGGGAGGACTGCTTGAGGCCAGGAATTCAAGACCAGCCTGGGCAACATAGCAAGACCCTATCTCTACAAAAAAATTTTTTTTAAATAGCCAGGTGTGGTGGCATGCGCCTGTAGTACTAGCTACTCAGGGGGCTGAGGCGAGAGGACCACTTGAGCCCAGGAGTTTGAGGCTGCAGTGAGCCTAGATCACACCACTCTACTCCATCCTGAGCGACAGAGAGAGACCATGTCTCTAAGGAAAAAACAAAACAAAGAAATAGTTGACACTCAGGTTCCAAATAAAACACTGGCAAGGTATTAGAGTGTCTTCTGAATTACAAAATATTTAATTATGCTTTATAAATTTTGTTGGGTATTCTGTTGTAGTCCACCTCTTTAAAACAGAAAATTCACATGATATACATATAGTAACAGAGAAAAGTTTTCCCTATCCCTTTCTCAGAACAAAACACATGTTGTCTACAACCATGGTTACATGGTGGCTTGTACATTCTCTAATCATTTAACAAGTAAAGTCCCTAAGTCAACCAGGGACTGAATCATAAACGTCTTCATCATAGCTTCCTCACCAAATGAAGTGATGATGAGCATATAGGAGGTGCCCTTTAGAAAATGCCTGGTAATTGAATTAACCACATAATTGAATACCTGCTTCTGCAGTATATGTCTATAAAAAAAGATAGGAACCATTCTCTCAATAGCTTTACCAACTGTGCCAGGGACCTTACCACAATATAAATAATCATTCTATTAAGATACATATAAGGCTATATGTGAGAGTCCACATTATGTAGTGTAGGAAATTAAAAGAAAAATGAGCCACTGCTCTCACCTAGGCTATCTAAATAATACATATTTTTTTGTTTTTAAAGAGTTCTGCTTTATTTTAACTTAACCTCAACCTAATGAACTCTCCAAGCGGCTGCCAGAATGATCTTTCTAAAATAAAACCTAAATCTGATAGTTAATTTATCTTCTTCTTAAAATCCTAGGTTTGAGACTTACAGTCTCAAGTCTAAATACCTTTGCATGGAAGTCATGCCCCTTGCACACTTCATCTATTCAGCTTCAACTCTTGCCATCAAATATTTATTGAGTATCTACCATGTGTCAGATATTCTGTTCTAGCTGCTGAGGAAACAACGGTGATTAAAAAGACAAAGTCCCTGCCCTTATGGAGTTTACACTCTAGTAGGAAGAGACAAATAATAAATTGGCAAGCAAAACAATAAATAGATGGTGTGCTACAGAGAAAAAATAAGAGAGGGTATCAGGGTATTGGGCTGGAGAGACAGAGAATTTCTATTTTCTAAGGCTGGTCTGGGAAGGTAACACTGATCATACTTATTTAGAAATTAAGGCAACAAGCCATATGTGTATCTGGATGGAAGAAAGACTCCAGACAAAGGGAACACAAATGCAAAGTCCCATAGGCAAAAATACAAGCAGCTCATTCTAAGAACTAGGAACATGGAGGCCTTGAAGACCTATGTGATCAGACTGGAGTAAGCATGGAACAGAGTGGCAGGAGACGAAGTGAGAAAGGTAGCAGTAGGGAAAAAGGGACGTTGATAGAAATCCTGTAACGCTTACAGCCACTGCAGGGAGGTTAGCTTTTACACTCCACTGAGAGTTCTGAGCAGAGAAGTGATGTGGTCAGAATTAGGTTTTAAATGTACCACTCGGCAAAGGCAAAGGCAGGGAGCCCTGTTGGGAGGCGACCCTGATAATTCACCTGAGATGAAGAGGGTCTGGCGCAGGTGGTAATCTAATGTGTGTCGAATGCTGAAAACACCATGTACTGTTTCACCTTCCAGTTTCTTTGCACATAGTATTCTTTCTGCTTAGAAAGCTTTTCTCCTTTCTACTTATTGGGCTAATACATACACAATCTTTAATAGGTATTTGGGCATCTACTCCTCTCTAGAGGTTTCTAATTCACTCAAAAAGGGGGAAAAAAATCATTCCTTCCTCTTACCCTCCCCAACCTAATACTTAACTCTATTGTGGTACTTATATTCAATTACAATTATTTGCTTACATACGTATTGTCTTTACAGAACATGAACTCTTTGAAGGCAGTTAATTGTCCAGACCTAATTCATCTTTGTATCCCAGTGGCTGCCTTAAAAGCTCTCAATAAGTATTTATTAAAGAAATAAAAGATGTTTCAACCTAGTAGAGTATATAAGCAAACACAAAGTTCTGTTATAACAAAAATGATATGGTGGTACAGGAAGCGACCAACACTCAGCATCAGGAAACAAAGGTGATATGAGGTAGAGAAGACAAGGAGATTCATTAGAAGGATACCACGAACTTTGAAGGGACTTACACTAAAGCTATGAACTACATACAACAGGCACAGCGAGATATAGATTGGGGGGCCCGAGCAAAGACAATACAAAGGCAGACTTGGCAGAACCTGGCAACGGGTATGAAGGAGAAGACGACTACTAGATTTCAACCCCAGGGTACTGTAGGCTAACAAGGAGTGAGCAAGAAAGAGTGGGAAAGGAGAAACGATCAATTCTAGCAGTCCAAGATGGTCCTGATATAAACTAATTAGATTCTATTTTGTCATATTTGAAGTTCATTCTGTTTTCTAAATGCATTCTAAAACATCTTTGATAGTTTATTTCCACAGTGTTTCTGGTAATTCATTTTTCCTTTTTAAATTTTATTTTTTTATCTTTATCAAATTAATACATGCACATGATAGCAAATCAAATAGGTAAGAGCTTATGATGAAAAGCAGCAGTAGCCTGGCCAGGCGTGTTGGCTCACACCTATAATCCAGCACTTTGGGAGGCCAAGGTGGGCAGATCACCTGAGGTCAGGAGTTGGAGACCAGCCTGGCCAACATGGCGAAACCCTGTCTCTACTAAAAATATTAGTGGGGTGTAGTGGAGGGCGCCTGTAATCCCGGCTACTTGGGAGGCTGAGGCAGGAGAACTGCTTGAACCTGGGAGGTGCAGGTGGAGGTTGCAGTGAGCTGAGATTGTGCCACTGCACTCCAGCCTGGGGGACAGAGTGAGACTCCGTCTCAAAAAAAAAAGCAGTAGTATCCTATCCTTCCCTCCGTCAGTCCTTTGAGGACTGACCCTCTTTTAATAGTTCCCTAAAAGGCAGAGGTTCCCAGGCCAGAGGCTGCCATTAGGGATTACTGACTCCTCTGACCACCCCCAAGCTTTGGCAACACATGCTCAATACAGACCTGATCTGACCATAGGACTGTAGGAGCTGGCCTCCTCTCCTGAGGCCACTGAAAGAAGAGGTCAAGTGAGTTAACTGTTTGTATGGCAAACTTTGACCAAAAGGGGGAGGAGCAGGAAATGGGAGGAAACCATAAACACCTCTTCACACCTTCTTTGGATGGAAAGGACAGAGAAGCAATAGCTCTACACAACCTTCCTCTAGACTTCCAGTAAAACCAAGCAATCAGCAAGGCCTATTACAAAGACAGGGCCAGCCTTTCTGCCTTGTCTCACTCTTCTTTCCCTCCTAGTGGGTAAGGTTTTTGTTTCAGGCTCAGTTTTCTAGAGAACACTAGCTAAGAACAGAGTCTATGACTTGTGTCTTGTATTTTCAATTTTGGTGACTTAAACCTCTACTTTTTGGGAGCATCCCCAACTCTATTTGGCTATCCTTCTACTTTGTGCTTTCCTTGACAATAATGTTCTAAATCTCCTTTTGCATTCTCTAATTGTTTCCTCTTCATTATACCTAGTATTGGTTTTATAAATGAGTATTTATGAGTATTTTAGTTAGAAGATTCCTTTAAGGTTCTCTTCTGTTTCCTGCATTATCTTTTGCCCCTAGGTTCAGGTTTTCTTTTTGTTTTTTTTCTGGTCTCTTTCATGCTAAAAGTTCCTCTAAGACTTCTAATGATCCTCATATACTCGTAATCCAGGTAAAAGGACTTGTTAGCTAGTATGAATTTCCTCTGTGAATTTGCTTTCTGATTACATCTCTCTTTGGAATTAAAATTCTAATGGGAATTCAGTATAAGACAGAGAAGAGCATGTCACTGGCAGGCTTTGTTTTAGTGTAAGCCACTAGCGAAGTGCAGAATGCCCTCCCTCTCCATCCCCCTAAATATGAGACTAAACGAAGAGGTGCCAATATCTAACACACACACAAAATTAACTTTCCCCAAACGTTCTGATCAACTTCTTTGGAGACAAACACTGTTTTATGTTTTGTTTTTCCTTTGGGTTTTTTTTTTTTTTTTTTTTTGAGAGTGAGTCTCGCTCTGTTGCCCAGGCTGGAGTTGCAGTGGCACAATCCCAGCTCACTGCAAATTCCGCCTCTGGGTTCAAGCGATTCTCCTGCCTCAGCCTCCCAAGTAGCTGGGATTACAGGCACCTGCCACCACGCCTGGCTAATTTTTGTATTTTTAGTAGAGATGGGGTTTCACCATGTTGGCCAGGCTGGGTCTCCACCTGACCGCAGGTGATCCGCCTGCCTCGGCCTCCCAAAGTGCTGAGATTACAGGCATGAGCCACCGCGTCCGGCCTTGTTTTTCCTTTGTTAATGCTAGGGAAAGGGGGTGGCATAGTACTTACTGACTACTGCCACTGGGAAGTGGTTGGAAAGGTTCTGGCAATGCCAGGTAACTGAGTTATCCCCTAAATAAACACTGAATTCTTCTGTTTTCTGTCTGGTTTTCATTTTTGCTCAGAGAGCTCCCACGGGTTCCCCCGGGCAGACTGGCTTCCATACCACTAGCAAGCAGCCTCCTTGTATTCACCGACAGGCATCTGCTTATTCTCCATTTCATCCAACAATTGGTCCTCATTTGTTTTAG
This sequence comes from Hylobates moloch, assembly GCF_009828535.3. NCBI lineage: Eukaryota > Metazoa > Chordata > Mammalia > Primates > Hylobatidae > Hylobates > Hylobates moloch. The sequence continues at coordinate 16,766,501 of NW_026652294.1, read as the reverse complement.
CTTTTCCAGAAATTTAATAACTCTCTAGTTATATTAGTGCTACATTTCACCTTTTCATTTTGCAGATGAAAAACTGAAAAATCTATTTGCTATTGCTGGTTTATTTTTTGTACTTCTATGCTGTTATTTCAGTGGAGTCTTATAAGAGATGTGAGACAAATGAAAGCATCTATCTATCATCTTGACCCAGAAGTCATGATTTATTTTCTGCAAAACAAGATTTTAACCATAAATGAGTTCTGTTAATTCCAGTTTCCTGTATAGATTTGAGAAATGTTAAATAACTATTAAACATTTATGTTTCTTTAAAAAACCTTTAAGAACTCGAAGATTTATTAAAAGAAAATTAGAGAAGATTAAAAGGAAAATAAAAAGTGTTTACTACAATTTTTGAAACTGCCTGTGTACTTATGCTTTAATAAATTAGACACATTTAAATTACAGGAAGCAAAGCAACTCAGAGAAGGATCAAAACTAAATATGTGGCCGGATGCAGTGGCTCATGCCTGTAATCCCAGCACTTTGGGAGGCTGAGGCGGGTGGATGACGAGGTCAGGAGATCAAGACCAGCCTGGCCAACATGGTGAAACCCCATCTCTACTAAAGATACAAAAAATTAGCCAGGTGTGGTGGCACACACCAGTAATCCCAGCTACTCGGGAGGCTGAGGCAGGAGATTCGCTTGAACTCAGGAGACGGAGGTTGCAGTGAGCCGAGATCGCACTATTGCACTCCAGACTGGGCGACAGGACGAGACGGACAAGACTCCATCTAGAAAAAAACCCTAAATATGTGCTGTAAGTCACAGTCCTAATGCCATCTACAAACACACCCAGCACTATATGCTAAACATTATTTTAAATCCTTACAAACAGAAAAGATTTGCAATGGTCTAACTACTCTCAGAAACAAAAGAAAACATCAAGTATTTACCAGTTAGAATGCCTAATTTTTCATCTCCCTCCTTCTTCATGAATGCAATAGTAGCCAAGATCAGAATGCAGTCTAAAGAGGAAAATAATTCCCGTTACCCCACTGATCTCTAGCAAATGGATCAATAAGGCATGCCATGGACTCTGATCCTTCAGTCAGGAATGGCAATGAAATGTAAACCAGTGATTGCAACATTGAATCCTTTATCACAATGAGGCCAGCCTAGACAAGAAAGGGGAATCCTATGTTAGAAGTAGTCATCAAAAATGATACTATAAACAGACTGTTATTACTGAACAGGAAAACCTATCTCAACTTAAGAAAGGTGGCCTGCGGAAGACAGAACTAGGGATACCCGAAACCAGCTAACAAAAGAACCAAAAAGAAGCCATCCATACTTTAATAGTTGTTTAGTAATGAAAATGTTTGTAGTTTTCACTCCACATTTCCTGTGAAAGTCAGGTCAATGCTAAACAGGGCATACTTTAAAAAAGAATAAAAAGACATATCTATTTCTTCTCTTATCATCTTCCTCACTTGAAACTTCGTTATTATCATTATCAATTAAATCAACTACAATATCCAGCTTCATTCAAGAATAATTTTCTAGGCCAGGCACGGTGGCTCCCACCTGTAATCCCAACACTTTGGGAGGCTGAGGCGGGTGGATCACCTGAGGTCAGGAGTTCGAGACCAGCCTGACCAACGTGGAGAAACCCCGTCTCTACTAAAAATAGAAAAAATTAGCTGGGCGTGGTGGCGCATGCCTGTAATCCCAGCTACTTGGGAGGCTGAGGCAGGAGAACTGCTTGAACCTGGGAGGCGGAGGTTGCAGTGAGCCGAGATCGCGCCATCGCACTCCAGCCTGGGCAACAAGAGCGAAACTCCATCTCAAAAAAAAAAAAATATATATATATATATATAGATAGATAGATAATAATTGCCACTATTATTGTGAAAGAATAAGAAAAAATAGAAAGCATACATAGTCCAAAATATAAATGCTAACAGCTGAGTTATAATCTTAAAGTTCTCCATGTTCTTTTTCATATGAACAGTCACATCAATACAAATATGAGGGGAAAAATCACATTCTTCTTCCTGAAGATTACATATAAGAGATAGGCTAAGTAAAAGTAAACAAACCTCCCCCCAGCATTTCCTGTTTTTCAAAAATGCCCCCTGGTTCCTCAGGAGGGAAAACTTTAAAGCATATATAGTAGCCTCTTTTATCCACAGGGCATATGCTCCAAGACTCTCAGTAGATTCCTAACACTGCAGATAGCACTGAACCCTCATATACTGTTTTTTTTCCTATACATACATAAGTGTGAGAAAGTTTAACTTACAAATCAGGCACAGTAAGAGATTAACAACAATACTAATAGTAACATAGAACAATTATAACAATATACTGTAATAAAAGTTATGTGAATGTGGTTTCCTTCTCGCTCTCTCTCAAAATATCATACCTTAGTATTTTCAGACTATGGTTGATCATGGGTAATTGAAACCATGAAAAGGGACACCGTGGATGGGGGAATTACCTTACTTAGATAAGCTTTTGGTCACAGTTGCTGTATGTTAGCAAACAACAGTCAGGTGAACATTTTAACTGAAATTAAGAAAGCTCTAAACAATGCCATCTACTTATTTAGTTCTACAATGTGTTGCCATTGAAATCTGTAGATAATCTGATTATCATTTAAATAGCAATGACTCAAAGTGTCTAAATATTGCTTATTGAGGTTTTCTAAGGTTCCATCAAGTTTGCAGCAGTGGTCATCACTTTCACAGTCCAGAGTGCCCCTATCTTTTACACTGTTTAACACAGTGAAAAAATAGTACTTTGAATTTTCTCCCTCCCTATTCTGCAAGATTTGCAAGGGCAGGTAATACATAGGAAAAAAGGATGTTTCTCCTTTTCCGCAAGACCACAAATCACACCAAACTACAAAAACATGGAAACTCTATTTCTCCTGTCTTCTTGCTTAGGTATTTCTGCTAATGACTTTTTCCCCCATTGATTTTATCAGTCCTAGGCTCTCTGAAACTATCCTACCACTAAACCTCGCTCAATACTAAAGAATTTGATTCTAGTTTCAGATAATGTCTTGTATAACGCACATATACACACACACACACACACACAAAACAATGCCATAGCCATTCTCCTCACACCTTCCACTTCTGCCAAACTTCTCAAACTCTTTCCTCACATAAGCTTTTAACAAGACTTTACTGACATCATTTTCATGTCATTTACCATATCCCACTTTGTATTATGATTACTTACACATCTTAAGCATTCTTCCTTAATACTCCTTGAAATAAACTGTTCAACTGATTTTCACTCATAAATTAAAAATATACTCAATGAGACACTGCTTAATTTTCATTTAAAAGTATGTGTTCACTCCTCTGCAAGATGGAGTAACAAGAACCAGACTTAAGGCCAGGTGTGGTGGCTCACGCCTGTAATCCCAGCACTTTGGGAGGCCGAGGTAGGCAGATCACCTGAGGTCAGGAGTTCGAGACCAACCTGGCCAACAAGGTGAAACCCCATCTCTACTAAAAATACAAAAATTAGCAGGGTATAATGGCACATGCCTGTAATCCCAGCTACTTGGGAGGCTGAGGCAGGAGAATTGCTTGAGCCTGGGAAATGGAGGTTGCAGTGAGCTGAGATTGTGCCACTGCACTCCAGCCTGGCTGACAGACTGAGAATCTGTCTCAAAAAAAAAAAAGAAACAGATTTTTCTTTCTACCTGAAACTACTAAAAAAAACCACGAATACATGAAACAACAGCACTCAAGACATTGTCTACTAGGCAAGGAAGGACAGATTCCTGAGTCAGGAAACAAGCAAGTTGAGCTTTATAACTGCCCCAACTTATCACATGGATAAAGTTTCCAGGCTGCAGCAGAGAAGGAAGGACCCAGGCAGAACCTGGTGGGTTCCATGAATTGAGAAGGTAGACCTAGAAGTCTGGAGAAGCCAAGACAGCACAGGGGACGGTACTGGAGAAAGCTGCAGAGAGAAAGAGAGCTCTAAAGATCTCAAGTACTGAGTTGAGTGATGACTGCCACATCTATGTGTGAAACTTCCAGAGGCTGGGGAAAGAACCACCTGAAAGAAATACAGGGAACAGTACTAGGAGCTCACACAGTGCCAAGAATAATCCTGTTCTTAACAGCCAGAGTGGAAAACCTAATGATGTAAGGAGCATCCATTAGAGTCTTAAAAAGAGTCTTGCCTCAGTGGCCAGGAAAAATTAACCAGAGACTAAACACAGCTCTAGTCCTGTCTAACAAAGCTTAAAAAACAAGACCTGAGGTCGGGCGTGGTGGCTCATGCCTGTAATCCCAGCACTTTGGGAGGCCGAGGCAGGCGGATCATGAGGTCAGGAGATAGAGACCATCCTGGCTAACACAGCAGAACAACCCCATCTCTACTAAAAATACAAAAAATTAGCCGGGCGTGGTGGCACGCACCTGTAATCCCAGCTACTCAGGAGGCTGAGGCAGGAGAATCGCTTGAACCCGGGAGGCAGAGGTTGCAGTGAGCCGAGATCGCGCCACTGCATTCCAGCCTGGGCGACAGAGTGAGACTCCATCTCAAAAAACAAACAAAAAAACAAAACAAACAAACAATCCAAGACCTGAAAGGATCAAACTTTTTCTAAGAAATGTAGTTGTGCTGTAGATAAAGCTCAAGAATATTTACAGAAATAAAAAATTATCTAGAATCCAACAAGATAAAATTCACAATGTCTGGCATCCAATAAAAAATTACCAGGCACGCAAAGAACCAGGAAAACTACAACACATAATGCTGAGAAAAATAAATTAATCACAACTCACCCAGAACTAATACATATGTTAGAATTAGCAGATGAGGACATTAAGCAGATGTGTCCCATATGTTCAAGATAAAAAAGGAAAAATATGAACATGCTAAGAAGAGACATGAGAGGTTTGAAAAAGACCCACATAAAAATTCTAGAGACAAAAACTATAATCTAAGATTTAAAAAACACACATACACCCACTGGATTGGATTAATGGCAGACTAGACGTTGCAGGGAAAAAAAGGTAAGTACATTTGATGTTACCATATAGAAAAGATCCAAAAAGAAACAGAGAGAAGGAGGGGAAAAGACCTAAAAGAATAGTGAGCCTTGAAAATGACATAGAATGGCTGGTTAGGATCTGCTATATGTCTGCGATGACAAGTTTTCAAAAGTAGTATGTAAAGAATCTAACTCTTGGCCGTCTTGAGTGGAAGGCAAAGCAGAGAGGAAGATGACTATGCTCAATATACCACATTTGGTATACTTGCCATGGGTTGCCAATCCCTAAGATTTCATTGTCACCTTCCACTTCTCCTTCTCTGTCGTGGCCTTTCCCCAGTTGCAGGAGTCATGCCCTTCGTCCTTCCTGCCTGACTCCCCAGGAGGCTAGAACTCCTATGCCATTTATTGTCATACACACAGGCTTCCACTTCCACTACAACATCTACAATACAAGAGTTTCCTGTGTCCCTCAAATAGTTGTTTATTCCAAAATGCTCCCAATCTTCTAGCCATGTAAAGCATCTATTTCCCAAACTACATGTGTGTTAAGTATTAACTGATTTAAGTAATAAGCACTACCTTATAAGTGACTACCCAATTTAACTCTCCCATTCAACATTTCAAAAGAGGACACTATCAATGAATTAGCAAGTTAAAAATCATTAATTAACTCAAAAGAAATAATTTGCTTGATGCTAACACTAGTGATATAGTCCCAATCCTGAAAGAAACTATAGTCTGATGGAAAAACACAGAAATATACTCACAATTACAGTACCGTATAAGCTAAAAGAACAATGCATACAGAATGTTAATGAAGCACAGAGGGACAACTCTGTGAGACAGGAAGATTTCTGAAGTAGGTGAGGTCTAAGCAGAATCTTTAAAGACAAATTAATCATGTGGGAGAAAAATGCATTCTGGCCCAAAGTAAAAAACAATAGTCATATGTCACTTGATGACAGGGATATGTTCTGAGAAACGTGTCCTTAAGCAAGTGTCTTTGTGTGAACATCACACAGTGTACTTACACAAATTTAGATGGTATTGCCTACTACACACCTAGACTATATGGCATAGCCTATTGCTCCTAGGCTACAAACTTGTACAGCATGTGACTATACTGAATACTGTAGGCAAGCGTAACACAAACCTAAGTATTTGTGTGTCTAAATATAGAAAAGGGACAGTAAAAATACAGTATTATAATCTTATGGAATCACTATTGTGTATGCAGTCTGTCGTTGACCCAAATGTTGTTACATAGTATATAACTACATGAAAAATGTTTTAAAAAAATATGAAAATGTATATGAAAAGCAATAAGGTATAAAATACAGCATATGGAGGGAGAAAGGAAGTACAGAAGGAGAAGAATCTTCATATTTTCTGGGGCTGGGGAAATAAGAGAGCAAATCAGGGGATTCATTCTATTATAATAGGGATCCATGATGACCTGCCAGAACCACTCAAAACTGTCTCTCTGTCATGAAGCTATATGGGAAAACCTTACCTATGCTATAAAGGAAATTGCAAGGTCCTGTATCCCTCTAAGTCAGCGATCAGCAAACTATAGCTTTTGGTTCAAAGCCAGCCCTCCACCTACTTTTGTATAACCTGCAAGCTAAGCATGGTTTTATGTTTTTAAATAGTTAAAAGAGGCTGGGCACGGTGGCTCACGCCTGTATCCCAGCACTTTGGGAGGCCGAGGTGGGCAGATCACAAGGTCAGGAGATCGAGACCATCCTGGCTAACATAGTGAAATCCTGTCTCTACTAAAATTACAAAAAATTAGCCAGGCATGGTGGCAGGCACCTGCACTTCGGAGGCTGAGGCAGGAGAATGGCGTGAACCCAGGAGGCGGAGCTTGCAGTGAGCCGAGATCGCACCACTGCACTCCAGCCTGGGTGACAGTGCGAGACTCTGTCTCAAAAAAAAAAAAAAAATTAAAAATAAAGTTAAAAGAATCATATTTTGTGACACATACACATTACATGGAACTTAAATTTCAGTGTCCATAAATAGTTTTACTGGAACACAGCAACAACCAACCATTCATTTACTTATCATCTATAGCTTCTTCCATGCTTCATCAGCAAAGCCAGGTAGTTGTGACAGAAACAACATGGCTTGCAAAGCCAAAATTGTTTACTATCTGGCCCTTTACAGAAAAAGTTCGTGGATCTTTGCTCTCAGTTAAGTGTCTTTTCAAAACCCAATCTCCTTCACTTGAGTCCCAGTTTGTCTCTTCCAAACTTCTTACGAGGAATCATAATTAACATTAGGAAAAAAGAATATAGTTGTATCATTTGTGGACATAAAAGCATTCATTTATAATTTCATAAAATAATTATTGACTTCCATTACTCAGTGATAGTAACCTTTGAGGGATCAGGGCAAGACTCAAGAGATTAAAAGACAGGTAGATTCCTGCCAATCAGCTGAGAGCATGCTTTACAGTGGAGAGAAAAACAATATTCTATTTATTCTTTTTAGGAGTTCAAGGTAATATCCCTTCATTTTTGAAATTATAAATTGCCAACAACACTACATGTTCAATGAGCTATACAAACTGACTAAAGCCAGTTGTATGCGATGGCTCATGCCTGTAATCCCAGCACTTTGGGAGGTCGAGGCGGGTGTATCACCTGAGGTCAGGAGTTCAAGACCAGTCTGGCCAACATGGTGAAACCCCGTCTCTACCAAAAAATACAAAAATTAGCTGGGCATGGTGACACACGCCTGTAGTCCCAGCTACTTGGGAGGCTGAGGCAGGATAATCACTTGAACCCAGGAGGCGGAGGTTGCAGTGAGCTGAGATCACACCACTACATTCCAACCTGGGCAAGAGTAAGACCCTGTCTCAAAAACAACAAAAAAGAAACTGACTGAAGCCAAACATGTTATCATAATACAAAACTTATAACAAAGATATGATACTTAATACTCATAACTGCAGAATGATGTTTAGCAAATGCTGGGAAGGAGGCAGGGGATGGAGAGAGGTTGGTTACTGGGTACAAAAACACAGTTAGAAGAAATAAGTTCTTGGCCAGGTGTGGTGGCTCGCACCTGTAATCCTAGCACTCTGGGAGGCAGAGGCAGGCAAATCACTTGAGGTCAGGATTTCAAGAGCAGCCTGGTCAACGTGGTGAAACCCTGTCTCTACTAAAATTACAAAAATTAGCCACGCATGGTGGCGTGCACCTGTAGTCCTAGCTACTTGGGAGGCTGAGGCAGGAGAATCACTTGAACCCAGGAGGCCCAGATTGCAGTGAGCCGAGATCTGAGCCAAGATCACACCACTGCACTCCAGCCTGGGCAACACAGTGAGACTCAGTCTCCAAAACAAAGAAGAAGAAGAAGAAGTTCTAATATTCAACAGCACAGTGACTATAGTTAACAATAATTTATTGTGTATTTCAAAATAGCTAGAAGGGGAGATTTGAAATGTTCTCTATACAAAGAAATGATAAATATTTGAGGTCATGGGTATCCTAATTACCGATTTGATCATTACACATTGTACGCATGTATCAAAATATCATATGTACCCCATAAATATGTATAATTATGTATCAATAAAACTTAAAAAGTAAACATAATTAATATTTTTACTTAGTGATTAGACATAAATGACAAATCATTCATATAAATTAATGCAATTAGTCTAGGACAGTCAGTAAACATTCTGGAAACCATATGTTTTCATATCTATGAGGAGTAATTCGAGGAAGTAGGAAAAATAAGCGAGGCAACAGAAGATTAAAGGGAACGTTCAGCAGTATCTTCAAATATTTGGTTTTTATGTAGAAGACATGAAACCACTCAATGTAACTCCAGATAAGAAAACGAGAAGGAGTGAGAAGACAATAATGAAAACAGATTTCAGCTCATAAAGAAAACTTTTCTACTTTTCACGGCCAACAATGGAACTATTTATCTTATGAGGTTCACAGAATAATGGAAGAGCATGCGAATTTGGGACTAAATAGATCTCCAGTTTGAAACCTATCTCTCTCTGTTTCCAGAGTCACCAGGTTGCCTGAACTCTAGAATCTCAAAGTTTCATGCAAAAAATGGGAAAAACCTCACCTACCTCAAAGATGATTGACAAGTGATACATAATATGAATAATTATGTTTGTAAATATGCTATGTATGTAAAATTGACTGGCACAACGTAGGTATAAAACAACAAAAACTTATTTTAATAACGGTCATTATTAGTGGTGGTTAAGAACAGAAATGCTGGAGCCAAACTCCTTGGGTTTCCTAATTTCTACAACATGGACATTAATAGTACTGCTGAGTAAGTATATAAGGCTGCTGAGTGGAATAAATGCCTTAAAATATGTAAAGCACTTAAGACAATGCTTAATGCACAGTATGTGCTCTGCATTATTATTTAGTATTATTAGATAATATTAATATTTTTATCATAGAATAATGTATACTTTATTACATATTATAATAATGAAGTCATCTTATTCAACAACGAATTCCATTACTGCAAGTGTTTTATCAAAGTCTTAAGTCAGGGATGGAAATTTCAGAAATGAATCAGAGTCTCAACTAAATTAATTTATTCACACATTCAACAAATATTTACTGAATACCCAATACCTACAAGGGGCATTAGAGTACAGTGGTTAAGAATATCAATTTCTAAGCCAGTCTATCTGGATATCATTCCCCACAACATCTCTTAGTAGCCGTCTGAACTTGGGCAAGTTACTTAATCATCATATGCCTAGTTTCCTCTTTTGTACAATGGCGATAACACAGAGCTGCTGAGAGGATTCAATGAGTTAATGAGGGTAAAGTGCTTAGAACGTATCTGATATTAATGCATCATAAGCATATATAAAGATTAGCTATTATTATGACTATGTGCCAGGCACTATTCTACACACTGGGAATACAACAGACTGCTGACGAGGATCCTGATCTCAGGGAGCTTCTGTTTGAGGTCAGGGGAGGAGACAGAAAACAAACAAACATGTAACAATCAATGGTAAGAACTAAAATCAGTGACAAGTGAAGAAAAAGCAGAATGAAGGTAGGAGTCATGAGGGAGTGCTGGTTTAGCTAGGAAAGTTAAGGGAGAGGTCTCCCTTGAGAAGAAATATTTGAGAGTAGAACAAACCATATGGGTACCAGTGGGAAGAGCATTTTGGGCAGGGAGAAAAGCAGAAGGGTCCTGAGCAGGAGGGTCTCAGGTATGTTAAGAGAACAGCAAAGAGGCCAGTGTCATTAGAATGAAATACAGAAAGAAAAGGATGGCAGGAGATGAGACTAGAGAGACAGCCAGGTTCCTGATTATGCAGGGTCACAGGATTTTATTCAGAGACTGAAGGGGAGCAACTGTAAGGTATAAGCACAGGAATGACAAAATCAGATTTGCATTTTAAATGATTCACTCTGGCAATGACCTCTAATGAATTAGTTTCCTGAATTTAATCATTCTAATAGTAATAGAGAAACATTTAAGAGTCTGGGAAATAGACACAATACATCGTGATGACAGAATGCAGCATTTCTCACTGCCTAGAAGAGGTTGAACACTGGAGCCCACTAAGAAAGGTGCTACAATCAAAAGAGCAAAGTATTTACTGCAGGGGAGCCTTCTATTTGTGCCTGGCAGATTTCACATACAAAATGTTGGGAGGAAATGTTCAAAAAAGATTTGACAGTGGTTTGGAAATGTTGAAAAAAAAGAGTGAGGAATTATAACTTCAGAAGGGAACATGTGGGATACCAATAATGTCAGATCCCGGAGCGGTATGGTATACCAGAAGGAGACCAGGGTGGGTAAAGGGGGCTGTATCATCTAGTATGACTGGTTCCCAGAAACTATCTGTCTATCATAAACAGATGTCCAAGAAACAACCCCTAGGTAAGGAATTACATGATGAAAAGTTCAAATTTGAGAGAGATAAAATTGTTTACATATGGCAATCTGTGTAGATCAGTTTGGAATTTCTCAGGGGAGAACAGAAAACTGGAGGAACAAAACCAGGAATTTGAGCTTATGCCTGATCACTGAGAGGAATGAGGAATGTCATTACTGTTCAATATGAAGATGTCTTCTGTAGCAATACAAATTTAAGTAATAGGTTGTCAAATATTAAGCTTACCTAGACTCAATTGCAAAACTAAGGAGAAAGATAAAGGAAAAAATAGAGAAGGGGGCCAAAAAAGAAAGAGAAAAGTGTGTGTGATTAGGGGGTGACTAAGAAAAAACAATTTAATGAGTCAAGATTGCTCAGATTTTATCATAGATTCATTTATGAAATTCTGGTTATCTTTTCAAGAAAGCTAAGTAATTTTTAGAAAAGCAATACTTTCCAAGAGACGATCTTGGCCTCAGTGAGGAAATGGTTATAACTGAAGATATGGAGCAATGTAGAAGAATTCAGAAAGAAACCAAATCTCTGGAAAAAGTGAGGCTTTTTTTTTTTTCATTGTAAAGGAACATAAATTTAGTCTCCAACCCACAATCCCCGCCTATCCTCCAACTCCCCAAATCCTGCAAAGCCCATAGAAAGTGGAAAGTGTGCCAAAACTAACAGTGTGGTTGCAGCTCCCTGGATGAAGGGTGGGATACGGTTCCAGTGGCAAGGCAGCATGACTGGCAGGCAACCGAATGGAATCACTTTAAAGCAGTGCCACAAAATGGAGACTAAACGCTATGAGGACCTCCAGAATTCAGAGAAAATGGGATATGCTTAGCAAAATCACAGAATAGATTCTCTACTCCAACTCCTTTCAAAAACCAGACAAACAAAAACAGGAAAAGAGAAAATGAAACAAAGCAAAACATACCTGCTCTCTTATCTGTCTTTAATTAAAGAATAAAATACCCTCCCTCTTCTCTTCTCCCAACCACCCAGGAACAGAAGAGCGAACTGGCAGCAGCTCAGGTGAAAGACTTCAGCCTTCCAGCTACAAAGAGGGGAGATAGCAGACAATGGAACTGGTGATTCATTACAAAAGAATACACTCCAGAGCGGCCTGCTGCCACATGGACTCACTGCACTATTTAAAGGAACAGCAACCCCCTTTCCAACCTCCCTTATTCCTAACACCTTCCCTCCTCTTGGTCCTGATGGAAAACAGATTTTGAAGAAAATGCCAGCGAAGCACTGAGCTGTCCAAGAAAGGGAGGGCTTTGTGTTCCACAGAAACTGGCAGTCTTAGTCTTATACCATGGTAGAGTACAAAAATTTTCTTTCACATCCATACTGTAAAATCTTTTCCTCTCTGCCTAGTACACTTTCCTTTTCAACAATAGATAGTATAACTGAATTTGAGTTTAGCTAAACATTTATTTTTTGCTAATTAGTGTTGAAGTCACTTGCAATTTTGTTTTTCGAATTTTACACATAGTACAAGAATGATTTATCTTTCCTTCATATTCCATATTGCTATTTTCATAAATATGAGATGCAATAATCTGGTCTATATGCCCAAAAATAAGAGATCTCAGTGAAATACTCCTACAACATACACATGAACAGCCGATAAAATTAATGTTTTAAGTATCACATAAGCATGTCTATCTGCTATATTAGAATTTTGTGATTGAATTGCCATTTGCTTTTTAGCAGAGCACTGATTATTACTATAAATGACAGAGTAGTTTGATAATTAAAACAAAAACAGGCCCTATAAAAGTAGAGCATATGTAATAATAAAGCACATACACTGTGCAAATACTGACAAGGATCTAATATGGTATGATGAAAAAGTCATTCACTGAAAGCCCTTTTCCAACAGCTGAGCAATGGAAACTGGGGGCTATAGAAATGGTACCATCTGAAGATGGAAAGAACCTAGGTAGCAAAACAGTGAAAACATATCCATACATCGCTCTTACATTGTAATAAACCGTTTAACTTTGATAACCCGGCCCTAACCACCAGTATAGACATTCTATATTGAGAAAGCTTATGTGACAGGTCATTATCAAATGTTGGGATTGAATGTCTGGCTCAAACACACACACATACACACACACACACACACACACACATGCACAACCACAGGACAAATGAAAGATTTGGCCCAGCTGGTTATTTCCTTTGATTTTTTTTTCCCCCTAGATTACTAACAACTATGTACATTACATTAACACAGAAAGTATATACAACAAAACAAATATGCTGGAATACTAAAAATTCACAAATTTGATATTCTATCCTTTCCAGTTGTATAATTTCAGGATGGGCAAAAACTCATAACTTTTCTTCAATATTTAGCACATCCTGATAAAACAGGTGATTTTATTATTAGAATTATTAAGCACCCCAGAATCTCTCTTTCTAGTTTCCATTTATTTCTTCTACTTCATTCCTAAACTTATGGCTTCTTTAAATACTAATTATTATGACCACAATATTAAGTGTGCATAAGCATGTGCACTCTAACTTAATGCTCACACACACTACACTTACCAGCTCCTCTAGAAACTAAGGGGAAATGTTCCAAGAGGCAATAGAAAACTCATTACAAAAATTTCCACTTTAGATCATTCTTTCACTAGTTTAAAAAATAAATAATGAAAAGTCAAGTCATTGAAAAGCCTTCAGTAATTGCTAAGCAAGAAGAGAGCTGTTACCCTCTAATATTGCCAGTTAATAAAAATTGAATGAGGGCTCTAAGGTTAAGCAAGTATCATCTCCCAAGCAACAAAGAGAATCCAGAAGCAGGATTTATCTTTTATGTAAATTTTTTTAAAAAAATAAAGCAGTATTTCAAAAGAGGTAATTAGACTGATGATGAGGGAATAACACATGGAAGAGAAACATTTCAAAAGCTTCTCCGCTTTTCCAAAAGAGGAAGGAGTTTGTTGAAATTTTCTAAACTCAGATTTGGTGAAAAATTACTTTGAAAAGATATATTTGAAACTTCTCTCCTCCAGGTCCCAATGGGAAAATATCCCTACAGGTTTCCCTCCTTCCAAACAGCACTGCAGGGCATTATATAACTAAACAGGATTCCAGCTCCTAAAATGATGCCTCTATCCTGATAGCTAGCTGGCTCTCTCGCCCTCCGGTGGTGACTGGGAGAGGAAGAGAAAAGAGAATACAAAAAAAGGGCAACCTCCTTAAAAGGAAAGCACTGTCCAGTGATGAAATTTCCCCACAGAGCATAGAAACCTGGAGTGAAACTGATCTTAAGTCTGAGACTAAAGGATTTGAATGTTCTACAGTGTAAATGATTTCTCACTGATAAATCAGAGCCTCATCATTTCCTCTTAACCTATACATAAAGGAAAAAGGGTAATGGAGCGTACAGAAGGATGCTAACAAGAAAAATTGCCTTGCCAGGGAGAACTGTGGAAGAGCATTCACCTTTCCATTTGTCAGGAATGACTTGCTAAAATGCAGATTAGATATTGCCTGGCATAACCAAAAAGAGGCAGGGAGAAAGAGGGGAAAAGGAGGAGGAGAGAAAGGGGGATTTGAGGGACTTGAGGGAGAGAGTGAGTGGGAGTAGGAGAGAAGAGAGAGGAAAGAGAGGGGAGACAGAGGGAGGACAGATATCTTCCATTTCCTACTCTCTCTCTTTCAAATGTATTTGAACGCCTGTGTGATTGTGATGTATACATTCAGATTCGTTCTCCTGTCAAGGAGGGCTCTACCTGCCTCTGTTACACCTGAATGCTCCTACTGAAAATTTTCTTTGCCAGTAACAAAGCCATGAAAATGAAACATTCTTTCCTAACCTTCATTTTTAATAAGCAGTTCAGAGTAACAGCAAAACTACAATTCCATAGCCAATCCTGAGAAACCGAAGTGAACAAGGAATCAGATTTCCCTATAACACAAATTCTTCTGAAATTCTTACAAGGAATCCTGCTCCCCTCTTTTTGGCAGTCTACAAGAATCTCTTCCTACCTCTGCAGTCTTTCTCTCCCTCCCTCTTCTCAGAACCAAGACAAAGAGGTAGACAAATCCCCACAGGGTCTTTCCTGAGCTACAGCTGCACAGTACAGGAAACAGGAATCTGCTATGGAGTTGAGGGAGGGGGAAGAAAGGATACGGATACATAACACACACATAAACGGACTCAACAGACACAGACTTTTCAGCTGATAACAATAAATCTGGCCTGTTCTAAGAAGACAATAATAATTAAAACTCTTCTTACTATACTCCACCCTCAAACCTTTATTTAGATCCCAGAGAGGAGAAAAGAAACATACCGAGGAAGCACAAATCTTACCTGAGTTACCATTTTCTTTTTCTCCATAAACCAAACGGATAGATGATAAACCTTTCAAAGCAGCCGTGCTGGGGCACACCTCCACAGCTTTCTTTTCCACCCCCCTCCCCCCCCAATCTAGCTATTTAAGGGTGGGTAATTGATCTCCCTTTACACCGTTTTCCTTCCTTTTTCTTTCTAATGTTTCTTCCTTTCTTTTCTCTTCCTCTCCGGCAGTCTCTCCCCCTCCTTCTTTCTCCAGCTCCCTCCCATATCTCAGGCAGATGGCTGAAGGAAGCCCCACCCCTGAATGCCTAAGGTAATTAATCAGAGTAGAGCCCCACCTCTTCCTCCTCCCCCCACCCCCTCCCAGCAGGCTGACATCTCCCAACTCCAGAAGCAGGCCTGCTGGAGAATGGCAGTTTGGTGTGCACTGTGCGCACGCGTGTGTGTGTGTGTGTGTGTGTAGGGGGGAGGAGGGAGGGAGGGAGAAAGAGGGAGGGGCAAGCGCCATGTGCTGGCATATTTTAAGGATGCGATGATGGAATTAATTATATAGCACTGGAAGCATTCATAGCAGCTTACTATAGTTAATACAGATTTAAGAGATTCCAGCCATGAATGTCTAATAAATAAGAAATGAAACAAAATTATTTTTAATATTAATAAAACATTTTTACTGATGTACAGTTTATAGATGCAGTGGATTTAACAAGAAAGATGTGAAGAAGTGAAAAGCTATTACATGACCACTAACTGGAAGGTTTTTCAAGGAACAGGAATATGCAAGAACTTGCTTGTCCTGGAAGACCAAACCAGCCTAGTGAGAGCAAAGGACTAAAAGAGAGGAGAGAGGTAATGAGAGGTAATTTAAATGATTTTTTTCCTACTATAAAAAATACCTGGAGACTCTGAAAAAGGTGTCTACAAATATGGCTGCTTAAGAAACTTAAGGTATACACAAAGGTGCATGCAAATTTGCTTAAGGCTTCCAGCTTCAATAAAAATTTTGGTTAACTGAAAATTCACCTTTTGTTTTCTCCAGCCTTCTGTTTCAGCCCTTATTGAAAAAGATAAATCCTTTCTCATATATACCCTAGAAATTTGTGTCATTATTGTAAATAGTAATTGTTATAGAGTGCTGTAGATACAGGTTTAGGAGAATACTGACAATAAGAGTTTCTTTAAAGTTCTCTTATTAAAATAATTAAAAAATGCATCAAAGATGTGGTTCAGTCCAGAAGTTGGTCTAATTCTGCCCTTTACTAGTGATCTTGGAAAAATCTTTAACCTCTGAATATAAACTTCATAATTTCCCTATTTTATATTATCAAATATTCAAATAAAACAATTTATAAAATGATGAGTTTATCAGTTGTCTCATAAAAGTAAGATTTTCTAATTTTTTACAGCATTCTAATAAATAGGAGCTCATTCTAAAGGATTTATGAGATATTTTAGTTATGCTATGTATTTTTAGGATATACTTTCTAAAAGACTACCCAAAGGTTAAAAAGATTAATTCCAAAATTAAGCTTCCCATTTTTAATTTATCTATTTTTATTTTTTACAAGCCCACGGCTAACATCACAAGCTCTCCATTTAAAAAATAAACATCTACAGAAATCTAAATTCAAAATAACAAATCACACTGAGAATACATAGTTTTTTGCCGTCTCCATAAGGATTGTTTGACAACATGCAGAACCAGGCTTTTAAAAATGTTCTGTATTGGCCAGGCACAGTGTCTCACACCTGTAATCCCAGCACTTTGGGAGGTTAAGGCTGGCGGATTTCTTGGGCCCAGAAGCTCAAGACCAGCCAAGGCAACATGGTGAAACCCTATCTCTATTGTGAATTAAATTTTTAAAATTTTAATATTAAAAAAAATGTGTTGTATAACACCGTTGGCTGGCACACTGCCAATACAACATCATTACACCCGCTCCTAAATTAATAATCATTTTAACAATTCTGAAAGGAACACAGGAAATACAGGACCATCTGTGGAACCTGGAGAAACTGATGTAACATAGTATGTCAGGCTCTATTCTGTGCATTTTACAGATATCTGTATACTTGTGGCATAATCCATAGTAATAATTTTAAAAAGAATGAGATCTTCAAATATTAGGGAAAATGCTGAGTAAAGTAATATAGATAAGTACTAGGCCTGTTCTTACTTAACACTTTTTAGAAGTGACCTGGAACACAGAATATATAGTACTCTCTACATTTGCAACCGAAAAGCCAATCAGAAGGAGATAAAAAGCAGTCAAATTTTCCTAAAGACAAAGTGAGTAAGCAGAAAATGGGCAGGTGAGTTTCACTGGGAAGCAAGAGCAACCCAGTGTATTTTTGGAAAAAATCTTGAATCATACTAATGGGATAATTGTGTTTTCAGTTCTAATAATTGAAATAAACGTCAGAATCACAGTATATCATTCTCTGAATCCTCTGGTTTATTACACTATTCTTGACAAAAAGCCTGAGGTACCAAGAAGATAGAAGCTCCCCCGCAATGTCCCCCGCCCCCATCCTTAGAAAAGCAACAGCTACCTTGACACTTAGGTGTGACTGCAGCCTCCATACATCTTGGAAAGAGACAAGGCCCCAAGGAGTTTTTTTGTTTTGTTTTATTTTGTTTTTAAAGAAAAGGGCAAATGAGGGGTCCCCACATTCAAAAAGTCCAAGACTAGGATAAAGGTTTCCTCAGGCCAGGAATTCATGCTACTTTTCTTCATTTAGAACCAATATTTCACAGTGCAAATAGGCTTAAAAATTTATTACAGGGAAGAATTGGTACAAGCTTTAAAAAAAAAGTTACAATGATTTTTATAAACTCACTGAATGACAGGCTCATAGTGAGGTCTGACTGGCACAATGATATTTTGAAGTGTGTCCCTGGTATTATAGAGGACAATTTGCTCCCTGGTGTCCAAGAGAGAGAAGAGCAATTGAGCAGGCTGGGTCTGACCCAGCAAAACTGGAGTCCCCTGGTGGCTGAATGTGCCCGGTAATGTACCAAGGAGAAAATCATTTTAGGACATTTCCTGTATGTGTGTTTGGGAGGAGAGAGACAGGCAGGGGCTGGGAAGCTTTGGAACAGGGTGGGCACGATGAGATGTCAGCTAATGAAGGAGGTCCTGCCTTCTCCATGGACAAATCCCCAGCTTCCAGCACAGTGTCTGGGACGTGGTAAGTACTCAACAAATATTTATTAAATAAACAAATGAAGGAAAGAGGTACTTCTCCCTGTAGTCTCAACTCTTTGATTGTTTCCTCAGTGTTTCATCCAATCTCCAGAACCCCAGCTTCCTTTCCTCCATACTACTCAATTGAAATTTACCTTACTGAAGTCACCGAAGACCTCCAAATCATGGCCAAATTCAATGGACATTTTATGTCTTCTTTGATTCATCTGTGGTATTTGGCATTCCCTCCTTTGGGAAACTCTCACTCTTAACTTAAAATGATACCAGTCTTTCTTAACTTTCCTCTTTCCCTGTTCCCCTCTTCTCCGTCGTACTCTTCTTCCTCTACCATCCTCCCAATTGTTGTTACTTGCAAGGTGTCATCCTCAGATCTCTTTTTACTGCACACCAAAGGTTCTTAACCCAAAGTGCATGGTTCCTAACATAGGCACCCCAGTGGAAATTTTTCCTGTATGCATTTCCATGCAGAGAGGATCTGTAGTATTTATCAGATTCTCAAAAGGGTCCAAACCTCAAAGAAGTTAACATTGCTGACCACACTTGCTCAAGGTGTTCCAACTCATTCTGTCACTTCAGTTACCAGGAATTTACCCTGACGGCTCCCACATTTCTATTTTTGAGCCCATACATCTCTTCTGAACAGTATGTTTCTATTCTTCTTCCCTTGAATATGGCCGACTATATGGGTTATTCATCCTTCAAGGCTTACTTCAGAAATCCCCTACTCCAGAAAGCCTTTCCTGACCCTACTTGCTCCCACATCTGGTTTCGGTACCCCTTATCTGTGAGCATACTTTACCTTAGCACCTAATCCATGGTACATAACGGTTGGAGTTACTGTTCTGCATAACTATGACTAGACTGTGAGCAGTCTGAGGGTAGAAATCATGTTTTATACTATATCCCCAGTTCTTAACCCAGTATCTGAATACACAGTAAATGAATGTTGAAATCAAACAATAATGCCTTGATTTCTACTACTCTAGCCATTTATTTATTCACACATGGATACATCAGAATGAAGAGCACCTATGTAGTTATCAAAATATTATAAAAGCATTCTTTCTTCCAAGAGCACACTTGGAGATATCTTCAAATTTATAAATTTACTTCACTTTTTTTTTGAGATGGAGTTTCGCTCTGTTGCCCAGGCTGGAGTGCAGTGGCATGATCTCAGCTCACTGCAACCTCCACCTCCCCGGTTCAAGCAATTCTCCTGTCTCAGCCTCCCAAGTAGCTGGGATTATAGGCACACACCACCACGCCCAGCAATTTTTTGTGGTTTTTTTTTTTGCATTTTTAGTAGAGATATGTTTCACCATGTTGGCCAGGCTGGTCTTGAACTCCTGACCTCAGGTGATCCACCCGTCTTGGCCTCCCAAAGTGCTGGGATTACAGGCGTGAGCCACCGCGCCTGGCCTTACTTTAGTTTTATTTTCAGTATCTTTCAGAAATCTGAAGCTGAAAGGAAGATGTACAAAAAGAGTGGGAGAAAGGCTTTATTTTCAATTTTATTAGAATAGTTCAGATTCTAGACAAAATAATACCCACTCATTTAAAAAGAATTTTTTTAGGTGTTCTTGTCATACAGAAGTGACTCAACTTCCCTACCTTCCACCCACATACCAGCACTGCTATAAAAGCAGATCTAAGAGTCCCTGTCTACAAGGCAGGGCTTGCTCCAACTTTCCCAGGCTGCCTCTGACACCCAAGTGAAAGGCAACATTAAAGGGATAATAAAAACTTGTTGGTATAAAGGCTCTTCACAGCACGCCCCCACAAAATAACCCTAAGTGTAAATAACAATTTACACCTAACAGATATTAAATACCTTTCCAGAAGCACCTCTAATACAATAC
Source organism: Hylobates moloch (assembly GCF_009828535.3). Lineage (NCBI taxonomy): Eukaryota > Metazoa > Chordata > Mammalia > Primates > Hylobatidae > Hylobates > Hylobates moloch. The sequence continues at coordinate 16,746,207 of NW_026652294.1, read as the reverse complement.
CACTTTAATATCCTTTGCCCCAACATTCCCCTTAACATAAATGAAGTCAAATCACAACTAACTCTATTATTTCCCTAACTTTATTTCTCTAGTTTAGGCAGAGTTCAGTTATATAGAACCCATTCACCATGCAAAAAAAAAAAAAAAAAAAAAAGTGAGCGTGAAATTTGAAATCAAATGCTTTAGATCTTATAGGCTTATAAAAAAAATCCTCATTTATTTCCTGTCCCCCAAAGTCAAACCTTTAGCACAAAACCACAAATAACATAAACTAAGACATCAGTGAGGCCAGGCAAATCAAAACATTTAATTCACAAATTACTATATGTCTTTGGGTAACTTAATTCATATCTTTAAGAAATCCCAAACCCCAGATAACCAGAGTCATACATACAACTGAAATTATGTGTACATTGTACACATCCCTGTGAGGGATTAAGGAAAAGGTTCTCAGACAAATATGAAAATGGATGGGACGTAAACAAATTTATCAATAACTGGGTTGTCAAGAAGATAATACATGATTAATCTGTGAAAACTGAAGAGTGCTGTTTATCCAACGCCATGCTACAAATATGCCATGCCTCTATTATTAAGTTACAGGAAACTTTGTTGTCTTGTTCACCACTAATATCCCTGTGTCTGGCATAGTATCTGGCACACAGTAGGTACTTAAAAACCGGTTGGTAAACAATAAACTAATTCAGAATAAGAAAATAAATTCAATTTATATAAATTATATAAACTTGCATATGTTAATTACATAAACTGTATAAGTATAAACCATACTTGCATATGTTAATATAATTATATAAACTATATAAGTATAAACTTGCTTGTTAATATAATTACATAAACTATGTAGGTATAAACTATACTTGCATGTTAATATAATTACATAAACTATATAAGTACAAACTTGCATGTTAATATAATTACATAAACTATAAAGTATAAACTATATAAGTTAATATAATTATATAACTACGTAAGTATAAACTATGTAAGTTAATATAATTACATAAACTATATAAGTATAAACTATATAAGTAAATAAATTTATATAATGTGTGTGTGTGTGTGTGTGTGTGTGTGTGTGTGTGTACTGCTTAACACCAAGGCCAACTTCCCATGAAAAAATAGAGAGCCTAATATACTCTACAGCATTTTGCAGACCTGAGCATACCTCAATATCAAAAGTGTCCTTTAGGCTGGGCATAGTGGCTCACGCCTGTAATCCCAGCACTTTGGGAGGCCAAGGAGGTGGATCACCTGAGGGTGGCAGTTCAAGACCAGCCTGATCAACATGGTGAAACCCTGTGTCTATTAAAAATACAAAAAAAAAAAAAAAAAAATTAGCTGGGTGTGGTGATGCCCGCCTGTAATCCCAGCTACTTGGGAAGCTGAGGCAGGAGAATTGCTTGAACCCGGGAGGCAGAGGTTGCAGTGAGCCGAGATAACACCACTGCACTCCAGCCTGGGTGACAAGAAAGAAACTTCGTTTCAAAAGAAAAAGTGTCCTTTAGACAGGTAAATTTCTGTCTCTCAATCTTCTAGATGCCTAATATCCTTAAGCTGTCCTTGGCTACCCTAAATCCTCAAATCTGGAAATTTAGCTATACCTCCAATCATTTAAGACCCTGTTTCCTCTTCCTCCAACTGCCCCATTCACCACTTGGATGACAGGTTAAGTAAAAGTGCCTAAGGAAAACCTGTGATAAAAGACAATACCCTTAACTCGCAACAAGTTACATTTTAACCATCTGATCAGAGGCAGTAAATGTTTAATCCGAAAGAGTGTCTATAAGAATAACTTCAGGAACAGTTTCTTAAATAGATTTGTCTGGGCAGGGAGACTACATTCATCGTCCCTTAAATCACAAGCAAGCCTGTATCTCCTTACTCTGCCTGATTTTAAACTAATTTGGCCAGACTAGGTTCTACAAAAATTATAACTAATAAAATAGTCATTTTCAATGGCACACTCTTAAAATAGGCATGATTTTAACAATAAGAGCAATGAAAGGTCAAGTGCCTAAAATATTTTTGAACTTGCTGTTGAAGAGAACTCACTTTGTTTCATTAACTCAAAACTAGCAATTCTAGAAATAACTTAATTAAAAATAGATGTAAAACCTTTCATTAAAAGAAATACTGTTCAATCATGTCCTCCATAATGTCCAACTGCATAATGCATTAGTATGAAACTGCAAGCATTATGCAATGAAAAGCTTGGATTTAACTAAAATTAAGAATATATAAAAGAAGCTAAAAACATTTTATAACTGTAGTTAAGAGTCTGGGTAGTAACCAACCATCTACTACTCATTTATAAATGCACTGAAAAAAACTGTTACTTTAAAAAAGTAATAAATAAGATTGTAAAATAGCTTAGGATCCTTCAATTTAAAATTTTTTTTTTTTAATTCCATTAGCTTTCCTATGTGGCAGAATGGAGAGTAAACTCTTAAATTTTAACATCCCATTACCTCCATTTCTAAACGACCTTAATTTCAGATAGAATAAACCTACAAATGAGGCCGGGCGCGGTGGCTCACGCTTGTAATCCCAGCACTTTGGGAGGCTGAGGCGGGCGGATCACGAGGTCAGGAAATCGAGACCACGGTGAAACCCCGTCTCTACTAAAAATACAAAAAATTAGCCGGGCATGGTGGCGGGCGCCTGTAGTCCCAGCTACTTGGAGAGGCTGAGGCAGGAGAATGGCGTGAACCCGGGAGGCGGAGCTTGCAGTGAGCCGAGATCGTGCCACTGCACTCCAGCCTGGGTGACAGAGCGAGACTCCGTCTCAAAAAAAAAAAAAAAAAAGAATAAACCTACAAATGGAGTAAAGCCAGGAAAGTGTTGTTTCAAATACTTTGCACTACATTTATCAGTACTAAATACTAATAACCAAAAAAATTGGGGGTGGAAAATTCATTTTATTATGAATATTGATTAGAAATTTGCTGCAAAAGACTTTCATCAAACCATGTCATAATTTCTGAACAGGAACTCTTTAATCCACCCCAAAATTGGGAGGGGGAGATGGTCAATTTCCTTCCTCAAAAAATTCAATTACATACTGTAATTATTTTTTCATATATCTCCAATACTTCAATTCATTTGGGAAACATTTTTACTTTTTCAACTTTTTCCTCAAAGAATTTTACTTATGTTATAGTTACTATAATTCCCATACTTTGCTAGTTGTGGGTCAGAAATTTACTGTTCACAGATGTTTCTCATTGAAAGCACATTAATATTTACTTGTAAAAAGATCTGGTTCTAATCTAGTCTCGTAACACTTCCACCCTTAAGCTGTTACAAAGACCAAGCTATTGTTTCATGTCAGTAGAGATATAGTTCATAGATAAGTGAAATCCACAAATATATCAAAACCTCATTATGGTAAATATAAAATACTCTTAATTTGAATAATCCAAAATAATAGAAACAGTTATATCATTAATATAAAACATATAATATAGATCCCTATTAGAATATAGTTAAAGAGAAACATAATCACAGCCACTGCCATATGATTGCAATATTGATACCTTTAGACTTGAATGAAAGCTGTAAGTTTACTCCAGAGAGCTTACCCAACAGGCCCAATCCAAAATAGCTTGGGCCTTTAGGCCCAAAATACCTAATAAGATGTACTAGTTAGTCCATTATTTCTTTTAACTCTATGCATTCCTGTCCAACCTGCAACATAGGTGCTAATTATTAGAGAAATGGCTATTTGAAAGAAAAAAATAAAGGAACATGAAAACAAACTAAAACAAACTGACAGAGGAAGTATCTTTAATTCAGAATTAATTGTATTAACTGTATTTATTTTCTTATTCTAGGTTTCCATCACAATATTTCAAAAAATCATGATAGCTGAGAGGTCATCTGGCCCAACTCCTTCATTTTATATATAACAAAACTAAAGTCAAGGAAAATTGAAGTTATTTGAGCATGAACATGGTGGTGGCTAACTCTATTGCTGGAATCAGAATCCAGGACTCCTAACTTCAATTTTTCTTACTATAAGATATTCAGAAATATGCTTGGTAATGACCTAACATTTTCTGATTCTAGATTTCAACAAGTTAACAAATAAGATGTTACTAATCCCATTACAAAATCGTCTAAAACGTTAGACTAAAAATACTCTTAGTGGGGAAAGATGCCCTCTACTTTATATATTACCTTACTGGAAAATACAACAACATTTGGAAACTGCCATCGGTGCCTCTCGTTTGCTCAAAACAAAGCCTAAAGTTTATTATAATATGATGGTTTTTTAATGTTATATTTATATTGTCCAGCCCACCCGGTTCAAAACACACACACACACACACACACAGAATCTCTCCAAAGTTTCAGAACTTCTAGGGGTGAATGCCAACCACCTTTGTCTGGCCACCAATACTATAAATTCAATCCTCTTATTACAGTAAATTAGCAAAAAGCACTGGGAAAGCTAGGCTCTGAATGGTATCCCGTCAAAAGACAGAAAGCCTGTAGGCATTTCATTCCACCATAAAGCTTCACATCAATCAAACAGTATCTAGAAATTATAACCCTTAGCTTACCTGGACAACAGGATATTGATAATCCATACAATATACACCATACATAGCAAAAGGGAAAAAATCGTCAGATAAGGACAGTACAAAAAGTGTCTAAGTTTTTGCCTTGTTTGAGCTGGTTGTCTTGTCCAAAGGAACTAGGTAGCACCAAAAAAATCCTTCGCTGACCTCCAGTCTACGCAGATAGGTATGCTGGCTCAGCTGATGAAGTCGGAGCTTGGTTGAGACCAGGCCTCCACCCCAACAGGATTTGACAATACACAGAAGAGATGTTCAGAAAAAAGCAAAGAGCTTTGAGTTACTAGTTACAGACTGTACAGACTGAAAACTACACTGGAGATTTGCTATTACTGTTGGTTTTTAAATTGACAACTCAACCAGAACTCAAGAGGCAGAGAATGACAGCCAGGGAAGGGAACACAGGCTCCTCACACTGGCACACAAACACGGCAGGAAGTCTAAGGTATCCAGGAGCCAAAATAATATATATGTTCCAGGCTTTAAGTGCGTCAGAGAATACTCCCAATCCAGGACACGGAAAGGCAGATGGGACTGGTATTACTACTCTATTCTTTCTTGGGCGGGGAGCATGTACCCATGTGCACGCATGCGCATTCTGTTTCTCTCGCTCATACACACACACACACACACACACACACACACACACACACACACACCCTTCTCACTGTCTCCGGCAGAGACAGGTGTTAGGATTAACAGTATAAAACCTTTCTGCCACGGAAAGGAATGGGAGAAAAAAGTCACACTGATACATGCAGTAAAGGGATCCCTTTCACGACACTGTATGTTTTTGTATCATTTAACACCTCCCTCGCTGTGCTTTAACAGAGGCTAGGACAGCTGGCAGGATCAGCACTAGAAAAGAAGAAAGTGGCCCCAACTCTGAGGCAACATGAGTCCACTGGAGGCCTCCAGATATGCAGGGCACACTTGCTCAGCTGTTCCAGTCAAACTTGGAAGGATTAACACCGGCTGTCTGCAAAAAGGTGGGGGTGGAAAGGTCTTTTCAGAAAAGCCAGTTGCTTTTCTCCTTTTAGGGAGCTGCTATACCCACACTACCATTATATACAAATACACATGTGCACACGTATTTCTATAACAGATATTAAAAGCAGTAACAAACATGGACAGGTGTTAGTTTGTCTGACAAAGCACAATAGGTTCAAGAGTTGGCTTTCAGAGCCTAAATGGCCCATTTAAAATTAGAAAACTGGTAAGTAATCCTTAGAACAAGGACATAGAGTGAGCAGAAAGTGAAAATAAATGTTTATTAAAAGACAAACCAGTTGTAACTATTGATCCTACGAAATCTTCTATTTGGAACAAGCATTCAAAAGTTCAAAATGGTAAATTATTCTAAATAAGTTTCAGGGGCTACGACGTCCCTAATCTTGGAGAGCCAGTAATATTGTAACATGCTTTTGGATGATTAAACTATGAGGATTAAATGCAACTGTGAGGGCATCTGTGAGAATTTAAGAATTACCATCCCTCCACGCCCCGCCCCCATCAGTGTAATTCTTCTCCTTTTATGGTCACTGTAATTTATTTTAGGATTGTTCAGAAGGAACAGACTTTTAAGAGTCAAAATGGCTATAGCACATTTTGATGGTATTCTTGGTTAAACATTTACCTGAACTCAGTTCTAACAGATTAGGAGGACCACTATACTCGATTATCTTCAATTTGCTGGTACTGATTCTATGTGCATTACACATGAAGAACAAGAATAAATCTATTCAGTATAATTAATAAAACATTTATTGAACATCTATTGCATACAAAATATTGTACTAAGCCCTGGAGAAATGAACACAGTTCTGTTGTCAATGAATTTACAGTTTATGGGAGAAATAGATAAGGACACAGGCAGAGCCAAAAAGCAAAACAATGCTACAGCACAAAACTAAATATTGTAAGCAACTTCTCATACATGGAAAAACATTTTTTTAAAAATTACTCTTGGCCGGGCGGGGTGGCTCACACCTGTAATCCCAACACTTTGGGAGGCTGAGGCAGGGGGATCACTTGAGGTCAGGAGTTCGAGACCAGCCTGGCTAACATGGCAAAAAACCCTGTCTCTATTAAAAATACAAAAATTAGCTGCGCGTGGTGGTATGCACCCTGTAATCCCAGCTACTCGGGAGGCTAAGGCAGGAGAACTGCTTGAACCCAGGAGGCGAAGGCTCACCACCGCAGCTGAGATCACGCCACTGCACTCCAGCCTGGGCAACAGAGCAAGACTCCATCTCAAAAAAAAAAAAAGTTGCTCTTAATAAACAGTTTTATAGTCTCTCTCACCATTAGAACTATAAAACCCTACTTTGTCAATTCTTAACAGAGATTATCAAAGCCTCATAACCTTTCAGATGTGCTTTGCCACACCTTAAGGGATTGTAATATACAGTCAGCCCTCCTTATCCTTGGGTTACACATTTGTGAATTCAACCAACTGCAAACAAAATATTTGTGAAAAGCAATTAAAAAAACCCAATACTCTACAATAACAAAAATATAATACAAATTTTCAAGATAATAGTTATAATAATTATTTACATAGCATTTACATTGTTTTGGAAATTATAATTTAGAGATAATTTAAAGTCTACAAGAGGATGAACATAGATTATATGCAAATACTACACCATTTTATATAAGAAACTTGAGCATCTGCAAATTTTGGTATCTGCAGGGGCGTGAGAGGGTGTATCCTGGAACCAATCTCCCACAGATATGAGAGGACTCTATATTCTAACAGTCTCCTGTATAGGTATTACAATGGTAATTAAGAAATAACAAAAGACTGGGTGCAGCGGCATGTGCCTGTAGTCCCAGCTACTAGGGAGGATCACTTGGGCCAGGAGTTCAAGTCTAGCCTTGGCAACATAGTGACACTTTTCTTTAAAAAAAAAAAAAAAGAATGTTTCCGCAATAAAATCTTATGCTAAATTTCCTCTTCAAATCAAATAATTATTAATCCTTCTTCCTCCCTGTACACTTCTGTCATTTCATATATAGCAGTACAGCAAGATGGGCCACATATACACTTATAAGCTAGTATCTTAAATCACTATTAAATCTCCTAAGATTCTTCTTGATATGAAGACTGGAAAATGATGATATGTCTTATACATCATAAAAGGCCATAATAATGAACTATGGCTGACTAACTTAAACTTCAAGAGTTAACCCAGTTCAATATTTGATGACTTAATTATAGATGAAATTCCCAGATGCTGTTGTATTTAAGATGAAAGACTGTAATTCAAATCCTAAAACAACTGACATAATTTAAGCATGAAAGTGATCCCCAAATGTTATTGAAGGCCTAGTCAATTTCCAGAGAGAGATTTAAATTCTTCTAGACTATACATACAAGGTGAAAAGATACGACTGATGCATTATTAAATGAAAAAAATTGCCAGGCACAGTGGCTCATGCCTGTAATCCCAGCACTTTGGAAGGCCAAGGCGAGCGGATCACCTAAGGTCAGGAGTTTGAGACCAGCCTGGCCAACATGGCGAAACTCCATCTCTACTAAAAATACAAAAATTATCCAGGCGTGGTGGTGGGTGCCTGTAATCCCAGCTACTCAGGAGGCTCAGGTGGCAGAATCACCTAAACCTGGGAGGCTGAGGTTGCGGTGAGCTGAAATCGTACCACTGCACTCCAGCCTGGGCAACAAAGTGAGCCTCTGTCTAAAAAAAAAAAAAAAAAGAAAGAAAAATATAAAAATATTATGTTGTTTAATAATGTGTTATAGTTCTATATTTGTAAATGAAATTATAAAAGGGTATGCATGCATGTATGTATCTATGTGTACATCAATCAATAAATTATGTATGTAATTAGACTTTGAAAAGCTGTGCTCCAAATAAAATGAAAAAATGAAAAAATTTATGTGTGTAATTAGTTAAGCTTTTATTAAGTCACATATAAGTTAGACATGTATGTATATGTATACACATATATGTAGTATATTGGTTGACATACACACCAATATATGCCATATGTATATACATTATATATACACACACCATTATATGCCATACATATACATATATATATACACACACACACGTGTGTGTGTGTGTGCATGTGTGTGTGTGTGTGTAGCCATTAAGACAAAACTAGTACCTCCAGGGGGTGGAATGGGGAGGAGGCTGGTTTTCACTTACGAATTTAGAGATAAATTTCCAATCGTTCATACACATTTAAATTAGCATTAACTGCTCCTATAATTTGTTAAAAGTTTAAAGGAACCAAAACAGATTTTACTTTCAATACAAGTACTTTAAAGATTATTAATATTCTCTTGGTCTCTAATTCATATGACTAGGCCAGACACGGTGGCTCACGCCTGTAATCTTAGCACTTTGGGAGGCCAAGGCAGGTGGATCACCTGAGGTCAGGAGTTTGAGACCAGCCTGACTAACGTGGTGAAACCCCTTCTCTGTTAAAAATACAAAAAATTAGCCAGGCATGGTAGTGCATGACTGTAATCCCAGCTACCTGAGAGGCTGAGGCTGGAGAACTGCTCGAATCTGGGAGGCGGAGGTTGCAGTGAGCCGAGACTGCACTACTGCACTCCAGCCTGGGCAACGAAAGCACAACTCTGTCTCATATAATAATAATAATAATAATAATAATAATAATAATAATAATAATAATACGACCACATTTGCTTTACCTAACATAATGTGATAACTATAAACTCTCATTTAAGACTAGAGGATATAGGCTGGAAGCAGTGGCTCATGCCTATAATCCCAGCACTCTGGGAAGCTGAGTCAGGAGGATTGCTTAAGTCCTGGAGTTTGAGACCAGCCTGGTCAGCATAGGAAGACCCTGTCTATACCCAAAAAAAAGAAAAAAATTAGCTGGGTATGGTGGCACACAGCACGTGCCTATACTCCCACCTACTTGGGAGGCTGAGGTGGGAGAATCACATAAACCCAGGAGGTCGAGGTTACAGTGAGTTATGATCATGCCACTGTACTCTAGCCTGGGCGACACAGCAAGACCCTGTCTCTTGAAAAAAAAAAAAAAAAAGACTAGAGGATATAGACAATAAAGAATCTTAATCTTTAGATATATGATTAAGATATCTCACCTAGGTTCTGCCAAAACCATGCCCAGGTATAGCTTAAATAATCAGCTCTTCAGAAAAATGCCAAAATAATGTAGTATTTGAATTATAACTCTTATACTTTATCTTGCCTTTTATCTATTTCTTTCTGTAAAATTTTTTAAATTGTTATAATTTGAAGACTAATAACTTAGTCAAACCAAAATTTGAAATAATACTGATGGGAAAAAAAAGGAGAATCTTTTACCTATAAGACAAAGCACACTACAAAAAATCAAATTATAAACTTGAAAGGTTTCTCTCTCTTTTCTTGATATGGTCTTTCTTCAGAATAATGTAGCCTCAGTTGTTAACAGAAAGAAATTCCATGCATGGATCAACAGCTCAACACCATTCTTTCAGTATTTTTCCCATTTATCAAAATGACTTTAAAAATAGAAACAAAAAATGAAAATATTTTCAACTCAGAAATTACTCCTAAGTGAGTCCCCTCATCAGAACAGACTGGGTATTTCCTTAAAATTTTAAATAATATATTTACTCAAAAATTCTAGAAATAAAATAAAAAGACAGATTTTCCACAATAAATTCAAGAGTTATTGGCTGATGATGCCAATCTATTCCACTTTCAAGTTTACACTCTACAATGTTATGGATGCTTTTACAGTATTAAAGTTCATGTGTCCTGATCAATAAGAAACATGAATTCAGAAAATAGTCCTTCATGTATATTTCCATACATCTCTTTAGCAGAGACATACAATACCAATTCACTTTTCTTTTTTTTGAGATGGGGTCTCACTCTGTCACCCAGGTTGGAGTGCTATGGCACGATCTCAGCTCACTGCAACCTCTGCCTTCTAGGTTCAAGGATCCTCCCACTTCAACCTCCCAAGTAGCTGGAACTACAGGCGCATGTCACGGCACCTGGCTAATTTTTTCAACTTTTTTGTAGACATGGAGCTTTGCCATGTTGCCCAGGCTGGTCTTCAACTCCTGAGTTCAGGCGATCCACCTGCCTCAGCCTCCCAAAGTGCTGGGATTATGGATGTGAGCCACCATGCCCAGCCCCAAGTCATTTTTCAACATAAGTTTTAACACTTGGGTCAGGCACAGTGGGTCACGCCTGTAATCTCAGCCCATTGGGAGGCTCAGGCAGGCGGACTGCCTGAGTCAAAGAGTTCAAGACCAGCCTGGGCAACATGGCAAAGCTCCATCTCTACCCAGGCCTGGTGGCATATGCCTGTAGTTCCAGGTACTCGGGAGGCGGAGGTGGGAAGATTGTTTAAGCCTAGGAGGTGGAGGTTGCAGTGAGCTGAGACTGTGCCACTGAACTCCAGCCTAGGCGACAGAGTGAGATTCTGTCTCAGAAAAAAAGAAAAAAAAAAAGTTTCAACACTTAGCACACTTAGAATGTCTGTTGAACAGAAGTTTAATGATATCAGGGAGAAATAGACCTAGACTTAGACCTAGTTATTCAAAATCTAGACCTAGAAATAGACCTCGTATTTAAGAGTGAGATATTTAGAAATTATCATGAGATTTGTAAAGTTTAAGTTTTGCTAAGGATAAGGTAGATCAGCCTTATGCCAGAAGACATGGTTGGTGATGCTGTAGTGTTATCTGTACACCGACATACAACCCTTGGGATCTCAAGACTTACCAAGCACTGGTTAAGTACAGTCAATCAAATTAACCAGAAAATACTTAAGATTCTTGTCCTCCTCTCCTATTCTCTCATTCCTGTTTTCTTCTTTCTTTTTCTTTCCCTTCTGCCTACACCACAATCCTGCCAAATGTTTAAGGATATTAGCTATGCCTCAGGGTAGAATGCTTTAGCAAAGATTGCCGAGATTTCTGCCTGAGGTATAAATTTGGTTTTAGTCACAGTATTCTTAGAAGGTTCCAAAGATTCTATATTACCCTGTGCACCAGGGTAAGACAGAACTTCAAAAAGAGATAGGTCAGTTCTAGAGGCCAGGAGGAGAAAAAAAAAAAAAGAGCAAAAGAGCTAGGGCTTGAGCTGGAAGGATAAGGATGGGACAGGGGTTGGAGAAGGAAGATATATATGCAGGCAAAATATGTCATTAGAAATATACAAGACTGGGCCGGGCGCGGTGGCTCACACCTGTAATCCTAGCACTTTGGGAGGTCGAGGCGGGTGGATTGCCTGAGCTCAGGAGTTCGAGACCAGCCTGGGCAACACGGTGAAACCCCGTCTCTACTAAAATACAAAAAATTAGCCGGGCGTGGCCATGTGCGCCAGTAATCCCAGCTACTAAGGAGGTTGAGGCAGGAGAATTGCTTGAACCCGGGAGGCAGAGGTTGCAGTGAGCCGAGATTGCGCCACTGCACTCCAGCATGGGTGACAGAGAGAGACTCTGTCTCTAAAAGGAAAAAAAGAGAAAGAAATATGCAAGACTGACTGACTAAGGGATCGTGTGACCAGTTTACTTGACTATGGGTGGGTGGTGGCAAATGACAAGGAAAGTAGGTAGGTTCACTATGGACGGACTAGGACATCCTGCTATGTATTTCAGATCTGATCTTTAAAGATTGCTCAAGAGGAAAAGAGTGCTACATAAATAACGTTTTGTGAAAATGGCTCTGGTGGCTGCAGGTAAGAACGAAAAAGGGAACAACCTAAAAGTGGGGAAACCAATTAGCAGCTACCATTACAACAGGTTACAGATGACTAATGCAAAAAATACATATTAGCAGTAGGAATAAAGAAGGTATAGATATATAAGAGATGACGAAGACAACATCCACAGTAATTGAAGACTGTCCACATGTAGGGTATAAGAGAAAGGTTCTAATTCTAGCTAACTAGTCAAATAAGAACAACACTGCTAATACAGATAAATCTGAAGCATAAACTGGTTTGAAGTAATGGTAGAGAAGGTATAACAGGTACTCGGGGTTGAAGGTACAGCTAGAGGAGAGGTCAGGGTTAGACACGAAGATCAAAGAGAAAAGGAGAAACAGCCATGGCCATAATGGGGTTGAGATTCCTCTCCCACACTGATGTAGTCCACAACATTTATTAAACATCAACCATGTACTCCAAAAAAAGAAGAGACAAAAGAAAAATGGGAGGTGGAGGGGAGACACAGACAGACAGAAGGCAAAGGCTGAAAATAGAACCTTGAGGAATACTTGCTTCAAGAAGGCAGAAATAGAAACAGAGGATAAAAAGATTAAGCATAATCATGTACTATTCACAAAAGCCAGGAATACAGAGGACATCTGTTTCTTTTCTTCGATCTCACATCCTTTATACTAGGGAAGGTATTTCATAAATTGATACCAGAGGTGAATATATAACAATGCCAACTAGAAATCTAGAAAGGTTAAAGAAAATGAGAATTTAGAAATAAATGACTGAATTTAGCAAACAAGAGTTAAAGAGTTTTCAGAGCACTGTTTTAGTAATATGAGTAAAAAGAATGGTAGCAAACCTGATAAACTCATGGTCAGAATGAAAAATAGACATAATGCCTGCATATAAATTTTAGCAAACTTTCTATTGGGATACTTGATTTCCAAGTGGCAATAAAGTACAAAACCAATTATTGATACATTCAACTACCCACAGTTGCCTCTATCAAGGAGAATTTTTCTTTTATTTTGTTTTGTTTCGGCCTCTGTGCCTTTGATCATGTTTTCTTACCCATTTCAAAATGCCCAAATCTTAAAATGCTACCTTAAATGCCATCTGCTCCACAATGCTCTTCCTGATTACTTCCAACTAGAAGTGATTTCTCTTTCCTCTGAACTTACATGGCATTTTCTATTTGTTTTTAGATATACTTATTTTATTGATTAGATGAATTCTCTAAGGATAGAACCTGTCCATCCATCTTCCTATTTCTCACAAAGAATTAAGCTAAAGGCCAGGCACAGTGACTCAGGCCTGTAATCCCAGCACTTTAGGAAGTCGAGGTGGGTGGATCATTTGAAGTCAGTTCAAGACCAGCCTGGCCAACATGGTGAAACCCCAACTCTACTAAAAATACAAAAAATAGCTGGGAGTGGTGGTGGACACCTGTAATCCTGGCTACTCGGGAGGCTGAGACAGGAGAATCGCTTGAACCCAGGAGGCGGAGGTGGCAGTGAGCCGAGATCGTGCCACTGCACTCCAGCCTGGGCAACAAGAGTGAGACTGTCTGGAAAAAAAAAAAAAAAAAAGAATTAAGCTAAAACATTTTATACAGTATATGCTCATCAGTATATGAAAAGAGAAGGTCTGCAATAAATTCAAACTACAAATCAGAGGTAACTGAATGAATCACCACATACAGACTATCCCTAATTTGTTAGTCAGTCAATATTCATTCAATCATGATATCCTCAACATTGCATGAAGGCCCACAAACAGCAAAAACTATTCAAGAGCTGAAAATATAGGGGAGAAAAAGTAGAAAATAATACACACCAAAATACCATTTGATAAATGGCACGCTTATTCCACTATGGCTTGGGAGAAAATAAAGCAGCAGTTGCTACTATAGCCACCACCACCACCACCATCTAATTTCTCAGGGTGAAGAAAACCCAGAAATATTTCACAAGCAATTAATGCTTAAAGTGTACTTTAAAAAACTAGCGGGAGTTTTCTAGATGGATAAGGGTGGTGGTGGGAAGCTTTGAGGCAGTGGAACAACTTTTCAAGTGCATAAAACAGCATGGCATACATGAAGCCATACCTACAGAAAAGCAGGCAGGTCGGCATATCCAAAAAAAGTCAAAGCCTATTTAAAAATATCCATGGAAGAGTTCTATTGATTCTAAGGTACTAAGAAAATTGTAAGACTTTCTACACCAATGGAAATCTTTAAATTATACCTACCAGAAAATAGCAAATCATAGTTAAGTATGGAAACACTCCTTTGCATGACACATGGTACAGAAAGGAAGTATGCGTAATAACAGAGTAAACCATGGAATGGCTGAAATGCATTTCTATTTTGAATGAGAGACATGGCATACAAACTGTGAGGCAAGGAATAAGCAGTTTTGTTAAAAGTATCATTCATAAATCAGTAAATGGGTAGGACAATAGTTATTCACTTTTTTTTTTTTTTAAATTAGAGGCAGGGTTTTCACCATGTTGGCCAGGCTGGTCTCACATTCCCGACCTCAAGTGATCTACCCACCTCAGCCTCCCAAAGTGCTGGGATTACAGGCATGAGCCACTGTGCCCAGCCATTAGTTATTCACTTTAAATTCACAAAGACAATATATAAAGGTTAAGGGGCAAAATGTAAAACTTTTAGAGCAGGAAATAATTTTAAATATTCTAATACTGTTAGGGAAACATGCCTAAAAATAATTTCACATACATTATCTTATGCAACAAAACTTTTTTCTCTCCATAAAAATTTTTATCTAAACTAACTCATAATATCTTTTTGGTGAACCACAAAAAATTGGTCATAATATTTCACAGCTCCTCCATCAAGAAGTGGAATTTGTTTCTTCCACCCCTTGAATTTGGTCTTAGCTTTGTGACTCACATTGGTCTTGGGGATATTAGCAAACATCACATGAGCAGAGGCTTGACAGGTGCCTGTTCACTGAGGCTTGCCCTCTCTTGCTACTCTCTGGAACCCCAACACTACTGTGTGAAGAAGTGTGAAGGACGAGAGAGCAAGTGGAATACAGATGAACTGCTCCAGCTGAGCCCCCAGATCAACTAACCTGCCAACTGCCAGACATGAGAGTGAGGTTATCCCAGACCATTGAGGCTCAGCAAATGCGGCCAAGACTAAAACAATCACCCAAACTCCTAACCCGCAGAACTGTGAGCAAATAAATGATTAACACTTTGTTAAGCTATTAAGTTTTGGGAAAGTTTGTTACACAGCAAAACCTAACTGACACAATTTCATTGCATAATATGAAGATGTAAACCTCAATACTGACACCAACACCACACTGTCTGCAGGCTTTAAATCAGGCTGTGTTAGTCCTGCAACTTTGTTTTCCTTCTTCAAAGTTGTTTTGGCTATTCTAGGACTTTGGCATTTCCATATGAGTTTTAGAATCTGGCTAGGATTCTGATTGGGATATACACTGAATCTATAGATCACTTTGGGGAGAATTAACATATGAGAGAATTAAGTCTTTCTGACTATCAACACAGTATATCTCTTCACTTCATTCCATTATTCAAAAAAAGGGTTTTTAAAGATTATGACTATCTTTTCTCTAGGCCTGTACTGAAATCGAATGCTATACCTGAGGTGTGTAACACTTATCATTTCTTCTGAAGTCTGCTAGATCCCATAATACTCACATCCCTATAAGACTGTAGGGTACTGGTGTCAAGAGAGAAAAATAGATCAGTGAAACAGAATAGAAAGTCCAGAAATAGATCCACAGGTGCAAACGGAATTCAGTAGAGAAAGAATAGTCTTTTCAACAAATGGTGCTGAAACAACTGGATATCCACACATAATGAAAAGAAACGAGATTTATACTTCTTTTGAAATACAAAACTTAACTCAATATGGACCACACACCTAAAAATGTAAAAGATAAAACTGTAAAACTTCTAGGAGAAAACTTCTGTGACCTCGGACTGGCAAAGATTTCTAAGCTATAACATCAAAAACATAACCAATAAAAGAACAATAAATTGGACTTCATTTAAAACTTCTGCTTATCAAGACACTGTGAGGAGAATAAAAAGACAAGCCACAACTAAGAGAAAATACTTGCAAAGTATACATCTGATAAAGGACTTGTATTCAGAATATACAAGAACTCTCAAAATTCAACCATAAGAAATAAAACCCACGTTTTTTTAAAAATGGGCAAAAAAATTGAACACTTGATTAAAAGAAGATGGTAAATAAGAGATGGTAAACAAGGGCATGAAATGAAGCTCAGTATCATTATTCACTAGGAAATTAGAACCTATCAGTATGATATCACTACATACCTATTTAAAAGACTGACAATACCAAGCTTTGGCAAGGCTATGGAGGAACCGAAAGTCTCATATACTGTGGGTGGGATGTAAAATGGCATAACCAATGTGGAAAAAGTTTAGCAAGTTCTTATAAATTCAAACACACACCTACCATATGATCTATCTATTCTAACTATTTACCCGAGAAAAAAGAACATATAAAGAATATGAGTATGAATACTCATAGAAGATCTATTTGTCATAGCCTAAAACTGGAAACAATCCAAATATCCATCAACAGATAAGTAATAGTGATAAACAAATTGTGGTATATCCACAATTACTACTACTTAGAAATAAAAATGAACGAACCACCAGTATATACAGTAACATGGATGAATTTCAAAATAATTATGCTGAGTGAAAGAAGCCAGGCAAAACAGTATTTATTGTATGAGTCCATTTTTATAAAATACTAGAAATTGCCAACTAATCAATAGTGACAGAAAGCAGATAAGCGGTTGCTTGGAGATGTGCTGGGGAGGTAAGAGCATACTGGGAGCATTACAAAGGGGCATGAGAAAACTTACGGAGATGATTCATATGTTAATTATCTTGGTTGTGGTGATTTCACGGGTATATACATATGCCAAAACCTAACAAATTAATTTTATATAGGTGCAGTTCATTGTATATCATCAATTATACCTCCATCGAGTTCTTAAAAAATTAAAATAATGAATTCTTGTTCCACTTAATGCAATGAATTTTTGAAGAGTTAGTTATTTTCTTTGGAAGAGGGGGAATAATAAAGGGAGATGGTGGAAAGGCATCAGTCTTCCATAAAACACTACAGAAAAGGTCTTCTGAAAAGGAAGACTGGTGGCAAATTCCTTCTGATCAGTCTAGATTAGCCCCCTGCTAGAGAACCCCTTTAGCATGTGCATACATCCTCTTCACTTTGCCAGACATATCATCATTTCTGTCTCTCCCACTTCAGAAGGGCAGGTACTACATAGTCCACCTTCTTCCTTAAAGTATCCCTAACACCTAGCAGAGTACCTGGTTGGAGTACACAAGCAACATCACATGTGGGTAAGAGTTCAGGGCTCTGTTAAGCCAGGCTACTTGATTCAAATCTTAGCTCCATGACTTCTTAGCTGTGTAATTTGAGAAAAGTTATTTAACACCTCTCTGCCTCAAGTTCTTCGTCTGGAAAAAGAATAATAGTACCCATCTCATGGGGCTGTTGAGATGACTAAATCAGTTGATATATGAATAGGCCTGGCATATAGTGATTATTAAATTATAGCTGCTGTTATCAGCATCATTGCTGTCGTCCTCATCATCATCATCTCTGATAATTGAAGGACATTTAAAAGAGATTGAGAATTATCTGAATTATGAAGCTAAATCTATATCTGAAGAATAAGTGGCCTCAACAGGAGGCAGAAAGCATATAAAGAACTAGGTAATTGTGTTAGGAGGAGAAAAGGCAGCTGGGGGGCAGGCGAGAGCACCTACCCATACCTAGCACAGGGCATTTATGTTATTTTTGTAACATATTGTTGTTATTTTGTAAATATTTGTAACATTTTACAAAACATGTTATTTTTGTAAATATTTGTTATTTTGTAACATATTTGTTATTTTTGTAAATTTATGTTACATTTCTGTAACATAAATCAAGTGAGAAGATTATGCTTGACCAAAAAGGGAATATCAATAAATAAAGAAGGAGAGAAAATTGAAGTGATTTTTATGCCAAAGCAAATCTCCTTAAGCACAAAGCAGGCAACATGTTCTCTGTTTAACAGTATCAACAAACAATAAGAAGCCATTCTCTTGCGTTCAAAATAAAAAGCTAACCCAAAAAGGTGGCCAGGGTGTCTTGAGCATGTACCTGCCCCTCTTCTTGGATTGTGTTCACTATGCTCATGCCTTACAGATGAACTGTCAGGAATCTGACCGCTGCACCTGACTCTCATACCTACTAGGGACAGAGACAGGGCTCTAAGAGCAATGTAGCAGTTGTGGGAATCCTTGGGTTAGCACTAGCCCCTTGATCCATTCAGACCTGTAATCTCTTCTAACTTTGATTTAATGCAGCAATTACTGGTAATGTGGTTGGAAGGAGATAAATGCCCAGTGTAGCCGGCTGTCGTTTACCCTGCTCACGATGCAAGAACATTTTTAAATTAAAATTCCCTTTATGATAAAAGAGCTGCTTCACTGAATGTTTCTGTGCAGCTCTGATATGAAACTTCCCCCAAAGCGGATTAGAAATCAAAGTTGCCCCTCCTCACTTCTGGCAAAGCAAGCATATATACAATTACTCCATCACCTAAAGTGAGTTCCTTAACCCTACATTTTTCCCATTTATACAATTAGATCCTGGTAAAAACTTCTTCTGCTTCTCAGATCACAGTGTCAGCATTACATGATTTTCATTAATAATGATTCATCTGTTTTTGCAAACAAATTCCCTTAATTTCCTTTTAAATTAATATGCAAAGTAAACATTCATAATCATATATGCATGAAACACTTTTTACCTTTTTCACTTGGAAAAATATAGCTGAATATAAAATATCAAAAAATAAAGCTAGTTTTATTTTAACTCATACTACAATGTTTTGCTACACTTTTTATATCTAGGAATCTTTGAGTAATTAAGTCTTTTTTTTTTTTTTTTTTTTTGAGACGGAGTCTCGCTCTGTCGCCCAGGCTGGAGTGCAGTGGCGCAATCTCGGCTCACTGCAAGCTCCGCCTCCCGGGTTCACGCCATTCTCCTGCCTCAGCCTCTCCGAGTAGCTGGGACTACAGGCGCCCGCCACTACGCCCGGCTAATTTTTTTTGTATTTTTAGTAGAGACGGGGTTTCACCATGGTCTCGATCTCCTGACCTCGTCATCCGCCCGCCTCGGCCTCCCAAAGTGCTGGGATTACAAGCGTGAGCCACCGCGCCCGGCCGAGTAATTAAGTCTTAAGTGAAATAAACATAGAAGGGTTCATAGTGTCTACCAGGGTTTTTTCCCCATGACATGAAACCAACATAATATAGCAATTTAAGGAATTTACATAAGTTACTCAGTCCAGGTCAAAACTGTATAATGTTGGCAAACTAGTTGAAAACAATGATGACAACCACCACCCAATAACTAGAGGGAACATAATCATGTGAGGCACCAAGGGTGAACAGTTGGTACAGGTTTACTGGTTGCTGAATCAATCAATAAAAGTTTTGATCTAATTCTCAAACTTCCCACCCCCAAAAGTAGAAATAAGAAAAATAATGACTTATACTTAGGATCTATTACTTTGATTGCTTGGAGAGGATGGTCACTGACAATTATCCTTTGAAAAATGAAAGAAACAGAGCACAAGGTCTGAATCAGTTATATTGTGCAAAGTAGAAACAGTGACTTAAGACCAAATGTGTATTTTCTTTTCCTAATGCACACAGCACAAGTTCAGGGCAAAGGTCAAAAGCTAAGAACTGACTTTTTGTTCCACTATAAGAAAGCAGTGTCTCCACTGCAATTAATTCATCTAATATTTTTTGACTAAGAGCTTCTAAACTCAAATAACATCCCACTTTCAGAAGAGTGCCATATGCCTTCTCAGGAAATCCAAGGCTAAGACTAGATTCCCTCTCAGGAGGCCCTGCCAAGACCTACTTTAATCTTAGGTTTAAGAATACAGAACTGATGTCATCCTTGCAATACTAATGCTACTCTGCAGAAGTATTCATGGCTCTTTGGCTCTCTTTGAGAAAACTGATCTTCTCTTTCAAAGAAAGGATAGAAAGATACATAACTTTGGAAAAATAACTGTATGAATATATACTACATACATGGATGAATGTTTGGATGTATATCTTGGCTCTTGGAAAAAAAGCCTGGCATGATTAATAAGATTAAAGAGGGATTTAGGATAAATAAGATGAAAGTTAGTATGATCCTTACAGGATTAAACCCTAAATCCTAGTATGAATCCAATGATTTTTTAAGATCAACACCATATAACAGGATTAAATCAATAGCCACTTTTGTTTTATACTGAAAACAATCATAGTTGGTAAAACCAGGCCTATAGCACCACTTCCCCAGTTAAACACTGAGGAGCTCAGGGCTAAACAGGGGCTTTTACTCTGACTAGGCTTGGTGACTGCCCTACCTACACAGGTCCAAAAACCCGTATCTTTAATTCCAGTGTTCAAAAAGCCTGGAAAACTAAGTTTCTTTCTTCACCATCCTTTTCCCCTCCCCCATCCTTATTATTATTTTTTTTTATGGTGATAGAAGAGGGATTCACTTAGTGACAAATGTGACCTAAACCAATGCAGATATAACAATATTATGGTGTGAATATTCAAAAACATTTAGCTGCAAATAGATGAGTATGATTACACAGTGTTTCCTCTTACCCAAATACTGGTGGTTAGCCTAATATAGGGTACATGTATTGCATATTCTTTCTAAAACCCAAAAGATTCCAAATGATAATACATATCTGGCTTCAAGAGTTTCAGATAAAGGACTGTTGCGTTGTTCTTTAGCTAAAAAAAGGCAGCTATGCCATGAATAACAGCAAATCAAGGAAAAAAATTAAAACTGTTAACACAATAAGCAACAACATGCCAAATAATGGCTATCAAACTGTAGCCAGTGTGTCTAAGATGAATATGCACTGGGGATAAATTAGAAGACACAGAGATCCAGCTGGAACTACATATGCTACAGATTGATAATTACATTTTAATAACCAGAAAAATAGTATATTTTAAGTAAAATTTCTCCAAAGGTTGGTTTAGGGGTAAGCTTTTAAAACCTGCCATCAGTCAAAAGCAAACAATAACAAAAGACTTTTGGGGGTATACCAGAAAAGACAACATGAAGGTTTATTCAAACTGCATAATTAAATATGTATTTCCTAAATACCTTTGTAGTCTTATGATTCTTAGAATTTTAATTCCTAAAATAAACACAGAAAGGCAATTTGGAACATAATATATATGCCATTTTTTTGAAAATTCATATCAATTAATTTTCAAACTCATATTTATATTTATTAATTTCAAACAATTTATCTTGGAATATTTATATTTATGCATTAATTTACACACATGCATCTCTTTGACAGACATACTATTATTTAATTAACATAAAACAAAACTACAGACTTCTGCTTCCAGGAAGATGGAGTACACACAATTTTCCCTATCCCTCCCACTAAGTACAATTTAAAACCCTAGACATTTCATATATTAAACATAAGATGACTCCTCAAAGGTTGAAAGAAGCAAGAAAACTAGACAGGGTGGTGAGTTCCTTGGGTTTTCTTTTTGCCTCATATAGCCCAGACTTGCAGCTAAAGGACCTGGAAACACCAACAGGCACTGACTAAAAAAAGCCCCCAGTGAAAGGCTCCTCTCAGGCAAAGAACAAGAAAAGGGGCAGCCTAGCAAGACAGAAAACACGAAGGCTGCCTTAATCCAGCCAAATACCACTTCACTCCCACTCACGCCAGGAAAGGCCAAGTGAGGAGCCTTCACTTCTACCCTGGCCAGGCTCTAACCAGGAGTCTCAACATCCCTGTCCAAGAAATATCACAGAATTAGAGAGGCCTTGGAGCCCTACAGAATGTGTAACAGTATCTATGTTCAATGTCTTGATTTCATAACTGCATTGTGGTTATGTAAGAAAACGCCTTTATTCTTAGTAAATATGAAATTATCTAAGACTGAAGGGATTTTATACGCACACACATGCACACACACACACACACACACTTAAAACGTACTTTCAAATGGCTCAGAAAAAAAGAGAATAGTACAGCAAATGTGGGAAAATGATAAAGAAAAGAAACTTTTAAGGTTAACAGATATATTCACTACCTTTCCTGTGACTGTGTCACAGGTAGTTTGCCTATGTCAAAATTCCATCAAATACCACACTTTAAACATTTGCATGAATCTACAATTATCTCAAAACAAAGTTTAATGAAAACAAAATCTACTTGGCACTGAAATCCAGAATAATATGAGTACATCTGCCAGCAGTTTTATATTTTGGTGTCACCCAGAATGTCATAAAGTGATGACGCCTAATGTTTGTAATGATTATATCGTGTATTTCTTCCTTTGGAGTTACCAAATCATTGTATGGGCTTTAAAATGTATTCTTTGTGTTTACTAGACACACAATTGCTCACACCATAGGACAAAATCAGTATGCAGAAATGGCCTTGTAATAGCCTTTTTGTTATTCATGTTTCTTAAATATACTAACTAAATGTTGTTGCTTTGGTAAGGGTTACCAGAACTTAAAGAGATGGGCCCTCTGTAAGTAAGTTTGATTCGCTTTTTAAAATTAGCATTCTTTGAAAACTATTTTATGAAGAAAAAAATTAAGGGCTCCCACCTTCCATTTGACCATCAGTTCTACAATTTAAAATTTTTTTTTAATTTTTTCTTTTTTACCTCCAGAGGAAGTTCCCTTGAATCCTCTTAGCCAAAAACAAAAAATGATTATCAAACAAAAGACATAAACACTTTTAGATATGATTAATTACCAACGTAATATCCAACATAGCATATCACACCACTTTTTAAAAACCAGTTTTGCCAGGCACAGTGGCTCACGCCTGTGATCTCAGCACTTTGGGAGGCTGAGTTGGGAGGATCCCTTGAGCCCAGGAGTTCAAGACCAGCCTGGGCAACATGGCAAAACCCTATCTCTACTAAAAATACAAAAAATTAGCTGGGTGTGGTGGTGTGCACCTGTAGTCCCAGCTACTCGGGCAATTGAGGCAGAAGAAAAACCTGAGCCCAGAAGGTTGGGGCTGTAGTGAGCCACAATGGCACCACTGCACTCCAGCATGAGCAATGGGACCTGGGTGACAGGAATGAGATGCTGTCTCAAAAATAAATAAACAATTATAAAAACCAGTTTTTATATTACCTATATAAACTATTGGAACTTAAGAAAAATTAGGATAGAAATTTTGGCTTGAATCAAATAAGGACCAATACTAATATGTAGAACCTTCATAGAAAGTGTGGGTTAATACCATAGTGCTTGTTACTTCCCATTTTAAACAGCGAAAGTGAGAAAGGATCTATCACAGATACTTTTGGAATAATCTTTTTAAAATAAGATAACAGGCAGGTGCAGTGGCTGACACCTGTAATCCTACCATCTGGGAGGCCAAGGTGGGAGGATTGCTTCAGCCCAGGAGTTCAAGACCAGCCTGGACAACATAGTGAGACCCTGTCTCTATTAAAAAAAAGAAAATTAAAAACTAGCCAGGTGTGGTGGCATGTGCCTGTAGTACCAGCTACTCCAGAGACTGAAGCGGGAGGATCACATGAGTCCAGGAGTTCGAGGTTGGTTGTGAGCCACTGCACTGCAGCCTAAGTGACACAGTAAAATCATGCTGCTATAAAGACACATGCACACGTATGTCTATTGCGGCACTATTCACAATAGCAAAGAGTTGGAACCAACCCAAATGTCCAACAACGAGAGACTGGATTAAGAAAATGTGGCACATATACACCATGGAATACTATGCAGCCATAAAAATGATGAGTTCATGTCCTTTGTAGGGACATGGATGAAACTGGAAAACATCATTCTCAGTAAACTATCGCAAGGACAAAAAGCCAAACACCGCATGTTCTCACTCATAGGTGGGAATTGAACAATGAGAACTCATGGACACAGGAAGGGGAACATCACACTCCGGGGACTGTTGTGGGGTGGGGGGAGGGGGGAGGGACAGCATTAGGAGATATACCTAACGCTAAGTGACGAGTTAATGGGTGCAGCAAAACAACATGGCACATGGATACATACGTAACAAACCTGCACATTGTGCACATGTACCCTAAAACCTAAAGTATAATAATAAAAAAAAGGAAAAAAAAAAAGACTCTGTCTCTAAAAAAAAAAAATTTAAAAAAAAACATGCATAATAAGTACATGACTACTAAGAAAGAGATAATCAAAACCACGCTTCTTATGAAGTGGCACCAGCAAGTATATTATTCACTACCCACAACAAAAGAATTTAGGAATATCAATCCCTAAGCTCTAAAATATTTTGTGAGGGCAGGAAGGAATACTGTTTTATTTGTTATCAGGAATTGTCCTGGTCTCTCTTTCCTTTCATTCAAGCCAAGCTGTCTCATTCACACTCTGTGACAAGTTATGGGGCTACTGAGTTAAGGGATCGTTCCTACCTTCATCAGAAACATATAAAAGTAGTTTTGTGATAAAGTAGTGCAGGCAATCAGCTTCCAAGTCAAGCCTGCTTTGTGTCCTCATCACTTACAACAGTGTTTGGACCATAGTGTGTTTGCACGATGTTGCACAGTATGTTTGCTGAATAAAAGAAAATAAATGAAGGAATAAATGGTGTCCAAAACTATGTAGGAGAGGCTTTGACCCTTTAGTGCTCAGGCCTCTCACCCAAGAATCTTTTTTTTTTTTTTTTTTTTGAGATGGAGTCTTGCTCTGTCACCCAGGCTGGAGTGCAGTGGTCCAATCTCAGCTCACTGCAAGCTCCGCCTCCTGGGTTCACACCATTCTCCTGCCTCAGCCTCCCGAGTAGCTGGGACTACAGGGGCCCACCACCACACACGGCTAATTTTTTGTATCTGTAGTAGAGAAGGGGTTTCACTGTGTTAGCCAGGATGGTCTCGATCTCCTCACCTCGTGATCCGCCCACCTCGGCCTCCTAAAGTGCTGGGATTACAGGCGTGAGCCACCGCGCCCGGCCTCACACAAGAATCTTTTCCTGAAATATTGCCTGGAGTATTTGCCTCTGCATCAAAATCCACCTGCCTAGACAGTCTTCTTGAATTCTACACTCTGGCCCATGAATCTTCAATATTGCCTGACCTTTCCTTTCAGTTTTTACTCAGTCCCAGTGAGTAAGCCCACTCTAGCTCTAGTTTTTCTTATACATTCAGCCCTCACTCCAATAGACTGCCCGGATCCAGCCTGCTATCTCTTCCTTAATCACAGCTGCTGTATTTCACAGTAGCTTCTCTGGTCTTGATTCCCTGTCTTGCAGTTCTACATAATCTGTGGTTTTAGTGTGGAAGTTACGTGACTTGAAGCAATTTTTATTTGTTGTTTTCATACCCTGCAATTCAGTTTGCTGGCAGTATTCTTTAATACAACAGGATAAGTGACATGTCCAGAGTCACAGTGAATGACAAAGCCTGGAATGCGGTTGATTTTCCAGAATCTTCTGTCCAGTCCATTAAGTAACGTATCTCATACATCGGCTGTATCAATAATCTTCAATTTTCAAAATGTGCTGAATAAAGAGACTTGAAAAGAAATTAAGTTCCTTAAAATCCAGATTATATTATCATCTGACACAGAGTACAGCTCTAATGCACACAATGTTTTTGCCTTCAATTTAATCCATTCTTCATCCATATGTCAAACAACATTAATCAATTCATCTTTTAGCTTCCAAATACTTCCTGTGGTACCAAGTTTCCACTAAGTATGGGCACTAGTTAATGTATTCTTAATATGGTTGAGCTTCACAAGGCCCATGATCTCCTGAAAACTGTGTTGCAAAATGTTGTAAATACGTACACTGTTCTGGGACCTAGTCCAGAGATTTCATTAAATTCTCAAAGATGCTCAAGACTCACAATAAAGATTAAGAAACAACAGGCCAGAAATTAACAAGGTCATGAGACAATTCCTTCTTTAAGGTATTGTTCCATTTAAACACACCTATCAGGCCGGGCACGGTGGCTCACAAATCCCAGCACTTTGGGAGGCCGAGGTGGGCAGATCACGAGGTCAGGAGATCGAGACCATCCCGTCTCCATAAAATACAAAAATTACCGGGGGTGGGGGCCTGTAGTCCAGTGGGATGAGGCAGAGAATGGATGAACCGAAAAAAACCTATCTTTCTTTGGCAAACAATCATTACTTCTAGTTTAGGTATTTCCCCCCAAGTCTTCTTCCTAATGCTACCTCTTTTGAATGTTTTCCTTTGGTTAAAGGGCTTTACCTTTATTTTTAACCCTCATCTGCTTTCACAGAAACCTCAATCCCTTTTTCTACTAAGGGCTAGGCCAGAGATCCAATTCCTAGGCTACCCCACCCCACTGTGATTCTTTCAAGTCAGGAACCAACTGACAAGAAAACATTCCAGCTCCAACACATTCCAACTGTCTTACTAAAGGGGCTAGTCCACTAAGAAAGACTTCTGTGGGGTTTTGTTGTTTGTCGTGGCACGATCTCGGCTCACTGCAACCTGCTTCCTGGGTTCAAGTGATTCTCTGCCTCAGCCTCCCTAGTAGCTGGGATTACAGGCACCCACCACCACGCCTGGCTAATTTTTGTATTTTTAATAAAGACGGAGTTTCACCGTGTCCAGGCTGGTCTGGAACTCCTGACCTCAAGTGATCCACCTGCCTCGGCCTCCCAAAATGCTGGGATTACAGGCATGAGCCACCACACCCAGCCAACGCCTGACAAAAAAAAAAAAAAAAAATGTAGAGACAGAGTCTCAATATGTCGTCCAAGCTTGTTTGGAACTCCTGGCCTCAAGCGATCTTCCCACTTCAGCTTCTCAAAGTGCTGGGATTCTAGGCGTGAGCCTGTTGATGTTGTTTTTTCTTTAAACAGTTGTTTAAGCTAATCTGGTTCAAGTCCTCAAGAGAAAATCTTGGGTCAAGAATATATTGCCCCTTATGGTCATGTCCAAATTTTTCTCAAGTCATCCCACATCTTTTAGTCTGAATAAGCCCTAATGACATACTTCTACTGCAGACTTACCAAAGTGGAAATTCTTTTAGTCACTGTGAGAAAATGAGAGACTCTAAACCTGTGTTTTTTAACCATTTTAAAAATCTTTATCATACTTACTTTTATCTTCTGAAACTTTCATCAACCCAGAATAGCACGTACAACCTACTTTCTGAAATGTTTGAGTTAGAGGTTCAAATTTCTTTGAACTATACAGTCTCTTACTCTAACACTGAATTCTGATTTATACCTCCCTCTCATTTCTGATTGAGATCATGGCTCTAAACATACAGAATGTAAATATGGACTTTTGTGGCAAGGCCTTTTCAAAAGGTTCAAAATAGTAGTCTATATGCAAAAGAAAAAGTATAACAGAAAAGGGGTTTGCAGCCACTGCTGTGTCATTAGAGAAAAAATAAAATTGGAACGCAGGAGGCCCAGGAGTTTCTATTTAAAAACAGTCATGGTTGGGCACGGTGGCTCATGCTTGCCATCCCAGCATTTTGGGAGGCCGAGGCAGGCAGATCACGAGGTCAGGAGTTTGAGACCAGCCTGGCCAACAGAGTGAAATCTCAGCTCTACTAAAAATACAAAAATTAGCTGAGGAGGCTGAGGCAGGAGAATTGCTTGAACCCGGGAGGTGGAGGTTGCAGTGAGCCGAGATTGCGCCACTGCACTCCAGCCTAGGCGACAGAGCTAGACTCCATCTCAAAAAATAAATAAACAAACAAATAAATAAAAACAGTCATGTGATAATCAATAAAATACACAGAGGTATACTGAACATATCTGGATCATATTATGAACATCAACTATATTGCAGGAGTCCTTGCAGACAATATAGATTTGGCTTGATTTATATAGAACATATGCTTTCTGGATAAGTGGCTGATAAAAGCAGGTCTCAATTTCCTGCCAAAACAGTGGGGTATACTACATTTTTAGGTTCTGACTCCCAGTCATTTGAACTTTCAGGATCTGTTTGGAGACAACAAGCAGCAGTCTAATGAACTATATTCCTTGGACATTTTACTCAGGGATGAGTAAAAAATGTCATTTGGTCCACTAACCATTTGTCCATTGAGAAACAAGACTATGCATGACATGAAATTTAAAGAAAACAACTCACTGGGGCTCTCAATGTATTCTGGATTGCCTTTGTATTATTTTAAAATCTTTGCCACATTAGAATCAGCACCATATCCCCACTTCCCTCATTTTTCTTGCTTCCATTTAGTTCTATACTTTTGAAACTGCCCACTTTAAAGGTTTACTCTTGTCCTTACTTCTTCATGCCAGCTGGCTCCTACTCAGCAGTATCCTGGGTTGGTATGTTGGCTACCTCCCTTGAAAGATATTCTAAAAGGTCACTATTTTCATTTGTGCTAGTTACCTGGGGAGAGACAGATGAATGGAAACTGAACTTTGACAGTGCATAAACATGTTTCCAAGACCTACGCTCTAAAAAATTATATAATCGGGTTTTCCCAAGTAATGTGTACTCTATGGTTGGAGGAAAGGGGAACAAAAGAACTATGTGAAGGTGAGAGAAGGGAATAGAGAAAACTAGGAAGCTCTGAAGGTCCAACGCAGAAGGAAAGGCTTTCTGAACAACAGTTCAGAGGAGCTTCAGACTGCATAACCTCAATATGCAACAATGGAAACAGAGGGAAATGGTGAAGTCCTGGGCACAGAAATTATGAAACTAAAATAAAGGCTGATCAAGGTAGAAACTGGGAAAAGACTTATTCGGTGCTGCAGATAGAGGTCAAGATCCAAATGGTCAGGTCTTAAGAATATATCAGACTAGCTTAATCTGAGCTGTTCTTATTCAAGGGCTTTGGTGTAAGATGACAAGGCATGGTCTCACTTTTCCTAGCCACATGGACAGGAATACCATCAAACTCAAAGCAAGAAAAAAGGAATTGGGATCCAGTAAGCTCAAAAGAGGCACTGACAAAAAATAGCGGAGGGTTCAGAGTTGGCTCAGGTTCCAAGAGAAACTAGAGTGCCACCATGCACCAAGGCAAGAAGACCAGGTGAGTAGACTAGCCAATTTAATAAGGGTAATGTTTAACCCCTGGCACATGGGTAATGAGGCATCAAATTATTTGAAAAACCAGCTGACTACTGGCGAGGCAAGCTCCTTAACATAAGGTCAGATTAAACTCTCTAATTTAGAGCAGAGAGATTCGAATTTGTAAAACCTCTGTATCCATAGCTGGGCAGGGCAAGGGTAGGCAGAGAAGGACAATTTTAAGCAAGATGATGCTAGAGTTCAAATCAGTTCAACATCTACCAAATCCTGACAAGTGTCCAGCACTGTACTAAGTGCTGCCTCTGAAGAGTTTACATAGCTAGAATGGCCTGTCCATTCCTGGGGTTGCTCTTAGAATTCGACATGTTAATGACAGTAAAATGCTTGGTATTGAAACAGCAAAGGTTCTCTTGTCCCTCTCGCTTCTTCAGTGACCCGTTCCTCAAACCTCTAGGGGAGTATACAGACGGGCAGGTTGTGGGGCGCCGACCCCATGACAGTGTCTAGGGGTGAGTGTTTACAGCTCCTGAAGCCCCAGTGGGCATGTGTTATAGGGTGCTCTTTTAGTTTGCCGTCTATAGGCAGCTTGTGTTAACCAGCTCAATTAGACCCTCTACCTTGTTGCAAGGACAGAGGGCTTTCTGTATCCCAGGTTCTTGCCTTGGTGTACCAGAAGAATTGGATCATATGTGGACTTGGAGAATGAGTGCAAAGTTTTATTGAGTGGAAGGATTTTTCCGCCAATGTGAGAGCCAGAAGGGAGACGGTTTAGCCCTAGAGTTCGGCTGCTCAGTGGCCTCGGCTCTCCTCCGACTGCCCCAGCCAAACTCCACCTTGTCCCACCAGTCAATGGCCTGCCACGGTGCTGATGTCTGTTGGTGTGCTCTTCTGCTGGCTTGCTCCCTTGACATCCTCCCACCATCCAGCTGCTTGTATCTTCTTCCGCTGATGTTCTTCTCTTGACATCTGGCTGCCTGTATGTCTGCCCGCTAGGGTCTTGGGTTTTTATAGGCCCAGGATGGGGGACATGGCAGGCCAGGATGGTCTTGAAAAATGCAACACTTGGGCATGAAAGCTGGAGTGCCTCTACTCACCTAGGTCCATAGGGGTGGAGCCCTAGCCAGGGGTCGCCTTTCTCTACCCAGCACTTCCCTGACCCCCTCTTGTAGCAGTATTAAGCCTGGCAAATAGTAGGCATTCAAAAATCAGTAGCTGATAATCAGCAACTTTATAATTATCACTACCATTATCTCAATACCCATTACCACACTGCAGAGATTACAGATTTTTAATTCTAAAAGAATCAGCTTTAAACTGCAAAATTTGTTACTGAATTGGTTGTTTCTTTTTTCTTGAGACAGTCTTGCTGTCACCTAGTGCAGTGGCGTGATCTTGGCTCACTGCAACCTCCGCCTCCCTGGTTCAAGCAATTCTCATGCCTTGGCCTCCCAAGTATCTGGGATTACAGGCGTGCACCACCACGCCCAGCTGATTTTTGCATTTGTTGTAGAAACGGGGTCTCGTCATGTTGGCCAGGCCAGTCTCAAGCTCCTGACTTCAAGCGATCCACCCACCTCCCAAAGTGCTGAGATTACAGGCCACCACGCCCGACCCTGAATGGGTTGTTTCTTAAGACTATGCCCATCAGGCTAAGGATTTATACTAATGCTAGGGCAAGACTTCACCCCACTCATAGCATAGTTCCTACAATCGTACTAGTGACAATGTTTCTGATAAACTTTCTCAATCAGTCATGCAAATATTAGCACCAACACAGTCTCCCATGCATGTCACCCCAATTTTTTACATCCTGTGAGTCAACTCTATAGTTTGTTGTTGATATTGACAAAAGGAGAAAAAAGCCACTGCCACTGAGACTGCAGAACAACTAGATGAAAGTCTCACTCTGGTGCCTAGGTTGGAGTACAGTGGCAGGATCTTGGCTCACTGCAACTTCTGCCTCCCTGGTTGAAATGGTTATCATGCCTCAGCCTCTCGTGTAGCTGGGATTACGGACAGGTGTCACCACGCCCAGCTAATTTTTTTTTGTTATTTTTAGTAGAAGCAAGGTTTCTCCATATTACCTGGGTTGGTCTCGAACTCCTGGCCTCAAGTGCTCCGCCCACCTCCCAGAGTGCTGGGATTACAAGAGTGAGCCACGGTGCCCGGCCATAACTACTTCCAAATGTCACAGATCAAAAGGGAGAAATTGGAAGGGATAGCACAAGGTCTTTCTTTCTCTGAAGAGTAAAAAATACATGACTGTGATCTCATCAATTCATACTTATTAACTGCCCATATGATGAATTAGATGCTTTAGTAAAGGCATACATGAAAAGCAGTATTACTAGCCTCCTCACAATTCTAAGAAATAATGCTGTGAGGAAACTTGCCTAGCAAAAGGCAGTAGACTACAGGAAAAGAAATCAAACATGCAATAAACGTAAAGCATGTACAAGGCAACGTAAAAGGTACAAAGCAATTTACCTAGAGTAAGTTTAGCTTAAAGGTTTTCAGTATGTTGAGCAGAAAAAAAAAAATTCCGTCTACCTCCTAAACTTTTAAAGAGCTAATAAATCTAGTAAACTTACAAGTTGTCAAAAACATGTCCAATTCAGGAAAGGGGTGGATGAAGCCAGAAAACATAACATGAGACATAAAAAACATAAAGGAACAGAATGAAAGAAAAAGAAAGATGGTCAAAAACAGAGAGGAAATTTGACATAAACAATCCTAAATATCTTAGGGAGGGAAGAAAATCTTAGGGAGAGAGGAAAATAAGGGAAGGAAATGAACATGGAAGTAATAGTGATTAAGCTGGAATGCATCATAGCTATTAATGGGTTCAATATCTCTGTTTTACTGATAAATGAATTGTGGCCTAACGAGGTTAAGTAATTTCCTTGAGTTTGCATAGCAACATAGTAGCAAGTCTACCAAGGTGATTAACACACAGTAAATACTCAAATTTTTTTATGAATTAAAAAGACAAGTGTTATGGACCAAGTGTTTGTGTCCCCCCAACTCCAAGTTCCTATGTTGAGGCCCTAACTCACCTCTCTGCCCCCTGCCCACCCCTGTAGCTGTATTAGGAGATGGGGCTTCTAAGGAAATAATGTTAAGTAAGGTGGGGGTGATATACTTATAGTGATAGGGGAGTGGCGATGCTCCAATAGGATCACTGTCCTTATAAGAGACACCAGAGAGCTTGCTGCCCTCCCCACTCCTCTATCCCTATGCACAAAGAAGAGGTTGTGTGAGCACAAGACTAGATAGCAGCCACCTACAAGCCACGAGAGGAGGCTTCAGAATGAAATCTGCCTTGCTGGCTCCTTGGTCTTGGACTTCCAAGATCAATTTTCTGTTGGTTAAGCCACCCAGACTGTGGTAATTTGTGATAGCAGCCCTAGCAGACTAAGATCATGAGCATTAAAGTCTTCTGGCATTCAAAAGGAAAAGAAACAGAAAAGTAAAGGAAAGAGGGAGTGAAGTAATATTTATATTTTAGGTTTATTAAATAGTTAAGTATAAACTATTTAATAAACTTAAAATATAAATATTACTTTTGTTTAATGGTGATTTGTACTCACTCCCTCTTTACTTTTCTATTAGAGAATGAAAAGGGGGCCACTGAGCCTCTGGCTAGGTTTAGTTTATGCAAAATTCCAGGTTGCATTTCTAAAGCTTCCCTAAAGGTACCTACGGGTAGTAGAAACTCAAACTTTCATTCAATGAATGAGTGGTCAGAATTGATTCTGTACCTACAAAAGTAACATATCCTTTACCCACTCCCCAAACTATGCACCATCAACTGTGAATTAATAAATGCTCACAA
Source organism: Hylobates moloch (assembly GCF_009828535.3). Classification (NCBI taxonomy): domain Eukaryota; kingdom Metazoa; phylum Chordata; class Mammalia; order Primates; family Hylobatidae; genus Hylobates; species Hylobates moloch. Next base: position 16,712,933 of record NW_026652294.1, on the reverse strand, counting down.
GGGTGTGTGTGTGTGTGTGTGTGTGTGTATGCGTCTTGTAGCCCATATCGTAAATATATAGACTACCACATAAGAATCTGGACAAGTCCCGACTACACTTTTCCAACCTGCCTATTCTCCTAGCCCCTCCTTATCCCCCTAGGAGTTTAGCCATCACATATTAAATTTTGCGTTTTATTGGGAAAACAAAGATAACATTTTAACTAACAAATTTTAAGAAAGCTACTATATTTTGTTTTGTGAAATAGTAAAAAAAAAAAAAGCTTTATTGTCCAATTCTAATATAAATTTTGAAAGCTGTAGTTAAAATTTAGTTTACTTCTTAAGTCAAAGAGGTAAATCTTAAGAATTCAAAGGAAAATGAGAGTTACTGAAAAAACGCAAATCACCGATAAACAAAGGTAGAAATCTAAGACTTTTCATTGTGTCTTATAGTGCTGTTCATTACCCGAATTGCTGGCAAATAGCATGGCCTTAATAACTGATGAATAAATGGGCTAAATATGTACTAGAAAAAGAAATGTGAACCCAGAACTTATAAATATGGTGGGGGGTACTTTTAAGTAGCATTTTTTTTTTATTTTTTTATTTTTTTTTGAGATGCAGTCTTGCTCTGTCACCCCGGCTAGAGTACAGTGGCACAATCTCGGCTCTCTGCAACCTCCACCTCCCAGGATCAAGGTCTTCTCCTGCCTCAGCCTCCAGAGTAACTGGGCATTAAGTAGCATTTTAGTGGTCTTTGTTACTGAAATGTGCCCAGGAAAAAAGATTATACCAAGAAAAGGGAGCAAAAAGAGCACTGTTTTCCTTGTAACGTTTATTAGGTAATATATAATAGACAGTACCACAGCTCATCTTACGGATGAAAGACCCTTAAAGCCTCAAAACAAAACTCCTTTAAATGGATGCCTAAATGGGTTCACTTCCTCTGCTCTGAAAAAGGATATTGTAGTCATTATATAATCTATCTAAAATTTACAAAATAAGTCATATTCTAAAAATGCATTTTTATTTCAGTTTTTTAGAACTCTGATCACATTCTCCCATTAAAAGAAACATACACACACACACACACACACACACACAGAGAGATTTATAAATGATGGCTGTGTTTCTAGACCAGATATCACAAGAGCCTAGTAATCATGGGGAAAACGTTTGAGCACACTGTACCAGTAATGTACCTGAACTACTATCCATCTGAAATAAAAATAAACAAAAAACAAGATAGCTAAAATTGCAGAAAATTACAAATAATGCCAATGTAATTAAATAAGAGATACTTTTCCCCCAGATCACCTTGCACGTTGGTTGGTAGAAGACAAATTTAATCACTGACTAAGAAAGTAGAGACTTCTGTAGATTTAGAGGAAGGAGTAGGAGTACTTTCAAGGGTTTTAGTCACTGGTGCAACTTTTAAAAAAATAATTTCAATTTTATTTCAACACCTACAGCATTCCCATTTTCCCTGATACAAACGTAATTCTAGTCAATCAACCATAAGTTAGGTAATTTTTTATTTGATAATGAAACAAAGACATGAAGATAAGGAAAAAGAAACACAGCAAGATTTAGAACAGAATAGGGAAGGAAAACGTAATGCTTAATAAATACTTGCTAAAAGGAGAGGAAGGGAGAAAGGAAGAGAAAAGAAAGAGGGGAAAATGTGGATATATAAAAGAATGCTATTAGTGTAAGTAAAGATTGAACAGTAGAAGAGAGAGCTGGAGGTGAAGGGTAGAAAGGAGGACCTAACATACCCATGATTATTTTTAAAGGAGAAAGAGACTTGGTGATAAGGAGGAGACCCTGAATCAGTTCTCAGTACTGCCACCCAGGAGTACAACAGACTCAGAACTGCTGGGATGGGTCTGGAACAGTAACAGTCATAACTAACATATACTGAACATTTACTATGCACCAGGAACTGTTCTGAGAGCTTTACATGGCTCAAAACAACCCTCTGTGATAGATATTATGTTATTCTCATTTTACAGATGAGAAAGCATGGTAATTTATTCAATGTCATTCAGACAGAATGCATCAGAACCAGATTTGGACCCAGTTAATTTGATTCCAAAGCTTGTGCCATTAAAGCACTACTGCCTCAATAGTACAAAGCACTGGTCCCTGCGATGTGAGAGAGAATAGCTGATGTCAACTAGAGTTCTACCACTATAAATTCTATAGTTACTAAGTATTCCGTTACTGAAAAAAATCACAGGTAAAAAAACCTCTAGAATTTGACAAATATTTATTGAACACCATTCATTATTCTAGACACTGAAGATACAGCAGCGAATAAACCAGCCAAAAAACTCTAAAAGAGGAGACGGGTGAGAAAAAAAGTTTTTATTTTACATACATACACATACTACTACTACTACTACACACACGCACACACACACACAGAGTTTGTTTTGTTTTTAAAGATACAGGGTCTCAAGCCAGGCGCAGTGGCTCACTCCTGTAATCCCAGCACTGTGGGAGGCTGAGGTTGGTGGATCCCCTAAGGTCAAGAGTTCAAGACCAGTCTGGAGAACATGGTGAAACCCTGTCTCTACTAAAAATACAAAAAATTAGCCGAGCATGGTGGTATGCACCTTTAAACCCAGCTACTCAGGAGGCCGAGGCTGGAGAATCGCTTGAACCCAGGAGGCGATGGTTGCAGTGAGCCGAGATCATGTCATTGCACTCCAGCCTGGGTGACAAGAGTGAAGCTCCATCAAATAAATAATAAAATAAAATAAAGATACAGGGTCTCACTCTGTCACCCAGGATGGAGTGCAGTCTGCACAATCAGAGCTCACTGCAGCTTTGACCTCCTGGGCTCAAGCAATCCTCTTGTCTCAGCCTCCAAGTAGCCAGGACTACAGGTGCATGCCATCTCCCAAGTAGCTAGGACTACAGGTGTGTCCCACCATCCCTGGCTAATTTTTAAACTTGCTTTTGTAGAGATGGGGTACCACTATGTTGCCCATGCTGGTCTTGAACTCCTGGCTTCAAGGAGTTCCTCCCACCTTGGCCTCCCAAAGTCTTGGGATTATAGGGATAAACCACCATGCATGGCCTGTTTTTTTATTTTGTATTTTTTATTTATATTGTCACCCAGGCTGGAGTACAGAGGCATGATCTCGGCTCACTGCAAGCTCCGCCTCCCGGGTTCACATCATTCTCCTGCCTCAGCCTCCAGAGTGGCTGGGACTACAGGTGCCCGCCACCACACCCGAATAATTTTTTTGTATTTTTAGTAGAGATGGAGTTTCACCATGTTAGCCAGGATGGTCTCGATCTCCTGACCTCGTGATCGGCCCACCTCAGCCTCCCAAAGTTCTGGGATTACAGGCGTGAGCCACCGTGTCTGGCCGTATGGCCTGTTTTTATAATATTTAGAAGATAAATGCTATGAAAAATTTAAAGTAAAATGGCTTTCAAAAGGCCTTATTGAATAGGTAACATCTGAGCAAAAATTTGAAGGCCAGGAGGAAGACATGAGTATATCTGGAGAGAAGCATTACAGGCAGAAGAAACAAGTACAGTAAGCCCTCCATATTTGTGGGTTCTGCATCCCTGGATTCAACCAACCATGAATGGGAAATATTTGGGGCAGGGGGAATAATCCGTACTGGATATGTGCAGTCTTTTTTTCCTTGTCACCATGAATGGTGTTCCAGAAACAATATAACAGCTATTTACATAAAATTTACACTTCATTAGGTACTATAAACACTCCAGAGATTATTTAAAGTATACAGGAGAATATGTGTAGGTTATATGCAAATGCCACACTATTTTATATCAGGGACTTGAGCATCTGCGGATTTGGGTATCTTTAAGAGGCTCTGGAACCAACCCCCTCATGAATATCATGGAACAGCCATACAAAGTGCCTGGCAAATTTGAGGAACAGCCAAAAGGCCTAAGTAGCTGTGAGAAATGAGAACAGGAGGAGATGAAAGTCAAACAAGTACCTAGGAGCAGGCTTGACTGGAGCCTTGTGGGGACTCTAGCTTTTCTTCTGAGCGAAACACATCAGTGGGTTTTGTGCATGATCAGATTTATATTTTCAAAGGATTATGTCAGATGCTGTGATTAGAATAAATTCTTCAGTGTCAATAGTGGAGATAGGGAGACCAGGTAGCAGACTATTATAAAAATCTGGGCAAGAGAGAATGGAATACGGAACCAGGATAGAAGTGGCAGAGCTAGTAGGATGGGCACGGCAGCTCACGCCTATAATCCCAGCACTTTGAGAGGCCAAGGTGGGTGGATCACTTGAGGCCAGGAATTCAAGACCAGCATGGCCAACATGGCGAAACCCTGTCTCTACTAAAAATACAAAAATTAGCTAGGCATGGTGGCGCATACCTGTAATCCCAGCTACTCAGGTAGCTGATGCACAAGAATCGCTCGAACCTGAGAGGCGGAGGTCGCAGTGAGCCAGATCATGCCACAGCACTGCAGCCTGGGCGACAGAGCGAGACTCTGAGAAAAAAAAAAAAAAAAAAAGGAAGAAGAAGAGCTAGTATGGATTGAATTTAGGTTATTTCTGAAAGGCAGAACCTAAAGGATTTGCTAATTAACAGGACTGCAGTGAGAGAGAAAGAGGAGTCCAGGATGACTAAAGTTTTTTTTGGCTCAAGTAACAGAAAGATGTCATTATCTGAGAAGAAGAAAACTGTGGGTTTAGCAAGTCTGAGGGCAGAGGAAGGCAAGTAAAGGCCAGGAGTTCAGCTTTGGACATGTCAAGTTTGAGGTAACTATTATATTACAGATGGAAATGTCAAGTAGGCAGTTAGATATGAGCTTCTAGAGAGAGTTCTAGCTAGAGGTATACATTTGAGAGTCAAGACCATACAGACAGAATTTAATACCTAGTATATCATCAGAGTCCACTGGGCCCAACTTTTCTTTTCGAGCAGTTCAGTTCTACTTGTAAGAATTTATACTTTTTGATTTTTCTTTCTTAGAGGTATTCCAAAAAGAAAACAGAAAAACAAAACTGTTACTTTAAAAATAAACTATTTTATCTTGTAATAATACATGTGTTCCTTGGACCCTTTTATAAACCTAAGATTCATTGTGAAATTTTAGAATATCTTTATTTTTCCTATATCTTGAAACATTCTGACTTTTCAGCAACTTTTACTTTTTAACTATTCCCAGCCATAGAAGGAAGGGAGGGAGGGAGGGAAGGAAGAAAGGAGGGATAGGCAAAAAAGACAAAAACCATGAGGTATTATAAAAGGGATTAAAAGATATAGACAGCATTCAAATGTGATTGATAGTTACTGTAGGGGTAATATCTAATTAGTTGCATGAAATTTTGACAACCGGGCATGGTGGCTCACGCCTATAATCTCAGCACTTTGGGAGGCTGAGGTGGGAGGCTTGAGATCACACATTCAAGACCAGCCTGGGCAACACAGCCACAGACTTGTCTCTACAAAAAAATAAATAAAAATACAACAATGAGCCAGGTGTGGTGGTACACACCTGTAGTCCCACCTAGCTACTCAAGGGGCTAAGGAAGGAGGATAGCTTGAATCCAGGAGATTGAGACTGCATTGAGCTGTGATCGCACCACTGCACTCCAACCTGGGCAACAGAATGAGACTCTGTCTCCAAAAAAAAAAAGAAATAATTTTTTTTTAATGTCTAAGGCAGTTGTTTTTTCACTATCCCTTTATTCTTATTTCTTAATTATAAGAAAACTTAGGGCCCGGCACAGTGGCTCACACCTATAATCCCAGCACTTTGGGAGGCCGAGGCGGGTGGATCATGAGGTCAGGAGTTCGAGACTAGCCTGGCCACATGGTGAAATCCCGTCTCTAATAAAAATATAAAAATTAGCCGGGTGTAGTGGCATGCACCTGTAGTCCCAGCTACTTGGGAGACTGAGGCAGACGTGAGTATATCTGGAGAGAAGCATTACAGGCAGAAGAAACAAGTACAGTAAGCCCTCCATATTTGTGGGTTCTGCATCCCTGGATTCAACCAACCATGAATGGGAAATATTTGGGGCAGGGGGAATAATCCGTACTGGATATGTGCAGTCTTTTTTTCCTTGTCACTGTGAATGGTGTTCCAGAAACAATATAACAGCTATTTACATAAAATTTACACTTCATTAGGTACTATAAACACTCCAGAGATTATTTAAAGTATACAGGAGAATATGTGTAGGTTATATGCAAATGCCACACTATTTTATATCAGGGACTTGAGCAAATGCTTGAACCCGGGAGGCAGAGGTTGCAGTGAGCCAAGATCATGCCACTGCACTCCAGCCTGGACAACAGAGTGAGACCCTCTCTCAAAAAAAAAAAAGAAAAGAAAAGAAAGAAAAGAAAAAAGAAAAAAAAATGAAAAGAAAAGAAAACTTAATATATGTTAAAGGAAAAAAAAGTTTTACCCAGCTGTTAAAACTTTCCTGGTTAGCTGAGAACTAAAGCCATGAGAGTGGATGAAAGAGAATTAAAAAGAGAGGTGAAAGGACTTGGCTCAAAATATTACAACTTTAAAACTGAGTACAAACTTCCAATGAGGTGGGAAGAAAATCAGGAAAGTATGATGTCCTGCAAGTCAAGTATCCAAGAAAGTGAATTAGAGAATGAAGTGATCAGTGACAGAATATTCTACAGATAGGTCAAGTAAGATGAGGGCTGAGACCAGACCACTAGATTTAGCAGCATGGAAGTTACTGGCAACTTGGACAAGAGCCCTTTCAGTGGTGTGGTTGCAATAAAAATCTGGCTGCGTGGGTTTAAGAGGATAACTGATATAATCAAATATAAACAACTCTACAGAGTTTTGCTTTAAAGGAAAAGAAATTCAGCAGTTGCTGGCAAAGTGAGGTCAAGAGTATTATTTTTAAATAAGTGGAAGAACAGCTTAACTGTATGTTGACGGGACTAATCCAATAAAGATAGAAAACTTGATGATCCCAGAGAGAGGGGAGAGAATTGCTGGATCCATGTCCTAAACAGACTAGCAGAGATAGGACCTAGTATACAACTGGAAGGTTCACCTTCTATAGGAAGGCAAATGCTTCATGAGTGAGGGGACAGTTTATTGATACTGATGAGAGAAAGTGGGTAAATACGGGGGTGGAGAATCCTCTCCTGATTGCTTCAGTTTTGCACATATCATCTGGTACTTATGACCTGTAAGCAAAAGCCAAAAGAAGCAATTTAACAACAGCATGGCATTCTGGGAGCCTAGATGGCATGGTATTAGGGCTCCTTTCTCACTTGCCCGCTGGGTTTCTGTTCTCTAAAATCCTTGCAATCACTAAATGGCGTAACTTTTTCTACGAAAGAAAGGCAGGGAATTGGGGGGCACAAAGGAGTCACTGATCCATACTGACTCTGAAATCTAGCAGGGCAAATGCTGAAAGTTCCTTGATTAGGTCTCAACACTGGGAAAAGAATTCTCCATGACTTTTGCCTTCACCTCTAGGCTCCTGCTTCCAACCTCTGAGTCATCTTTCCCTTTTGATGAAAGGTGGCATGTGTTAGCTGCTGAGCACTTTCTCAGCCTGCTTCCTGCCAGCAGAATGCTAGGGGTGTCCGACAGCCTCTTTTCATTTTGTACTGTTTCTTTTCCTGTTCAGTCCTAGCTACAGTGGATTTCCTGCAAATCTCACCACAATAGACAAAAGCTGTACCCATAGATCTCTCCAAGAGGAACGCTTCTCTACCTCTACCTTGGGCTCCTGCTAAAAAGGCTAGAAGCCCTATTGTTTGACTGAGAGGCCTTTAGTGTGACTGAAGAGTACACTAAGGCACTACCTTCTCAGGTCCTAACAACAGGCTTTAAAGGCACAGCCTCGGCTTTATCTTTAGACCACCATTCTCCCCAGAGTGGCTCTTAAATTGATCTTTGCCATGTCTTAATTTCATCACCCTTTGCCAACCAGAAAGGCTGAGAATTTTCAAAATCATCATCAAGTTCTGGCTCCTTTTTAAACAGTGCTTCCCTCAATTTATTTATTTCCCCTCATACTTTAAGCAGCAAGAAGGAAACAGAGGGGATCTGCAATGTTTTGTTTAGAAGTTTACTTAGCTAGATCTCTCAGTTCATGAAACACACTTTCTGCTTTCCACAACTACAAATGATAGTGTTGCTAAACGTTCTACCACTACATAACAAGGATCCCCTTTCTTCCAGTTTCTTTCCTTAAGACCTCGTGACAATCGCCTCAAAGTCCCATATTTTACAATGTGTTCAAGGTATTCTAATCTTATACTAACACTCTCCTCAAAAGTCCACTGCCCTGTTTCAAAGTCACTCCCAGTTTAGATTTTCACCAAAAAGCACCCCACTATTGGTACCAAAATTTGTAGTTATCTCTTTTTTTTTTTTTTTTGATACAGGGTCTCGCTCTCTTGCTCAAGTTCTCACTCTCAGCTCATTGCAGCTTACACCTCCCAGGTTCAGGTGATCCTCCCACCTCAGTCTCCCAAGTAGCTGGACTACAGGCACGCATCACCTTGCCCAGCTAATTTTTGTATTTTTAGTAGAGATGGGGTTTTGCTATGTTGCCCAGGCTGGTCTCAAACTCCTGGGCTCAAGCAATCCGCCTGCCTCAGCCTCACAATGTGCTGGGATTACAGACGTGAGCCACCACACCTGGCCTAGTTATCTATTTCTATGTAACAATTCATTTTCAATCACAGTAGCTTAAAACAGCATTTATTATCTCAGTTTATGTGGCTCAGAAATCCAGCTGGGTAAGCTAAGTGCTTCTGGTTCAGGGACTCTCACAAGGCTGCAGTCAAGGTGTTGGCTGGGGCTGCAATCATTAAAGCTTGACTATCGAGGATCCACCACCAAACTCACTCACCTGGCTGTTGGCAGGCCACTAGCTGTTAGGCCTAGACATCATTGGCTTGTGGGCCTTCCCACAGGGCTACTTAACAGTGTAGGGGCTCTAAGAGAAAGGTAGAGACGGCAAGCACCCAAGATAAAAGCCACAGTCTCTTTGTAACCAAATCTTGGAGGTGACATCTCATCACTTTTTCCATATTCTGTGCATTCAAAGTGAGTCACTAGGTCCAGCCTATAAGGGGAAGAGAATACACAAGGGTATGAATATCAGGAGGTGGGGATCACTAGGGACCATCTTAGATGCTGCCTATCACAGACTAGCTGAACGTATTACAACATTGGTTAAGAGTACTGACTCTGAAGCAAGACTGCGCATTTGAATCTTCCTTCCCCGTTGTAAGATGAAACAAGACAATAGTAATGAAAGCATCAGACCCAGTGCCTCCTATCATAGGAGGCACTCGGGAATTTGTTTTCTTATCTCCTCCAATCCCAACTGCCTTTAACAATCGAAAATTTCTCCAGTTTGAATATTATCTGCAAACATCCAATATTAGAGCAACTTGTTGAGCAACATGCAAAAATGGTTTTGATTTTCAATGAATCCAAGAAACTTATTTTTAATAACCTTAATTTAATAAAATTAAACACAAAAATAAAAATAAATATCTAAAAATACTTAAATATAGCAGAGGAGAACATAGACACAGTAACAATTGATCTTCCCAACACGTGCTCAGAGCCCCCCACCCCTGCCCAGCCTTTGGCATCTACTGTACTGTTTAGTGAGACCTTCAGTCCCATCTTGCCAAAAAAACCATAATGTTTTTTACCTAACTGGCAATTTCAAGTACTGTACAAGAAGCAGAATAAATAAATCATTAAGAATATTTTTATGTGGATGTCAATTTATCTAAGGAACAATACTTAACAATTCTACTGGGAAATAATCATGCCCATTTTACAGATGAGACACAGGAGCATAAAGATCATGTGTCTAATCATATGGCAGGCTAATGACTAGGCCAGGGACAGAAATGTAACTAGCATATGATGTGAAACACAATGAAACCATAGTCAGTTTTCTGATTTTCATGGATACAAGAATCTTGCCAGTGATTTAAGGTTCATCTCACACTCAGGAAAAATAATTTGACAGTTATTTTAGGGAATGAAAGCTAGGTCTTGATTTATTTAACCTCTGAATAGACGTCTGTATTTAAATAAGCAAGTAAAACACCATACAAGTTAATACACAATGAAGACAGTACAGAGCCTATAGATTGGGGTTAAGTGAAACCCAAACCTAATTTTTTTTTTTTTTTTTTTTTTTTTTGAGGCAGAGTCTTGCTCTGTCGCCCAGGCTGGAGTGCAGTGGCGCGATCCGGGCTCACTGCAACCTCCACCTCCTGGGTTCAAGCCATTCTCCTGCCTCAGCCTCCTAAGTAGCCGGGACTACAGGCACCCGCCACCACACCCGGGTAATTTTTTTGTATTTTTAGTAGAGACGGGCTTTCACCGTGTTAGCTAGGATGGTCTCGATCTCCGGACCTCGTGATCCGCCCATCTCGGCCTCCCAAAGTGCTGGGATTACAGGCGTGAGCCACCATGCCCGGCCCAAACCCAATATTTTAGTTGAACACTTTGCTACCCAGACAGTTCATTATACCTAGAATATCCAATTAACTTCTCAACCAATATCTGTGGAATGTCCATTCTATGCTGGCCTTCAATTACAAGTAACATATGTTCTCTTATTTAATAATAGTGAAAGATGCTAAAAAAAAATTTGTGAAGAGGAGCACCAAGTTCTCACATTCAGAAAAACATATTAATTCTAAACAGGAATGCAATGCTTTCAACTAGATTACAACTTTTGAAAGCAATATAGTCATGTGCTGCTTAATGCCAGGCACACATCCTGTGAAATGTGTTGTTAGGTGATTTCATAGTTGTGAGATCATCATAGAGTGTACTTACACAAACTCAGATGGCCTAGCCTACTACACACCTCGGCTATATGGTATGTACGACCTATTGCTCTTAGGCTACAAACATGTACAGCAGGTGACTACTAAATACCATACTGTGGGCAATCATAACACAATGGTATTTATGTATCTAAACACAGAAAAGGGACAGTAAAGATACAATTGTTATTTATACACTCTTATGAAACCACCGTAAGATTGAACTGCATTGACTGATGCGTTCAACTGCATTGATGAATGATGCGGTTCATAGCTACCTGAAACGTCTTTATGTGATACACGACTGTATAGTTTTCCAGAACCAAGAAGGAGAAAGGCGAGTTAGTGAAGTAAGACTACAACTCCTAAAATATATTTTTGTTGTTGTTGGGAAAGGACCGGAGGAAATATATCTTGAGTGTTTAATCCTCCACCCTCCCTCTCCCTCTTGTCAATATGTGTGCTTTGACCACGCTGATTTTCTACTCCTCCAAACGAACAATTTAAAATCTACAATGAGTATTTACTTACTTGGTTCCAAATTTACTCCTTAAGTTACACATTTTACAACAACAAAATTCCATATTCTGATTTGAAACATAACCAAAAAGAGATAGTTGTTTAACATTAAATGTGATATTAAAACAAATAGTAAAGGCAGCTTTCCTAAATAACTGAAACTTGCCATCTTTTAGCATTCATGCATAAGACTTTCGTCTCTACTTAAAATCTTTATTCTCACTGTCAAACCCTGACCTCAAGGCCCTTTTACCTCATACCTGAACAACTACAACAGTAATGTTCTCTATGCCTTTTCTGATCCCATCTCCTGCTCTTCCTTGCCCTCCCACGCCCTGGAGGTCATGAGCTATTCTCAGCAAACTCCTCTACACACTCCCCTCTCTTCTGTGATATTCTCTTTACTCTTTTGATCTTAAGGAAACCGGACTGCCCCTGAGATTACTGTTGCTTCTACAGTAAACACTTTTCTCTTACTCATCACATACCTCAGCAGGGGCAAGCATCCGCCTTACTCCCCATTACCATATAGTGTTGGACCTTCCAGGTATCCTCTTCCTTCCTTCCCAATACTGCTTCCAAACCACTTCTCTTCCCTCCAGGCAAACTGCACCTATCATCTGCTAAATAGGGCTCCCTGATTTCATCTCCATTGTTAGTCTTATCACTCTGATAACTTCGACAGCCACATAGATTCAACATTTTGGCCTTCTTTTTGAAGTCTTTAGCACCAACTGTATTTTTCCACCACTTCACCTAAAGCCATTCACCTAGCATCATATTCTAATGCAATCATCACCTACAAAAATTTCAAGTATTCTATTATCACACAATCAAGCGTTTGCTTACAATAGTAGTTTGACCCCTGTGGCAATTCTCCAGCCTCCTTAAGATCTATAGTTTACAGGTGGATCCTACCACTTTTTCACTATTACTCCTTCTTACGTTCTACTTCCCTCCTAAGCCAGTTTAGATCCTATGGCCTCATACTATACAGAGTCCTCTCCAAAAAATCTTAATTTCCTTGTCCTCTTTTCCCTTAGTCTAACTCATTTGGCAGCTCCAACTATGTACTTATTCCTCTCCTGCATTTAAATAACAGAAGATCGCTGGATAAAACTCACACAACTGACTCGCCACCACATACATCAAATTTATGATCACAAATCTTAAGCCTACTTCATCTCTGTAGTAAATTTACTCCCCATTTTTTTGAGATTACTGTTTTATACCTTGCTTCACTCCTCAAATCTGCAGTATAGTAGTCATGTATCACTTAACAACAGGAATATGTTCTGAGAAATGCATCACTGAGCAATTTCATTGTGTGAGAACATCAAAGTGTGCTTACACTAACCTAGATGGTCTAGTCTACTACATACCTAGGCTATACAATACAGACCATTGCTCTAGGCTATTGTCTTAGTCCATTTAATGTTGCTACAAAAGAATACCTGAGGCTGTGTAATTGATAAAGAAAAGAGGTTTATTTGGCTCACAGTTCTGCAGGTTGTGCAAGAAGTGTGGCACTGGCACCTGCATCTGGTGAGGGTCTCTGGCTGCTTCCACTCATGGCAGAAAGGGAAGAGGGGCTGAAGTCCCCAGTGACCTCCATATTGCTAAACTCAGGCTTCTGCCCTCATCATTCCACCAAAATAACCCTTGCTGAAGTCACCAATGACTTCCATATTGCTAAACCCAAGGACAGTTTTCAGTGTCTTGCCACAATCTCTTATCTTGATTTCCTAATGTCCTGGTATTCCTCCTTAAGAATAAGGTCCCTAAAACCTAGTTCCCTGCTTCCGTCGAAAATCTTGGCCAGGCACACTGACTAAGGCCTGTAATCCCAGCACTCTGGGAGGCCAAGGCAGGCAGATCTCTTCAGGTCAGGAGTTCAAGACCAGCCTGGCCAAAATGGTGAAACCCCATTTCTATTAAAAATACAAAAATTAGCTGGGCGTGGTATGGGTGCCTGTAATCCCAGCTACTTGGGAGGCTGAGGCAGGAGAATCACTTGAATCCAGGAGGCGAAGGTTGCAGTGAGCCAAGATCATGCCACTGTGCTCCAAGATGGGTGACAGAGCAAGACTCCATCTCAAAAAGGAAAATAAAAGAAAAGAAAATTCATTCTTCTCCAGGCATTAACTTCTCTTCTTGCTCTACATTCCTCCCTAGACCGTTATCATTTTAAGCCTTTATGAGACCCGCTCAGGGCATACAGGTTTCTCACAATAGAGGAAAGCCTCTACCTTTCCTTCTGTTTCCAGACCTAGGTGGCCATGTAAGCAATATTTCCTCTTGAATATCTCAAAGTTACCTAAGTACTAAATCCAAAACCAAACCCATGATCCCTTTCATCCTCCCTCCTACAAAAACCTGGTCCTCTTCTAAATTATAACATCCCGTCAATTTTACCTTCTGAATCTCTCAATACAGTTCCGCTTCCCTCTAGCCCATTCTATCAAGACCTTCCGTGTCACTCAGACTCTTACACAACAATCACCTAACTTCTCTCTGCACTTTTACTCTCCTCTAATCTATGTAGGTATCTTTTTAAAAAACAAATCTAATTATAAACTTCACTTCACCCTACTCCCAATCCTACTTAAAATCTTTTAATGGCTTTTCACTGTCAAGTACCGTACCTATCACGGCATCTGACCTTAAATGTTATCTGAACTGAGCCATTGTCTACATTTTGTGATAATTCAATTTACTATTAAGTCTAGTTATCTAATTGTGTAGAGCAATTAGAGTGGCAAAATAGTGATAAAAAGCACTAAATGACTAATGTGAAACCTGAATAATAAGGTGTTATTATTAGCTTATTTTTGCCTCACACAAAAGAACTTCCATAAACTTTCACAGATTATCTCAATAATCTCTTAGTCCCATTTTAAAGATTAGGAAACGTGCTCAGAAAGATGATACACCGACAAATGGCACAACCAAGACCTGAAACTGTATCTTTTGACTCTCAGTCTGTGATTTTCAAGTTTTATGATAAAGCCATCAGTTACTCGCTACTTCATTTGTAAAATAACTGATATACATTTTTCTAAGATTATTCCATGAATGTTCCTAAGAATATATCCTTTTCGTAACCTGAAAAATCAAGGTATACACAGTTAAGTAATTGTCTCAAGTAACGAAGGGTGACAAAAACAGAATTCAGGTTTCCTTATTTTCATTTCTCTACTCTAGCTTTGTACCATGCTGAATGGTAGTACAGGTAGTGTCCCTCATCTGTGGGAAATATATTCCAAGACCCCAAGTAGATGCCTGAAACTTTGGGTAGTACTGAATTCTATACACACTATGATAAAGTTTAATTTGTAAGTTAGGCACAGTAAGAGATTAATGATAACTAATAATAAAATTGAATAATTATATACTACAATAAAAGTTACACGAATGTGGTTTATCTCCTCTCTCAAAATATAATACTTTTGGAGTGTGATTGACCTTGGGTAACTAGAGCTACAGAAAGTGAAGCCATGGATAAGGGGGACTACTATACTGATAAACTGGAAACCACTGAACAAATACAAGATGAGGCTAATTGTGGTATAGCAAGTTTTAGGGACGGACAAACCACAGTTCAAATTCTAACTCTGACAACTGCAAACTGTATGACTTTGCAAGTTACTGAAATATCTGCTTTCTCATCTGTAAAATGAAGATAATAGCTAACACCTAGGTGCACTGAGGAGTAAATGTGATCACTCAATAGACAGTTTAAAATAAAATAAAACAAAAAAAAATCAGGTTCTCCCAAAAGAAGCCAGTGTAAAATGAAATAAGAGCCATAGTTTTTAAAAGATGAGATTGCGTTTCCAGGTCTGCCATTTACTGCTTGTCATATACTCTCTCATGGTTGCTTTTCTCACCTGTACAATAGAGATAATGATACTTAGTCCTTAGCAATGTTGTGAGGATGAAATAGCACATAAAAGAATTTCACTTATGTATGTTAATTGAATAGGACATAAAAATCATTATTATCTGTGTACACAGATTCGAATAGCATTCAAAAATCATTATTATCTGTGCACGCAGATTCTCTACCATGGTGTTATAAATTTGTTAAGGGCACACTATGTCTTCGCTCTGTTGCCCAGGCTGGAAAGCAGTGGCACGATCTCGGCTCACTGCAACCTCCACCTCCCTGGTTCAAGTGATTCTCCTGCCTCAGCCTCCTGAGTAGCTGAGACTACAGGTGCGTGCCACCATGCCCAGCTAATTGTTTGTATTTTTAGTAGAGATGGTGTTTCACCATGTTAGCCAGGATGGTCTCGAACACCTGAACTCATGATCCGCCCGCCCTCGGCCTTCCAAAGTGCTAGGATTACAGGCATGAGCCACTAAGGCTGGCCAGGGCACACTATGTCTTTAATCTTTAATCATCTTTGTATTTGCAACAGCTGGCTCTACCCATTATGGGCATTCATTAAATGTTGGCTGAACTGATTTATTAAGAAGACAGAATTGATCTATGATAAAACAACAGTTCAAAATAAAATCCAGAAGTTCATCCATATAGAGCATGAATAAGAGAGTGCCTGGTGCCTGTCCAGCTAAGACTGCACAGACAGGGAGAACATATCCTGTTTTCTGGTAATTTAAGTAAGTGGTCTATAATTATCTTTATTGGATATAAATTATATAATCATCAAACAAGTAAGTTCCCTCAGTACAGGAATCATATCTGTCTGTCTCTTTCTCTCCCTGTTTTTGATGATGGTGATGAGACAGGGAAAATAAATCACATAATGAATGCTTAATAGAACTGTACACCGCCAAAAAAAAAAAGTTTACAACAAACAATGGGGATTTTTCTCCATCAGGAGGCAACCTTAACAAGGGCTCCCGAGCCATGAGTACTTAACATACAAACTAAGAGGGAAAATATTTCACAAAAAACTAGTTTGTGTTTATCAAAGTTCTCCCTATATGAATTCAAAGATACCCTCAACATGATACAGAAAACACTTTAGGGTGGTGAGTAGTCTGCCTATGCAAATGTTCAAAGCAAAAAGTTGGCTTGTACTAGTTATTTACTGAGAATCTATTGTGTGCCATTCACTATGTTAAGTATGTTTCACAGATTATCTCAAATCTTCACAACAATCCTGAGTGCCACTATTTTCCCTATATGAGAAATGAAACTGAGGCTCAGAGAGGTTAAGTAACTTAACAGTCACACACTTGGAAATGGCAGAGGTGGGATTCAGACCTAGTGAAGTTTCTGAAACCCGTATTCTTTTCACCACCTCGTGCTGCCAACTGACGCTACCAAATTCACTAAAAAAGAGGATGACTCAACAGGAAAGCGGGGAGAAAATCTGGCAAAGAAACATAGAGAGAGCACAAGATAGCATTCTCAGAGTTCTAGACACACAGGAGCAAATTAATGAGCTGCATCTAACTACACAAATGAAAATGCTTGGATAAGCTGTAACTTTACTCTTCAATTCTACAGGTTCTAAAAATGCTCATCTGCACCAATTCAAAGGTACTGACAACTGAGCATAGTCCAGTAATTTTTCTAGAATACTCAGAAAGAGTCCCTTTGACCCATTACTGGTACCAAACCAAGCATGCAACGGAGGTGATATAGTATGTTTGACAGTTTTCTCTGTTCACCTGAACCTAAATATCCTTGCAGGACTGGGCATTTTTCAGGCATATCTACTGTTACATAAAATTCACTTCACAGAATTTCAGAATCAGAAGAGGTTCAGTTCAATTATCTTATGGATGTGGAAACTGAGTCTCAGAATAGTTAAATGACTGCCGAAAGTCATATGGCTTGGTACTGGCTAAACCTACACTAAAACTCTCATCTCCTATTCCTAGTCCACAGCAGCTCCTCTGTGCCTCCCACTGAATGCATGACCACCCAGGTTTCCTTCTATGTATCTGGGCATTATTCGCTATAGCTCCTTCTGAACGTCCTCAATGAAGTAAACAAAGGCATTGGGCTAGATGACACAAATAATAAAAGAGATAGAGCTGACCTGCTTTTTGCCCTCTAGGCAGTGCTACCCAAGCCTTCAGGTGTCATGGCATACATAGGAAATATTTTTTATAGCACAAAATGGTAAACAAATTAGGGTGCACATGATCAAAGTGACCAGGGGACTCCCAAGCCCCAGCTGGCTGCTCCAAGGGTTGTGGGGTACAGTAATCTTGGCATATTTTTATCTCAATCTGGCATGTGGCATTGGTAGGGAAGCTCTGTTCCGGGGTTAATAAGTAAAAAAAATTTGAGATAAATACACAAGTAACTGTAATATAAGCACAAAGGAAATAACTAAGGAGACTGTCACTGTCTGCTTTCATCAAACATAAGTGAGTGAAAATGAGATTAATTCAACTTGCTTCCTTTCATAACTCCTCTTCCAAACAAATCAAAAGACAGAACAACCCATCCTTCAGGTCAACAGGGCTGATCAATCCCACCCACAAGGCTGCAAAGAGCCTGCACAGATGACTAGTTTACAGGGAGGCGAAAACTCCTTAATGCACATTAGTGTGTCAGAAAAGTTCTGAGCTCTTACAAATACTATTAAAAAAATCAATAGAGGAGAGAAAATAATATTTCAAGATCATATTCAAACATGAAGGGAAATGCACGAAAAGCAGCCCCTCTGAACATATACACATACATATGCATCTTCTGTGAACAAGCTTCACCTCTGCAAACGCAGTTAAAATTTGCTTTCTGATAATTTATAAATTTAGCCTGCGTTAGCCAAGTAGGTTCCTGCAATTCCAGACATCTGGGCTGAAGGGCAAAGGGCAAAGGGAAACTTTCAAAAAGCTGGCTAGTAGCCAAGGGCATCACATCTAGTAGGCTCCCTTAGCAACACACAACAGCTGTTTGCTCAAGAGACATACTGCCATCTTTGCAACGGACTATAAGATGTTCTTGTCTTAACAACTAAAAATTGCAGGTGGGTTGGGGGAGCAGTTTCTCTATTATTTCCCCTGACATTTCTCTAAAAGTTATCACATTTCATAATTTACAAACTTCTCCAGTCCCAGAAAGTGTTCCTCCATCCCAAACTACAATGCTACTATTGACGGTAAATTACAATAATAGAAGGTACTACATTCCTGGCAAATATAAAATGCTTTATAATGTCTGATTATTAATTACTATTCTAACTGCTATAGACTTGATTTCTAACTATGGGCAAGTCACTCTTTGTAACTTAATTACTTTCCTCATACAATTTTAATAACAGTAGTGAGTGACCTACTTCACAAGACTATTGTGAAGGATAGTAAAAATTATTAGATAAAAGCTTATGAAAGCTTATTCCTAATTAATAATCATGTCGCCTATTGGCTCTCAATATCTAAAGACATGGCTTATCAAGGTCAGTACCCCCAAAACAAAACACAAGTCGATCCTGAGCCACCAGGAAGACTGCAGTCCCTGAAGCAACCAGCTCACTTCACCTGCCCCACTTGCCTTCTCCAAACCTGCCAAGCCCAGGGGATGGTACTGTGCAGGGAGTTCAGCCCTTGCGCCTAAGTCTGACAGGATAAACAACATAGGGGGAGGAAAAAAACAATGTCACAATCACTGCTAGGTTTTAAAAACCTAACACCTTGGAACAGAAGGGGATGTGGCAGTCTGTGCTCTGTGGGGAGGCCATTTGTGCAACAGCAGAACCTCGCAGCTTTCCACTCCTTATATGTGCAAGTGCAAACCCTCACCCACAGCACTCTGTACTCACCCAGAGGTACATCATGTCAGATCGGGCTGCTCAAACTCAGCGGTCAGTGGATCCTGGACTGCAAAAAGGCACTTCAGTGAACCGTAGGAAAGAAGATGCCAGAACAGGGGGGCAAGGGTTTGAGGTGGGGAGAAACCCCCCAAAATCACTTGAGTTAAAAAATCCTAAAAAAAAAAAACAGAAAAGACTGGTCTCCTCCCCCCTCTTCTCCAGCTGACTGTTCTGTTGTTCTCTCTCCTCCCTCTCACCCTCCCTCCGTCCCTCCCTCTCTCTCTCCCTCTCTCTCTTTCTCTCTCTCTCTCTCTCTGGGAGTTCCCAGCCCTGAGTATCTGAACTAGAGTGTGCAGCACACTCTCTTTGTATTTGCCTTCAGGGAATCTCTCTCTATAATTCTACTTCTAGAAACACAATCACCACTCACAAAGATTATTGCAAAAGACAGGGATGGGTGGGGTCAGTAATAAACCACCAGCAACAGTTTCTAGTGCTAGATATACATTAGTTTAAGATGAGTTCTTTAAACATGAATGAAGCAATCAAAAATCTCTGCCCTCTAAGATCAAGGCGAGTGAGCCAAACTTTCCCTCTGCCCCAATTGTGGAGCCCCTTGCAGAAGCCAAGCACGCACACAGAACCTGCTCAGAGCCCGCATTCCTTTCTCACAATGTCTGCTTGACACCACTATTCTTTATGTATTTCACCACTAATAATTCTTAATCTTACAAGATTTTAAAACACAGGAAAACTTAAGATATAAAACTGAATAGGCTTTTCATCTTTTTTATTACTACCGCCCTAGTTCAAATCAACATAGCCTGGCTTCTGAAGGAGTCAAGTGGATCACGAGCTCCTAGCATGGTAGAGACACTTTACTCACCATGCAGACAGGCTAAGGTGCACGGCCTGGGTTTCAATTCTAGATCTACAAGTACTATCATTATGGCCTGGGGAAAGTTTCCAACCTGTCCAGGCTTCTGTTTCCTCTACCAAAAAATAGGTATAATACTCCTTTCAGAGGTGTTGTAATGATATAACTATGTAAACTGTCTGCCATGTTCCTGGTGACCATGTTTTCTAATTTTAGTTCAGTTCAAACATTTATTAAGTGCCTCCTATATGCCAGGCAAGTTTTCATTCATCATGCCCAGTGGTGAACAAGTATTATCAAATCACCTGTCCCAATGGTTTTTATTCAGAAAATCACATAATTACCCCCCATATTCTAATGCCAATGTCAATGCTCATACGTGTACCTTGCTTCCCTGACCCATTTCTCCATGTTCAAATCCAAAAGCACACCCCAGCTGTGAGTGAGCTCTCCTTTCTCTGCGGGGCCTGGTGTTTGTAACACGGCATTGACCACCTCTGTGGGCTACTTCTCCAAGTATTCCTATAGCAAACCACTTCTCCTCTGCACATCTTCCTCAATGGAGACCTAACATCTCGTCTTGACTCATCTATATTTGGCCATGGAGTCTTTTGCATAGTACCTAGCACACAGTAGGTGCACAAAACATTCTCAAAGGGTAATAGGTTTTGAGGAATATTCCACTCCTTCCCACTCATTAAAGAAAAAACAAAACAAAATAAAAAGCAAACAAAAACCACCTTCCAGCTGCCTCAGGGTTTTGGCTCCCCCTCAGACATGTTGAAACAGCTCCTTCCTGCTTATAAAATCTCCAAGTAAGGTCTACAAGTCTCACATTCAAGGTAGGCCCCATGCAGGTACTTTCACTCTCCCTACCTAATATTCCCACTGTGCGTGCTCTGGGCTTAGTTACCTGCCATAGTGGGGTTTCTTCCTCTTAGGGTAGAAACAGAATCACTTTTCCTTTTCTTTCACACTGAAAGCGTGCTTTCCGCAGACGAACCTTTTCTCTCCTCCCACCTTAAACTCCCAGCTCATTTCAACTTGGAGAGGTGGGGCAGGTATTCTCCTCGGCCTCACCCAACCCTTTTCTTTTTCTCTACATAGAACCTCTCTACTTCTTCTGAAGGCAAGATTACCCCATTTCTAGTACAAAAGAGGAGAAAGAACTTCCAAGCCTGAAACTGAGATAGCTTGTTTTCTAAATAAAAGAAAAAAGCAAAATAAGTCTTGACTTTCCATAAAGTGTTACTTAGACTCTTTTACATGTCCATAATCAGTTTTTATACACAACTTTCCTCTCTAGTTTCATAGCTCATGCCCTAAATCTTAAGTCACCAACACTCCCTATACTATACTCTAAATAACTATATTAAAATTACACTTATAAGAGATTCATTTTGTCAAATTCTTTGAAGAGTCTGTTATTACTTGACACTCATTCTTTTTTTTTTTTTTTTTTAAACCTCAAATGTTTTAGTGGTGGGATCTTATTCACTGTGTACAGGATTCTCTAAAGAGACCACCTGGCTGGGTGCTCAAACCACATGGGCTGACCCAAAAGACACCAAAACCAAGAGTTGCTCGGGAGGCACTAAATGTTGACAGTCTTGGCCGGCTTCACATCCTCAATTTCAGCAGACAGCCAGCAGTAAGTGTGATGAAGCTGCAGCACCTCGATGGCCTTGAGTTCCAGTGGTGTTGCCTGAATACCAAGGTCTTCTAAGCTGGGCAGGTGAGACAAGGTCATGCCTGTGATGTGAATATGCTCCACTTTATCCCTTGTTGTCCAGGACTCAAATGGGCTTATTTCAAAGTCTCTTGCTACCCACTGATAGGAAAAAGGTGGCAAGGGGTACGGGAGGAAGAGTCTGTGAGCCACAGCAAAGATGTACTTCACCAGGTCAAAGAGGAGGTACCGATTTGGCCCAACAAAAGCAAAGGTTTTCCCGTTGGCATCAGGATCCTTAACTGCATTAACAATTCCTTTGGATACATCTACGACATATACTGGTTGTTTAACTGCCTTCCAGCCCAAGGAAACAAGGGGTATAGCACCAAACCAACACATATTTGCAAAATAATTAAGGAATCTATCCTCTCTTCCAAAGATGTCCAACAGCTTTACGATAATGGCTTCTGGAAATGCATCTCTCACTGCTTTCTCTCCAACAGCCTTATTCTCAAATATCTAGAAGAGCTTTTAATATTCGCATTCAGATGCGCAACATGAAAGAATTTTCCAACTTCAGCTTCCTTGGACACCTGAGCAATTGCTTGGGGAATCTTCACAAAAACATCCTCAAAATCAAAGCTTTTGGTTTCCCAGTCTCGTCCAACAAGATTTATGACCACACTGCTGTGTTCCACTACTCGTCGGATAGAATCTTTATCTCTCACATCCCATTCCAGAAACAGAAGCTAGCCCAGGTCTCCCATGGGACAAAGGTGCATGATGTCACGTGTATCACACTGATAGGGTATGATCACCTGTGACCCCACGCATCCAAGGTGGTTGACAACACATTGGCCCAGGAATCCTGTTGCTCCAAACCCAGTGGCCACAATCCCACCGATTTGAGGAACGTCCACCTTTCCCATGAGGTATGAGGGCATGATGAAGCTGGCAATGGAGTGGGCTGTGACACACGGATGTGGCTATTGCAGTAATGGCAGAATGTGACATTGGCAGGGCCCAGACAACCCGGGATTGTGCAGCAGCCGCCATCTTCTCCCACAATCCTTTTTTTTTTTCTTTTTCTGAGACAGGGTCTCACTCTGTAGCCCAGGCTGCAGTGCAGTGGCGTGATCTCAGCTCATCGCAACCTCTGCCTCCCAGGCTCAAGCGGTCCTCCCACCTCAGACTCCAGAGTAGCTGGGAACACAGGCACATGCCACCACGCCTGGCTAATTTTTTTATATTTTTGGTAGAAATGGGGTTTCACTATGTTGCCCAGGTTGGTCTCGAACTCCTGACCTCAAGCGATCCACCTGCCTGGGCCTCCCAAAGTGTGGGATTACAGGCATGAGCCACCATGACCACTGGCAGTCATTCATTCTTAACCAAGTATCAATAAAATAAATACAATGAAATTCTAGATCTTCATACTGTGACTTTATAGTGTTCTCTTTTAATCAAGTTTGGTATAGGATAAAGATAAAAGGTTGGGCGTGGTGGCTCATGCTGTAATCCCAGCACTTTGGGAGGCCGAGGCAGGCAGATCACCTGAGGTCAAGACCAGCCTGACCAACGTGAGAAACCCTGTCTCTACTAAAAATACAAAAATTAGCTGGGCATGGTGGTGCATGCCTGTAATCCCAGCTACTCAGGAGGCTGAGGCAGGAGAATTGCTTGAACCCGGGAGGTGGAGGTTGCAGTGAGCCGAGATCTAGCCATTGCACTCCAGCCTGAGCAACAAGAGCAAAATTCTGTCTCAAAAATAAAATAAAATAAAAGATAAAAGACATAACCTGCAGCAAAGCAGGAGACAAATACCAAGAAAAGAAACCCTCAAAATAAAGAAAAGTTTAAATATGTCACAAAAACTCTGCAAACTACCTCTAAAACTCCCATGGGTGGAACCATCATAAACTTCTTTGGAACCACAGGAAGGGCTTGTAAATTCCTATTATAAATGCATCTATTTCTTTTCTGATCATAATCTTTAAAATTAGGTGGTCAGTCTGGTCAGAAATAAAACTCTTCTGTATGTTTAAGAAAACATACAAAAACCAAAAACCCACAGAGAAGCTAAGTTATCTTTTTTATTCATGCTCCTGCATGTTCACATTTTTCTGCCTTTAAAACAAAAAAAGAGGCCGGGCGCGGTGGCTCACGCTTGTAATCCCAGCACTTTGGGAGGCCGAGGCGGGCGGATCACGAGGTCAGGAGATTGAGACCACGGTGAAACCCCGTCTCTACTAAAAATACAAAAAATTAGCCGGGCGTGGTGGCGGGCGCCTGTAGTCCCAGCTACTCGGAGAGGCTGAGGCAGGAGAATGGCGTGAACCCGGGAGGCGGAGCTTGCAGTGAGCCGAGATTGTGCCATTGCACTCCAGCCTGGGCGACAGAGCGAGACTCCGTCTCAAAAAAAAAAAGAAAAAAAACAAGAAAGAAAAAAAGGGGAACAAAGTGGTAAGAGAAGAAAAAAATTTATTTCCAATTATCAAAGTCAAATAAGGAAAGCTATGCTTTATAGCTATATACAATTCACATTAAGAGACAAAAAGGTGTAAAAACTCCACACTATAAAGAGACTGTAAAAAGAATCACAGTCTTATACACAGAGATTAAGATGCATACATACTTCATTCTATCAGGAGAGCATGTTATCAGACTTTGTGACTGATAGCTTATCACCCTATCCGTTAGTTTAGAGGAGAGAATGTGTCAATTTGAGCATTGAAGAAAGTCTTCTGAGGGCCCACAGAGGAAGTTTCTGGCCTGCTTGCTTCTGAGAAAGAAAAATCAGATAATCTGGGACAGCAATATGGGTATTATCAATAATTCTAACCTTGCTTCCTGAATTCCTGCATCTCAAAAATGCTGGATTTTGCAATGTGAGTCTGGTGGGGCAGAAAGGGTTTGGAGCCACATTTTAGATTCTCTACCTCTGACTCCAATAATTCAAGAGGCTACTTGTTTTGTTTGTTTTTGAGATGGAGTCTCACTCCGTGGCCCAGGTTGGAGTGCAGTGGCATGATCTCGGCTCACTGCAACCTCCGCCTCCCGGGTTCAAGTGATTCTCCTGTCTCAACCTCCCAAGTAGCTGGGATTACAGGCGCCTGCCACCACACACAGCTATTTTTGTATTTTTAGTAGAGACAAGGTTTCACCATGTTGGCCAGGCTGGGAGGCTGCTTGTTTTATACGAGTTTCTCTGTGGTTGTAAGAGGATAGTGGGAGGAAGTAGGTATACCGGGCGAGCCAGCATAATTTCTCAAAAATGTACCTGAGAAATAAGGACCAAAAATTTTTCAGAAGAAATCTGAGGCAACCCTCTATACATAGTTTATATTCCTATCACTTCCTGGACTGGTAGAGACAATACAGACTCACCAAAACAACACTGAGGTAGAGAAATGAGATGTATGAGTATTGTCTACGAAGCTGACTTAAAAAAAAAAAAAGTTGAAAGAATGAGGCTCTTTTTCCCTCACTTCCTCTCAGCTTAAAATAGCAGGGATTCCCACAGGGCAATCTCTAATAGAATTCTGCTACTCAAATGTGACACATGGACCAGCATCAGCAGAATGAGCATCAACTGGAAACTCCTTAGATTTGAAGAATCTCAGGCCCCACCCTAGACTTACAAAATCAAAATCAAATGATAACAGAAGCCGCAGGTAACTCTCAGGCACACTGAAATCTGAGAAGCTGGTCTAGACAGAGGCACTGGCCACATGCAGCAGTAGCGACTCACGGGAGAAGGGGTAGATATGGTTGCCACTTTCTAGTTAGGGGACGTAAACCACCCTGGAAGACAAAACAGTGAACATTCCTCTCCCACTTGCTGATTTCAATGTAACATCACCAACCGCTACTATTTACTCCAAGCATATTATATGCCACAACTTTGCATGCATTATCTCATTGCATCTTCACAATATCTCTGTAAGACAGGCCCAATTATCTTTTTCACAGATCAAAGGAAATTGAGGCCCAAAGTGGTTACATAATATACTCATGGTCTCGCAGCTAGTGAATGAAGAGCCAAAAGTTCAACGTTCGTTTTTAAGACTCCAAGATCATTTCCACTAAACCATACCTATTCACTGACAAAACTGAATCAAGACTGGAAAAAAATCACTGAAAAACTTACCTTGGATATAACCCTGCACTCTACCTCTGCCCATTACCAAGACTTTAAATAACAAATGAAGCCAGGTGTGGTGATGTGAGCCTGTAATCCCAGCTTCTCAGGAGGCTGAGGCGGGAGGGTTTGCTTGAGCTCAGGAGTTTGAGACCAGCCTGGGCAACACAGTAAAACTCTCATCTCAAGAAAAAAGAAAAAAACAACAACAAATGACAGATATAGGGTTTGGGAGTTGGTGTACACATACTGTACGTGTGCACTGGCCAGAACACTGCTACTACTGATGTCATTAAGAGAATAGACCCAGAAACTTCTGTGAATGGTGGTTACCTTCTATGATGTCTAAACTAAGCTCTAGATGTATACATGCAGAAAGCAGTCCATCTCAAAGCTAGCCTCTTGGGAAAGGCAAGTAAGTGATTTGTTAGAGTTCTTACTCCCAGTTATTAGGAAACCCAGAGCTACTATCCCTAAAACAGAAAACTGCATTATCTTGGCTGGGTGCAGTGGCTCACACCTATAATCCCAGCAATTTGGGAGGCTGAGGCAAGTGGATCACTTGAGGTCAGGAGTTCAAGACCAGCCTGGCGAACATGGTGAAACCCCATCTCTGCTGAAAATACAAAAATTAGCCAGGTGTGGTGGTGCATCTGTAGTCTCAGCAACTCAGGAGGCTGAGGCAGGAGAATCGCTTGAACCCTAGAGGCAGAGGTTGCAGTCAGCTGAGATTGTACCACTGCACTCCAGCCTAGGCGACAGAGTGAGACTCTGTCTCAAAAAAAAAAGAAAAGAAAAGAAAAAAGAAAAGCTGCATCATCTTAAAAGACCCGTCTTTCCTTATTATGTTTCAATTATACTCTCAAAGAACTTCCCTTACTTCTAACTAGCTTTCTCTGGTATCCCCTCCCTACAATTTTTGACCTCATGAAGTCCTCCCACCCCAGCCACTTTTCCATTATCTACCCACTCCAGTTCTGCACCCCCTTTGTCCAATTTTGATGCCGTGTTCCATAATTACAATCTCTCCCTTGCAAACACCCTCAATCATTTGTCTTCTCCATCACTGCCACCTGACAAACTCCAATCCTGGTTAAATCCAGTTGTCTGCCTTTTCTAGTGCCTATGCCCAATCAGCTGAATGTTGCTGACGAAAAATCACATCACCAAGCTGACTGACTTCATTATATATTCATGATCACAAACCTCAAGTGGACACTCAACGATGCCAAGCAATCCACCAAAGCTGCCCTTGAAAGCTTTCCTACTCCCCAAAATGACTATTTCTTGCTTCTCCTCAAACCTCCCGCATTCACTCTTCACTACCTACTCTCAGCTAATTTTCTTATTTTATTTTTTGTCTGTTTGTTTTGAGACAGGATCTCACTCTGTCGCCCAGGCTGGAGTGCAGACGCGCGATCACGGCTCATTGCAGCCTTGACCTCCTGGGCTCAAACTATTCTCCCACCTCAGCCTCCCAAGTGGCTGGAACTACATGCACACGCCACCATGCCCAGCTAATTAAAAACAAAACAAAACATTTAGAGAAGGGGCAGGTCTCACTATGTTGCCCAGACTAGTCTTGAATTCCTGGGTTCAAGCAATCCTCCTGCCCCAGCCTCCCAAAATGCAGGGATTACAGCCATGAGCCACTACACACAACCTCTTAGCTAATTTTCTATGTCATTTTAAATGAGAAGCATTCAGACAGTATCTTCTTACCACTAAATCTAATATCCTATAGTAAGTAAATGATTAAATGAACCCTAATTTTTTAAAGTTCTCCTTTGACCCCTCATCTCCCTCCAGCTACCTGCTATTTTCCTGCTCACCACTTCAGGGTAAATTGTCTTGAAAAAGTTGTTGTCTATATCTGTCTCAATTTCTTCACTTCTCATTTTCTTCAATCTACTCAAAACAAAGTTTCCAAGCCCTCCACTCCATTAAATCAACTTATCAAGGTCTACTACTTCCACATTTATCTGACCTCTTAGCAGGATTCAACAAAGCTGACAATCTTCTTAAAACATTCTCTTCTTCTGGCTTCTGAGACACTACAATGCCAATTTTTTGTCTTTTCATGCATCACTGATTACTGTTTCAGTATCTTTTTATGGCTTCTCCCTCGACAGACCTCTAAAAGGTAAGTGTTCCTTGGGGTTCAACCCTGAGTCATCTTCTCTAAGTTGTCTCATCCATTCCCATCACTTCAAATACCATCAACATGTTAATAACTGCCAAGTTACACCCCTAGCAGAGACCTCTCCCCATGCCCCAATATGACTACTTAGCTGTCACACAAGCATGTCAAATTCAACATGCCCAAAACTGGGTCCTTAATTCTCCACCATCACCACCCTTAAAGGCCCCTGGTACTACCTGACAATTATGAAAGCCAGAAACCCTTTCCTCACCCCTCATCCCTCACATTCAACCTACAGCAACTTCTGTGTGTGGGACTTCACTTGACCTCCACTGCCTTAACCCACCTTAACCCAAGCCACCATCATCTCTGTCCTGAATATCACACTAGTTTCCCCATTTCCATTGTTGCTCCCTTCCAAAACACTCATCACACAGCAGCCAGAAAAACTTTGTAAAACAAACACCAGATCTTATCACTCTCCTACTTCTACGACATCACATTATATTTTTTTTCTTTCCAAACTCCTGATGATGGTCTTTAAGGTCCTATATGACCTGCTATGTGCCCACTTCTCCAACCTCACTTCATACCATATCTCCTCTCAATCACTATTCTAAAGACACTGATCTTGTGTCAATTCCTCTCCCCCACACCCTTTCATTCCCTCTTTCTGAAACCCCTCCTCGTTCCACCTTCATTCTTTGCAAGCCAGGCTCCTTCTTCTCTTTTAGAACTCAGCTTAAATATCACTTCCTCAAATAAAACTCTCCAGACTCCTCTATCTAGTTGGAGGTCTTTCCCCACAAGCCCATACTCTCTGTTACTGTGCCCTGTTTATGTTCTTCCTAGCAGTTACCAAAATCTTTAATTATTTATGCTTTTTTTTGTTACAGATTTCTCCATTAGAAAGTAATGTTTTGTGTATGTCAGATACAACTGAGATCTTCTACTATGAAATGTTTTATCCTTTGACTTTTTGTTAGGGAAGGTCAAAGTTATTTGTAGGAGTTTCTGGCACTCGGGCAACTGTCTAACCAAGTCCTATAAATAAAGTTAGAGTGCTACTAATTTCACCCTAGTTACCAAAAGGACTCACAGCTTTGCCACAAATACAAACCACAAATAAATGCTGGTATCAATGGCTTTAAAATGCTACACTTTGAAATAATCATAATGTCAATATGAAAAGGCAGTTCCAATTTAATCATTTACTTTAAGCTAATCTGATAATCTACATTCCAAATTGTCTCCCTTCCAAAACTATAAATTTATTCTTCTCAGCACAATAAAATAATAGCATCCCAGTTCAAGCTCTCCTCTAATCAAGCTGGCTGTATATCAGTTAGTTAACTAGAGTCTAGAACTATGTCGTCTAACACGCAGCCAGTTGTCATATGTGGTTATGTGAATTTAACTTCATTAAAATTAAAATTTCAGTTACTTAATACTAGCCACATGTCAAGTGCTCAAGAGCCACGTGAGGACAGTGGCTATCATAATGGATAGGGCAGACATAAAACATTTCTATCATCACAGAAAGGTCTATCAGACAGAGCTGTCCTAGAACACGGTAATAACCAGGAAGCAAAAAGGCCCTCTAGGTATCCAGAATTCCAAAACATTCATTCCAAAATTTTCATCAGCAGGAAAACTCCATCAGACCTTCTCTCTGAATCTATTTATTTTTATTTTAGGAATATTTCTGTCCTGGTTATCTGGCTAATTGTCCACCAAAAATTTACAAAGCAAATTAAGAAAGGGAACTGGGAAGCAGTGGTGAGTAAGTACCAGAGGAAAAAGGAATATTATGTTGGAGGCAGCCAACATAGGAAACAAGAAAGATGAAGAGAAAAAAAAAATCTAAAAAGCAGGTAAAATAGATAGATGATATATGTCAAAATGGTGTCACTTAGTAAGGCAAAACCAGCAAAAGCTCCTGAAATATTATTCTTTTATATTCCTAAACAACACTGATGCTGATAACTGTGTTAAAACCATTTAAAAATGCCCACTATTTTACTGTTAAGAAGAAATAAATTTTATAGTTATACAACACAATTTAGAAGGATTTATTTCTGAAATGACTGAATCTTAAATACCTTGGTCCTTAAAGAAGGGAAAATCCTCTCAGCTGGTTAGGATACTCAGCCATCAAGAAGAGAAATATTCTGCACAAATTCAAGAGTTCAGTCCCTTGAATATGAATGAATGCTGTTTACAGAGCAGGTATAGATATGAAAGTAAGACAAGGCTCTTCTGTTTAATGAATTATGGCTTATCCATACCGTGAAACACTGAACAGTATAGCCTTGGGGGAGGGGGATGAGGAAGCTCTTAAAATACCATTATGAAATACTCTAATAGAGTCATGCACTGCATAACAACGTTTCAGTCAATGATGGAACACATATGCCATGGTGGTCCCGTAAGATGATAATACCATATTTTTACTGTGCTTTGTCCATGCTTAGATATGTTTAAATATAAAAATATTTGCCATTGTGTTACAATTGCCTACAGTATTCAGTAGAGTAACATGCTGTACTGGTTTGCAGCCTAAAGGCATTAGGCTGTACCATATATAATATATAGTCAGGTATACATCTAGTATTTGTGTAAGTATATTCTATGACATTTTCACAATGAAGTCACCTAACGACACATTTCTCAAAACGTATCCTTATCATTAAGCCATGCATACCACATATGTCATTAAGTGGAAAAAAGAAAGGTTTAGCAATGGTTTTAAAACCAGTGGTTTTTTAAACGGGAGGAAAAGCTCAAAGGAGAAATTATACACAAGAAGTAAAAAACACCCAGTGCCTGTAGGGGAAAGACACTGGGGACTCAAGACAGGAATGGGAGAGCAACTTTTCATGATATGACCATTTTCTACTTTTAAAATATTAACTTATGTAAATGTTATTTATTCAAAATACAATAATCCTAACATTTTATAAAAGCGAGTTCTCTATCCCTAAGAAATGTATAATCTAGTGACTTACCCAGGCTTCAAAAAACAAAAGAAAAAAAAATCACACTTTTTCCTTTACCAATGGTCAGATATTTAAATATTTCACACATGCTTTATTCTTACTTAAAACCTCATTCTACGGCCTGGCATAGTGGCTCATGTCTGTAATCCCAGCACTTTCTGGGGCTGAGGCAGGCAGATCTCTTCAGGTCAGGAGGCCAGCCTGGCCAACAGAGTGAAACCCCATCTCTACTAAAAATACAAAAATTAGCTGGGCGTGGTGGCACACACCTGTTAGTCCAGCTACTCGGGTGGTTGAGTCACAAGAATTGCTTGAACCCAGGAATTGGAGGCTGCAGTGAGCCAAGATCACGCCACTGCATCCCAGCCTGGCCAACAGAGCAAGACTCTGTCCCAAAAAAACAAACAAACAAACAAACAAAAAACCAAAAAACTCATTCTATACCATTTGAATTTCCATTTCCAACAAACTAATCAATTTTGGAAAAAAACTCAAACTTGATCTTAAAATGGAAACTGCAGTGATCCTTATCATAATCTTGTATTATTTAACTTTTAAAAAATCTTTGCATAAAGGTATATACATTTCAAGAAAAAAATCACCTTGTTGGAAAACATGGCAAAGACTGGTTGAAAATCTCCCAGGGAAGCCGCAGAATGGTCTTCTATATCATGTGGGAGATAAGGTTGGGTCACTCTGATAGGCCCTGGAGCTGAGAATGCTAGTGGTTTCCCAATATCCTCTCTTCCCTTCTTCCTTAGTAACAAAACCCCAGTTTTCATTTTAGCATATTACTATACACGCTTCCCCAGAAAAGGACTACATCTTCCATCCTCCACTACAGCTACATATGGCCCTAAGACTAATTCCAACCAATGAGATATAAGCAGAAATGTTACGTGGAACTTCCTGGAAGTTTTCTTAGGTAGGGGAGGGGACACCCCTCTTTTCTTCCTCTCAAACTGCTTTGTGGAAAGGGGGAAATGATGGCTGAATCATCTAGGCCCATCCTACAGTCAGAGAAGCAAACAGGACTAAGGATCCTAGATCCTTGGTAACCAGAGAGCACCATATTAGCCTGGACTGCCTAATTCCAGACTTCTTTTTCATGAAAGGCAAATGAATCTCTCTCGTTAAGATTCTATGTGGGGAAGAGGAGATTGTTACATGCAGCTGAACTTAATCCTAAATGTTTTCAACAATAAATTATTTACTTTAACTTACAAATCAAAACTCAATTTTTTTTTTTGAAATAGAGTGTCGCTCCGTCGCGCAGGCTGGAATGCAGTGGCGTGACTCCGGCTCACTGCAACCTTCACCTCCTGGATTCAAGAGATTCTTGTGCTCAGCTTCCCAAGTAGCTGGGATTACAGGCACCCACCACCATGCCCAGCTAATTTTTGTATTTTTAGTGGAGACGGGTTTTTGTCACATTGGCCAGACTGATCTCGAACTTCTGACCTTAAGAGATCTGCCTGCCTCGACCTCCCAAAGTGCTGGAATTACAGGTGTTAGCCACTGTGCCCTGCCCAAAACTCAATTTCACTTAAAACAACAGAAAGCTTTATGCATATCAACAGTGTGCAAATTTGATGACCAAAACAGAGACTGCCAAAGAATCTTGAAATGTCTATTTCAAATGTTTAGGCCAAGAAGTCAACTGGTGTATCACTCTGATCTACTATCCATAACTATTCCACACCAAAATGATAGAAATAAAATTTTAACTTAACCATTCTTGAATTCGTATAATGAGAAAAAGTCAAATATGGACACATTCAGTTTCTTCATCTGCAAAATGGAGTTAATAATGCCTACATTATAGGGACGTTGTCAAACCCAAATAGAGAACAAATGTTCTTCAACTTACAGTGGGATTTTGTCCCTATAAACTCATCATAAGTTGAAAATACAGTAAGTCAAAAATGCATTTAACACACCTAACCTACCAAACATCATAGCTTAGCCTAGCCTACATTAAACATGCTCAGAACACTTACATTAGGTTACAGTTGGGTAAAATCATTTAACACAATGCCTATTTTATAATAAAAGTGTTGAATATCTCATGTAATTTCCTGAATATTATAATAAAAGTGAAAAAATGGGTACTCAGACGGTTTCTACTGAATGAACATTGGTTTCTACTGAATGTGTATTGCTTTTGTACCATTGTAAAGTCAGAAAACTGTTAAGTAGAACCATTCTAAATTGTAGATGGTTCAACATCTGTATGTTAAGCTATTATGTAAACAGAGCAATATATACTATCATTATCATTACAATTACCACCACAATAGCCAATTGGTAAATATGAGTCACAAAACAAAAAGCACTAGATGAAAGCTATTAAATAGGCAGAAAGTTAGGTTTGGGGCTCAAGGAATTCAGTGAACTTGCCAAGCCTCTTTCACTCAATTTCTCATCTTGCTATCTTTTTTTTTTTTTTTTTTTTTTGAGATGGAGTCTCACTCTGTCGCCCAGGCTGGAGTGCAGTGGCACGATCTCAGCTCACTGCAACCTCCACCTCCCAGGTTCATGCCATTCTCCTGCCTCAGCCTCCCAAGTAGCTGGGACTACAGGCGCCCACCACCATGCCTGGCTAATTTTTTGTATTTTTAGTAGAGACAGAGTTTCACTGTGTTAGTCAGGATAGTCTCGATCTCCTGACCTTGTGATCCACTGACCTTGGCCTCCCAAAGTGCTGGAATTACAGGCGTGAGCCACCGCGCCCAGCACATCTCGCTATCTTTCAGAAAATCATTGTATCAGGTTTGGTGCAGTGGCTCATGCTTCTAGTTGCAGCTGCTCAAGAGGCCAAGGTGAGAGGATCACTTGGGGCCAGGAATTTGAGACCAGCCTAAGCCACATAGCAAAACCCAGTCTCTTAAACATATATATATATGAAAAAATATACATTACATCAGGAATTTGTTTCCTTCTTTAAAGTATGGGGGGAAAGAAGGGAGTTGAGAGGTTGTAAGGGGGGAAAAAGAACAACAGCAGTAAAAGGCTTAAAGTAATTAGGAAGTCAGATACACTTAAAATCCGTAACCCTGTTTTAGCATTTTACAAGTTGTCAAAAGGTAATACAACAATTTTAAAAGTAATGCTATCAATATTTTTCTTCATTCAAAAGAAAAATACTAAATACAAATATAGTTTCTACTTAGTATGCAACAATCTATCATTAAAAGTGCAATGTCTCTGAGCAATGTCTTCGAGAAATAAGGGTAACATGTGAGACCCCTGTTGGAGCGCAGTGGCACAATCTCAGCTCACTGCAACCTCCGCCTCACGGATTCAAGCGATTCTCCTGCCTCAGCCTCCTGGGTAGCCGGGATTACAGGCACAAGCCACCATACCCGGTTAACGTTTTTGTATTTTTTTTTTTTTTTTTTTTTTGAGACGGAGTCTCGCTCTGTCGCCCAGGCTGGAGTGCAGTGGTGCGATCTCGGCTCACTGCAAGCTCCACCTCCCGGGTTCACGCCATTCTCCTGCCTCAGCCTCTCCGAGTAGCTGGGACTACAGGCGCCCGCCACCACACCCGGCTAATTTTTTGTATTTTTTAGTAGAGACGGGGTTTCACCGTGGTCTCGATCTCCTGACCTCGTGATCCGCCCGCCTCGGCCTCCCAAAGTGCTGGGATTACAAGCGTGAGCCACCGCGCCTGGCACGTTTTTGTATTTTTAGTAGAGACAGGTTTCGCCATCTTGGCCAGGCTGGTCTCCAACTCCTGACCTTAGGTGATCCACCCACCTCGGCCTCCCAAAGTGCTGGGATTATAGGCGTGAGCCACTGTGCCCGGCCTTACTTTCTTTTTAGGCAGAAAAAGAAGATAATTTTTAACCTGTACCCAAAGGCATAGACAATACAAATGTAATCTATTTTAATGGTTGATAATCATAAATATTTACTTAATTTCAACAAAGTCATGATTTTTTGCTCTTTAAACAAAATATAACTGAATCTCTTTAACTTTTATACTTAAAATGATTTAACTTCTTCAAAATGTGTTTGAAGTTTGAAAAACAGCCAATGAAGTCACTTCTTGAAGCCATTAATTCATCTTTTTAACACTACTTCTGGTGACTTTAATCCACACACACATTGTACATGAGTCATACTGGTGCTGTGTTATTCAATTCATTATATTTTGAAAAGTATTCTGTGGTCAAATTAACTTTGAGAAACACGCTTTAAGCAATTTTATTGTTTGCCCAATTTGAATTTTCGCAGGCTTCTAACAGGATACTTAAATTAATAGATGCTTTTTTACAAATTTCACATATACTCATAGGAAGAAAACAAGCTCTCCAGGGGTGCCAGAGATAGCTAGCTGACAGGCAGACAGATGCCAAGAATTTGCTCCACAATTTAAAGGGCTACAATCAGGATAACAGAAGTGTGAGAAACAGACTCAGACAGCTTAAGGGTTTTTGTTTCCCAGAAGGAATACCAATGGAAGGGATACCATTGCCCATTTCTATACTTTTCTGTTCTGAATAGCCATATCCAAGCAGCTTTACTGTGTGAGATTCCTGGAGAGTTAGAACTACTCCCACTTCCCTAGATGATTCCCTTGAAATGCCAACTTATGTGTCTGAATGCATGCAAAGGAGGTTGAGGGTCTTCTGAACTAGCAGAAAAAAACTGAAATAATATTATTTTCTGAGAAGGTAATCTATTTTAATCCACACAAATCCATTGGGCTTTACCATTCTATCCCATATCTAAGCAATCGCTGCAGCATCAAAATGCTCCTAAAAATTAATACATGCCAAACTCTATAAACTTATTTTCAGACTATGACTTTACTTTTAATAACATAAATGAGTTCAGTGGGACTTATTTCAATTATTTCTGAAACGGTTTATTTTTAGTAAATATAATAGTCCCCCACATGGAAAGCTATAACCATGCCAAAAATGTTCTAGGAGAAGATAAAACCCTATTTATAGACCTATCAATTGCTCCTTGCTTAGGTTGTAACATAGTTTCCACTTTAAGCCTGATATGACCTCCCGGGACTTCTCTGGTCTCTAATATGTCCCTTTCATCCTGAAGTTTCCCACATTTATCTTTGTCTCCGCCGGGTACTTGAGTTAAGCTACTATGGGTTGGGGGAAGGGAGAAGGAAAGAATCTCCTTTGTAAAAGCCATCTCCTACAGAAGAGTTTTAGGTAATTTTCAGGAACTTAAAAAATGAAAGTTCTTCACTTGGTGGGTTTTTTTGGGAGAGAACCTCATAAATATTCAACAATCATCAGGAATACTGCTACACAGTAATCAATGCATATGGGAAATGGAAATGGCAACAAGGCCTACTGGTGTCTTAATCGACCTCTGATTTATCTTGAAGTGTTGCATCCTTTAAAAATCCAACAAGAGTAAAAGTATTTTAATAGATAGGATACTACATTCTCTAATCAAAGGAAAGCTAATCAAGGGAGCTAAAATATAAATAAATGTAAGAAATTTTTCCTAAAAATTGTGTTCTCAGGGATTAAGTTGTTATTATTGGTGTTGTTTACATTAGCTGCTGGTATCTTTACACTCCTCACTTAAAATGCTAATTGGTGGAATCTCCCCTTCCCAATCTCTGCCTATGACTCCATCAACAATTTTAGAAGGTATAAGTACCTTATTCTAATCCAATGAGCCATTTTCAATTGCCTTTCACTAGCAGTGGCATGACCCATATCCTATCTCACCCCAGCCCTTCTCCACTCCATACTCTGGATAACATTTTTAATGAATCCTGTTTTTACTGCTCCAGCAAATCCTAACCCCTTTCATCTCTGAACCCCAATAACATTTGCTGGTCTTGGTTCACTCATTTTTTTTAATCTTAAATATATACTTCTTTTTTGTTAATTCCATGTTTGTAGGTCTTGTATCCTGAATGAGACTGCAAATTGTACTCAACTGTAAAGGCCTAGTGGGCAATGACACATCTTATCTCAGCATCACCAGCTGGTCATGCCAACTGACTGGGATATAACAGGCACATAATAAACATTATGGAAATATTTGTTGAGGTGATCTGGATGGCAGAAACAGCGTACTACATATACTTCTCTTATATGAATCTCTCAGAGCACACCACTGGGAAAGCCCAACATAATGTGTGGCAGAGCTAAATCACAAGCAACTCCTCAAGAGAGGAAGGGAGAAGAACACGAGCATTCATTAATACCAACCCATCTTTCATTAGATTCCCATCAACATTCTCAGGAGCTCAAACAGATGGTGCAAACACAGGACGTACCAAGTGATGGAGCAAGCAATAACATTTCCTCACCCCAAGAAAATTCTTCCACCTTTTCCATCTACCTATATCTTACTTAACCTTTAAGGCCTACCTCTTCCTGTCCAACCCAATTCACAGTGAAATCCCCCAAGCTCTCCAGTACCTGAGGACGAGTAGCTATTTAGCATTTTCACTTAAAACAAGGGATGGATCTAAACTTTAACAAAAAAATAATTCAAAATAAACGCCAGTAAAAGTTACCTGATTGTAAAAGTTGGCAAACACCAGTAAATACTTCTTTTAATTTTTTTTCAGTTGTTAAACTTATCATATAAAATGTATTTCCCTTTTTAAAAGAAGACATATGGGTTTTCTGGGGTGATCTGAGCTGAGGCATGAGCATGGATGATCAAATAAAACTCTCAAGATCATATCCCAGAGGCAGCATGGCATTGAAGAAAGAACTGAGGTTTGAAAGTGAAACAGACCTACAATCAAATTGCCAAATCACCATTCATTAGCAGTGACCTTGAGCAAGTACTTTAACTCCTCTTAACCTGTTTTGTAATCAACAAATTCAGAATTAAGATGAAAATTAGAAATAATGTACATAAAACACCTAGGCCAGTGCCTGTCTTAACAAATTTCAATTGTTAATGGTTTTGTCTACTGTCATTTTTCTTAGCCCACAACAAATGACAGAAAATGATTTATTGGCAAATTTGACATTTTAGGGCTTCTACTGTAATTTTTTTTTAATTGGAAGCAACAAAATATCAGTAAGAACTCACCTTTAATTTCTCTGTGAATTTAAAAGTAAACCCTGGCCAGTTGCAGTGGCTGATGCCTATAATCCCAGCACTTTGGAAACAGAGGCGGAAAGGAAGATTGCTTGAGCCCACAAGTTCAAGATCGGCCTGGGCAACATAGAGAGACTCTGTCTCTATTTTTAAAAAGTAAAAAAAGTAAGATCTCCGGGAAGAGAAACACGAAGCGTTCTCTTGGGTAAGGTGTATCTATTAAATCAGATGGCTAGGATAATTTACAAGCAAAAAAATAAAGCTCTTTAAGGGAGCATCTAACAGGATATATATATCCTGTTTTTTCTATTATATATATATAATTATATCATTATAATATGTGTGTATATGTATGTGATATATATAATTATATCATTATAATATGTGTGTATATGTATGTGTGTATACATATATAGATGGAGATATACGGATACATATATATAATTATATCATTATAATATGTGTGTATATGTATGTATATATAGATGGAGATATACAGATATATATATAATTATATCATTATAATATGTGTATGTGTGTGTGTATACATATATAGATGGAGATATGCAGATATATATATATATGGTTTACTCCTACCTGGAATTTCTGTGATATCTATAAGTCTACATAGGTTTATAGATACAGATATCACAGAAATTCCAGGTAGGGATAAACCCAATATTGTAGTATCTATGTCATAGAAAGGCTATGGGTAAAGATAATTTTTTAACCTAATCAAAACTCTGCTCCTCCCTCAAACCAGGGATACTTACCTGATAATCACAAACCAAAGGGGAAGAGAAAAGAAAATATCTGCCTATCTGAGAAAAGGAGAATGAGGAAGGGGTGGGCAGAGCTGGCTATAAAGGATGGGAATTTCTTTATGGAGAAAGGAGAAAGTTCACTCCTGCACCATCTTCTTTTGCTGCTTTCAGGTGATGGAGAAATCCCTAAGTCATTTACTTGCTCTAGTAGCGGGGCTGTGAAAGAGGAGACAGTAATGTTTGGTCCTCCTACAGGGCAGGATTAAAAGCTGTGAAGGAGTTAAAGAATATTAGAGTGAAAATGCTGGCAGGACTTCTAGGGCCTTTTTAGCCAGCCTAGTGGAATGGAAGAGTCTGGGCATTAGAGCCAGATGGGCCTTCCTTAAGTGACCTTGGGCAAGTTGGACAGCCTCTCTAGCCTACACTTTTCTCATCTGTAAAATTGGGTTAACAGCATTTGCCCTGCAGAGTCATAAGAATTTAATAAGGTAACAAATAAAAAACAAACTGCTTCAGAACAGGCACTCAATACAGGTTAAATGCTTTTCCCCTAAACCTCAGGCTAGCGATAAAACGCCACTGGAATATACAGTGATATACCATACATGCCCATTTTCTCCTTTTCCTCTCATTGTGCATAAAGAGAAGCAAGTCCAAAAAGAGAAAATAACTTTTCCAAGGTTGCAATACTAGTTACTGGCAGAATTGGGGCTAAAAGCCAGTTCCTTCAAGTTCAATGCAATGTACCTCGCCTCATTAGGAACAATCCCTTAGGGATTGGCTCTGAGAGTAGATGCAAACAAGCTAACTGCAATGTCTGCCATTTCCTGTGATTCAGATACCTAAGAGTTAAACATTCAGTCTCAGCTAGGGCTCCGGAGTTGGCTGACTCCTTAGGCACTGAAATCCATTCCTCTATGTGATTGGTTGGTTCCCAAAGGGGTGGGGAAGAGGAAAAGGGAGAAGAATGTCACCCGATCCCCAGGGGTAAACAACAGCAAAAGCATCTGCTCAGGTTTTCAACTAAATCTGTGAAATATTTCTGAACACTTGACCACCAAACTTCAAAAACTGTTAACTTCTGACCTTAATCAAAAAGGTTGTTCTGTAATGACCAGATCCTTAGTAATGCAATCTGGACAAACAAATGCAAAAGGACAGTTTAATATTTCTCTAGCACAAAATTAGTACCCAATGCTCGTGTGCTCTAGGTGCTTGAAATCGACACTGCCACCAACCCTCCTCCCCCTTTGCCATTACAGAGAGAAACCAGCCTGCTTGCTTCCACCCTACCATTTTACTCGAACTCTGCCATTTCGGAAATATGACAGGACTACACAATCACATTCTGTCCTCTGAGCCACCTCCTTTAAGAGGAGCCCCATCCCCTTGTAACTTTCTGTAATTATGTTAGCACACATGTGCAGGGCAGAGAGAAGGGAGGGTTTGGGGAGAGAGAAACCCAATACCCTGCCAAATCCATTGGGAAGTCTGCCCAAGTTATTAATCCAGGACGGGGCCACTTAACTAAATTAGTTGAGGCAATGCCCTTCAATCGTAGCTAGATTCTTTCCCCAGGGGAGAACGCAGGAAGGGTCTGCCTCCTCAAAATCTTATTACCCCAAACAACTCTTTTTTTCTTCAGAAGTTTCTCTCTCCCATTTCAAAGCTATATACAAAATACTTTTGTTTTATGCAGAGAATCAGAGAGGCAGCCGCTCTCCCTGAGTACACTACAGGGACTCCACATGACTGGTCAGTAAGGAGCTGCTGAAAAGTGCATTCCCTTTGTTCTTACAGCTACGATGAAATTTTAAAGTCCCAATTATGTAAACCAGGGTGAGGGATGAAGAACTACAGTTAAACCAAAGGGAAAGCCTCCTGCAGAATGACTAAAACCTGAAGTCCTTTTACCACCTCAACCAGTACAGGAATCAGCTCTAGTTCATCTTAATACAGCACCAGAAACAAGGAGTAAGCCATACCGTCTCCCATGCCCACCCTGAACAATCTGTAATTGCTGGACAGATCATCTCTCAGAAACTGTGTAGACTACAAATGACCCAAAACCACTCTACACTCACTCAAAGAGGAAAGATTCCTCAATACTGAGCACAAGCAAATCAGCTCCAGGAAGTTAAGTGGCAAAGGCTCCTTATGTCTCCTCTTTGTCTCTATTCTTTAATCCCAAAGCCAAATTTAATCTAAATCATGTTACTAATGCCCTGTGCTAACACAGATGTCTCATTTATAAATCCTAGGGAACATAAGTGACTTAGCTCTCTTTCACAGTAATGCTCAGCAAATTAACTACTCAAGGAGGTTCAGTATGGTTACTAAAAACATAGGCTTCGGTATCAAGCTAACCTAGATTTAAATGTCTGTTGTACCACTTTCCAGCTCCGTGACTTGCTCTCCTCTAAAGCCCAGTTTCTTCACTGGTAAAATATGGCTTCTATTGTCCACCTTATAGAGAGAACGGGTGTTTGTAGGTTTGTTTGTTTGTTACAGGGTCTCACTCTGTTGCTCAGGCTGGAGTGTAGTGGCGTGATCTCAGCTCACTACAACCTCTGCCCCCCGGATTCAAGCAATCCTCGTGCCTCAGCCTCCCAAGTAGTTGGGATTGCAGGCATGGGCCACCAAATCCGACTAATTTTTGTATTTTTAGCAGAGACAGGGTTTCGCCATGTTGTCCAGGCTGGTCTTGAACGCCTAGCCTCATGTGATCTGCCTGCCTCGGCCTCCCAAAGTGCTGGGGTTACGGGCGCCAGTCACTGTGCCCAGCCAGAAGAGTGGTTGTTAATAGTAAGGAGGAGTGGGCCAGCTGTGGTGGCTCATGCCTGTAATCCCAGCACTTTGAGAGGCTGAGGCGGGCGGGTCACCTGAGGTCAGAACTCGAGACCAGCCTGGCCATCATGATGAAACCCTGTCTCTACTAAAAATATAAAAATTAGCTGGGAATGGTGGCTCATGCCTGTAATCCCAGCTACTGGGGAAGCTGAGGCAGGAGAATCACTTGAGCCCAGGAGGCAGAGGTTTTGCAGCAA
Source organism: Hylobates moloch (assembly GCF_009828535.3). Lineage (NCBI taxonomy): Eukaryota > Metazoa > Chordata > Mammalia > Primates > Hylobatidae > Hylobates > Hylobates moloch. Next base: position 16,671,174 of record NW_026652294.1, on the reverse strand, counting down.
GCCGAGATCACGCCACTGCACTCCAGCCTGGGTGACACGGAGAGACTCTATCTGAGAAAGTACTGAAAAGGGTCTCAGTATGGAACTACTACCCAGCTTAAGTGTTCCACTGTGAAGGGGCTGGGTTTAGATCTATCTCGGCAGTTAGGGTCATGCTGAATAGATCTGTTAGGGTCATGGGGCAGGAAAATGTTGGAAAGCAAGGCCCATTCTGGAATTCTATACACTAAGAATGAGGGGAGGGGACAGGGAAAATGCACAGTGAGAGAAGGATTTTTATCTTTTCTCTTCACATTATGCTAGGCAAAAATTATAGCAGGCATAGAGTTGACAACCATGATCAAACATTTTCAGGCAGGAACTACAAGATGACTGCTTGTTAGGTTAGTGTAGCAGCACGTATTTATTTTTTAGCAAATAGACATGGGGCTCTCCAGGAATTATAATCATGTAGTCATAAAGATACTCACTGGACACAGTGCACTGCACAAGAGGCTGGGAGAAGGGGAGGCCAGAAGGGGCTGGGTTCTGTGAGTCAGTGGCATGCAAACTCACAAACCAGTATTCTTGCTCTTTCCTATAAATTTTCATCATCACAATTGCAATCTGTCAAACTCTCAAATACACCTTAAAGCCTGCACTGCTGATGGAGTACAGCAGGGCTTGGCCACTCCTTGGTCATGACAGTACATGTCCTTCAGGAAACAGCTCTGCACTGGGAAAAAAGCACTCAACTGAGAATGAAGGCTCAATATCACAGACTCAGCTTTGCCACTAGCAAGAGCTGTAAGAAAATAAGACTATGGCTTTGGTAAGTCATCTAACTTCTCTGGAACTCAGTTTCCCCAAATGTAAAACGGGTGATATGATTAAATCTAGCTCTGACATTCAATGGCTCAGGAACTGAGGGCCAAGCTGATGTCCTCTACCCAGAGTTCTTGTTTCAGTGTTAGGGCTGACATGCCAAAGGGCCAGGGTATCAAGACATATGATTACAATTCACTCTCTAAACTAAACTGAAAGTTCTGGCAAAGTAGAAAGCCATCCACAACATTTCTGGTGTACAAATTAAAAAGACTTACATCCTGACCCATACCACTCATTTTTTTTTTTTTTTTTTGAGATGGAGTCTCGCTCTGTCACCCAGGCTGGAGTGCAGTGGCGCGATCTCGGCTCACTGCAACCTCCGCCCCCCAGGTTCAAGCAATTCTCCTGCCTCCGCCTCCTGAGTAGTTGAGATTACAGGCACGCTGTAATTTTTGTACTTTCAGTAGAGACGGGGTTTCACCATCTTGCCCAGGCTGGTCTTGAACTCCTGACCTCATGATCCACCCGCCTCGGCCTCCCAAAGTGCTGGGATTACAGGCGTGAGCCACCACGTCCGGCCTCCATACCACTCATTTTATGAAGGTATCTCTGTTCCTTGGAGATTAAATCAAGAAAGCAATCAACAGGAATCAACAGAACAACAGTAAAGTCACCTGGCACCCAGAAGGCACATTGTTTGCTTGCTAAAGGAGCCCTCCAAACTCTACAGCTGAGAAAGCATACAGGGGCCTTAGAGTCAGCATTCATTCCAAAAACACAGGAATGATGGTTGCTATTTCTGCTTAATAGATCAGGACCTCATAAATGGGTGTCATCTCCACTGGACGAATCATATAGTCAGAAATAATCTTACAAATGCCAGCACTCAACAAACTGGCAGCTCTTTAGAGAGGACTCTCTGGGGACCCAGAGCTGCAGTAACTGAGGGAAATGTATCCAGATTAGATCAGCAAAGGCCTCTCCAGTTCCTCATGAGGTATTGTAGGGGGCAATGGTGCTGGCCAACACACAAGATTTACACAATGAGCTCCCTGAATACTGCACGTGTTCGGGTCAAAAGAGCTGCCACTCTGCTACAAACAATTCATGAAGCAGCAGATGCCAACTGTCCTGTCACCTAGGCCTTTAGCTACAATTCCTCAAGAAAGCCTGACAGGCTTGGTTTTCATAGTAGTCACCTATTCCAACCATTTTAAATTAAGGAAAATAATCCTATTTATTGTCTCAGTCTCTTCACCTTTCTTTTCCCGACATAAAAACATGTTTTCCCACCATAAAAAAAAAAAAATAAATAAGATGTGGTATATCCACATAATGAAATCTTATTTAGCAATTAAAAAATGAAGTACTGCTATAACATGGATTGTGCTATGTGAAAACATTATGCTAAGTGAAAGAAGGCAGACACACGGGACCACATATTGTATTGAGCTATTTATATAAACTGTATACAGAATAGGCAAAATCTGTAGAAAAGTGGAGACCACTTGTTGCATAGGGCTGGGGAAATAGCGGGCATAGAGGAATTAAGAAGTGATGATTGGCCGGGAGCAGTGGCTCACGCCTGTAATCCCAGCAGATTCAGAGGCTGAGGCGGGTGGATCACTTGAGGTCAGGAGTTCAAGACCAGCCTGGCCAACATGGCGAAATGCTGCCTCAACTAAAAATACAAAAATTAGGCAGGCGGCATGTGCCTGTAGTCCTAGCTACTTAGGTGGCTGAGGCAGGGGGATAGCTTGAACCTGGGAGGTAGAGGTTGCAGTGAGCCGAGATCATGCTACTGCACTCCAGCGTGGGCAACAGAGTGAGACTGTCTCAAAAAAAAAAAAAAAGAAAAAGAAAAAGAAGTGATAACTAAGGGGAATGGAGTTTCTTGTGGAATACTAAAAATGTCCTAAAACTGACTGTGGTGATAGTGATGGCTGAATGATTGTAAACATGCTAAAAGCCACACACTTTAAATGGGTGAACTGTACAGTATGTGAATTATATCTCGATAAAGCTGTTTTAAAGTGCCCTTGGAGAGTATATAACCTCCTTTGGGAAGGAAATTTTAATGAGGGAACTTTGATTCTTCTAGCCATCCCTTGTTTCCAAATGCCTGCCTGCTCCTTCCTATCAATGATTCACTTTGCTATTCCCATCCTCTGCTCACTGCACTATCTAGCTCAGGTTTACACCTTTCCTACGAAAACAACTGGGCTACTAGTTTTGTTTTGTTCTTCAAGTCCACTTCCGCTCTATCTTGACTTTAATGTCCTTTCTTACACACCTAGTCTCCTTCTGTCCCAGCTCACATAGTAAAACAATACATATACACAGAATAGTGACTAAACACCTGCCACACCATGAAAAAAAGAATGAGGATAAACGACAGCATAAAAGCACAGGTTTGGGAGTTTTAACTAATTTGGTTCCAGTCAAAGCATTTGGCCAAGTTACTTTAAATGTCACTGTCAGTTTCCACTGCTGTAAAATGGGGAAAACTAATGTATCTAATTGCATGTGGTTATTATAAAAATTAAATGATTAATATGATGCCTGGTCATGAAGGTCCTCAATAAATAATAACTGCTATTTATGGAAGTCTTATGCCCAGTTTTTCTCATGCTGTCATTTGGCAGCTCAGCCTCTATGTCAAAAAGCCAACAATAAAAGCAGGCTGTTGGCGCCATCAAATTGTTCACAATCAGTATTCCTATTTGTTCTAACCGATCTAACTCACAGATCCCAGTCTATTCCTGATACTTTGGCTTTTTTACTTCAATTTGTTTTCTTATTTCTGGGCTCACTTTAACCTCAAACATGTTTAGTACTGCCCTTCCAGTTCCATGTCCCCTTCTCAACCAAAATCTGCTTACTGCCTTAATTTTATACTTTAAGCCACTCTGGACAAATTGTTTACCCACAGTACCAAAGCACTCAGTATCCTATTCTTCCTGAAAGCATATCATGAAATCAAAACAAGACGGACTTTAGAAACAATTATGATAAAAAAGCTTACAACCTTACAAGGGATTACTAGGCAGCCATGAAATGATGCAGCACACATAGTTAATGGCATGAAAAGATGTTTATAATAAAGTAGGGCTGAGCTGGAGGCATTTTACAAAAGTTTACACAATATGATTGACATCTTGTAAGGAATTTTAAAATGTGTATATATGCAAACAGAGTTATACTGAAACAAGATAATCAACAACAAAACGTTAAGACAAAGTTAAATATATTAAGGCAGATTTTATTCTATTCTTTTGATCTGCTGTATATTCTAAATTTTCTTCAATGAATGCAAATTACTTTTATTTTAAAAAAATATTTTAAGGACTTTTAAAAAAGAATTAAAGATTGCAGTGCCTCTTGACATTTTCTTACCAGCCACTATAGTATGGCTCAGGAGTCAGAAAAACCAGGGTTCAAATCCCTATTCTACCACTTATTATATGTACGACTTTGGCAAATCACTTAACGCTTTTAGGCTTGCTGTTCTCATGTGGAAAATGAAGAGGAAACTTCTAGCCAAGTACTTGGCACGTAGTCTTCCATAAATACCAGTGCCCTTAACTCTTCCACTCCTTTACCCTATGGCAGTGGTTCTCAAGTTGAATGTGTATAAGAATTACCAAAGCATGTTAAAACAGATTACTGGACCCCATCCTCAGAGTTTCTGATACAGTAAGTCTGGGGAAGAGGCAGAGACCATGAAGAACGGTAAGTTCCCAGGTGATGCTGATGCGGCTGGATTTGAAGCCACACTTTGAGGATACCGCTCTAGGCAATAAGACTTACAAAGTCTTCTTACAACATGTTATACAGGTATGAAGTGCTCTTTCACATCAAAAGTATTTCAGGAATACATGCTCACTGGATACTCAATTAAAGTAGAAGCTAATACTGCACATCTACCCAAAAGGCCAACCTTACAACATGGGATAATTCACCCCAGCACATTGAGGGAATTGGTCTTCCACTTAAAGCAGTCAGCAAATAACAATTACTAACACTGCATTTAGAATATTCAGGTTCCAGCATGGGAGAAAACATGAGAATGCAGACACAGATCAGACAAAATGAAGAGATAGACAAGAGAATCCCCTGCAAGAAGTTCTGTGCCTGTCTGGTAAATTCATCTGAGGCAGAAGGGCAGATTCTGTAGTGTCACAGAACACTTGCTTTGCTCTGGGTGCCCTCTGTTGACAAAAACTGACATAGCCACTTCCTTCCCTCCCTTTTCTCCTCCCACCCTAGGGCCAAGAGTCCCTCTAGCGTGACTCAGACTTGAGGCAAGGTTTCCAGTTAGAAAATTTTCCTAAGCCCATATGTAGGCAAGACAGATCTTTCCTTCCTCCAGCTTTCCTAAATCCCCTTCTCTGTGTGCTTGTTATCTGCAGCTTATCTCCAAACAGGTTAATTGTTTCAGGATGGTGGAACAAAAAGTGAACAGCATTTAGCATAATGATATGTGAAATTTAAATCACAATTGCATTTCATTTTAGAAATGGCTATTATTAACACAGAGGGAATAAATTGATTTTGTAAATAGTGTCAAATACAATGTGAAACTCTGTTGGTATTAAAAATACTGATAAGGCCGGGCATGGTGGCTCATGCCTGTAATCCCAGCACTTTGGGAGGCCAACGCGGGCGGATCATGAGGTCAGGAGTTCGAGGCCAGCCTGACCAACGTGGTGAAACCCCATCTCTACCAAAAATACAAAAATTAGCCGGGCATGGTGGCTAATTTTCCAGCTACTCAGAAGGCTGAGGCAGAAGAATTGCTTGAACCTGGGAGGCAGAGGTTGCAGTCAGCCAAGATTGCGCCACTGCACTCCAGCCTGGGTGACAGAGCTAGTCTCCATTTCAAAAAAAAAACTAGACATGTCTAAATCAGGACTTTGGTCTATAGGCCACTTGTTTTTGTAGAACCCACACACAGACTACCAGCTAAGATAGCTTTTACATCTTGTAATGATTGAAAGAAAAAATCAAAAGAAAAACGACGTTTCATGACATATAAAAATTATATGAAATTAAAATTTCGGTACCCACAAATAAAGTTTTATTAGAATAGAGCCACAATCTTTTGTTTACTATAATCTAAGCCTGCTTCCCTGCTACCGTGCCAGAGTTCCTGAGTAGCTCTAACAGAGACCATATGGCCCAGATGCTCTCAGATGCTTTACAGAAAGTTTGCCCCCTCCTGTTCTAAACTATTGATAAATGTGACACCTGAACCTTCAGTCAGGTATGAAGTGCTGGGTTTGAAGTCCTGCGGCTCTGTCTTAGCAATGACTTCCCACAACATTTAGTGTGAGTCCTGCACGGGATGAGTGGTCAGTCTACACTGCCTAACACACTCCCCTTGCATCCACAGAAGCTGAAGGTACTGTGCTAGATTTCTGGCATGTTTTTTGGCTAACACTTATCAGAAATCCTATAAAAGCATCCCATCTCACAAATGAGGAAGTAAGCCTAACGGAAGTTAAGTATCAGTCTAAACTGGAATTTGAACTCAGGTCTGTCTGACCCTAGAGTTCTTTGATCATTCCTCGCTGGTTTTCAAACTGTCTTCCAGTCAGCAGAGCCTTATGGGGGAAAGGGCTCCAGGCCTTTCATATCTTTTTTTTCTTTTTTCCTTTTCTTTTTCCTTTTATTTCCCCAACTTCTTACACTTCCATATTGTTTTAGAGATAGGGTCTTTTGTTGCCCAGGCTGGAGTGCACTGGCACAGTCAGCTCACTGAAGCCTCGAACTCCTAGGTTCAGGCCATCCTCTTGCCTCAGCCTCTAGAGTAGCTGAGACTACAGGTGCACACCACCACATCTGGCTAACTGCCAAATCTCTTCTAGGAGGACCATTCCATTTGCCTTTTTAATAAATTGTGGCCAAGGAATTGGTTTTTTTAAAAAAGCCAATTTTATGCCACTTATTACCACCCTTGGCAAATCTCTCAGGAAACTGGAAATCTTGATTTCCTCATCTGCCAATGGAGATTAAAACCCTTCACCCCCCACCCAAATAATGAAGACTCACTGGGGTCTTACCAAAGATCAAATGAGAATGGGTATGAAAGCAATACCCATTACAGGTATTACAGCAATACTTGTAAACTATACAGGACTATAGATATATAACACATAACTATCACCCCTTCGTAAATAGGGAAGCAAGTGGGGAAAATAATGTTTGCTGCTGAGCAAAGAAAAATTAAGCATGCAAGTAAAATACAAAAAAATAACATTCAAATAAAAGTAAATAAATGCCCAGTGCAAATACAACCCTGGAATTTAACACATTTATTTTAAAACCCAGATTCACTCATTAACAACCACATAGCCTTGGACAATGACTGAATCCCTTTGGGCCTTGGCTTCCTCACCTGCAAATGGGATTTAAAAACTACTTGCTTTATACAGTGCCCAGCACATAGTCAGTATTCCACCTGTTAGCCCTCTTTTCATTAGGACACCGGCCAACCGCCCCCCCCCGCCCCGTCCCATGCCAAGACATGTGTTACTCTGAAATTAAGACAATGTGTGGGTTCCCTGTACCAATAATAAAATACCAGAATTAAAGAGCTAAAAGTATCTTTATCTTAAATGATCCTGTGATCCACATGACACCACAAAGCTTGTGAGAGCACAGGCTAAAGACACACTAAGGGAACACAGATCCTAATGCAGTAATAGAAGATACATGGGAAAAGTTCTACTAATTCAATAAGTATATTTATTGAGTGTCTTAAGAGCCTTCTATGGCTCCATAAAATGACAGATTTACATTTAATATCCACTTCACCAAACCCATTAAACTTGTAAGAGGCACTCTCTTGCTGAACATCAGATATCTAGCTTCTTAAGTATTAATTTTTCATATCACTCTGGCAAGGCAAAGGCAATAAAAACCTAGTGAAAGTCTGACCACAGCTTTGTTTTTTTCCCCCCTTTGTCCATAAGAGAAAATCCAAATGGAGTAGTTGCTGTATTTCAACAGGCTGAAGTTGAGTTTATTTAATTTATCCCGTTACCACACTTTACCAAATTCATATTGGGCACACACTTTGTGCAAAGTATTCAAGATAATTAAAAAGCATGAGAGAACTCTTGTTCTTACAGAATTCTGTGTGTTGGTCAAACCTTTTCACCATAATGCAATACGCAGTGATAAAGTGCTATTACAAAGTAGAAGGCTGGGCCGGGCATGGTGGCTCACGCCTGTAATCCCAGCACTCTGGGAGGCCGAGGTGGGCGGATCACTTGAGGTCAGGAGTTCGAGATCAACTCGAACTGGCCAACATGGTGAAACCCCATCTCTACTGAAATATATATATATAAAAAAGTTAGCCAGACGTGGTGGTGCATACTTGTAATCTCAGCTACTCGGGAGGCTGAGACAGGAGAATCACTTGAACTCGGGAGGCAGAGGTTGCAGTGAGCAAAGATCCAGCTGCTACAATACAGCCTGGGCAACAGAGCAAGACTTTATCTCAAAAAACTTAAAAAAAAAAAAAAAAAAAAAAAAAGTAGAAGGCCAGGTGCAGTGGCTCACGCCTGTAATCCCAACACTTTGGGAGCCTGAGGCAAGAGGATTGCTTGAGCTCAGGAATTCAAAACCAGCCTGGGCAACATAGCAAGATGCTCTTTACTAAAAATAAAACATTAAAAAATTAGCTAGGCATGGTAGCACATTCACGCCTGTAGTTCCAGCTACTTGGGAGGCTGAGGTGGGAGGATCACTTACTTGAGCCCAGGAGTTCGAGGCTGCGCCACTGCACTCCAGCCTGAGGGACAGAGAGAGATCCTGTCTCCAAAAATACACAAAAAGCAAAGTAGAAGGCATGTGCCCTGGGACACTGAGTCAGCTCGCAAATAAGTGCACTAGCCAAAACCTCAAGGAGAAGGTAGCATTTGAAGTGAGATTTAAAGGATGAACTGTATTTAAACATAGGACATGGGAAATAGTGTAAGTAAAGGAATTAGAATTCAAACCCACATTTAATTCCAAAGCTATGCTACCCCACCCCATAGTGTGGCTTGAACAGAGTACCTTACACAAAACAGAAGGAAAAAGACTGAGGCCATATCACAGAAGGCTTAGGATATCACACTAAAGAATATTCAGCAGATAAAAGCTAAGCAGAGTAATGAGACTCCAGTGAGATCAGAGCTGTTTAAATGCATGATTACATGGTACTTGCTGAGAGTATTTTCTGGTGGTACCAAAGTTTCTAACACAAGATCTTAAGTTACCTGTTGTATTCCCCTGTCTCTCTAATCAACCCTAGATGAGATCAGTATAATAGTATGCAGCTAACGCTATTAAGAAAATTAAAATATTTAATCTGTAACTGAAACCCGTAACTATATTGTCCACCAACTATGAGGCCTTTTGTCTTACTTTATACTTAATTAGTTGGTTTCATTCTAAATCATCTGCCAGTGACTGTCTGTTGAAGAACAAAGGACTGAATAAATATGTCAAGCTTCTTAAATGTAACTCACAAAATGGTAGCCAGAATTTATTATAAAAAGACCGTTGATTGCTTGGTAGTACTAACCGCTACAGCAAGAATATGCCTACTAACTACTTAGCTGCCCTAACCAAGTCTAGACAGATAAATTTCTCGATTTTGAAAATTGCTAATGGAAATTCTATAATTTTCCTTTGTAAATGGCCCTATCTTTAGTCAGATAATTCTTTTTGATGGTCACATTAAACCTCTCATTACAATATAAATCAATTGCCTATATATAAAATAACAGGTCAATCTATTGAAAAGTCAACCAGTGAAATTATGATCCATCCATTAACAAAATATTTAAGCAACTGGGTCATGAGTGGACTAACAATCACAGCTTAACAATCCCAGCAACCCTAAACTAAGCAGAAAGAGGCAAAGCTAGGGGAAAAAGTCAAACTGCGGCAAAAAAGGCAGGATGTGACAAACCAGGTACAGAAGAGCGATGAGAATAAAAGCCAGCCATATTTTTAATACTTCTGGCATCATTCATCTATCCACAGATCCACAGTAGCCCTGAAGGATTTAGGAGGTGAGAGAACGCTCAAAGTATGACACTCCCAGGACCCACAAAAACCAAACCCATTACCACCAAAGAGTCCTTAAAGCAAAAAGAAGAAACTTGGGCCCAGAGAAGAGAAGATGAAAAGAGATTTTCTAGGTTACCTGGAAAGCCAAAGGCAGAGTTTAGTGCAACCTATTTTCACAACATCAGGCAATAAGTCACTCTTGACCTAGGACATTTTTAAGACTTTAATCCTTTCAAACATCCTATGGTATCCTCACATTCACTGAGAAAACTAAGTCTTGAGAGAAGTTAAGTGATTTCCTCCTACTCCTCGCAGTATTTCCCAAACTCTCTTGGATCCAAACTTTATGGAAATGTTCATACAGACGTGTTAAACGAATTCAAACAATCAGAGGCAATAAGGAAAGATTTCATAAGGGAGATTAAGTTGTGAACAAGGATCTTAATGGATACTTAGGATTCTGCTGGTAAAGGAGAAACATTCCAAACGAAAGGCACTAGGAAGAAATAAATGCCCAAGATAGATATTTGAAGGACAGTGAAGAGACACATAAAGCAGAAGAAAGGCCGGGCGCAGTGGCTCACGCCTGTAATCCCAGCACTTTGGGAGGCCAAGTCAGGTGGATCAGCTGAGGTTGGGAGTTCGAGACCAGCCTGACCAAAATGGAGAAATCCTGTCTCTACTAAAAATACAAAATTAGCTGGGTGTGGTGGCACATGCCTGTAATCCCAGCTACTCAGGAGGCTGAGGCAGGAGAATCGCTTGAACCTGGGAGGAGGAGTTTGAGGTGAGCCAAGACCGCGCCATTGCACTCCAGCCTGGGCAACAAGAGCAAAATTCCGTCTCAAAAAAAAAAAAAAAAAAAAAAAGGCAGAAGAATTATGTTAATAGGGTAGTAATGAGAAACAGAGCTGGAAAAAATGGGAAGCAAATTGTAGCAAGCCTTGAATGTCTGGCTCAGTTTTTACAAAATTCTGCTGAAGTTATAAGGTCCCAAAAATGACTCCCTCTTATACGCATGCTGCCAAGACCCATGAGTCAGGTAAATAAACTTACACAGATTTCATTTCCTTCACAAAGACCTCTTTTTCTTGGAGGTGTCCAACAGCTAGGTTCCTGAGCTAGAAATTTCAAATCTACAGATAATTCATTTCAAACAGTGAATAAGAATCAAAAGGAAAATGAGAAAATAGACTAAATCAGAATGTGAGAACTAATTATTCCCTTGTAAAGCTTCCTTATGGCCTCTTTTCCATAAAATAAATGAGAAAAATGACTTACTAGCCCTATTTACAAGCCAAGAAATTTACATATGTTATCTCTAATACTGTAACAACCTTTCATAATAGGAATTATTCCTATTTCACAGATGAAGAAATTGAGGCTCAGAGAAGAACAAAAACTTGCCTAAAATCATTTAGCCTGCAACAGCAGGATTGATATTTAAAACTAAAGCCAAGGAGGGTGCGTGCATGTGTGTGTGTGTCTGTGTGTGTCTGTGTCTGTTGTGGGGTGCAGGGGCGTCTGTCTGTCTGTCTATAGAGAAATTGCCACAAAACAGCTTTATATAGAAGCTACAGTTCAAAAAAATAAAAGCCAATGAACCTAAACCTTAGGACATGCAGAAAGCAGCACAATTTCTCTTCATACATGAAGAGCTTTCTCGCCCAAACATGCTTGCCACCAAGCATCTGGAGAAGGCTGTAGCCAAGCACGAAGCCACTACAAACCTGCAAATCTTCTTTGAAGGAACCACCAGGCCTCAGCAGAGAGGCAAATGCCTGTTTTCATAGTTGCTTTCATAAAATAGTTATTCAGAGTTTATGCAAACTTAGCAAATATAGATGAAAACAATTCTGTTTTCTTTTATTGGAGAAGGAAGAAGATACATATTACAAAACCTCATAACTGAGAACAAATATTTGCAAATTGTAAATCTGACAAAGAACTTGTACCCAGAATATATAAAGACTTCGTACAACTCAGTAAGAAGAAAAACCAAATAAAAAGTGGGCAAAAGACCTGAAAAGACATCTCACCAAAGCAAACATCAGTGGCTGATAAGCACATGAAAAGGTACCTACTTAATTATTAGGGAAATGCAAATTAAACCACAATGAGCTGTTACCATACACTCATTATAACAAAAAAGTTAGATAAAACCAAGCCACTTTGGAAAACAGTCTGCAGTTTCTTTAAGTTATGCATGAGGCTGGCCATGTTGTCTCAAGCTGGTAATACCAGCTACTCAGGGAGGCTGAGACAGGAGGATCACTTGAGGCAGGAGTTCAAAGCTAAATTGAACTATGATTGCACCACTGCACTCCAGCATTGGCGACCTCATTTCTCTTTTATTATGATTATTATTATTTTATTTTATTTATTTTATTTTTGTATTTCTAGTAGAGATGGGGTTTCACTGGGTTAACCAGGCTGGTCTCAAACTCCTGACCTCAAGTGATCCACCCACCTCAGCCTCCCAAAGTGCTGGGATTACAGGCATGAGCCACCGCACTGGCTTATTTCTCTTAAAAAGAAGAAATTATGCATGAGATTACCATTGCCTCAGTAATTCCACTCCTAGAAATCTACCCAAGAGAAATTAAAGTATGTCAACACACAGATTTGCAGGTAATTCTTCATATCAGCACTATTCATAATAGCCAAATTGGAAGCAATACAAATATCTACCAACTGGTAAACAAATAAACAAAAGGTGAAACATCCCTACAATGAAATATTATTTAGCAAAAAAAAAAAAAAAAAAAAGATACAGTGATACATACTACAACCTGGATGAACCTCAAAAACATTATACTAATTGTAAGAAATCTCATGCCAAAGACTACATATATCATATAATTCCATTTATATAAAATGTCCAAAAGAGACAATTTTTTTTTTTTTTTTTTTGAGACATGGTCTCGCTGTGTTGCCCACGCTGGTCTTGAACTCCTGGGCTCAAAAGATCCTCCTGCCTCGGCCTCCCAAAGTACTGGGATACAGGCATGAGCTACCGTGTCCAGCACAAAAGAGGCAATTTTATAAAGTCAGAAAGCAGAGAAGTGGTTGGCTAGGGGAGAGAGGGAGGACTGGAGAGGGAGCAGGGAATGACTGCAAAAGAATTTGAAAGAATTTGGGGAATGAGGGAAATGTACTAAAACTGGACTGTGACACAACTCTACATGTTTACTAAATATCACTGAACAAGTCACTTACATTGAGCAAATTTTAGGTATAGAAATGACATCTTAGTAGAACTTTTTTTTTTTTTTGAGACAGAGTCTTACTCTGTCGCCCAGGCTGGAGTGCAGTGGCATAATCTCAGCTCACTGCAACCTCCGCCTCCTGGGTTCAAGCGATTCTTGTGCCTCAGCTCCCAAGTAGCTGGGATTACAGGCACCCACCACCACGCCCCACTAATTTTTGTATTTTTAGTAGAGATAGGGTTTCCCCATGTTGGCCAGGCTGGTTTCGAGCTCCAGGCCTCAGGTGATTCCCCCGCCGCAGTCTCCCAAAGTGCTGGGATTACAGGCGTAAGCCACTGCGCTGGCCATAGAGCTTTCTAAAAAGCAATTGCCAAATACATATTTATATTTATTTTCTCTACATAGTAACTCCAAGGGAAACAAATATGTAAGAAAGGCAAAGCAATAATATTTTGTTTGGATATAAAATATTTAAAGTCATAATAATATAATTATTATATATTCACAAATCAATAAATATTGATTTGACCCAAAAAATGGCTTTATTAGAAGGAAAGAGGTCTATAAAACTGCTAATTTCTGGCCAGGCACAGTGGCTCATACCTGTAATCCCAGCACTTTGGGAGGCTGAAGCAGGCGGATCACTTGAGGTCAGGAGTTCGAGATCAGCCTGGCCAACACAGAGGAACCCCATCTCTACTAAAAATATAAAAAGTAGTCGGGTTTGGTGGCGTGCACGTGTAATGCCAGCTACAGATGAGGCTGAGGCACAAGAATCACTTGTACCCGGGAGGCGGAGGTTGCAGTAAGCCGAGATGACACACCTGCATTCCAGCCTGGGCAACACAAGAAGACCTTGTCTCAAAAAATAAAAATAAAATAAAACTGCTAATTTCTCATCTTCAACAGTAGGAAGCCAAAGAATAGTGCCAAAATTTGGACAAATCATGAAACAGCAGAATAAGCATATTACTTAGCATGGCAGTGAGCAGCAGAAGAAATAAAATGGTCTTTCCCGGAGTGAAAAGATTTTTAACTGTTTGAAGAATGAAATGATCTAAAATGTAATAGTAAAGCTGATTACATGGATTGAGAAAAGTGCTACAAGAACACTAGACACTACAGCATATACCAGACCTTCATCCACTAGAGGGTGTAAGGACACCACCACAGAAGGACCTAAACTATTGATGGGTGACCTGAGGTCAGATGTTGGACAGAAGCAACAGTTTGAAAAAGCTTTGCACAAAGGCTGAAAGTGGGGTTCTAGACAATCTAACAGGGGGGAAAAAAAACAATTTCACACTTCCTGTAATTTAAGAGCAAAGCAAAAGCATGTTTAGTTTAAAAAAAAAAAAAAAGAGGATCAGAAAGAAAATTATTATAGATTGCTAGATACAGAAGGGGTAACATTTTACATCTGAACCATTTTAATTCAGTCTCCAGCTGGGGGGCCTTAGAGCTTGGGTGGAGAGATGGAAAGTAGGGGAGTGACTGCTAAAAGGTATGGGGTTTCTTGTGTCCGGGCATGGAAGCTTACGGCTGTAATCCCAGCACTTTGGGAGGTTGAGGCGGGTGGAGTGCATAAACTCAGGAGTTCAAGACCAACCTGGGCAACATGGTGAAACCCCATCTCTACCAAAAATACAAAAACTAGCTGGGCATGGAGGTGCACACCTGCGGTCTCAGCTACTCAGAAGGCTGAGGTAGGAGAATCACATGAGCCTGGGAGGCGGTAGTTGCAACGAGCAGAGATCACGCCACTGCACTGCAGCCTAGGTGACAAAGTGAGACTCCATCTCAAAAAAATAAAGGTATGAGGTTTAAGGTTGCATTTTTAAGGACTGTAAGTATTAGAATAATGTTTTTCAAACAGGTTGCAATCCATTAGTGGGTCCAGGAAAAATCCAGCAGAAATCAATTTTGGTCAATCGTTAGTCACAATCGACAATTTTTTGAAGGGGACAGAAAATATCACAGTACTTAGAACATGGTTAAGATAGGCAGCATTTGGTAAGACTAATTCTAAGTTATAGTCAACATATATGTATGTGTGTATACTGGGTCATGACATAAAAGCAACTGCCTTTTTTTAAGCTCAAAAGCACTAAGCTAGAACCTGAACACTCTTACCATGTCCTCCATTCCACCAACTATCCCGGAGGGAAGAAAAGTAGTCATCATTTCTTCAACCAAGCCAAATGAGCACTACAGAAGATGCATCTGCTGTTGTCCACGGCTCCCAATAAAAAAAAAGCCTTGAAAATTCATTGCAAAAATTTGACTAAAATAAAGTTCATTTTCTACCCATGAAAAAAATGGTTAGAAAAAAGAAAAAAAAATCTTGAGTAAAGAAAATACTTATTAAGAAAAAAAACCCTTAGGTCATTTTAAATTTACCCTCTATATTAAAAGTAAGGCTGCCACTCTGAATTTAAATCTATAATTGTCTATATTTGTCAACTTAAGCATCTCCTTTGATGTTCCCACTTGTTTCTGCTAATCAATGGGACATTGTGTCTTTCAACAGAATTTTAGAAAATTGAAGAAAAAAATATAGTTTTGAGAAGTCATTGACAAGCATTTTAAACATCAAAGAATGGGCCCAGCGTGGTGGCTCCCATCTGTAATTCCAGCACTTTGGAAGGCTGAGGTGAGCGGATCACCTGAGGTCAGGAGTTTGAGATCAGCCTGGCCAACATGGCAAAACGCTGTCTCTACTAAAAATACAAAAATTAGCCAGGCTTGGTGGCACACGTCTGTAATCCCAGCTACTGAGGAGGCTGAGGCAGAAGAATCACTTGAACCCGGGAGGCAGATGTTGCAGTGAGCCAAGATCGCGCCACTTCATTCCAGCCTGGGCGACAAGTCTCAAAAAAATTGACAACATGACATTTTTCTTTGTATTTAAAATATGAAAAGATAAATTTTAGATCGTAAGCTATTTTAACAAACAAGATAGAAAACTTGACAGAAATAAGTTATTCAAGAACTTTCAGGTCATATGAAGACTTCATGCTCCCACATTCTCCAAAGATTCCAGAATATCTTATCTTGTCACACCAGCAAAAGAACACTTATATTCAGAGAGACACTGACAGACAAATACAAAAGGGAAATACAAGACATGGAGGCTGAAAATCGGGGTTCAAGTCCAATTCTTTACTTACTACCTATATAAGTAAGACTAGGAGATTCATTTGACAGTCTCTGTGCTTTGGCATTCTTTTATCTATAAAATAGGGATAATAAAGCCCAACCCACCTAGCTGAACTATTGTGAAGATCAAAACTGGAAATACACAGGAGTGTTTTGTAAACTGTAAAGTACTTAGCAGATATTAGTTGGGTTTTTTGTGTATCACAAATATATACATTTGTATTCATCAATTAATAAACAAAATAGTACACTATAGCTTAAATAATTTTTAATGATGAAATAATGAAAGTTTTCAACACTTAGTTTTGCAAGTATCCCACTGCTGAACATCTCTTACTTGGTTAGGCCACCCCAGTGAAACAAAACAAATTATCTCTAGTTTGTGTGTATCTGCTCTAATCCTCTTCCCTACCCATCCCCCAAACTGAGTTGACTCTAAAACAATAAAACAAAATTTAGTCAAGTAACCACTAAGGAGATACAAAATTGATGAAACAAAAGTAAGTCTTCCCTATGGTTGATTAAAGTATAAGCCTCTTTTAATCAATTAACTTGTTAAATTAACTAATGTTCTCCAGTTCCCAAGTCTAATAAAGGGACGCTTTTAACAGTCTTAGACCACCTAAAACTAGTAAACAACTCTCTCCTATTTGCCCCCAAGCCCTTTCTTCTCCCAGTAGCTGAGTTGTATGCTTACCAAAAATCACTTGTGTTTATTCACTGCCAGTTTATAGAAGTCGTAAGTTCTTATAATTATATAATTAAATGTTATATATATATACACATCAGTGAAATAAATTAGAAAAGTTTCCGTGAGAACAACTCTAATGTGAATGCTTTGTGAAAAATAAGTCAAGACACTGAAAACTTTTGCTCAAATTAGATGTGGGCAGGACAACTGTAAAAGACTGGGCAAGAAGGGGGAATCATACAAATCTAAATAGACAGTTTCACCCAAATTGCTCTGAATGTCATTAAGACCGTGTTCCTCTTTAAAAAAAAAAACAAATTAGAACTCACAGATGATGCTCTGGGAGCATAGTTTATGCAAAAAATTCAAGGAGTATTTCAATCACATCTATATATAAGGACCTTGACCTCATATCAGGAAACTAAAGAGTAAACATATATTTGTTTAAATTAAAAATGCTCTATATTAAAATAAAAGTTTAAAATATTTCCCCACTTCAACCAATTGTTTAGATTAACCCATGGCCTACTACTTCTGATCACATTGGTTAAGAAAACACTGACTGTATTTCTTCAATTAGAGAAGGATGGCCATACATCCCAGTTTACCTGGGACTGTTTGAAACTAATTATTGGCATCACTTTTTATTTTCAAAAGTGCCCAGACTTGAATGCTAAAGTTTATATGGTCACCTTATTTATAACAGACAAAGTTGTTGCACCAAGAGCGAGCGAGGGGCCAGCCTTAGGACCCCTATCACTTTCTAGGAAACCCCTGAGAGCCATCCCATATAAATAATCTTAGCAAAAACAGTAGGCCTGCTGTGCAGAACAAGGCCCTCTTCTAATCAGATTGCTGCTCTTAAGCTCTTCTTATATAAAAACCCTAGAGCTGATGCACATAAGTATTCTCCCGCTTTAAAAATACTGTAAATCCATAAAACATTCTAGCCTTAATCAAGGACTGGGAACACACCTAAGCACAGGCGCTAATCACAGTCAACTAGGAATCTAAACTACTACATTGTATCATCAATCTAAAATCCTGCCTGGATTTATTTATTCATTTATTTTTGAGACAGGGTCTTGTTCTGTCGCCCAGGCTGGAGTGCAGTGGCACAATCATAGCTCACCGTCGCCTCAATCTCCCAGGCTCCAGCAATCTTCCCACCTCAGCCTTCCGAGTAGCTGGGACTACAGGCACACACCACCACACCCGGCTGATTTTTTTTATTTTTAGTAGAGACAAGGTCTTGCTATGTTGCCCAGGCTGGTCTCCAACTTCTGAGCTCAAACAATCCTCCTGCCTTGGCCTCCCAAAGTGCTGGGATTATAGATGTAAGCCACGGCACTTGGTCCTGCATGGCCTTAAGGTAAAATTTCTCACTTTTCTGAACTAGTTTTCACTTATGTAAAACTGGAACAATGCTTGTCTCCTCCACTTCCATAGAGAAACCACATTAGAAAGTATAGGGAAATGCTTAGAGTGCTTTATAAAAGCAATGGATTGTCATCCCATAAAGCTTCTTAATAGATCAAGAAAGGCTGAGGTGACCTTGCATAAACATGCAAGAGGTGGCGGGTGGTTTTCCCTGCTCCTTTCCTTCAGGTTTTTAACTCAAATGTGCTATTGGGACTGTATGTAACATGATAAAAGAATCACTAAAAAAGTGAAATGCTGGTGGTACACTTGGTGCTAACAAACTTGGTAGTAATAATCTTTAATCAGGAGTCACGGACTTCTACATCTGTGGTTGAGCTTGAAAAAGTCTATGAAGCCCCCACATGGTAAATAAAATAATGTAAATGAGTGAATGGGCACATTCACACATGACCACATTTTCCTATGGTCAATCAATAATTCTCCAGTACAGAGAAAAGGACCCTCAGACAGAAGGGAAATTTCAGTTCTTATTTAGCTACTTACTTGAATTGTTGCCTTGGATAAGTCACTTTACCTCTGTGTGCTTCAATTTCTTTATCTTTCCAAATGGAATATTTGCCTCATCTACTTCAAAAAGGGTGGTTGGGAGAATAAGATGAGAAAATAAAATGAAAGTGATCCACAACAATCAAAAGAGTTACCTCTTTTTAAATCACCATTCAGCCACTGATAAGAATCTTGTCTGCAGATGGTTCTCATCTATTTAGGAAGGAACAGAGAAAGAATAAGGAAAGCAAACAGGCCGGGTATGGTGGCACACACCTGTGGTCCCAGCTACTCAGGAGGCTGAGGTGGGAAAATCACTTGCACCCTAGGGGTCAAGGCTGCAGTGAGCCACGTTCATGTCACTGCACTCCAGTATGGGCGACAGAGCAAGACCCTGTCTCAAAAACCAAACCAAACCAAAAAAACAACCACCACAACAACAAGAAAAAAAAAAAGGGAAAGCAAATAAAGGCATAATTAAAATTCACCTTCACCCCATTCCCCAGTTCCTTGATTTGCTGAGCCACAACCATGCTGAGGAGACGTAAAGATCACAAGTTCCATTTCCGCCAGCTCAGACTCTTCAGCGACCAGTGTTTCACGCTGATAAATGCCTCCCAAATCCCAAAACACAAAAGTGAGAGTTCACAAGGTTAGGCGCATTAATTAGCAGTACTCATTTGGATTCTGTATTCATCAAATACAACAAGCAGCTATTCAATATTTGCCTATTTGCACACTCTAAGATCTCTAATTCAAAGATCCAACCAGAGTACAAATTAAAGCCCAAGAAAATAAACTAAAATAAACCTGTCACCATCAGAATGTGCCTCAAAGTAAATTAGCAGCTTTAAACCATCGCAAAGGGTCTGTAACAGGCCTGCGGCAGAGACAGCATGAGTAATGAATGTGCAGGTTACAGAAGTGGGCCCCTACTGCAAAAGAAAGAAAAAGTAGGTACAATCAAAGAGACTACTTTTTTAGGCTTTAATAAATTCCTATTAACTCCTTTTGCTTAGCTCCTTATTGATCTGTAATCCCCCCAAGAAGAATACAGTACCCTTTCAGTCTTCTAAACTCAGTAAGTCTATTTCCATACTTTACATCAATTAGCTTTACCTTCCTAAATCCAGAATAAGCAACATTTTATAAATAATAAAGTAACTGCATTAGTTTGCAAGACTAGATTAAGAGACTAACCATGACCCCTTTATTACATGTCCTAGGTGAAAAGCACAGGATGAAACAGAAACTGTCACTGCTTTTAAAGCAGCCCATAGGACTGCAGTTCTCAACCGCACTACATAGCAGAATCACCTTTGGGATTTTTAAACATTTGAATGGGTAAGCCCAATCTTACACTTACCCAATCAGAATCTCTGTGGGGTGGATCTCCAGGTATGAGAATGTTTTTCTGATACATGACTAAGACATAAAAGTACTATCAAAGGGCATAAGTTTCCCAGCTTAGAGAAGCTCTAGGACAGACACAAACCAGAAAGAAAAACAAATAAATCTTTACATTCTCTTTAGATTTGGGGTAAATGGCCCTATCTTTTACCAAAAGCTTCCATCTTCAATATCAACAGTGATGAACTCAGTGGGGGATGAATACAGAGCTAACAACACTTCTTCTCTCCATGCCTTATCTGGGGCCACTCTGACATCAACTCAGCACCAAAAGTGCAAGAATTGGACAAATACTCTCAAATCTGAAAGGCCTGCAAATAGGTGACTATTGATTATCAACCATCCTAGTTTTTGTTTTTTTGTAGTTGTTGTTTTTGTTTAGTTTATGTTTTGTTTTTGAGACAAAGCCTCGCCCTGTCACTCAGGCTGGAATGCAATGGTGCGGTCTCAGCTCACTGCAACCTCTACCTCCCCAGTTCAAGCAATTCTCCTGCCTCAGCCTCCTGAGTAGCCAGGACTACAGATGTGTACCACCACACCCAGCTAATTTTTGTATTTTTAGTAGAGACGGGGTTTCACTATGTTGGCCAGGCTGGTCTCGAACTCCTGACCTCATGATCCACCCACCTTGGCCTCCCAAAGTGCTGGGATTACACGCATGAGCCACCGCACCCAGCCGACCATCCTAGTTTTTAAGATCCGCTTCAGGAGCTCTGATGAGATTCAATGAACTTCTGGAAAGGACACTATGAACTCTCATTTAGCACTATAACTCATATCCCTTGGACAAGTATAACAATGGTAGCTTTTTTTGACAACCCTGTAAGGAATAACAGCATTCCAAGATATTTCTAGGAGCTACCCTTTCAAATCTCCTGAAGAACGTCAATATTCCCAAACATCAAAGATACAAATTTCTTTCAGAGGCGAGGTGATTTAAGCCACACCATTTCTCTAAGAGGAAGCCTTACCTGTTCTTTTATCCTAACTCTGCTTCAACATCATGTGCTCAAGTATTCAAACAACAAAAAGATAGGGAAGGCATTTTATACACTTGCCTAAACCATACTGAGGGTGTCTCATAGGAAGCAATTCTGCTCTGACCCATAATAGGGCCTGGGCTTTTCCAGTCATCCTCCCATCTAACAAAGAAAGGCAGCAGAAACTTCGCTTTCTCAAGCAAGCTTTCCCTGATTAAAACCATAAGGCTGAGTTCCCCCAGGGAGGAGAATGGAATTTTCTTGCTACAGATCATTACAAGGACTCAAAAACTCTGTGCAGGCAGGGGCTAACTGGCAGGTAATAAAGAGACAAGTCCAGCATTCAGAATTATGAGGCACTGAGAAAACCAGGTCAAAAAATTATTATGTAGCCTGTAGAAGAAAATACAAAAGCAATCATGACTGTGCTTGAGTGATTATTTTCTCTTATAATATCCACAATTTTAATAACATACTTATAGAATTTTAAAATATGCTAAAATTTACATCTGTAAAAGTAAATTCACTGCTGAAACAAGCCACATTCCCTTTCAAAGTAAGTGATTTCAGGAAATGCTCTCTACCATAGCAACCCTTTGATGAAACACACCACACACATACATCATCTGGGTTACAATCAGCAGATACCAACCTGGCTGTCCCGCGCTGGGAATCCATGATAACCTGGAGTCAGAGGCTCGTTCTATGAGAAAGACAAGAAAAATATCAAACTATGAGATGAAAGAAAATGTTAAGCATAATCAAAATCATCCAAACTGATCAAATATAAATTCCTGTCCTGGTTCCTAAAATGTTCCATTAACTGTATTCCACCCTACCTAAGTGTATGTATCTCCACATTAAGCCTCTACACTGGTAAAAACAAAAAACAGTATTTGCTTAGGAGCACTATTCATAAAAACTATTTTCTTCCTTATGCAGCTAAATCTGTTTCCTTTCCAGTATCTCTTAGGCAGGGTGCTACTGCGACTGGCGTCAGAATTAATTCCTAACTTCATCATACACTGTGGGACTTCAGCATCCCCAGCCCCAACTCACAGTAAGCCACTAGCACCCCTAAACACTAGGATAACCAAAAACTTGTTGGTTTATTTCCAAATGTCCCCTGGATGGAAAGCGGACAAGTACCAACCCTGCTGAGAACTGCCTCTTAACCCACAAAAGTTTTAGGTCCTCGTCTCTGTCAGCCTGTTTCCCCTCAGTTTTTACTTTATTATTTATTTATTTTTTGTTTTATCCCCTCAGTTCTTTGAAATCTGGATGAAATTTGACCTCTGTTCAAGACGTCCTCTACTACTATATATCATCCTATGGACTCAAGTGACTCCTCCTAATATTTAGTATTTACTTAGCTTACTTGTGCAGCTTACTTTTTATGTTATTTATGATTCTAATTAATCTTATTTTTTAAAGGTATATCATGTTGAGTATCTGTCTCATCTTCACTTTAAACCACTAAGTCAAGATCCTTGAGGGCAAGAATGACAGCTAATAAAAGCTATGCAAACCCTAATTTAGTATAAGGTCATATAACATGAACACTCATTTCCAGCTTACCTGACCCATTCAATCATTCAGTTAATATATACTAATATTAATATTTTCCAAGCACTGTTAGTCGACTGATGGAGTAAAAAAGATGAATAAAAATAAGGCCCTTGCTTTCAAGGGAACTTTTAAATGAGGGAAGATTCATGTGCACACGAAGGAGTAAATGAGAACACACAGCGCTTTTGTAATTTTCAAAGTGCTCAACATTGCTACTTAGATATTCATCCTCTTCTTCCATTCATTGTACTTTCATTCCTACTAGCAGAACAGCGTAAAAGAAATTTTCATTGATAGGACTTTCCAATATAACAATAGAGTAAACTTTCCACTAATTGGTAGGTTGACTATATTCAGATATTTGATAGTCAAAAGCATGGAAGTCTGAAAACAACTTAAGCTTACTGCAGAGACCTTGTGTCTTGTTCATCATGGTTTCCCTGAGATCTAGCACAGTATCTAACACATGTAGACACCCAAAAGAATGTGTAATAAATAAATGGAGCTAAATAACCAGAAAATGTGTAGGAATTCAGACAGTTCTCCAAAAGAGATGTGCAAATGGCCAATAAGTACGTGAAGAGATGCTCAATGTCGTAAGTCATTATGCAAATCAAAACTACATTGAGATAAAACTCACACTCATCAGAATGGTTATAATCAAAACACCAGACAACAATAAGTATTGTCAAAGATGTGGAAAAATCAGAATTCTTCTACACTGCGGGTGGGAATGTAAAATGGTATAGCTGCTCTGGAAACAGTTGGATAGTCCTTCTATTAAACATAGAGTTATATGACCCAGCAATTCCACACCTGGGTATACAACTAAGAAAACTGAAAACATATGTCCGCACAAAATAATATACATGAATGTTCATAGCAGCATTATTTCATAATAACCAAACAGCAGAAAAAAACTAAAATGTCCGTTGATTGATGAATGGATAAATGAAGTATGGTACATCCATAGTGGAATATTATTCAGTAATTTTAAAAATAAAGTACAGATACAACACAGATGAATACTGAAAACACCATGCTAAAAACAGACACAAAAGGCCACAAATTATATAATTCGATTTGTATGAAATATCAAGAATAGGCAGATTATTCATAGAGACAGAAAATAAATTAGTGGTTCCAGGGACTAGCGGGAAGAAATGAGCAGTGACTGCTAATGGCTACCAGGTTTATCTGGCGGGGAGATGACAATGTTCTGGAATTAGGTTTCAGTGATGGATGCACACATCCATTATTATACTAAAAACCACTGAAACACTGAAAACACTCCATAAATGCAAGATTTATGGTCTGTGAATTATATCTCATTAAATCTGTTATTTCATAATAATAGTTATAGGCAATGTTGGCTATTTTTCATACTGATTTTTATAGGGGAGACATGTAGTTTAGATTTTAACAAAAGAACAAGGCTCCTTGCGAAATGCACAAGTCCCTTTTGTTTGTTCTGGATTCTATAAATTTACTTCCACACACCATTCTCTACAAATTTTAACAATGATGATGATAACCCCCCAGTTATTACGCACCTAATCAGTACAGTTCCAGCATGGTGGGAAAGAGGAAGAGATAGAGGCAAAAAGAATGAGATAATATAGCAGTATACAAAGATATATTTCCTATCACTGGGGAAACTGACAGAAGGTAAGTAACTGGCCCAATAACACATAGATATTGAATGGGAAATTCAAACTGCCAACCTGTGTCAGCTGGACTACAAAGCCCCTGTTCTTTCCATTTTTCCAGGTTCTCATCCCTACTAATGATTCCATATTATCCCCTTACAATAAACATTTCATGATTGTCTGAGAAGGGGATTGTCTGATTAAGAAAGTAATCAAAAACCCCAAAAGCATATTAACAGAAATCCATCACTCCCAGAGTACATCCCACATACGAACCATATTCCATAAAATCCTGGAATTCAACAATGCAAAAAAAGTCCTATAAGGAAAAGATCACATTCGTATAAGCCAGTATTGTCAAAAACTTCAATAGAAAAGCTGGTCATAACAGGTTGCACAGAGATGTGTCAGAGGAAATGGATTTACTCCTCCACCTGCCTTGGCACTCTTCTTTATTTCCTACCTCTCAGATAAGGCTATTTGGAACTCTCAAGCCCTCCTTGTATATATCTGTCTCTTACAAATGCATTAATTTTGCATGATTTTGAATTTTACAGACATGGATCCTATTGCAGGTATTCTTCAGTAATCTGGCATTTTTGCTCAATACTATGTAAGATTCATCTCCACTAGGGCACATAACTGTATTTTACTATGATTGCCATTTAGTATTCTCTTATAAACTATAAACATGTCAAATAAATTACTTATCTGTCCTATTTTCCTGTTAATGGATAATTGAATTGTTTCCACTTACGGTTTTTGTGCTCACACCATGCTGCCTATGAACATTCTTTTAGATTTGAGATACCATGTTTTACATATGAGATTAGCAAAAATGAAAACACCATAAATAGGCAAAAAGATGAGTCAATGGATACTCTCACACCTAATAGTAGGAATTTAAGTATACTGGGACCCTGTTATGGAAAGTAATTTGGCAGTACTATCAAAATATTGAATGCATATACCTTCCTGTAACTTCACATCTCTATCTAGACAAAGAAGCATGTGCAAAGATTTTCAAAACAGTGTTGTTTGCCATAGTGAAAAACTAGAAAAAAACCTCAGTTTCCATTAATAATAAGGTAATAGTGTTATCAATTATTGCAAAATTTCAACATCCCACCTGCAAGGTTTTTAAAATAAGGTAAAATCTTGATAAATGACCTCAGGTCATATTAAATGACAGCAGAACAGAACACTCAAGCAGAAATGGCTAGCTACACAGAAGGCTTGGGCAGGAGGATCACTCAAGCCCTGGAGTTTGAGACTAGCCTGGGCAACACAGCGACACCCCATCTCTTAAAAAAAAAAAAAAAAAGTAACTAAATGCATCGAAAATATAAAGAAGGATATACAACAAACTTCTAATAGTCGTTACCTCTAGGGAGAAGAATAAGATTTGTGGAAGGTTGAAAGGACATGTTTTACCCAAATTTTACATTGTGTAAAATTCACATATGACTTAGAATAAAGCTGTTGTCAGTGTTTCTTAATGCTTTATAACTTATAAAACCAACTATATATCTCACTCAGTCCTCACAATGCATAAAACAAGTTTTATAAATGTCATTTTACAGATGACAAAACTGAATTTCAGACACTTTAAGTGATTTTCTCATAATCAAATAACTAATGACGGTGGCTGAGATGCCTCCAGACTTAGGTCTTGATTCTATACCTAATACTTCTACTACTTCATGACAACTATTAGGCTGGTGCAAAATTAAAGTAATGGTAAAAACCGCAACTATTTTGTGCCATCCTAATAGTGGGAAAGATTTGCCTGGTCTGGTCAGGGATGATTATGATTATCTAACGATATGCAAGTCTGAGTTTTTAATCAGCATGAAAACAATAACTGGCATTTAGAGACAGAATTACGAGAAAAGCTACTGGGACAAGATGGAAATCAGATGTGTTAGAAGTCCAAAAAGAAAAGGTTTTAGCAGCAATATGTCTATAAGCAAGCATTATTGGCCTATTAAGTTAAGAATGAAAGAAACTGACTCTGTCTTGGCACAGAGACTGCTCAAAAATAAAAAGAAATACATAAGAAATAAAATACCAATCATAAGAATCTTTATTAACTAAGAGGTCAGCAATTAAAACCGTTTGGAAGCTTCTGGTTAGTGGACATGTGACAGTGCAACAGAAAAATCCTTAAGTAACTATCAAAAAAACCCCAACTGCTGGCCAGGTGCGGTGGCTCACACCTGTAATCCCAGCACTTGGCGAGGCCGAGGTGGGTGGATCATGAGGTCAGGAGATTGAGACCATCCTGGCTAACACAGTG
The DNA here is from genome assembly GCF_009828535.3 of Hylobates moloch. Lineage (NCBI taxonomy): Eukaryota > Metazoa > Chordata > Mammalia > Primates > Hylobatidae > Hylobates > Hylobates moloch. Next base: position 16,644,403 of record NW_026652294.1, on the reverse strand, counting down.
AAATCCTGTCTCTATTAAAAATACAAAAAATTAGCTGGGCGTGGTGGTGGACACCTGCAGTCCCAGCTACTCAGGAGGCTGAGGCAGGAGAATGGCGTGAACCCGGGAGGTAGAGCTTGCGGTGAGCTGAGATCGCGCCACTGCACTCCAGCCTGGGTGACAGAGCGAGACTCCGTCTCAAAAAAAAAAAAAAAAAACCCCAGCTGCCAATGGACTGTGAATGTACAGTGGATACTGACAGAAGTGATACACAGCAAGAAAAATAGCATCTGACTTTTATATTCTTCTTTGACTGCTTAGATGCTCCTATATGTACCTACATCTGCAAAATCTCTTTAAGCAGAAGAACCCTTCATTTATTCAGTAAGAGTGGATTGAACAACTGCTTTGAGAAACATAGTGCTGGTATTCTTGCCCTTGAGGAGCTGAGAGTCATAATAATTACAAGACAATGCGACTGATACCATAACTAAAGTCTATTAAAAATAACTACAGGACTTCAGAAGATCTTTTTAAAAGTGTGGGGGGGGATGGAGGTGAGTGATAACTTCAAACCTATTAGGACAAGACCTCCAGTACTATGTTGAATTGATACATGCTGAAAAGACAGTGATTTTTAAAGCCATTTTTCTAAATGCTTTCTGGAAGTTATCAATATCATTTCTGAATGATTAGTCAATGTATTTTCCCAGAAAGAATACTGGCAAAATTACAAGAAAATACTGGTGAAATTACCCAGAATATAGCACATACAGGAGAAAAAAGGTACTATTTTTTGTAGCATTTTAAAAATACAGCTAAGAGAGGTACAAAGAAAACTTAACAATACTGAAGCTCAAAAGCTCTGCTTTCCATACAGTTATACTTGTGATATAATATACTAGCCATAAACCCTAAGCAATAATCAATAAAACAATAACCAAAGTGAAGTTGCCCAGGAAGCTTAAGAAAGACATCATGCTGCCAATCAAAGTATTTCTTCCTGGCTTCTATCATTGCTGAGAGTTAGCTAGGAGCAGAGTGCAGAAAACTGGAAATACACAACAAAGTTAAACCAAGCAATGAAAAAAACAAATCTGGCCAGCTGCGGTGGCTCATGGCTGTAATCCCAGCACTTTGGGAGGCTGAGGCGGGAGGATCATTTGAGGTCAGGGATTTGAGACTAGCCTGGCCAACACAGTGAAAGCTCATCTATACCAAAATATAAAAAAATTAGCCAGTCTCAAGAAAAACAACAATAACAACAACAACAACAACAAATCCACAAAACCATCCCACTGCCTTTCTTTTGTGTCTAACAAAATGAAAGGGGAAGAATAATGAAAATGGAACAAAATGAATTCTTACCACTCTGCAATTTGGAAAGAAGAAAGCCAGATAAAGCAAAGGAAGATACGAAATGAAGCTGTCTTCTACAAATAACTTGGGTAATGGGCACAAGCTCAGATTTTTCACTGACTTACTCCCCAGATGAAAATGAATTTCACATCACCTTGCATGTATCTAATAACAGAAGGAAACAGACCACACTGACTAAAAAAAAGCAAATCTAGTTGCTCAGGATGTTTCACTATGTTATTTGCAGCAAGTTAAATGTTTTTCAAGTATTGAGCCTATTTTTGAATTGGGACATAAAAGGAATGCCACAGGAACAGAAGATGTAAAATCCCATATGCTGTTACATGCAAAAACTAATCCCAGCAACAAATCTCTCTGGCTTGAGAAAAAAATATAAACCTTTTTTTTGAGGGTCTCACATTGTCGCCCAGGCTGGACTGGAGTGCAGTGACATGAACATGGCTCATTGCAGCCTCGACCTCGCAGACCAAGCGATCCTCCTATTTCAGCCTCCTGAGTAGCTGGGACTACAGGCATGTGCCACCACACCCGGCTAATTTTGTTTTGTCTTTTGTAGGGACAAGGTCTCACTCTGTTGCACAGACTGGTCTCAAACTCCTGGCCTCAAGTCCTGCCTCAGCCTCCCAAAGTGCTGGGATTACGGGAATAAGCCACTGTGCCCGGCCTCAAGAAGAAAAATTGCTAAGCGACCACGGGGCGTCATTCTGCTTCCAAACCATAAGAGTTCGAAATACCTAGAGATAAGATGAAGACTTATAAGTGATATGAATCTGATAGTATCTAACACCATGGTCCCAACATGAGGTCCAACTGTTAACTAGTAAACTAAGCTTTCACTACAAAAAAAACTCATTCTACCTCCCTATCAAGACAACCAATGACAGTTCTTTGTTACATTCACTACTCCCTCCACATTTACCACCCCCCCCTTTTTTTTAATTAAAAATGACCTAGTATAAGCAGTATGTTTCATAGTAAAATCTGACACAGGATTTACTGGGTTCTTGAAGATTATCTTTGAAACAAACTAAAATTTCTTCAATAGTGGTCACAGGTGTCTAAGAAATAACCAATCAAACCCCTTTTCTTTACAGGTGAGGAAGCTGAGACTTAGAGAAGTGCCTTGCGCACAGTCATTCAAACTAGGTAGGTATGAAAGAGAATCCAGAATTTACAACTCCTGACTCTCAAATCATATAACTATTCACCTCAGACTCTACTAGTTATATTACAGATATATGTAACTCCTTTCATCATGCAATAGAAAGGTGGGACTGAACCTTGGGAGTTGAAGATATAGATTCAAATTCTAGCTGGGTCACTTTCTAACTATGTGACTCTAGTCAAAATCCTTAATATCTCTGACCCTAAATTTTCTCAACTGTGTAACAGATAATATCTACCACATAAAGTTGTGACATTCAATGAGATAATCAGGTGAAGCTTATCTGACACAATATGTAACATACAGGAGAAGCTCAAAAAGAATTCCTTCCCAACCCCCATGTCTATTCGTTGCAAATTATATAGTCTATGGGAATAAATCCCACAAAGTAGCACATTTCCAAATAACCAACCTTTAATTTTCTTAGCTTACTCTGCATCAGTTATTTAGGAATATGTGCTAAATGGCCATTCTGCCTCACTGTAAGGTGATCAAAACCTAGTGATATTGTAAACTGATTCTAGCATTCAAGAACAGAATGAATGAGAATACCTCTAAAGTGACCAAAGAAACTCTGCCTTTTGTGACATACACAGTCAAGGCCACATGACAATACGTTGGTCAACAACTGATTGCATAAACAATGGTAGGCCCATAAGATTATAATGAAGCTGGTCAAGCGCAGTGGCTCACATCTGTAATCCGAGCACTCTGGGAGGCAGAGGAGGATCACCCGAGGTCAGTGGTTCCAGACCAGCCTGGCCAACATGGCGAAACCCCATCTCTACTAAAAATACAAAATTAGCCAGGTGTGGTGGTGAGCACCTGTAATCCCAACTACTCGGGAGGCTAAGGGCACAAGAATCGCTTGAACCCAGGAAGCAGAGGCTGCAGTGAGCGGAGATTGTGCCACTGCACTCCAGCCTGGGCGACAGAGCAAAACTCTTCCCTGCCACAAAAAAAAAAAAAAAAAAAAAAAAAGATTATAATGAAGCTGAAAATCTCCTATCGCAGTGACATCATAACTGTCATGGCACAAAACATTACTTATGTGTCTGTGTGATGCTGGTGTAAACAAGCCTACTGTGCTGCGAGTCATATAAAAGTCTAGCACATACAATAATGTACAGTTCTCAGTGCTTGATGATAATAAATGGTTATTTTACTGGTTTATGTATTTACTATACCATACTTTTTTTCATTAGAGTGTGCTCCTTCTACTTATGTATAAAAAAAAAAAAAAAGTTAACTCAGGGAGTTTCTTCCTGAAGTGTTCCAGCACACGGCATTGTTATCATAGAAAATGACAGCTCCATGTGTGTTACTGGCCATTACCACCTTCCAGTGGGAAGGATGTGGAGGTGGAAAGCATACTGATGATTCTGTCCCTGTGGAGGCCTAGGCTAATATGTGTGCTTGTGTCTTAGCTTTCAACAAAAAAAGTGTAAAAAGTAAAAAAAAAAAAAAAAAAATCTTAATAAAAAACCTTATAGAATAAGAACACAAATAAAATATTTTTGTACAGCTATATAATGTGTTTATATTTTCAGCTAAGTGTTATTACAAAAGAATCAAAAAGTTAAAAAAAATTTAAAGTTTATAAAGTAAAAAAGTTACAGTAACTGCTAAGGCAAATTTGTTGTTAAAGAAAAATAATTTTGTAAAAATTTAGTGTAGCCTAAGTATTCAGTGTTGATAAAGTCAACAGTAGTGTACAGTAATGCCCGAAGCCTTCACATCCACTCACACTCACTCACTGACTCATCCACAGCAACTTCCAATTCTGCAGGCTGCATTCATAAGTGCCCTGTACCTGTGTATCATTTTTATCTTTTACACTGTATTTTTGCTGTACATGTTTAGATAAATTAGATACATGTTTCCATGTTTAGATACATTGTGTTACAATTGCCTAAAGTATTCCGTATAGTCACATGCTGTACAGATGTGCAACCTCGGAACAAAAGGCCTATCATACCGCCCAGATATGACAACATATGCTTCATACAGCTAGTCCACTCTGCTGTCATCAATTCCTGTTTGGCTAACACCCTCAGTTCTTTCAATTTCCTTTACCAATCCACTTTGTTCTTGCATTTAAAAAATAAAATAAAATTCAATCATGACAAAATTATATTTTGAAGTACATAAATAAGAAATAAAATTCTGGCCAGGCACAGTGACTCACTCTTATAATCTCAGCACTTTGGGAAGCCAAGGTGGGAAGAGGTCGAGACCAGCCTGGGCAACACAAGGAGACCCTGGGTCTATAAGAAATAATAAAAATTAGCCAGGTGTGGTGGCGCACACCTGTGGTCCCAGCTATTTGACAGGCTAAAGTGGGAGGATGGCTTGAGTCCAGGAGGTGGAAGCTGCAGTCAGCTGAGATTGTACCACAGCATTCTAGCCTGGGCAACAGAGTGAGACTGTCTCAAAAAAAATTTTTTTTAATTAAAATTTTAAAAATAAAGTTCCCCGTTAATCTATCTTTTCTAGTACTGAGGTTTAAGATCATACTATAAATATTCTTTAGGAGTTTCATCTTTTTTTAAAACTGTGGTTAAATATACACAAAGTTACCATTTTAGCCATTTTTCAGTATACACCTCTATAGCATTAAGTATATTTATATTGTTGTGCAACCACCTCCATCCATCTCCAGAACTTTCTGATCTTCCCCAACTGAAATGCTGCACCCAGTAAACACTAACTCCCCATTCCTCTCTCCCTCCATCCACTGCCAACCAGCATTCTACTTTGAGTCTCCATCAATGTGACTACTTTAAGTACCTCACGTGAATAGAGTCAAACAATATTTATTTGTGCTGTGACATAATCTCAGCTCACTACACTTATTTCACTTACCAGATCTTTATGGTTCATCCATATTGAAGCATGTGTCAGAATTTCCTTCTAAGTCCAAATAATATTACTGTGTTAAAATTATATGAAAACACAATTTTATGTGCATATCACTGTATTGTAGCCTACAATATGTGGTACATAAAAATCACATTTTGTCCATCCATTCATCTGTCAATGGACACTTGGGTTGCCTCCACCTTTTAACTATTGTGAATAAAGCTGCTATGAATATGGGTGTACAGATATCTATTCAAGTCCCTGCTTTCAATGTTTTTGGGTAAATATTCAGAAGCAGAACTGCTGGATCACTGGTAATTCTATGGTGTTTGCACAGTGACAATATTTAACTTTTTAAGGGACTGCCATACTGTTTTCCACAGCAGTGAACCATTTTAAATTTCCACCGGCAAAGCACGAGAGTTTCAATCTCTCCGTATTTACTTACACTTATTGTGTGTGTATTTTCATCCTAATGAGTGTGAAGTGTTATCTCATTGTTTTGATTTATATTTCCTTTATAACTTAGTGATGCTGAGCATCTTTTCATGTACTTTTCATCTTTTCATGTGCTTACTGACCATTTGTATACCTTCTTTGGAGAAACGTGTATTCAAGTCCCCTGCCCATTTTATAATTGGGCCATTTGCTTTTTTGTTGTTGAGTTGTAAAAGTTGTTTATATATTTTGGATATTAATCCCTTATCAGATATATTTTTGCAAATATTTTCTTCCATTAGTTGGTTGCCTTTTCACTCTGTTAATAGCATCCTTCAATGCATAAAAGTTTTTAATTTTGATAAAGTCTAATTTATGTTTTTTCTTTTGTTGCCTGTGATTTTGGTGTCATGTCTAAGAATCCACTGCCAAATCCAAGGTCATGAGGATTTACTCTGTTTTCTTCTAAGAGTTTTATAGTTTTAGCTCTTATGTTTAGGTCTTTGATCCATTTTGAGTTAATTTTGGTATTGATGTAAGGTCCAACTTCATTTTTTTTTTTTTTTGCATATGTCTTACTTATTTTGAGGTTCCTTAGATCTCTGTCCATCTGCCATCTTCTTCCTATTTTCTGAGGATTTATAATTAAACATCCTTTCCATCTATATATTGGTTATCAATTAATTGATTATCAGCTCCAAATTTACCCTTTTTGCCAGCTGTGTGAAAATGAACCTGGGCCCTTCAAATATTTTTCCTTTGCAAAGCATGCATGATGTCAAGCTTTATCCATAGAGGACACAGGAGATACATTGTAGGAGGAAAGCATTTCGCTTCCAGGTCCCATTGTGCTTGCCTAGCAGGTTCCTACAGGATAAGCAGTTTCCCTCCATCCTAGCTCCTACAATGGACAGCAGCCAGCAGCTAGTAGCTTCCCTCAGTAAACCTTTTCATGCTGTCATATGGCAGCAAAGTGCCTCTGGTGAGACAACTCCTTGTGAAGAGCTTTCCCCAAGTATCCTAGAGGGTAGTTTTTGGCAACTTCAAAAGGACAGATTTCCAGCAAGTTCTGCTGGTATAAGTCCATAGGGACTTACTTCTCTGCCATTCTGAGAGTCAAAGTCATGCCTTCTCCAACAAAGCCCCTCGGATTTCAGTCTCTCGGCCAGGGAGTGTTTGGTGGTATTGAGGGAGATGGCTCTTTGGGTATGATATCTCGGTCCCAGGGGTAGCTGCTTAGCTGCTATTATACTAATTCTATTTTATCACACATCAATCATATTATTACATTATATCTCATTATAGATACAGCAGATCTGTATCTGCTGTTAAGATCTGCTGTTATTTACAGTTTTCTTCCTACGAGCCAATTTCTCATTATTTCAATCTCCTCTTATGGTAAATAATTTTTTTTTTTTTTTTTTTTTTTTCTGGAGACGAAGTCTCACTCTGTTGCCCAGGCTGGAGTGCAGTGGTACGATCTCGGCTCACTGCAAGCTCCGCCTCCCGGGTTCATGCCATTCTCCTGCCTCAGCCTCCCAGGTAGCTGGGATTAGAGGTGCCCGCCACCACGCCCAGCTAAATTTTTTGTATTTTTAGTAGAGACGGGGTTTCAGCGTGTTAGCCAGGATGGTCTCAATCTCCTGACCTCGTGATCCACCTGCCTTGGCCTCCCAAAGTGCTGGGATTACTGCGTCCGGCTTTTTTTTTTTTTTTTTTTTTTGAGACGGCGGAGTTTTGCTCGTTGCCCAGACTGCAGTGCAGTGGTGTGATCTTGGCTCACTGCAACCTCCACCTCCCATGTTCAAGTGATTCTCCTGCCTCAGCCTCCTGAGTAGCTGGGATTACAGGCATGTGCCACCACACCCGGCTAATTTTGTATTTTTAGTAGAGACAGGGTTTCTCTATGTTGGTCAGGCTGGTCTTGAACTCCCAACCACAGGTGATCCATCCACCTTGGCCTCCCAAAGTGCTGGGATTACAGGCGTAAGCCACTGTGCCTGGCGGTAAATAATTCTTTATATTAAATCCCCTGTCCAAAGTACTGTGTAGTCTCTCTCTCCCGGCTGGACCTGGACTGATACAAGCAAGCTGAAAAAAATTGCTAACAGCTACTTACTATATATAAGACAGACATTATGCTTAGTGTTTTATAAACATTATCACTTTTAATTCTCACTAAAACCCTGTGATATATCACTTTATAGTAAGGAAACTGAGGCTCAGAAAAACTATATAATTTTCCCCCCGTATTACAAATCCAGGTCTGTCTTACATTAAAGTCCCTGCTGGCTTTCTACTATGGTGTTTATTTTTCTTCACACACCTAAGAACACATTTTTTAAAGAAACTGAACATCTATGTGCAAAAAGAATTAATGTAGCAGGTCTGACTGCTATCCTCAGAGAAAGCAGCTTGCAAGGTTGGCCTTAGCTGGTATCTGAGAACTGAAGATTTCACAAGGGTTCTATCCCCAGGACTAACCAGAGTGGCTCTTATCTGTTAATGCCTGCTTTCCTTCTGGGAGTCTGGAATTTTGATATGTGCTAGGGTTAGGATGCCTATGTGAACAGCCCCCTCCACCATCCCCAGCCAAAAAACCTCAGCACTAAGTCTGTAACAAGCTTCCCTGGTAGACAACACTGTCACAACTTACTGCTGGAGGAATCAAGCAAGTCCTGCGACTCCACTGCGAAAGGACTCTTGGAAGCTTGAGTCAGGTTTCCTCTGGACTTCACCGCATGCACCTTTTTTCTTTGCTGACATTGCTTTATAGCCTTTTACTAGTATAAAGCACAGCTTTAAGTATGACTACATCTGAGTACCGTAAGTCCTAGATAATTCACTGGACCTAGGGTAGTCTTGGAGACTCCCAAAAAACCCTATAATACACCAAGTACTTTGTTAAATGCTGAGGACACAAAGATGAATAAGGCCTTTGCCCTCAAGGAACTTTAGTCTATTTAAATTTCCATTCCTTCATTCCTCTGATCATCACTTCTTAGTCTGTTCACTACTTAAAATAGATTAGATTCATTTCCCTGAGCTAAATTTCATTCTTAGTGCTGAAGTGATGCTAAATAAATATTTAATAAGTCCATCAGCAAAATCTGAGATACAAAGCTCTAATAGACTCAAAGGCTACACATACTTTCTCTTTACTTTCCCTGTCTTATTGTGTTCTTCATTAAAAATAAATTGACAAATGCTTGTACATTGCTGGTGGGAATGTAAAATGGAGCAGCTGCTGTGAAAAGAGATTGGCAGTTCTTCAAAAAGTTAAATATAGAGCTACCATATGACCCAGCAATTCCACTCCTAGGTATATACCCAAAGAACTGGAAAACGGGTACTCAAAACCAATACTTGTACACAGATGTTCACAATAGCCAAAGGATGGGCTGGGCGTGGTGGCTCACACCTGTAATCCCAGCATTTTGGGAGGCCGTGGCGGGCAGATCACGAGGTCAGGAGATTGAGACCATCCTGGCTAACACGGTGAAACCCCATCTCTACTAAAAATACAAAAAATTAGCTGGGCATGGTGGCGGGTGCCTGTAGTTCCAGCTGCTCAGGAGGCTGAGGCAGGAGAATGGCATGAACCCGGGAGGCAGAGCTTGCAGTGAGCTGAGATCACACCACTGCACTCCAGCCTGGGCGACAGAGTGAGACTCTGTCTCAAACAAACAAACAAACAAAAAAAAGCCAAAGGATGGAAACCCAAACGTCCATTAAGGGATAAACAGATAAACAAATTGTGCTATATACACATAAAGGAGTATCATTCAGTTATAAAAAGGAATGAAGTACTGATATATGCTACAACATGGATAAACAATGAAAACACACAGTACTAAGTGAAAGAAGCCAGACATAAAAGGTCATATATTATATGACTCCATTTATATAAAATCTCCAGAATAGGTAAATTCATCAAAAGAGAAAGCAGATTGGTGGTTGCCAGCAGGGAAGGGGAAAGAGAGGATGATTGCTTAATGGATACGGGGTTCTTTTGAGGGTGATGTAAAAATGTAAGCTACATGGAGATAGTGGTTGTACAGCACTGTGAACGTACTAAATGCCACCAGATTGTTCACTTTTTTAAAAGGTTAATTTTATGTTACGTGAATTTAACCTCCATTAACATTTTTTTGAAAAGCAATGCAGTATACACCACAGTACAAATGAAGAAACTTCCTGTTGTTATTTAAGTACTTACAGCTTGAGATAAAATCATCAGTGACAGCAATAAATATAGATTCAAAAAAGTGCTATATCTCAATATATACTCTGGAAAACTGAAGATTCAAAGTGGTTCTAAGCAACAATACAGATACTGATGCAGTACAGCATATACACATTTTTTCCCAAAAAGATAAAATGTTTCTAAATTACATAAATAAATATTTTAAGTAGATATTTGCCTATTTCCTTGACATCCCTAAAAGCTTAATAGGTTAGCCCTTCCTTTCAATGGAAAAACAGCATAAAGCCTTATATTCATGGTTTCCTCCTATTCAGGCATATATAACACACACTATATATGTTTTTTTAAGTCTGGAAGGATATATCCCAAAATGTTTACAGTGGTCATATGTCTTGGTGTTGAATTTGGATTTATGAGTGATATATGTCTTTGTGGGGGGAGGAGGTTTCTTATCTGTATTTTCTAACTGTTCAACAAATGAACATGTATTATTAGTACTTAACTAGAAAAAAATGGAGATAATAACAACACCTACCTCAGGGATGCTGTGAAGATTAAATGAAACAATACACGTAAAGCTCTTAACACAGAATTCAGCATAAGTACACAACAATTGTCAAGTAGTATGGATGGTATTGTTTCTGTTTTTGTAAATACTCCTCAGGATTCAGGATGTATGCCTTATTATCTACGGCGAAAGCACTCATCTTAGTCCAGGCCTGGATCACTTCAAGCTTAAATTACTCTAACAATAGTCTCTTGGCTGGTCCAGCTAAGGGCTGGCCTCCATCCACCCCTGCCCAGCTTTCTTACCAGGGCCAGGGTTAACTACCTAAAACACCACTCATACCACTTCCATACTAATGGCCCTCCATTGCTTACATGATTCCACTCACACCACTTCCATACTAATGGCCCTCCATTGCTTACATGACTGCACTCACGCCACTTCCACACTAATGGCCCTCCATTGCTTACATGATTAGGTTCCAAATATCCCAAGCCTTGCCCCACTTGGTTATTCTCTTTTTCTTCTCATTTATTCCTTCAGCAAACATTTACTGAGGGACGTTTATGTGTCTGGAACTTGGTAGGAATGCAAAGGAAAATAAGCTAGGGATTCTTTTCTCAAAGAACTCACAGTCTAGTAAGGGAAAGAGGCATGTAAACAAATACAATATGAACCATGTAATAAAACGTAAATGTATGGCCCAGAGAGAACAAGTGTACATGGTTGATAATCAAGTGAGAAAGGCATAAAGAAATTACAAAGAGGAGAACTCACAGTAGGTAAGACTTGAATGGGGTTTGGAAGATGACCACAAATAGCTAATTTCCAGATAGAAACTTTACTCAATTTACTTCACACCTTAGCACATTCTCAAACATCAACTCAAGCAAAATTCAGCAAAATCCCACCTCCCTTCACAATGTAATCCTCTAACTCTAGCCCACTCTCTTTCAATTTGTGGGTCAAGATCCATTCATGACGTAAAGAACCAATTTAAGAGGTCTCAACCACTACTGAAATAAAAGATTAGAGAACTAGAGCTGCAATTCTCAAACTTTTTTGATTTCAGAATACCTTAACACTTTAAAAAATTACCAAAGACTCCAAAGAGCTTTTGCTTCTGTGGTTGTAACTACTGCGATTTGCCTACAAGAAACTAAAACTGAGTACTTTAAAAAATATGTTAATTCCTTTAAAAGTACCAAAAATAAACCAACCATTATGTTAGCCTAGAAAATATTTTATGAAAATGGTTTAGTTTGTAACTAAACCAGTGAGAATAGTATCATTATTTTACATTTCTACAAATATTTTTAACATCCAACTTAATAGAACAGTGGTCCCCAATCTTTTTGGCACAGGGACTGGTTTCATGGAAGACAATTTTTCCTTGGGGGTTGGGGTAGGGTGGGGATAGTTTCAAGATGAAACTGTTCCACCTCAAGTCATCAGGCATTAGATGGAACAGGCAACCTAGATCCCTTGCATGCACAGTTCACAGTAGGGTATGCACTCTTATGAGACTCTAATGCCGCCACTGATCTGATAGGAGGTGGCGCTCAGGAAGTAGTGCTTGCTGCTCACCTCCTGCCATGTGGCCTGGTTCCTAACAGGCCACAAGCCAGTACCAGACTGTGGCCTAGGGATTAGAGATGGAATGGAGGATGGCTGGATTCTCATACCTGCTTCTGCATTCAATCTGTTTCAATGTTATTCTGAAGTATAAGAAAGAAATTTGGCAGTCCACGGATATGTATCTTGAAAAGGCAAGGTATTTTAATAGACTTTTCACCTATCTCTAGTTATTCTTCTTTAATACTGTACCAAAGGTTTGTTGCAATGTGGCATGTGAAACCTTATCAATGAATTTTTTCATATTGTTAATATAAAAATTCATTGGTCTTGTACTTGGAATAGTTTTTTTTGCCTATGCATGATTTTGTAACATTATGTATTGTTCATTTATAAAATACAAGTTCACTAAGTTATAAAGATCTTCCAACTGTTGACACATCTCGTTATATAACATCAAAAAATTCACATTCACTAATATCACCACCAATCTCATCAGAAAAGTCTTTTAAGGGCCAGAGCTATCAAGCTCATAGGCCAGGATACAAGTTTTCCAAAACTCTAGTTTTTGCTTGAAAGTTCAAATTTTATCACTGACAACAAATATCACTTTTCCTTAAAACGACAGGCTCACTTCATTTTTTTTTTTTTTTTTTAAATTAAGACAGGGTCTTGCTCTGTTGCCCAGCCTGGAGTGCAATGGCACAATCTCAGCTCACTGCAACCTCCACCTCCTGGGTTCAAGCAATTCTCCCATCTCAGCCTCCCAGGTAGCTGGGACTACAGGCGCATGCCAGCACACCCGGCTAATTTTTGTATTTTTAGTAGAGACGAGGTTTCACCATGTTGGCCAGGATGGTCTCGATCTCTTGACCTCATGATCCCCCGCCTCGGCCTCCCAAAGTGCTGGGATTACAGGCGTGAGCCATTGTGCCTGGCCACCTCATTCATTTTTAATAAAACGTCTGAATACCATAGTCTATCAGCTGTTCTTTCAAATAAAAATGGCATCCCATGAAAAAAGTTCAGCTGGCAACTCAATCACAGAAGCAGTTTTCCTTTAGATAACTGTCATACTTAGTATGCAGCAGAAGTGCTTTATTTGTATTACCCATTTTGTCACAGAGATTATTAAAAAGATTCATAATCGAGGATGGAGAATTAGTAATAGTAATAATTTTTACTACTTCAGCAGGAACACTCTAAAGTGTAACTGGCTTTCTCCCCTTCTTTAACTGCAAGTGTTTTGTGGTGAAGAATATAATTACTCAGTCATCATTACATTCTTTGGTACAGGCAGTTTGTGGCATAATAAGCCCATGTCCTAGTTTTGGCCTGTCACAATAGCATGTGTAGTGAGGTATGGGGGAAAGTACAGTTATTAGAATCACACTGATCTATGTCTCTGGTAACCAACTAGCTCTATGGCTGTGAAAAGCTAATTCATCTCTCAGCCTCAAATTCTTCCATCTTTAAATGAGAATACTACCTACCTCATAGGATTGTTACAAGGATTGAGGTAATACATGCAATATCTTACACAGTGCCTGTTCCTTAATGGGGTGGCCCTGTTAACAATAATGATAATAAGAAACAGTATCTTAGTTGTATGTAACACTTCACCACATACCAACATACAGGCAGTTCTGACTAGTACAGGACCACAGATTACGAGGGGACCCACAGGGATCACCTAATTCTAATTCAGCTACTTTACTTGTACCCTCCTTACCTTGCAACCATATTCACATAGCACAGACTGACCTTACAGATAAGAAAACCAATGTACCACAAGGTTTTAAATGTCTTTCTCAAGGTTACAGAGCTAGTCTAAGACGCAGAAATTGGTGTCAAGCACATCCTCCTACTCATAACAATTCTGTTAGATAGATAACATCATTCTCTTTTGATTGATAAGGGAAATTCAGGTTCATTCCCTTGAGTTTCAAGTGACATGTCCAAGGTCATAAAAACAGGCCTGGAACCCAAGTCCTCTCATTTGGAGTTCTTCCTACCGTAACTTAGAAATATGTCTAAATATATGATTCACTCTGTGCAATCATTGATAATTATCTACATCTGGATCTGAATGGAATACCAGACTAACAGACACAATTATGTGAATACTCATTATGACTAAATATGCCAATTGATAACCACCAACAAATCAGTTTGTGTTGTGGTATTTCAATTTAAACTGGTGTTTCACTAAACTGAAGACTTCAAGCTTTGGCATTTAAAAAAACAAAAGATACCTCTTAACTAGCCTCAGAGTATAAAAGAAATACATTTCAAAGGATCATTTTGCAACATTCAAAAAAGTCCCTTTAAGACAGGCTATCTGAGTTGACTATCACAGTCTAAATTTAAATTAACAATTCTACCCCAAAAAAAGTCATTATAGACAAAATAATAAATTTTATTTTAATTGATAGATATTATTTCAATTTAGTTTTATAACACTCTCTTCACTCACATTGCTATTGAACATGATGTTTTTTTTTTTTTTTTTTTTTTTTTTGAGACGGAGTCTCACTCTGTCGCCCAGGCTGGAGTGCAGTGGCGCAATCTCGGCTCACTGCAAGCTCCGCCTCCCGGGTTCACGCCATTCTCCTGCCTCAGCCTCTCTGAGTAGCTGGGACTACAGGCGCCCGCCACCACGCCCGGCTAATTTTTTTGTATTTTTAGTAGAGACGGGGTTTCACCGTGGTCTCGATCTCCTGACCTCGTGATCCGCCCGCCTCGGCCTCCCAAAGTGCTGGGATTACAAGCGTGAGCCACCGCGCCCGGCCTGAACATGATGTTAAACCAGCTCTGTTGTTTATTAGAGGAACAACTTAGGACAAGTTACTCACCTTTCTGGGCCTCAATTTTATTTTCTGGTCTATAAAATATATGTGATCATGTCTACACCTTGCAAGGATATTAAGTTTAGGCATAAAGTATACAAAGCACCTGAAAGTATACCTACCCCATAGAGAAAAACTATGATTGCAACAATTTTTATTGTATGTTTTGAGTTCACAATCCTGCCTATCCCTAAGTCCATTAAGATCTGAGTAAAACTGGACTTTTCTATTTCCTCCTGCTGCTGTTGCTTCCAATGCCCTACTGGCTACAACTGCCAACTCTCTGACCTAGACTCTCTACCACCTACTTCTAGTGTCCTCAGAGCAAGTCCCTAAACTTCCTTTAATTGTATGAATTCCCTGGTCAGAAAGAAGATAATGCTCATTACTTACCAATTCAGTGATCTTCTGATAATTACCACGTTAATTCTCGCTTGGAACCAATCTAAAAAGACTTCAAACAACTTCAAACCTACCGAGGATTTTTTTTCTTGATGCCAAGTTTTAAAAACCAGGAATTTCATTTTTTTAAACAAATGGTCAACTATTAAGAATTCATAAAAGAGCTGCCTGTCATATCTTGTTATACTTCGATTCCTGTATCAACTCAATTACTCAACTCCTTTAGTTCTTCACCTTCTAGCCCTCTTAGATAATAGTCTCCATTAAGTAAAAGGCATTTTGCAGAAAGAGATAAACTATATATACATATATTTTATAAAGCTTAGTTTTCTGCAAGTACAATTAAATACTCAAGATAGCTGGGAGAAGGGCAAGAAGAGCCCACAGAGATGAGATGGTACTGAGACTCCACTGGTGGCCCTTTCTAAGGGACGAGAACTGCACTACAGATTTATCAATGAAAGGTTGAAGGCAAGGGAAAAGGAAAAGCCAGTAACATATGCAGGCACTGCAATGCGCTAGATAATTGATATACATTATTTCTGGGTATTATTTCCATGATCAGGTGAGGAGAGTCAGACTCAGAGAGATTAAATGACTGGATCCAGGCCAAATAGCTAGTAAACAGTAGAGCCAGAGCCATAATTACAACTGTTCTTTCTGTTACATGCTACGCAGCAGTTTAGTCCAGAAAAGCATTTATCTCTAGGCCAAGAAATAGGGAAGGTAAGTGTATGATCATCTACACACTGGCTTAGCCACACTGTTTCCCTTCCAGCAATGGGAAAAATTGAGAGATAATTCATCTTTAACCTGCGGTTATCACCCAATTATTCCCATTGGTAGAAGAAAAGCAGTGCTTCTCAAATGTTAGCATGCAGATAGGTCACTAGGTATCTTGTTAAAATGTAGATTCTGATTCAGTAGGTCTAGGGTGGCGTCTGAGATTTCTACATCTACCAGGAAATGAAGCTTCTAGTGCTGGGGCCATACTGTAAACAGATTATACTCAATAGTTCTCAATCTTGACTGATCATTTGATCTTGACTGAATCATTGAATAATCTAAAAACTACAGATTTCTCTCCTTGATTCAGTGGTGTCTGGAATGAGGTCCAGGTTGACTTCAATACAGTCATCCCTTGATGTCCATGGGGGACTGTTTTGAGGACCCCTCTCAGACACCAAAATCCACAGATGCTCAAGTCCCTGATGTA
Organism: Hylobates moloch; assembly: GCF_009828535.3. Lineage (NCBI taxonomy): Eukaryota > Metazoa > Chordata > Mammalia > Primates > Hylobatidae > Hylobates > Hylobates moloch. Next base: position 16,627,822 of record NW_026652294.1, on the reverse strand, counting down.
TAATAGCACAGTATTTACATATAACCTATGCATATCCTCCCAGAGACTTTAAATCATCTCTAGATTACTTATAATACCTAATACAGTGTAAATGCTACATAGTTATTTAGTATTTTTATTTGTATTATTTTTACTGTTGCATTGTTATTTTTTTTTCTGAATTATTTTCAATCCATGGTTGGTTGAATGCACAGATGTGGACCCCACAGATATGATAGGCCAACTGTACAGAACAGGGACTACTGAGCTATACTATCTCCAGGCACATTCTACCTCAGAATTCTGTAATTCAAAGAAGTGTATAATTATTAACGACAATAATCACAGCCAGCACTGACTGAGAACACACCAAATGTCTAACAGCTTTATATATTAGTTTACTTAGTCCTCAAACCACACTGTGAGGTTGGGACTCACAGCACTATCATTCCCATTTTACACATGAGGAAGCCAATGCACCAAGAGACTAACTTGTCCAAGGTCAGTGAGTGAATTGCAGAACAGGGGTTCAGACTTGAACCAACCCGATTCCAAAGAGTCTGTGCCCTCAGACACACCATCTAAAGCTGCTTCCCACATTACCCAATGGTAATGTCACTGATTTTAACAGACACACTTGAACAAATAAATCCAAATGGGTCACCTCAGAAGACGTCGCCCTGGGAAGGCTATGTTCTTATTCCTCAGATGCTACCATCATTCAAAACACGGCCACTGCTAAACTACATATTTAAAGAGCCCTTGATCTGAAAATGAAAATGCCTTCAGAGCCTAAACCCATGACTTTAAGTATCTTCAAATGGGGTAAAAGCTCACCATTTGAGCACAGATTTGACTTTTTGACACCACCACAAAATCAGGAAAAGCCAATTCGAAGAAACCTAGTGTCTTTCAAAAACCTAGGTAGGTATTTTTTTAAATAAAAAAATTCAGTGTTAGGTATTGAAAACGTTTTCCTCATCACTCATCTCTAAAGCTGATTCTGAATGAGAGTTCTTTATGTTTTGCGCAATGGTTGTATCACCAGCCAAGGTGACTATTTTGAAGGGCAATATTCATTTGGATGCACAGGTTCTGTTATATTTGTTTTTTTTAAAAAAAAGCAGCCTCTTAGTCATACCAAAAGAAACACATTTGCCCTTCACTATCAGCACAAACATGCATATGTTCAGAACAACTGTCTTAAAGCATGCAGTTTTCCTTTCTGCTGAAAAAGCAACTGCTTTGATATTCTTTTCAGATTATTTTTAAGCGTTTTATTTATATACACCCATCCATATAAAAAAATACCATCAGCAGGCATTAATGAAGCATTTAACTGCATGCAGCACCATAAAAGGTACTGTACAAAGGCAACTATATACTAAAATATGCACACAAATACCCTCACATACAAGGGATAAAGGCACACACAAATACTTCAGGGATACAACTATAAAAAGATATTACATTTCTACATCTAGATAAGCTCCTTTGTTAAATAAATGTCTTTTTTCAACAAAGAAAATATTCTGCAAATTCAGAATGATTTCCAGATTTTTTTTAAATCAGGCATTAATGCAGATCAGCACAATTCCACACGACCAACCTCTCTGCTTGAACTGGACTCCCCACACCTTACTGAAGCCACAATTCCCCTGCACAAACTCCCACTCCACCACCCCCAACACACCCAACTCCCCACCAACCTCACAGGGGTTCCTGGGCTGGTCCATGGAATCTGATGACATCACTCTCTCTTCCTTCCTGGAATTCTAAACCCTGCTGCTCTCCCCTTGCACACAGCTACCATCTCCATGGCAACCTCACCTCCTCCTGCTTCCCTATTGGCTTCATGGAGCAGGATACACAAAAAGGTTTTCCGTTCTCCCCACACCACCCGCCCCAAAAAGACGATGCTTTCAACAGGAACCTGAGCTAAATTTAGCTACTTGGGATTCAGAGTCCTATGACTAAGAAAACACAGAGAAATGTCCTCCTTCCAACATTGTACCCTCCTGTCAACCCCACCCAAAAGTGGCTGTTTCACCTCCTCCTCTCTGGCCTCCAACCCAAAAGCAAGTAGTGATATCTGCTGAGCATTCAAAACAACCAAGCCACCTGCCTCACATATAAGATTGGCAGAGAGAAAATTCTCACGTTCACCTCCTCCCAACAGGAGAATTTTTAAAAAGAGAACAAAAAACTATGCAAAAAAACAGTTGTGCCATTTCAGCTGAACATCACAGTGTTCTGCTGTTTCCTTCCATCCTAAGCCAAGGATTGGGAACTCCACGCCTCAAGGCAGAAAAGTCTTTAACCTCTTAGAAGACGGAATTCTCCTGCTATTTCCTTGATATGATTTCCTCCATCACAGGAAGAACAAATGGGGAGGAGAATTAGGTAAAAAGACTGCACACTTCAGTGATCAAACACTAAGCCTGGAAGCACAAATCCTGGGTCCAACTTTCCATCCAAGGGACTGACCTGCTACGCAAACTTAACAAATTCTCACATACCTCATCTAAAAAGCAGCTCCCACACAGGGATATTATAAGAATTACTGACAAAATTAATGTAAATTAGTTTAGGTCCCTGTGTCAAAGGGACTGAATCAAGAGTAAGTTGGCATTATTATTAGTAAAATTCCTGTGGATATTAATAGATGTTAACAATCCCCAGAGGAAGAACATAAACTTTTAGAAAATTATCCTTTCATAATCATAGATATACCATAAAATATACATAACTTCTTGAACCACAGGCAGTTCCTACAAAGGTTTCTACTTCGGGTAAAAATCCAGCTCTACTCACCTCATACACCAGCCAATTTGACTAGTATTTTCTTTGCTTAATCTAAACTCTAATTTTGAAATTGTTACTCCTCACTCTCCCTAAATAATGACTAAATATGGACCAGGGCTTCATTCTCTGGCTCAGATGCCCATTTCGCATTCTAGAGAAGTAATTCCTTCTCAGAGCCATATTCGATAGCTGAGCACTCAATCAACGCAGTGGCTATGTCCTATGTGACTCTGAAGGACAAAGTATCAGTTGTGACCAAGTAGTAAGGGCTCCAAGCAGGTCAGAGCCTTGTAGTAGGAAAGGGAGAAAAGGAATGGATAAAAATAAGGCACACCCAGGAAAACTATATTTTCGGTTTGCAAAGCAGAGACTCAGCTCCAGGGCACCAATTCTCCAGCAAAAAAAAAAAAAAAAGACAGGAAAGAAGAATAATTCAGTGTAATAACAGTCATCTACCCCAAAGAAAACTTAAACAATTTAGAACAATTAGAAAAGTCAAAAGAGTCAGATGCCTCTAGTTAACACACAGTCATCTAGAAAAAGCTTTACAACTGTTGTGGAAAACAGCAAAGGATGAAGCACATGCTAACAACTGAAACCCACATTGCTGTGCGGGGTGGGGGGGCAATATGATTAGCCCATCTCTGAGATATTTGTTTTCTTATTTCGCTCCCTGTTGACCTTAACAAGCCATTCCTTGTGTGAAAGCATTCCTATGGACACCATGGTTCCACTGGCTAAGTATTAAGTATGATAAACACTAACAGTCACCTTATTCTACAAAGGGGAGACTAAAGCAGTTTCTGAGATTGCCCATCAAATCAATTACTAAACTTGACTTATTATGAAGAAATCTATCAGCAATGGCCTAGACTAAGTGGAATGTTGCAAAACAAAGCTCCATTTATCTACTCTTTCACTCAAACATACATTAACAGCACTTATTACATGCCAGGAGTTTTATATGTGTCATCGCTATTTCACAAAAATAAAAACACCAACACTAGTATATATTCTTTTTGTTGTTGTTGTTGTTGTTGTTTTTGCAATGGAGTCTCACTCTGTCGCCCAGGCTGGAGTGCAGTCATGCCATCTCGGCTCACTGCAACCTCTGCCTCCCGGATTCAAGCAATTCTCCAGCCTCAGCCTCCTGAGTAGCTGGGATTACAGGCGAGTGCCACCAGGCCTGGGTAATTTTTGTATTTTTAGTACAGACAGGGTTTCACCATGTTGGCCAGGCTGGTCTCAAACTCCTGACCTCAGTCGATTCACACACCTCAGCCTTCCAAAGTGCTGGGATTACAGGTGTGAGCCACTACGCCCTGCCTAGTATACATTCTTACTCCACTTTGCAAACACAGAAACAGAGTTCCAGTGATGTCAAGGTGACTATGGTTATATACTCATTATTTCATTTTTTTAAAAAAGCCAGAATTCTAACCTAGATCTGTTTGGATTCCAAAGCATGTGCATTTTTCCACTTAGCTTCCTATTTTCAGATAGTGAGGGCTGGAAAAAAACATCTAGAAATCATTTTATATCTGTGTTCTCTTATGCCATCAATAAAATATAGGGCACGACATCAAGGTCAAAGTCACACTTTTTATGTATTACTAACAGTATTAAACCCTAAGTAGGCACTCAATACTTATTAATTTATTATTCTAATCCTATTATTCTAAACTTCTGGACAAACGGCAATGGTTCTACTCAGATCTTTTTAAATTAAAATTGGCTTGGGAAATTACATGCTGAAATGAAATGACAAAACTTCAGATAACATTCTGGAATTAATTTCATAATATTTGAGAAGAAAACAAGTATCACTGTCATAATGTCTACACTGGCCCAGTCATAATGTCATAATACCTACACAGTCTATTTGTTGGTTTTAATCCACAAACCCTAATGCAGTCAGGATCTATACATTAGATTTATGATTTCTACATTCTACATATAGAACCAGAGCATTTCTCCAGGGATTCCACTAAAATTAAATCAGCTGATTAGAGGACCATGCTAAAGAGGCCAAGGTCACGTGTCTGCTACCCATGTGAACCAGTTAGCATCACTCTCTCCTACAGCCACAACATACACCCTGTTGTAAACATATATCCTTTTTTACTCTGAAATTAAGGCAAATAATCACCATTTCTGGAAAAAAAAATGTATCTACTAATGTCAAATATTATAATCAGATTTTATTCTTTAGAAAATAGTTACTGTCTTTCAAATAATATTTTCAATCATCCATTCTTTCTTTCAATACTTACCATACACCAGTCGATAATCTCAAAAGGCTGGCACCAAAGAACAAATAAATAGAGCTATGTGTGATATTCAATATAGCGAAGGTGTCTATAGGTATGGTGACAGTACACAGAAGGAAAGGCTACCTCTAGAAGATGCCATGGAGAATGAGCAGGAGTTCATTTACGTAAATGAGGAAGGTAAAAGCATTCCATGGAGGGAGAACAAAGATTTGCAAAGGGATGGTCATAAGACAACATAACAAACTTGAACTTTGAAGAATTTTCCTAAGGCCAGGTTGAGAATTGAGAGATATGACCAGCTAAGAGAAGGCAAGGCAACATCTTTTAGATTTTCTACCTAACCCCAATTAGGTTTTCCTAAAATGCCTTACTTTGAATTAGATTTCCACAGAGAAAAAGGGAAAAAAAAATTTAATATCATGGAGATTTGTTCTCCTCATAGTCTCCATGATAAGAATAACGGCCAAAATGAGGTACATCCTTCTGAAAATGAAGCTGTTAGTGGCTGAGACCCTCAATGAAGAGGTTTTTTTGTCTGCAGAGCAAAATCCAAATCTGCTGCTCTATGAGATAGAATGTAAATGTCCTTATTCTTCTTGGAGAATTAGTTTAAAAAGTGGTCAGTGAAGCTTATTCATCAATTCTACTTTCCTGTGGCTGTTTGAAACTCAGCATGTTGAATATTTGACAAGCAAATTTACATTAACTTTAAAAAGCACCTTCATCCCCACATAACACCCCAACACATAAACACAAAAATGTATGTGCACATTCACATCCTACAAGCTCGACAGGAAAAGGATCAGTATGTGTATGAGGGGAAAGCTATCTATCAGCTGTGGCAATCACAGAACGCAAGTAGAAGAAAGTAAACTTTTTACCGAAGCTATTACATATACAGAAACAGGCAAAAAACCTAAGTGCATAACTCAATGAATTTTCACAAAGTGACCGTCCTCCCGCCCCTTGCCATGTAACTAACACCTAGGCCAAGAAATAGGACATTACCAGCACTATAGAAGCCCATCCTGTGCCTTTGCAAAGTCACTCCCACCAGCCCACAATGACTGTATTTAACACCATAAATCCACTCTGCCTGTTTTGAAGTTAATATTAATGGAATCGCACATTATGCATTCTTTTGTGTTGGCTTCTTTCACCCCACATTATATCTGTAAAACTAATCCACTTGTTGAGTGTATTCCATCTTATAAATATATAATTTACTGAAAAATATTTCAGTCATGTTGAAAGGCCTCTGTGCCATTTCCAGCTTGGGGCTATTCCTAAAAATTCTTGCACGTCTTTCAGTGCACACATGTATACATTTCGGTTGGGTATGCCTAGGAGTGGAACGACTGGTTACAGGGTACACTTATGTTGAGCTTTGGTAGATACTACCAACTGCCAGTTTTCCAAAGTTGTACCAATTTACATTCCCACCACTAGCACATGAGGGTTCCAGATGCTGAACGTCCTCACTAATGCTTAGTAATGTCTGCTTTTTTCATTTTAGTCATTCTGGAGGTAGTGTGATAATAGCTCATCGTGGTTATTTGCTTTAGCCTGATGATTAGCAATCCTGACCATTTTTTGGAACATTTGGAGATCATCTTTTGTGAAGTAACTACTCAAATATTTTGCCCATTTTGCTACTGGGTCGTTCAAAAGATTCATTAAAAGAAATTCTTTTATATATGGGTTTGTAGTTGTTATTTAGATATTCTAGAGACTAGCCAGATCCCTATACTACAAATACTTTCTCCTACTTTGTAGTTTGCCTTTTTACTTTCTTTTACATATATATAATTTTTCCCCCTCCAAGAGACAGGGTCTTGCTCTGTTGCCCAGGCTGGAGTGTAGTGGTGCAGTCATAGCTCACTGCAGGCTTGAACTCCTAAGCTCAAGCGATCCTCCTTCCTCAGACTCTGGAGTAGTTCAAACAATAGGCACATGGCATTATGCCCAGTCAACTTTAAAAAAAAAATTGTAGTGATGAGGTCTTACTATGTTGTTGCCCAGGCTGATCTTTAACTCCTGGTCTAAAGCAATCCTCCTGTCTCAGCCTCCCTCCCAAGTAGCTAGGAATACAGGTGTGCACCACCACATCTAGCTTTACTTTCTTAATGGCGTCTTTTAATGAACAGATCATTCCTGAGTTTGATGTAGTCAAATTATCATTTTTTTCCTTTATAGTCAGCATTTATATCCAGTTCAAGTAGAAAAATATCATGACAACATTCTCCTATGTTTTCTTTTAGAAACTTTCATAAAGTAGCATTTAAAATGTGAATTTTCCTATAATCCTAGCACTTCGGGATGCTGTGCCACTGCACTCTAGCCTGGGCAACAGAGCGAGACCTTGTCTCAAAATAAAAAATAAAAATAAAAAATACCCTACCAAAAAAAAAAAAAATGGACAATGAAGTTTTCTTCCACCTAATAGGTCAAACAACTCAATCTATGAATTAAGCAAGATTATATTAAATTAAACTCATCAAGCTTTTATCAAGTGCCTCGTATGTACCCAGGGCTGTGTTAGGTGCTACAAGAGATGAAAATGATAAGAGATGTTTCCTAACCTAAGTGAATACTGACCTTAGCTAATAGCATGACACTCAAGTATCAATTGTGTTGAGTGTTTAAATAAAACTGAGAATTTTGACATTGGAGCCCAAAAATAATAAATAACCCTCCACCATCCTCAGCTATCCAAGCTGATTTTAACTTCAACAAAGAACAGGAGGACAAAGGCATTTCCTTATTAGTGCTACTCTTTCCAGTACAAACATCTAAAATCCATACCATTTACCACTTTTCTTAAGAGTACAAGAAAGATCTTAAAAATGTAAGTTATAAGTCCAGCATCTTCTAGTCCAACTACTTAAAAGAAACAGCAGAATCCAGAAATAATACAATTTTTCCCAGAATAAAAAAAAATCTAGGTCATTCTAGCTAGAGAACAGTGGGGCAGGAAAGGAAAAACATGTATATGTATACACATATGCTTTCACACACCCACACAACCCTAAACTTTTTCTTAAGTGTTTTCCAATTTTCTTGTCCACAATTACTTATCCCTTTCTTCCTGATCTTAGAGAGAAAGGTTACAAAAAAAAAAGCCAAAAGCCAAACTTAAAAAAGAGTCTCAGTGGGTTAGAGATCAAATATATTTATGGCCTTTTTTTATGAAAGATAAATTTAGGGAAGGTCGATTCAGGATGAAAAGTTGAAAGGGTTAGTTAAGGGAAGGGATAGTCATTCAACCAATTTAGATGAGCAGCAAGATTTTTAAGTAAACAGAGTCATCGAGTTTTCTTTATGCTCCTATTCTATCATAAGCCTCAAAATAGAATTATGCGCCTCTCTTAAACACACAGAACAGGAGGGAAAAGAAGCAGTCTGCTAATTTTACAGGTCAAGGTAAACCAGATGCTTCACAGACTGGGCTTCCAGGTCTTAAGCACATTTTTGAAATAAAGCAAGACTCTGTCAGTAGAGCTTAAGAGAAGATCTTGAGCTAAGGTAGTAAACAAGAAGAAAACAAGCTTATGGTATTAAAACTCTTTTATCAGGAAAATGTTCAAAGTCACTCCTCCGATGCAAAACAACAGACAAAAGCCTTGACCTGAGGATTAAATTCTTCAACAGGAACCATAATTTCCCATGGCATTCATTCATTCAACAAACTTTCATAAAATGTACACCTACTATGGTCCCATAGTGCTAGGCACCATGAATACAGTGTGGAAAACAGACATAGTCCTTTTCTCACGAAGCTCAGTCGAATTGGGGAAAAAGACATTATACCAAGTAAATAAACAAAGATTTGGCAACAAACGATGAGCATTAAAGAAAAAACATTGTAGGGAGTCTTCAGAGTGATCCCAACTGAAGATATCTTGTTGCTTCACCCCATCAATTCCTACGATTTTCCTCCAAGGTCTACTACTGTCTCCACCGGCAATCTATCCCTACATTCTGAACACTGTCTCTGCTCAAGCAAATCAGCAAGATTTCAAGGTACGGCCTGAATTCAGTACGGCAAATGGGTGCCTCTTGCACACAGCACTTGAGAGTACTTGACAAGTGCACATCCCAAAGACAGCAGAGAGCAGTAAAGTGAAGTGGGGTCTCAAGAGCCCCTCATACACTCTCCTTGCACATTGCCCTAGAAGATAAAAAGAGGTACCTGTCTGCCTCTAGAACAGAACTTCTGCCTTTCTGCCATTTCAAAAGCAGCTTTTGTACAACTGCGTAAGAATCTACGATTACCCCCAATAAAAATTTCCATTAATTAAAAAAAAAAGCAGCTTTTATGGCCGAGCACGGTGGCTCACGCCTGTAATCCCAGCACTTTGGGAGGCCAAGGCAGGTGGATCACTTGAGGTCAGGAGTTTGAGACCAGCCTGGCAACATGGTAAAACCCTGTCTCTACTAAAAACACAAAAATTAGTCAGGCATGGTGACTTGCGCCTCTGTAGTCCCAACTACTTGGGAGGCTGAGGCACAAGAATCACTTGAACTCAGGAGGTGGAGGTTGCAGTGAGCCGAGATCGCACCACTGCACTCCAGCCTGAGCAACAGAGGGAAACTTTGTCTCAAAAAAATAAAAGCAGCTTTTAGAGCCTTGAGGTCTCTCCATAAACACGACAAAATGGTTTGCCTCCTTCCTCTCTCCAGCATCAGCTCTTTATATATCAGAGGCAGGAAGTCAGTATGCTTAAAATGGGACAAGGATGACAATAAAAATAAATTTAAAGTGACAATAAAAATAAGTTTAAAGTGATTTTTTAAAAATCTTTTTAACTACCACATTACCCTTAGAAAGGAGTTTCTTTCTGAGAAGAGTTTGGAATTTATATATTACTCAGAATGTGGAAGAATATGTATCACCTTTAGGCCCAGAATACAACGGGTTGAGCCTGTCTCTCTGAAACAAAGCTAGCTGTGTGACACTGCACATGTGCAGTTTTCTCACCTGCAAATGGACTTGAGGCCATTTATCCTAGAGTTCTGACAAATTAAATGAGATAACATGAGTCTGGTACCTGGCAAATAAGAGTCACTCAAAAAACAAAGAACATCTTAGCTACCTTCTCTTCTTTACACCTAGTCAAATGGGGGATTTTAAAAAATCATAGTGAGAAAGATCCTATTGGTGAATTGAGAACATAATTCTCCATCGGTTGCAATGCTATATATTGCTAAGACTCACTCAAGAAGGGTGACCATGTGACTTGTCTTATGCTATCCCAATTTCAAATACTCTGACACATTATTCCTATAGCATCAAAAATATCCCAAAAAATCAAATATTTCAGCATCCAAACTCTATCTCCCAGACATCCTCGCTACCTAGAAACAGCACTAAAATTTTTCATCAGAGGATATATTGTACATTTAGCTCAAGAAAAAATGTGGCTGGGCAGAGTGGCTCATGCCTGAAATCTCAGCACTTTGGGAGGCTGAGGCAGGACTGCTCAAGGTCAGGAGCTCAAGACCAGCGTGGGCAATACAGCAAGACCCATCTCAAAAAAAAAAAAAACACTCTTCAATTAACCAGGCATGCTGGCATGTACCTGTAGTCCCAGCTACTTTGGAGACTGAAGTAGGAGGATCACTTGAGCCCAAGAGCTCGGGACTCAGTGAGCCATGATTGCACCACTGTACTCCAGCCTGGGCAACACAACAGAGTGAGACTCTATCTAAAAAAAAAAAAAAAAAAAAAAAAAAAAGAAGAAGAAGAAATGTGATCATGGTGCTTACAAGAGGACAAAAGGAACACAAAGTATGAAGAGGTCAAAACAAAGCAATGCTGCTAAGGGCTTTATGCCAACATAGTATATTTTTACATAGTCTATCCTAATAAGCTCACATTTACACAACAACATCAGTACAACAGCTAAGTGGATTAGAATAAAATTGCAAAGACCTAAATGGACCCCTGGGATGGCAGAGTTTCTGTAATCATCAGCTAGACCCAAAAAACTAACAGTCAATACCAAGCATACCCTCAGTCTAACCAGGCAACCAAAATAGAAGCAAAACAGAAAATCAAGTATATATATAAAATATATCCCTGGTGGAATCTGGAGGGCACAAAAGAACAATTCACAGTGCCTGCAGCTGAGTGTCACCAAAAAAATCCTCTTTTAAGCTGTGCAGAGTGCCTGATACACTGCAGTAGCTGGGAAAACGTCCAAATTCAAGCCCACGTCAGAGCACACCAGGGCATGCTCCCTTGGCAACAATACTACATGGGATGTGGGTGCAAAACACCTTCCTACTTCCTTTGAGTTTAAAGTCACTGTCACACTCACCCTTTGGCACACAGCTACACAGGGCCAGTGATACTCAGTTTACAATGTAAAGAAACCATCCCCATGCAATGTTATATTTTGAACCATTCAGACAAGTGTGCAGGATTCAAAAAAATGAAAAATAAAGAGTGGCTTGTTTTTCCAAGTCTCATTCACATTCTCATGTTCCCGATCCCCATTTCTAGCAAATGCCTCCCAGGTCCAGAAAAAAATTCCTTTCCTAAATATTCACCATCTGCGTTTAATTTGGCCATTCCTTCCTCCCTCTCTTCTCTGCTCCCAACCCACAAGAAACATATACATATGTTTATGTTTATATATACATATCTCCCCTCCTTTTAACATTCCCTGAAAATAAATATAGAAAAGATTAGAGAGGAAAAGAGACTAGGAGAGGGAGGTAAACAGGGCAGGCAAAGGGAGCAGTTCACAGAATGAGGCACAAAGACAACATGAGACGGTTGCTCTTGAGCTCCAGCAGTAAGGGCTGTTTCTGATTAGGTGCGTACAATTGCAGAGCTGCACAGGAAGTGCTGAGGGGGCCCTCTTGGTCAGCCCCATGCCAAACACACTGAAAACCTTTGTACTGTAGCAGGCCCATCTGGAATCAGTTAGGACCAAGCTCCTAGCAGCCTTTCCTTTTTTCTTTTTCTTTTTTTTCCCTTAAAAAAAAAAAACACTCTCTAAAACCACTTAGCTCAGTTTTCCTGCCTGCAACCTTCTCATCCCTTCCTTCCAAATCATCCCTTCCTTCCAAATCACCCTTCGGAACATATTTCTCCAACTGCCCTTCTGGGGTCACCACTAACAAGATGAGTCATATAAGAACATAAAGCATTCAGAGAGCTAGCATCCTCCCTAGAGCCCAGAAACCCCCCAAAAAGTATAGTCTTCATGCAACTAAAATCCCTTTATAGACCATTTTGGGGTTCTTTAAATGCTATTTTTAGAAATTCGAAGTGGCCTGCTTTTTTTAAGGATTTAAATTAAGCATCTCCTTTAGGAAACTGTTTTCATGTGTTCTATCTTCTAAATCATGCAAAAAGTAGGAAAAAAAGAAACTCTGGCATAGTTCTAGCATTCAAAAGGAAAAATATTTTTCCATTCACAATCCTAAGTTAAATCGCTTATATTCATTTCTGTAAAATTGATTTTTACTGATGTTTTCTAAAAAAAAAAAAAAAAAAAAAAAGGGGACTTACCTGGTACTGTGGTAAATGTCTAGCATTAAGGAGACCTGGACAGTAGTCTTGATGGCCACTAAGTAGCCATATGGCTTGGAATAAATTATCCTTCCTAGGTCTCTATTTTTTCACCAGTAATATGGGGCAAGGCAGATTCTTTCCAGCACCACAACTTCCTCAAATCCCACACACCTAATAAAACATAAGAGTACACACAAAACTGGCCTCCAGTTTCACCTAGGAATCATCACTTTAAAGAAATGTTCTTATTACCTACCAAAGACTGTACAGAAAGGAGTCGTGTGTGGGTGGAGAGAATGGACAGAGGCTGTCAGTTGGCACCCTCTTCTATGAGCCATATTCCCTGTCCTCATAGTGCTTAGAGACATCACAACCAAGACAGGCAATTAAAATGTCTAAGGAAAGTACAAGCCTAGCCATCTGGGCCCAGCGAACTCACCAAAGAAGTACAGCACCAAGACCTGCAGAATTAAATTCACTACTAAGCTACTGAAATGTAACTTGTCCTTTGTGCTCAGTTTTAAAGCATCTTATTTTAATTGATCTCAATAAATATTTACCAAATCTATCAAGAAGGCCAGATTCAAATACAAAAAAAGAATGGAAACTGCCCTATCCTCAAGAAGTTTATAATCCACAGGCAACAGAGAGAAATGTTCAAAGACAATATTAGTCCAATACTTGATAATGATGAGGTAATTATAAAGTACAGTGAAAGTCCTCTAACTGATGCTTCCTCCATGAGCTTTCTTTGACAGTCTACACCTTTTTAGAGCTATTTCTCTTATTTTCTTTCATTGAACTGCTCTAATAAATCTGAAAATTATATTTCACCATGAAATTTAAAGGTTGGCACTATAAACTGTCTAAACTTACAGGGGTCAGTAACTGTTTAACAATAGTTTATATCCACAGAGTGGGGACAGACCGACATAAACCATCTCCCAAGCCACACTGGTGACAACCAGAGCAGGAACACTGAAAACTCCCTCAACAGGAGCACCACCTTTATACCTATGGCAATTAGGAACCAATTCTTGACCTGAGGCTGGTTTCTAGGGATTAAGAACCAGTCCAGCAAGTAAAAGGTTTGAGATTAGAACTGTCTGTTGTCAGCCCCTCAGACACAACCAGAATGGCAGGAATTGCTGTGAACCACATACAAAGTTTTTGCCAGGAAGTACACACAGTATCTGCTCTTATCTGGAGCCAATGTGATCAATGTTCTCCTCTCAACTAAAAATGGTCTAGTTCTCAAAGGGCCTGTTTTACCATTTCACATCCAGAAGAAGAGAAAATTACTCCTATATGGGCTGAGGCCTTAATCTCATATGCTAAGTAACCTGAAGGATGAGTGGGTTCCTTTTCCTTGGCCACGGCATAGGGGACCGATCACCTTGTGGGCAGGCTCCCTAAAAATGTATTCTCTTCAGTATGTTAAACTTCCCCTCTCTAAGCTGGCAAGACTTCAAACACATTCGGAGAGAAGTAAGACTATATGAGGTGGGGTTCCCGAAACAGCAGGGTCACATTTCCTCCTGGAATGTGGAAAGCTGAACTGTAGGAGGTGCCTATAAGAGATCTGGCCCACTCCTGAAACATTAATACACTTCAAATTAGGCACAGAGAACTTGGCAGCTCGGCTGACTCCCAAACCAGCTCTAAACAAAACTGGACTGGTCAGGATTCTTCGTGGCAAACAGCAGTAGAAGGAGCCAATCAAAACTCTTGGCCCTGCCAAAGAATTGCCGCCTTTTCCTTAAAGGGAAAACACTTCAAGGGGAGTGTGTCTGTATTTCTAAGGAGAGAAAAGGAGTTTTTAGATTTTCTGAACTCCTACATCCAGTTGCTTTATTTCTGTAAACTCTTTTTCCTACATTTGTTCTCGTCTATTAACACCAGAATTGCCACTGGGTGTAATTAAAAAACAGGCTAGGCCAGGCGCAGTGGCTCACGCCTGTAATCCCAGCACTTTGGGAGGCCGAGGCGGGCAGATCACGAGGTCAGGAGTTGAATACCAGCCTGACCAACATGGTGAAATTTCGTCTCTACTAAAAATACAAAAATTAGCCAGGTGTGGTGGCATGCGCCTGTAATCCCAGCTACTCAGGAGGCTGAGGCAGGAGAATCACTTGAACCCAGGAGGCAGAGGTTGTGGTGAGCCGAGATCACACCACTGCACTCCAACCTGGGTGACAGAGCGAGACTCTGTGTGAAAAACAAAAAAACAAAAAAACAACAACAAAAACAGGCTAGAGCTCTACAGAAAGACGCCACAATCCTAACACTACTTTCAACCAAAGGAGGCAGGACATCCCCCCTCATCTTATTGCCCTCATCTTACTGCTACCACTTAAGGGCAAAGTCCTCCCAAAGATTCTTCCCCTGCAGCCTCATCTTTTCCCTACTGCCTCTTCCCTTTTCTCTGACCCTCTCTCCCCAGCCATTCAAAACTCAGCAGAAATACTAAAGTAAATTTCATCCTGATCAGAGTCTCTCGACAGCACAGAGGCAGCGTAGTAGACGGGGCTTCTCAAACTAACTGTGAGGAGCAACACTTTCTGTTAACTTTCCAATCCATCAGAGAATCATACTTTTGTAAAGTGCAGTAAAATGAATTATTAGAAAAATGAAATTTTAAAAAACAAGAAATATAAAATACAAGCCCCAGTTTTTTATTGTTAGACTTAACACTCATAAAAGTATTCTGTCAAATTGCTATAGAAGTTCTAAGTGCATACAATCAATTTCTGCACCTATCTTGTATGAATTGGTAATAAACAGCAAACTAGTATCAGTCTACAAATGACACTTTAATTAGCACTGGTAAAAGGAAAGTAGAACAAGCTTTGTTCACCACGCAATCCTAGGGATTAACACAGCTCACTTACTAGTCATATGACCTTAAGCATATCATTTAATTTTTCTGAATCCCAATTTCTGCATTGATAAAATAGGAACATAATGTCACCAAAAATATTCTGCAAAGTTAACGAAAGATTAAGAAAATATAATGCCAAGAAGCCTAACACAGTGCCTGATTTAGACTAGGAATTCATGAAATAACTAATACTATCAGGTTTTCTAGGTATTTCCTTTTATCATTCTCTTTCAATTCAAAGGCAATTCTAATCCCAGTAAATCCTAAACTTGGGAGTCAGTATTTTCAAAGCTAACTGTAACAAGCAAAATTCAGATCTATGATCTTTTATTGTCTTTAGTATCTTTTCCCTTTTGATGTCAGGAACAGAAAAAAAAAAAATCAAATTTTCATGTTGTGCCAAAAATGAGTTCCCACTTGATCGCTAGTGTTTTCTGTTTGACCCAAGATATATTCCAATTTGATTTCTGGTCAAACTATTACCAGCTCAATCACTAATTCTGCTGTCATTCCAGACTTGTTATTGTTATTTTACTTAATACTGAGGAGATACAAGAAGAATATTTATAAATTATGTGAAGGATATAAAGAATAACAAAGACATACGCCATTAGAATTCTAATTTTTCCTCCACCTCCTGCCCCCACCCCCAAATGTATTTTCCTACATGGGCTGAGCCCCTCCTTCACTACTGTCCTTAAAGATCTGAATTTAAGTCCTAACTCTGCCACTTCATAACCCATATAATCTTCAATAAATCACATCCCCTCTCTTAAGGCTATCTCCTACCTATCAAATGAAAAGGCTGAACAACATGGTTACTAACTTTGTTTTCAGCTCCCTGTTTGATTTCAGCTAGGTTCAACACTTTTCTTGTTAAATCCCCCTGACTCCTTACCTTTCTATTTTACACAATTCTAGTAGCCATTATCCCACCCCTGAATTTGCTATACCAAATCCTCCAACCAAAAACTCTGACCACCACCACCACCCCTTAATTTTTCCCTCAGTCCTTCCTTCCTGTTCTCAACAAGTACCTTCAGTCACTGAGGAGAGACAATTCCACCTGATCCTCCAAGATCTCCACCTCCCTCAACATCGAGATCCATCCTTTCACAAATATTTCCCTTGTGTATTCAGAGCACAAGGGCTAAAAGGAAAGCCCCCAAGAATTCAATCCAACATTTTCATATATGAAACAAGCCACATTTATAATATAAAAGTAATAACAGAATGAATGAAAATATTTGCAAATGTGTATTGGAAAAAGGATTTGCTACATATATAAAGAATTTCAAAATGAACTCAGTAAGAAAACGAACCACCCGGCCAGGCACAGTGGCTCACGCCTATAATCCCAGCACTTTGGGAGGCCAAGGCGGGTGGATCACCTGAGGTCAGGAATTCAAGGCCAGCCTGGCCAATATGGCGAAACCTCGCCTCTACTAAAAATACAAAAAATTAGCTGGTCGCAGTGGCATGTGCCTGTAATTCCAGCTACTCGGGAGGCTGAGGCAGGAGAATCTCTTGAACCCAGGAGGCAGAGGTTGCAGGGAGCCGAGATTGCGCCACTGCACTCCAGCCTGGGCGACAGAACAAGACGCTGTCTCAAAAAAAAAAAGCAAATGAACCACTCATTTTAAAAAATGTGCAAAACATTTAAACAGACCCATCATCAAAGAGATATGAATAATAAATATGCAAATGGAAGATGCTAAACATCATTAATATTTAGGAAAATACGAATTGAAGCCATGAAGAGACACCATTATGTATCTATCAGAAGGACTCTCATTTTTTAAAAAAAAACAACGGACAATACCAAATAGTGGAAAGAATGTAGATACATTCATTGCTGATGGGAATCCAAAGTGGCACAGCCACTTTGGGAAACAGTTTGGCAGTTTCTCATACACTTATACACTTCATATACACTTATATGACCCAGCAGCATTCCCACCCTTAGGTATTTACCCAAGAGAAATGAAGCTACTCAACAGTAAAAAAGGAATGCATTACTAATACCTAAAACAGTACAGATGAATCTCAAAAGAATTACACTAAGTGAAAGAAGCCATACTCAAAAAGCTACATAATACATGATTCCATTTATATAACGTTTTAGAAATGGCAAAATCATAGGAACAGAAATCTGATCAGTGATGCCAGTGGCTGGGGATGGGAAGAGAGGACTGTGAAAGAGCCTGAAGAAACTTTCTACGGTAATGGACACATTTTTTTTTTTTTTGAGACGGAGTCTTGCTCTGTCACCCAGGCTGGAGTGCAGTGGCGCGATCTCGCTCACTGTAAGCTCCGCCTCCCAGGTTCATGTCATTCTCCCGCCTCAGCCTCCCGAGTAGCTGGGACTACAGGCACCCACCACCACGCCCGGGTAATTTTTTGTATTTTTAGTAGAAACAGGGTTTCACCATGTTAGCCGGGATGGTCTCGATCTCCTGACCTCGTGATCCACCCGCCTCGGCCTCCCAAAGTGTGGACGCATTTTATATCTTGATTGTGGTAGTGGTTACATGCCTACATTACATTTGTCAAAATTCATAGTAATGTAGCCTTAAAAGAATGAATTTTACTGCACGTAAATTATACCTGAATAAACTATATATATATATATATGCACGCACACACACACGCACACACACACACACACACACGTATACATATGTGTATATGTATAAAATCCCCCTCAAAAAAAAAAAAGCCCTGTCCCCCTTCCGTCATAGAGGAGTTAGCACAGCAGCCAAGGACACAGGTAGGTGAGGAGCTGAGGAATCAAGGATGCACAGGACAGCAGGCCCAGAGGCCAAAGATAAGAGTGGTTGGGGGTCAGGGGGTACTGGAAGACTATAGGTAAAGCTGGGAAACTCTAGGGAGGTTAGGAAGCCACAAGGAAGAATGGGCCAAAGGAGCCCATTGACTGAGGATTCCAGACCATGAGGAGTAGGGTACAGAGGTGGTGGAGACAGCCATCGCGGTTGGAAAACTGGCTACACTGAGCAAATAAGTAAACATATTGGGGATAAGGGGAGCCAAGTTTTTCCCTGCTGGAGAATATATTTACAAATATGGAAAGAGGTTGGCTGCATTTAATGGAGTTATCAATGTGAATTCATGATTTTATAATATAAAATGCATTGTTTTATAATTTAAAATATGTAACACACACACAAACATCATGCATGTATATATACGTATATAGCACAGAGATATGGAAATATAGATGTATATGTGGTATATATGTGTTTATGTACATATATATGTACACATACACAGAATTTCTAGCTGTTTGCTGAGACAGCCTAGAGGCAATGACACTCTAGGAGCAATATGCATACCCAGCACCCAGATGTTGGTTTCTAATTACTATCCTCCATTTAAAAGAACCAGAGCTTCTTGGAAATGGCTGATTCCAAGGCTGTGGTAGGAAAAGTACAAAATAAACTTGGAAAACCTTCTTGTGGCAGAAAATAAGGAAATGTCCCATGAATGATGGGGACAGGTCAAAAGGACAAAGAAACCAGCATAAAGCAGGTCCCACTGGCTAAACTTTCAAGCTCCCTCCAGCTTGAGGAGTATAATAATTATAGAAATGGGCTACAGCCCACTGAATAAAATAGTAATCCATGAGTCCATCTGATAGAAATAAACAAATGAAAAAGGGAAATTCTTTGTAACATAATGACATCTAACAAATACAGGCAGACACAGAAATAGAGGACCAGCATTTGACGGAATAAAACTGGTTGGTTCAGGAAAGAGTAGTCAATAGTGCTAAGGAGGTTAGGTATAGATCTGTTGAGGAACAGGATAGTAGTATAATTTCAGAATACCTTTCCACAAGACAATAATCAATTACAAAAGGAAAAATGATGAATCTGATGTGGAGAAACCTGGCAGACATCAGTTTAAACAGGTGTTCAAGGTTAACAATATTACTGACAGTGGGATGCGGGGACAGCATTTGCCTCCAGATATGATGCAACGACAAGAGCATGGCATCATTGCAGTGGTATTCCTGCCAAAAATGATATTACTGCTGTCATGAAGAAACAGACGGACCCAGATCTAGACTCTTCAAAATGTTAAGAACATGAAAGAAAGGTGAAGATTGAGGAACTGTTCTAGGCTGAAGAGGTCTGAGGCGACATGCAACTAAATGCAACGCATATTCCTAGACAAGATACTGGACCAAAAAGGAAAAAGACATTGCTGGGACAGCTGGCAAAATGTTAACGGAGTCTGTGGATGGATGGTCGTGTTGTACTAATATTGATTTCCTGATTTGGAGATCTATGCCAGTTATATAGGAAAGTCCTATTTTGGGGAATACACATTGAAGTGTTTGGGAGTGAAGGAATATCACATCTGCAGCTTGCTCTCAAAAAAAGCTCAGAAAAGGAACAATGAAAAAGGGTATGTATGTACACAAACCCCACACACAAACATACAGAGTGAGCAATGAAGCAGATGCAGTGAAATATTAACAACTGGGGAATCCGAGTGAAGAGAATCTAGGAGTTTGGGGTGTTTTATGGGTTGTTAGCTGCTCTGGTAACTTTTCTCTAATTGTGAAATTATTTCAAAATAAAGAATCAATGGAGAAAAAATAATAGCCATCCACTACCAGGGATTTAAGAGTACAATGTCTTTGATTCTCACAATGAAAGCTGATCCTAAAGCTCAGAAAGGTAAAAACGTGGTTCAACAAGTGTCAGTGCCATACTAACTCAGTCTGTCAAACTCTGGAGCCTTTAATCTTCTACTACACCATGCTACCTCATTCGACAAATAGGTAACCATCATGTAACGAAGTAAGTGCCAATATCTTTACTTATCATTGCAGATGGAAAATCAATCAGACCATCCCTGCCCTCAAGGAATTCAGGCTAACAGAGATAGCCTTTACTTACAAACTAGTAAAGGGTTATTGGCGCTATGGTTTGCCTTTACTTGTACAGGGAATGTTGGGCCTTTACTCCACCGCAAATTCATTATGACCTATTAGAAGATAACATTTGAGATGTATAGAAAAAATAGACCAATGGCCACAGTGGAATATACTTAGGTCATGTAGGTAAAAGATCTTATGTGATCAACACACACACACCTCTCCAAGGCTTGAATACCCATAAATAGGAAAAAGAATGGGGGGAATCTATATGAGTATATTTGGGGCTCTCCAACTATTCCTTCCCTTAGGTTTTCATCCTCAGAGATGTTCCATGTTTTGTTTAAAGAGATCATTTTCTAAGAAGTAGTGGTTGTGGTGAGATTAGAACTATCTGGCCCAATTACTAAACTGGATAATTGCTGAAAGTTCTACCCTGGTTTTCTAATGGTTTTCTACTCAAAGCAAAGGGGTAACTCTTGTGTATGAAAGAGAGCAAAAGTTAAATATCTACCAAAGCACAAAGCATCAGGTTTACTTTCAAAGGCAAATTTATCCCCAAAGTAACCAGGCTTTACCACCAATTAGGTGCAAATTAAGCAGTTTTCTTCTGGTTATAAATCAATTAGGGGCGGGGGGGCGGGGGGGGAAGTGCTATGTCTCTTGGTATTGCCCTGAGTTTCGCAAGCAGCTTGCGTACAGACCATACACCATTTACAAGACAAGAAAGAGGAAGACCCAATAGTAAATATGACAATCTCTGCCCTCAGAGAACTTACAGTTTAGCAGGTGGGACAGATAAATTAAAAGAAAGGACACCTTGCGGATTGGAATGGGATCGGGGTCAGGAAAGGCTTCCTTGAAAAGAAAATACCATTTGGCTCAGATCTAAGGAGCAACATGACTTTGCACGCTTATGTATTTATGTTATGTGTTTTACTTTATGGAGAATTTTCTGAGTAGAGAGGTACAAAGAGATACAAGAAAAATGGTATAAAGACACAGAGGAGAAAAAGATAGCAAGTGATTCCATTCTGCTGGGACATAAATACTAAGAAAGAAGCCTTTGAAGGGCTTTTAGTAGCGGAATAATAAATTTTTAATCACCAAAACAACTTTATGGTAGTAATTATTATCTTCATTTTACTAATGAAAAAACTGAGGCTTGAGAAAAGTTAGGTAGATTGAGCAAGGTCCCACAACAAAAAATATGCAGATCAACTGTAAAACCCATCCTCTTTCTGTTCTATTTCCCTCAGAGTTATACACAGAATGTAGCCAGTTCCTTGGATTTCACAGACAAATCACCTTTTCCCTAGATACTCAGCCCTTGGTATTTAACGATTTCAAAAATCCAAACATTCAGCCAGGCGTGGTGGCTCACACCTGTCATCCCAGCACTTTGGGAGGAAAGCTGGGCAGATCACTTGAGGCCAAGAGTTTGAGACCAGCCTGGCCAACATGGTAAATCCTTATCTCTACTAAAAATACAAAAATTAGCCAGGTGTGGTGGTGCACGCCTGTGGTCACAGCTACTCAGGAGGCTTAGGCATAAGAATCCCTTGAACCTAGGAGGCGGAGATTGCAGTAAGCCAAGATCATGCCACTGCACTTCAGCCTGGGTGACAGAGCAAGACTCCATTTCAAAAAAAAAAAAAATTAGAATTAAAAATTTAAAAATACAAGCATTCACCAAAGTTAATTTTAGCTTCATTTGGAGGTCAATCCCTTAGTAAAATTGAATATAACCATTTTTATGGTTTTACTGGTTTTCACCAATGTGAATTTGCACACAAGAAATTAAACATTTTCCCCTTATGTTCGAGGCCCCAAAAGATCAAGGCAGCAGTAAGAAGACAGCCCACACAGAATTCACTGTATACTCTGTAACACACAACACATCAGCATCTATTTTATCCAGCAGCAGGAAGACTTATAAGTCAGGACCCCACAATTATCCCTGTAGAGAGGCACACCAAAGGGAATGTAGGCATAACAGCTACAATAATGGTAACACAAATAGCCATCTGTACTTACAGCCAATCATGCCAAGGGCTTTTAAACACCCACATCCCTACTGCCTCCCTCTCTCTCCATGCAGGTGGGCAAATTCCTTTCCATTCTTCTCCAACCCACATAATTCCAGGGGAATAGATAATCTGATGCTAGGAGCAAGAAGCAAAGAAAGCTGCTATACTTTTGAACACAAAAGACCGAAAAGGAAGAGTCCTAATTCCCCCACCCTGTGTTCTACCCATTAAACCAGTATTTCTCTATTCTTTCTACTGTTTAAAACACAGAAGGATAGCTCCTGTTACATCCCCCAGGTCCCTTTCCCTGACTTCCACCAGTCCCAGCTAGTTTAGACCCTCCTCCCCCCATCTCCCCATTTACTCAATTCTCTCAATGCACTTACCACATTACAGGTCTTGTTGGTACCATTCTCCCTACTACACTGGGAGCCCCTGAGGTCATGGACTGTCTCTTTCTCTGCCTCCCTTCACATCCTCAACAGCCAGCATGGTACAGGGCATACGGGCGCTAAATAAACATTTGCTGGGTGATTACAAGAACTGTGGAATGAACAGGGAAGTGGGTAGGAGAAAAGGAAATGGTTGGACAGTAATCTGAGGTCTGAGGGTCCAGGATATCTGAATAGAAACCATGCTACAGTCCCTACTATGGAACATGTTGAGTGCAACAGTTACATAAGAAAAATCATCCTTTAACAGTCTCTGATAGAGTGTTTTAGAACAAAAGCTGTTCTAACTCTAACAAGCTAAGGGTATCGTTTAAAAAAAAAAAAACCACTAATCCTATTTATTAGTGTTATGCCCCCAAAAGCAAAACAGCAACAAGAGAATGTGGCCTACAAAACTACCACAGCCCTACCACTGAGCTCTGGCTCCCAACACAAATAGCTTTTCAGGATTCCTCTTTCTTTGACAGCTGTTTTGCCCACCCTCTCCCCTTAGCCTCTTCCCTTCATCCCCTACAAGGCAGCAAAGCAAACAACGACTGCACTACAAAATCCAAGAATCATCAGAAAGACAAATCTCCCCAGTTCTCCTAAGTTTATCCTGAGGGCTGCTGGCAAGATAAGCAATTTTTTCCTCATTATGGTAGACTTCACCTGGGTGATGAATGTAGCTATCAACTTTTCAACAAGGTGCTGGAAATAGTAGATCTCAAAACCATACCTTAGTAGTGCACCTGCCCAATCTGCCCTCAGCTCTGCAACCAGGAGGCTTTCACCAGCTCTACTTTAGCTCTAATCCACCAGCTATTACCCGCCCCCTACCAGGGGCATCTGCTCTTGAACCTTCCTTACTAACTATATTTGTCAAAATCAAACAGAATCTGATAGAAAAGTAAGACAGGAAAGGGATATAATAAGTTTCTAAGATTGTCTCAATTTAAACCCTTTGGCCATATTTTTACCTGGATTTTTTTTTTTCTATTGAAGAAAACTATAATAATTACTTTTAGGGGATGCTGATTTTTATTAGATTTTACTTTGAATCACTGTCGTAAGATGTTAGAGCTAAAAGCAATCTCAGAAATAACATCATATCCCCACATTTTGCAAACGGAGAATGACCCAGAGATGTTAATAACTGCTTAACTATAGTTACACAAAAAAAATTTCCTAGATCATCAAATCCTGGATGGCAAGACCTGTATCTAATTTGTCTCCAGTGTCCAACAGTGTTCAGCACTTGATAAATGGTTGGTTAACTGAACTAAATGAACACAACTAATTAGTGGGAATCTAGAACTATGACCCATGACCATTTTACTTCAAGTACAATGTTTTCTCATTACATGTGACTAGAAAGCTAGAGTCGATGAATAATTTGAAATCCAAGCTCTCTTCCTCCTCAACGACCAGGCACACTCTGTTTATCTCTGACACCATCTGTAAGATTTCCAATCTCTGTATGTTCAACTGCTCTAAAAATCATACATTTCTAAACTGATTCCCTAAAATAGCTCTCCTCTTCCACTCAGATAATTTTTTTAATAGTTCTCTTCAATTATCTAATCTTCTTAATGACTGATCTCTTGGGGATCTCTCCTTATACCTTAACAACTTACAATAAGCTACAAAAATCTGTCTCCTTCCCTTGTTTGTGTCCCCCTAGGCCAATGGTTCTCAACCTTACTGCATACTAAAATCATCTGAAGACGTTTAAAAAAACAAACCTGATTCCTGGGTCCTGCCCCCAGAGTTCCTGATTTAATTGGTCTGGGTAGGGTATGGCCGAAGCACTGAAATGTTTTAAAGCTTCCCAGGTGATTCTAACGCACAGTTAGCTAAGATTGAGAACCTCTGCCCTATGCCCTCAGAAACTCACCACTTAGTCCATTAATACTCTAAAAATAACTACATACTGCCAGTTGTTCTGGACTTGCAAAATATTAGACTGCTTTGCACCAAGGCAGTGTGTTGCTAGACTGAAGGCACACTGGAACCATACCCTTGTTTCACATCTGTTATATAATAAAACTGTGGTAAATATGTTGGTAAAGCTCTATAAATCATTAATGATAATGAATGCCCAGCATCTGGCTAAAAGACTACAGAGGGGAAAAAGCTGTACTGAAGTTGGCTCAGAAACACATTTAGTCTCTCAATTTTTTTTTTTAACCAAAGATCTAGAGTCCTTCAAATCCACATGGTCTTTCTGTATCAAAAATAGCTTTTTGTGGCACATGAACAAACCCAACCCAAAAGAAGCACAAGAATATACTATGTATTTTCATGCCTCCATGAGTCTGCTCACCCCAGTATCTATGTCTGGAACTCCCTTACCCAGTCTGCATAGAAAACTCCTATTCATCTTTCAAAGCTGAGTTCAAATGCCTCCTTTAATCATTCATTCAACAAATACTGAGAATTCACTAAGTGACAGGCAATGGAGATACAACACTAAATGAGACATAGTCACTGGCTTCACAGTGCTTACACTCAAGTACTTGGGAGGACAGCCAGTAAACAAGGAGACAAATTTTTAAAATTCCCGATGATGCGAAGAAAAGATGACAACACAATGTGACACAGTAATGGTGGATGGTGACTGTTCCAAAGTAGACTCATTTGGTCCCTCAATCCAAATCAAGAAAGGAGACTTTATCACATTCCTTTTCACACTCTCAGAATTGACTCTTGCTACAGACACAATGAATATTTTGAATGAACAACAAAAAAAGAGTAAGAAAGGCAAAAGTAAAATACTAATAGAAATAATCGTAATCAACTAAAAGTCAAGAGACACAAACCCTAAGTTGTTCCAACTACCTACTAGGTTTTCAGCGAATCTCTTCCTCTTGTCTCTAAAATGGGTGGACTGGATTAGACCGGGATTGTAACACTCACCAGAGGTAAAGAGTGAAGTGCACAGGTAGAGACTGTGCAATACTGAAGCAAACGGGTCATTCCAAAAGGGAGCAGCCGCTATCTGGCTCCTGCAGATTGTCAGATGTAGGAATGTGGGCCCCGTGCTGCCAAGTGAAGCAGCCACAAATCTGGGTTTCACGTGAGCTTTCCCAATGTTTAAATGTTAAATCCAAAGGCCTTTAAAATACTGTGTTATCCAAACAAAATCCCATGTGTGGGAGCCACACCAAAGGCCTATAGTTTGCAACCTCTTGACTAGATAATCTTTAAGTCCTCCCTAATTCTAACAGTCTATGGCTCTAAATGAAATATCTTCTCAAAGAAAAACAGTTAAGAGGAGACAACGGGGTCAAAGAATAGAAAGAGAAAAGGACAGTCTCCTTCCCAAGTGTTCCAATCAGATCACAGAAGGTGGGAGGATCACTGGAGCCCAGAAGTTCAAGGCCAGCCTGGGCAACAAAGCAGGAAACACTCCAACTCTAGATAGATAGATGATAGATAGACAGATTAGGTAGATAGATAGCTAGATAGATAGATAGAGTCTTCCTCATAATTCATAGGCAGCAAATCCTTGTTGCTCAGAAAGAAAATGCAAAATGCAGCCTGGATAATGAAAAGACCAATTCTAATCTCTCCTTCAGATTATAAAAGCAGCCAGTCCACTATATTTTTAGTAATCTGGGGCTGAACTGTTGTGCTTCTGCCCACATGAGCTTAATAAATACCGCTATTATAGGCAATCAGGAATGCTTAAATAGAGGCACAACCCATGTGCACACACACAGACACAGACACCCCACATAGCACAAAGCAAGGAAATCAATTATGCTGAAGACTGGCAAGATGCCCCAAAGACACAGCAGGAATTTGATATGAACAGCAGGATGAGGAAGGAGAATGAATAATTCAGACTCCCTGATTCACTTAACAAAGTCCTGTCAAGCACAAGCTGAGACCCACGGTTTGTAGGCTGAGCTCCCTGGGCTAAAAGGCAACACAAGCTCACTGTCTGAATGGAAAGCTCACTGTGCCTGCTGTGGAGGTGGGAGAAGGAAGAAATGAAAAACGTGCACCTC
This sequence comes from Hylobates moloch, assembly GCF_009828535.3. NCBI lineage: Eukaryota > Metazoa > Chordata > Mammalia > Primates > Hylobatidae > Hylobates > Hylobates moloch. The sequence goes on along the minus strand of NW_026652294.1, from coordinate 16,600,973 downwards.
GAATAGAAGTCAAGTTATTTTTCTGAGAGCCAGTTCATCATAAAAGACCAAACTTGAAAGCAGACAATGTTTTCATACTGTCATTAGCAAAGGAAAAAGAACATGCATATTTTATTTATGCCCACCCTCTTTAAGAAGGCCTCCACTGGATTAACAAGCCCAAAGTAAATGAGATAATGGAAAAGGCAAAAGAAAGAAGTATCAGCCAGAATAGCTAAATGTATAGACATATTCCCAATCCTTACCCTCTCACCCCAGTGTTTAAGAAAGTTATCAACATGAACTATCTTCAAGCTAGCATTGATGACTGTGGACTTATGGACTATTCATCAACTGCTTCACCTAAGTTCCTCATGATTTTTAGACACCAGCCAATTCTGAAAACAGATCCAGATCTATACCAAGCATTACTCAGTCACCATAAACTCTTACTTCACTGGAAAATAGAGTTTTGTATAAAGGTCTTTTTTTTTAGACTGTTACATAAATGACCTAGGGAAGAGAAAGAAAGGTAAACGGTCCAAGCTGTTTTCATGTGTCTTTATGATAGGTTTGGTGTTTTATCTTCCACTTTTGTTTTTTAGTAACAAGAATAAAATATTTGTAATCATACAGCATTTAAATCTCTCAAAGCTACAATACTCACTGATGCAAATTCAGTCTTACATTTGTAAAATATTACTTATAAACAACACACCAAGAATGCATTAACTTCTGAATGCCACAATACTAAAATTGTGTTTGTACAAAAATCAAGGGAAAAGAACAAATTTAGGCTGTTCTTTACAATTCCTTCAGAATTCCTTCTAAGGCTATAAAGACACAGTGACCAAGTTCTAAATATTATACTATTCTGAGTAGCAGAAAACAGATTTCAGAAAGCAATTACTACCACAAACAAATGCACTTAGCATGAGCTCATACATTTAAAAACCATTTTAAAAATTAATCTGATTCCTCAAAGTTATCAAAAGTAACTAACAACTTTTCAAAATTCAAATGGCTGAACAGGAGATGTTTCAGTCCTAAAAGCAAAAAATAAATAGCACTGAAATTGAATAGTAATTAAATAACCTGCTCCTTCTGATAATAACCAAATTTTCCTATTTACATCAGGTCAGCCTCTAGGGAATTAATCTGTCAGCCTGCCATAAAGAAGCGTGTGATACAACAGCAGTGACTCAAACCAGAGAACCTATGAGAGGAGGCAGCAACCACACCAGATGGAACTTTCTGCTCACATTCTATGTCACGGATCAGGATCTAAGGGTTCATAAGGCAAGCTCCTAATGGTCACAGGTGGGGGCCCCCAACTGCCAAATGCTTACTGACTGGTGCATCTAAAAATGAGATAATACAAAGTCTGATATGCCTTTTCTTTTGTCAAAGAACAATAAAGCCATTGTTGATCAACTTTAGCAAGTTGGAAAATGGATGACAAACTTCCCGGAAGAAGAATAAACTTGTTCTGTGAATTATTTGGTGAGGTTGGGGCAAAAGTATTTTTCTTAAAGCTCCACAGAGGATGCTAACAGGCAGCCAAGATTAAGAAACACTGGTCTAATTCAACCTTGAAGCAAACTAACCAGAGCCACTTAACCAGTGAAAGCCAGAGGTAAAACACTAAAGGGGGGCCACCTTGGCCTTTGAATATGACTTTGTTTGAAATGATTATCTCTAGCAAAAGAACCACACAGTGATCATTCACCCTGCAAATTTAGGATCTATATTCCATACAGATAAGGTTCTTTCAGTTCTAAAATCCTATAATCCATACAACCATTAAATGGCAATAAATACTAAGCTTACTATAAATCAGATACTGTGCTACATACTGGGAATTTAAAAAGAAAAAATAAAGATTAAAACAGAGTCCCTACCCTCGAAGAGCTTACAGTTTGGCAGGAGCTCAAAGGAAATAGGCTCTTATAATACAGTAAAATAAATCCTAAATAGGGAAAAGCACAAGGTGCTATGAAAGCAGTCAAGAGAGTTCCTAACCCTATCTTAGAAATTCAGTAAAAGATTCCCAAAGGTTTATTGAGACCAATAAACCAAGATCTCAAAGATAAGGGTTAGTGCCACAAAAGGTGGAAGGAGACATGTTATAGAGGGAATGAAGTGAAGCTGCATGGTGTATGCATGAGCGGGTCAAGCGGTGGGAGATGAGGTAGGAGCCAGATCACCAATGGCTTTTAGTGGCACTAAAGGACAGTGAGATGATCAGAGTTGTTTCAGAAGGATCACTCTGAGAAAAATTACTGCAACGCAATGATGTGGGATGGGAGGGACGAAATTAAAGACAGAAGGACCATTTAAGAGGCTATAACAGTAGCTTCAGCAGCTGGGTAAAGGGTGGCACTGGTTGCTGAGTTACACAAGGACAGAATTTTGCAGAAATTCCAGGTAAGGGCTGGGCGTAGTGGCTCATGCCTGTAATCCCAGCATCTTGGGAGACCGAGGCGGGCAGATCACCTGAGGTTATGAGTTCAAGACCAGCCTGGCCAACATGGCAAAACTCCATCTCTTCTTAAAAAAAGAGCAGATAAGGAGGAATCAGTTTTAGATGCTGTGTTTGCAGTTAACTATGGAGTATCCAAGCACAGATGCACAATGAGCAGGTGGATACAGACATCCTAAGTGCAGGAAAGAGATCTAGGCTAGAGACAGCAATTTGGAAGTTGTCAGCATATAGATGATTAAATAAAGCCTTAGCAATAGACGAGCTTGCCCAAGGAGAAATATATATAATTTAAAAGAATTAAAAAGAAAAAGGCCTAGAATAGAATCCATTCAAGCACCAACTTTTAAGTGGTGGGCTGAGGAAGGGATAATAAAAATGCACTGGCAGACAGAGGGAGATATTCTAAAAAGCATGGTACAAGAGAAGCCAGGGAAGAGAGGCATTCCAAGGACAAAGACGACAGAAAGGAATATTCATTGGATGTAGCTGCAAGGGGGTTAACGGTGATTTTGGAGAAAAAGAGTTTCAGTGTTGTGGTTAAAGAGTGTGACTCTTTAACTGCAATGGGCTCAAAGGGCACAGACAACTATTTTAAGAAGGTGGCTTGTAGAAGGGAGGAGAGTGAAAAGCAGATGGCAGGTAAAGATAACTAAATGTGCTAGATTTTATTTATTTATTTTGTTTAAAGTTGATGAAAAAAAGATATAGAAGGGCAGATTTAAAATCTTGGGAAAAATCCAAGTAGAACTCACTACAGAAAGGATGAAAAGTGGCACTCAAATTTGGTAGCACGAAGGTAAAAGAGCTCCAATCTGAGGGTTTCTATAAATTAAGAGGCAAGATTAAGTGAAGGGAAGCAAAAGGAAAGGAAATGTAGGACAAAGAGGGATGTTTAAACAGCCACTGTGGCAAATCCCCAAGAGGTCACTTAAAAACAGAAATACTGGCCAGGTGCAGTGGCTCATGCCTATAATCCCAGCACTTTGGAAGGCCAAGGTGGATGGATCACTGGAGGTCAGGAGTTCGAGACCAGCCTGGCCAAATGGTGAACCCCCAACTCTACTAAAAATACAAAAAATCAGCTAGGCATGGTAGCACACACCTGTAATTCCAGCTACTCAGGAGGCTGAGGCAGAAGAATCGCTTGAACTCAGGAGGCAGAGGTTGCAGTGAGCAGAGATCGTGCCACTGCACTCCAGCCTGGTGACAGAGTGAGACTCTGTCTAAAAACAAAACAAAACAAAACACACACAGAAATACTACCAGGCAGGAGTCAAGGGTCTAGGAAAGGTTGGATATTAGAAAGGCAGAGAGCTGCACTGAGTTTTGCCAGGTAGGAAAAATACAATGAAAAATGAAAATAAAGAGAGGATATTAGCCAAAGAGCTGTTTAAGAGAAGGACGACGAAGTCTAAACAAGACAGGGAAGGCAGCAAAGACAGGGGAGTTAACAAAAAGGGAGAGAATACACAGAGGGCCAATGCACTGGCTTTCTCAATGACACTGGAGAAAAGAGGCAGTGGGGGTAACTAAATGAGAGAACTGAAGAGTCTTAATGAGCAAATGAGACACTTGTCTTTAAATTTTCAGAAATTAAGCAGTTCTAAATTGACTAACCCCAGGATGTGGCCTTAGAATAGCTGGTGAAAGAGAAGAAAGGCAATGAAACAGATTAATTAGAGAACCAGACATAAGACTAGCTAAGGTGCTGGATCAGTCTTCCACACAGACACTGGAGTCTCTTAGGACAATAGCAACACTTAAGGTAAGAAGAAAGCCCACAATCCAAGAGCTACAAGTTTTTGTTCATGTTTTAAATGAGGGAGGGACAAAACTAACAATAAATGACAGTACCACATAAGGGAAAAGGTTAGACTAGCCAGATTACACGAGCTTTTAAGGAACAGGGAATTTCACCCGAGGGTATAGGATTTTATGTAAACATTGGAGAGGGGAGAGAGAGAACAACAGAATACTAATCTCCCTAATACAGGAGAACAAGGAACACCAAAACACCCACTAAGCCAAGCATGGTGTTGCACACTGGAGTCCCAGCTGCCTGGGAGGCTGAGGCAGGGGGATCACTTGAGCTTGGGAGTTTGAGACCAGCCTGGGCAACACAGCGAGACCCCATCTCTAAATTTTAAAAATTACAAAAACAGAAAACCCACCCACTAGAAGGGAGATAGGGGATGTAAAGTCCTGAGAAAGAAAACAAATTTAGTTATGAGAAAGGAGTAAATATAACATGCAGTTAAGAGGCTGAAGATGAAGGAAGTTTGCTTACTGTGCAACAGGAAAAAATAGGACAGTCTATGAGGAAAGGAGCCACTGGAAGATCAGAATGGAAGAGAAAAAGTATAAAGTCAGTCAGGCCTGACAACAGAGGAATATACAGATGGCCCACAAGTACTTACATTCTGGATGCTGACCAAGGAGTGCTGAGTTGAAAGAATGGTCTGTTTGGGTACTGCAAGGTTTCTTTAAAAGAAAAAAAAAATTAGTCCAAAGAATTCCTTAACAGAAAATTGGAGGGAGGCAGGAGGACTTGGGCCTTTGGACAGAAGTCAGCATCAGCCAGATTTAAGTGAGCTTTTAGGAGTCACAGTCAGAAGAGCAGAGGAGAACAGGGTAATCCAAATACCATGTCACCTACCAAACATTGAAAACAATGGCAGCTCTGGTCACTGGAGAGAGGAAGAACCCTGAGATTCTAAAAGGAAGAAACCACGGCCTAAAGTATCAATTTCGCCAAAGCAAACAAAAAAACTCTCTGAATGAAGTTAGTTATGATGTGGACTGACTCAGGCTGACAAGAACGGGCACCAGATTCAGGTTTCTGGCACCTTCGATAATGACTGATGAACTAATAAATAATGAAGCCTCAAGATTCAAGAACTTGGATACCTCTAATCAAAAATAAAAATTAACAAATCAATTACTTTTTTACAAACCTAATATATGTAACCACTCCTGTGGCTAAGTGCTTTCCTTGAAATATCTCATTAGTTCTCACAACTCTGTGAGGTAGAAACTATTATTAACATTTTACAGATGAAGGAACTGAGCCTCAGAGAAATTGAGAAACTTGCCTAAGGTAATAAATCTATTAAACAGCAAAGTCAGTAGGACTCTAAACCCCAAACTCTTAATAACTGAGCTCCACTTGACTCTTACCTTGCCACGCCAGCATATTGCCAATATGCTTAAGGTATAACCTCTGAAATATACAACTCAAAGTATCATTACTAGCAGAGAGAACACAAAGAAATAAAAGGCATGGTCCCCAAGAAAATTAACTCTGCTTAGAGAGACAACAGATAACCACACACACACACACACACACACACACACACACACACACACACACGCGCGCGCGCGCGTGCGCGCGCGTAACAATTTGAAACTATGTTTAAGTATTAAACTAATGACAAAGGTGACAAGGATACAGAAGATAACAGTATCTAGATTCAAGAGTTCTTTAAGTCTCTGTCCAAGGCAACAAACTAACAATCCATTCTTCTAGCCCCACAGACTTCTCAAACTTCAGAGATAATTTTAAATTCCTTAGGAAATACCTGATTAAAGCTTACTAAAACACCAGAAAAAAAATGAAATCAAATGGTTTTAACTGAATACTTGTTCTCTTGATTCTTGAACCCTCTCATAACCCAACCACTTCCCACTACGATACCTAGTTTCCTTATAAAAAAGCTCCATTTTGACCCAAAGCAGATGGAAATTTACCTTTACTGATTATGTCTCCTGGGTCATTTATCCAATACGTCTTGCCTCTTGCTTCAGTATAAACTTCAGAAGTTCGAAGCTAAGCCAAAAACAAAACAGCTACAAGATGAGGGTTAGTAAGGATGAACCCACTCCTGGAAACATCTATGTCTCTGCCTTACAACTCTGAATTCCCTCACATCTTCCACTCAGACTCGTATGTAAATGAACTCCCCTCCCTTTCCCTACTTGGAGACAGAAAACAGGATACCTTGCTTTACTTTCAAACTTCTCAGAGGTAGGATGAGATATAGAATGGTTATTAAGTGCTCTGAATCTCAAGCAAAATATAACATACAAAAACATAATACAATACTGGTTTTAACATATTTACCATGTAATGTCCAAACAGCTTTATTCCACTACTAAGAATCAACTAAGGAACACATAAGACAGAAAGGACATAAACAGATGCATATACAAGTGTTAAAAGCCCAAGAAAAGCTAAATTCACCTTTGCCCCTCAAAAGGACCATTTTGATTACAGGTCAGAGTTTGCACCATCAAAATGAATCAAATTGTTTCAAGTAATACTGAAATAGCAGTTGAGGGTAAAATGAACTTTAGCCACTGGACTCTGACCATCATCAGAGGCAGTTATATTAAAACACAGGCATGTTAACAGGGGAAAATAGCAGAAAATAAAGGTGGATGTAATGGTTTTAAATTATGCTCACAAACTACTTGATACTACTCCATTCAAAAGGTAGGCCCTGCTTTTCCTCCCGTTGAGAGGAGCTGGACTTGCTTCTAACAGACAGCATAAAGCAAAAATTTAAGTAGATCCTCCTGCCTCAGTCAAGCCTTCAGATAAATGCAGCCCAGTCAAGAGCTTGACTGAAACCTCATGAGAGATCCTGGGACAGAACTACACAGCTAAGTTGTCTCAAATTTCTGACCTACAGAAACTATGAGATAATAAGTGTTTGTTGCTTTAAGCCAGTAAGTGTAGGGCTAATTTGTTACACAGCAAGAAATAACTAATAGGGAGGGTATGTTGTAGTGCACTGTGTTATGAATCCCAAACTGCCATTATGGGAGGCCGAGGCAGACAGATCACTTGAGGTCAGGACTTTAAGACCAGCCTGGCCAACATGGTAAAACCCCTTCTCTACTAAAAATACAAAATTTAGCCAGGTGTTGTGGCAGGCACCCATAATCCCAGTTACTCAGGAGGCTGAGGCAGGAGAATCACCTGAACCCAGGAGGCAAAGGTTGCAGTGAGCCGAGATCGTGCCACTGCACTCCAGCCTGGGAGACAGAATGAGACTGTCTCGAAAAACAAAATACAAACAAAAACATCATTAAAGGTCCCTCCAAAGTTCTGAAAACAAGGACTACCAGAGGGAAGCACACCAGTATTGCAGTAACTTCCTCTTCTAGTTTGAGCAAGCTAACAGGAATATAATGAGAGCTAGAAATATACGCCATTATGTAATTTAAAATTTTATAGTAGCCATATTAAAAGTGGTAAAAAAAAAGGTGAAATTAATTTTAAGAATATATTTTATTGAATCCAACATAGTTAAAATATTAGCATTTCAACATGTTGATTTTAAAACATACTCAATATTTTAAAAATCTCAACACAGTATCTTACATTCTTTTTTGTACTAATTCTTCTAAATCTAGTGTATAGTATTTCACGTTGAGTGTATCCTTTTATTTATTCATTTATTTTATTTTTATTTTATTTATTTATTTTTTGAGACAGGGTCTCGCTGTGTCACCCAGGCCAGAGTTCAGCAGCACGATCATCGCTCACAGCAGCCTTGACTTTCCAGGCTCAAATGATCCTCCCACCTCAGCCTCCCAAGTAGCTGGGACCACAAGCCTGTGTCACCATACCCAGCTAATTTTTTAATTTTTTGTAGAAATAGCGTCTCTCTATGTTGCCCAAGCTGGTCTCAAACTCTTGGGTTCAAGTGATCCTCCCACTTCGGCCTCCCAAAGTGCTGGAATTACAAGCATGAGGTACCATGCCTGGCCTTTTTATTTTTTATTATAATTTTATATAAGAACAGAGATGCAAGTCTCACTTTGTTGCCCAAGCGATCCTCCCACCTCAGCCTCTCAAAGTGCTGGGATTACAGGCATGAGCCACTGCACCCAGCCTGAGAATGCATCTCTATAGCCACATGTGGCTACCGTATTACCATATTACACAGCAAGTCTAGATGATTTCTTCCACAGCCTGTTACCCCTTCAGAAACATGAGTGTAGAGCCCAGGGAGACAAAAGTAAAGAATTTTTTAGATAACTAAAGGATCCTTTTTATTGTCTTTACTGAGATATCTCATTTGAGCAGGTCCCCAAGCTGGGAAAGGATAGCCTTCATGAAAGAAAAGAAAGAGGGAAAGGACAGTGCTTACTGTTAGAAAGAGGAAAAACTACTTTGAAGAACTGAAAAGAAACTAATTCTTCCTACAAAACATCAGAACCAATCATCAGAGTATAGAGAACATCATCTACCTTTTTACGTGATATTCCCCTCAGCATTCAGTCATCCATTCATCTCATACACAGTCCTACATCCATTTGAAATGGAAAGATGCAGTTTGTTCTGAATAAGAAGGTTTGGAAGGAAATAAAGGGGGAAAAACACTGAGTGAAAGAACATTTGCCTTTCTCCAAACACAAAAACCTTCCCCAGTTAACACATTTGCCTCCTCTCCGCCGGCAATGTTATCTCCTAGCATCATAGCTTTCAAGAACAAACCAAACCCAGAGCCTGCCAGGAGACAGTGATCCAACTGATACGGTTTGGCTCTGTGTCCCCCACAAAATCTCATCTCAAATTGTAATCCCCATGTGTCAGAGGAGGGGCCTGGTGGGAGGTAACTGAATCATGGGGACAGACGTCCCCCTTGATGTTCTCAGGATGAGTGAGTTCTCGAGTGATCGTTTAAAAGCATGTGGCACCTCCTCCTTCACTCTCTCTCTCTCTCTCCTGCTCCACCATGGTAAGATGTGCTTGCTTCCCCTTCTGCCATGATTGTAAGTTTCCTGAGGCCTCCCAGTCATGCTTCCTGTTAAGGCTTTGGCACTGTGAGTCAATTAAATCTCTTTTCTTCATAAATTACCCAGTCTCAGGTAGTTCTTTATAGCAGTGTGAGAACGGACTAATACACCAACGAGAAAATCTCTTCCAGTGCCACCAAGTCACCCTTTTCCTCCTCCTCCTCCTGCTTCTTGAGGAGCTAGATTGAGACAATTACGGAAAAAAGCCCAGCTGTGTGAGTCACTGCAGCCATCCCAAGGGGCCTGGGCAAAATCCAGAGGACAGCTGGAAACAGCTGTTGTGAGATCAACTGCAACTAGGAGGGAAGGAGGAAAAGAGGATGAATTCATAGTTTATTACACATGATCCCATTCTGGCCTCAGCAAAGCTGGTTTTTATTTTCTCTCCCAAATGAAAAGTTTCTTCTCCCTTCTTACTAAAGATTCTTCTTCTAACAAAGAAAATAATAATTGATTCACCAATAAAGACCTCCTGAGATCATTATCCAATCTATTATGGGGGATGCCACTCCCCTCACCCATATGTCTCCCACAGTACAGGATAAACAAGAATCCAACAGGTAAGGAAAGAATTATTTTAAAAAATATCTGTAAGGCTGGGCACGGTGGCTCATGTCTGTAATCCCAGCACTTTGAGACGCCAAGGTGGTTGGGTCACTTGAAGCCAGGAGTTCAAGACCAGCCTGGCCACCATGGTGAAACCCCATCTCTACTAAAAACACAAAAATTAGTCAGGCATGGTGGCATGTGCCTGTAATCCCAGCTACTCAGGAGGCTGAGGCATGAGAATCACCTGAGCCTGGTAGGTGGAGGTTGCAGTGAGCTGAGATTGTGCCACTACACTCCAGCCTAGGCAACAGAGCAAGAGCAAGACTCTGTCTCAAAAAAAAAATAAAAAACAAAAAATAAAAAGCTGTAAAGGCAACTCTAAAGGCAAGACACATTTGACTTGAATAAAGCTCTTAAAAAGAGAAAAAAAGTCACCAGGAAATATGAGGCTGCTGAGATCTAGCACAGAAATAGCCCCAAGGAAAAAGAGGTTGCTCTATGGTTCCTTACACGATAATATTATAAATGCTTTGTTGATTAAGGAAGAAATGTCAGAAGAGTGTTTATTTGCACAGCTAGAGGGCAACCAGCCTTAGGATGTCTAATCCCCTTTCCTACCGGCCAAAAAGATGTAGATCTCCACACATCAATCCTGACGTCCTGAAGAAAATGGTGACTGACACCACAGGTCCAGATACTGTGGTAAAATGAAGAGCAGGTACCTTTCCTAAGAAATAACTTCTCAGAGTTTGATAGGTAAGGGAAGAATAGGGATTTACTGGCATTTGATACAAACTAATATTGATTTAATGGGCTCTGATAATATGAGACTTAGGAAACTGGTAAGCATTCTCCTCTACCCAGTCTCAACACACCCAGACACTCACCCTTCAAAATCCCTGGGCTTACAGCTCAGATGGTTTTGATCAACACATATTCCTCAGTGGTCAGTCTTGGATTCTACAGTCCTTTCAGACATTCACACAATAGAAGCAGTCTATACCTTAAAATTTACCAGCCAAATCATGCATGAGAATAGAAGAACTGCTGCCTTCAGAAGTCTAGAGATATATTTAAAAGCCAACAAAAAGCTCCTTTAACTCTCTCAGCTGCCCACCTGCCATCAGTAACACTGTTCCTAAAGTTTAGATACAAAGGTTCAAAATCCCTCTATACATTCTCTGCTCCCTAGTGTGGCCCTATCACTACAGAACTTCAATTATTTCTTCCCCAAATATTTTTTAAATACTGTATTTACATTCCATCTCATTTCAATATATATAAGACCTCTTGCAACTAACTGCCAGAGAGAGCCACAGGAGATCCTGTAAATAGTGGAAGGAACTGAGATGGGGAGGGAGTATAGAGGAAAGTCTGAGTCAGCTCCCAAAGCCAAAGGAACATTTCCCTTGGCCTCCCAGGCTTAAGATTAAAATAACTGTCGGATGCAGTGGCTCACACCTATAATCCTAACACTTTGGGAGGTTGAGGCAGGAGGATTGCTAGAGCCCAGGAGTTTGAATCAGCCTGGGCAACACAGTGCCTAGGCTATAGTGCCTCATGGCTACAAAAATAAAAAATAAAAAATTACCCAGGCATGGTGGCACACCTGTAGTCCCAGCCACTTAGGAGGCTTAGGTGGGAGGACTGCTTGAGCCTGAGAAGTCAAGGCTGCAGTGAGCCGTGACCGAACCACCACACTCCAGACTGGGTGACAGAGTGCGACCCTGTCTCAAAAAAATAAAATAATGACATCTTTGTCAAAAAGAATGTAAAAGTCAGAAAAGGTTTTTCAGTTGCCTTAGTTACCATTTTGCATCTCCCTCTTTTTCTCCTTTATGCTTCTCCTTTCCAAGTGTACAGCAAATCTAGAATCTTATACTAAATTCTGGCACAATTTTATATTATATATAGTCTTATCTTTCCCACCAATATAATAGCAAAGTATGACCCTATACCATGTTTTACACCATCAACTTACCTTATTTAATTTCGGCTGAGTTTGTGTATCATCTAACCAACTCAATCAAAAGCCCTTACAGACCATCTCCTAGATCTTACATTTCCTGCCCACACTACCTCACACAGAGAACATCCAATGATACTTCTTAATTAGATTTTTTTTTTTTTTTTTGAGACGGAGTTTCGCTCTTGTCACCCAAGGTGGAATGCAATGATGCAATCTCAGCTCACCGCAACATCTGCCTCCCGGGTTCAAGCGATTCTCCTGCCTCAGCCTCCCGAGTAGCTGGGATTACAGGCATGCACCACCACGTCCAGCTAATTTTTGTATTTTTGGTAGAGACGGCATTTCACCACAGTGACCAGACTGGTCTCGAACTCCTGACTTCAGGTGATCCACCCACCTTAGCCTCCCAAAGTGCTGGGATTACAGGCGTGAGCCACCATGCCTGGCCGATTAGGTTATATTTCATATAAAATGAGAGCAGGAGTGAGACGGAGTGATTCAGTCTAAAATGCACAAAGTGAGAATGCAATCAAGGTGAGCCACCCTCCAGGAGACAGGAAGAAAAAAAGCATTTGATCAAATCTTATGAGATGACATCTGGAGCCTCTGCACCTCGTCACAATAGCCAAGTCTATCAGTAACATAGCTAAGTCGCCAAAGCCATTTGTACTTTCATCCCCTTCTCCTTCAGTATTTCGGATGACCACAATAACTTCCTTTCCAATTAGCCACAGTGGCAGCCACTGCCATGATAATCAACAATGATTTTACTAAGTCTAGGCATCTGTTTTCAAGGACAACGTGAGGAAGCCAACAGATGAGAATGTCCCAGGCCAGCTCTGGAGTATCCATGAGGTTGAAAGGGTAAAAAGGGGTCTGTGAAAGGACATGAGCATGAGCTAAAAGGTCAGAATGTATTCAACTCAAATGTGCTCATGGTAGTAACCATGGGATTTTTTACTTTTTTTCTCCAACCAAGACACCAAGAAAAAAAAATAATAATTACAGTCTAATGGCAACGTACAAAATGAATCTTAAAAAATAAGTGATGACCTGTAATCCCAGCACTTTGGGAGGCCAAGGCAGGAGGACTGCTTGAGGCCAGGAGTTCAAGACCAGCCTGGGTAACACGGCAAGGCCCTGTCTCTACAAAAAAAAAAAAAATTTAGAACTAGCCAGGCATGGTGGCACACCTGTTGTCCTAGCTACTCAGGAGGCTGAAGTGGGAGGATCGCTGGGGCCCAAGAGTTGGAGGTTAAAATGAACTGTGATAATGCCACTGCAATACAGCCTGGCAACAGAGCAAGACTCTGTCTCTAAAAAACATAAAAATAAATGATGAAAATAACTGACCATTATACTTTAGAGGGACTTCTCATATAAGAATTTTGGTTAGGAGATGAAAGATATGTACACTCAAAGCTACGAAACGTTGATCAAAGAAATTGAAAACATAAACAGAAAGCCCATGTTCATGGGGGAAAAAAGAGAATTTTGGATAAGCACACACATTGTTGCATAGGTACTACTGTCCATTCTTAGCAGATAGAGACAGACAGGGAAGAAGTTACAAATCCTAGCTCGAAGTTTCACAGAAGACATGTATCCAAAGACAGAAACTAGATTTCTTGAAGGCGTAATTTACAGCGGGAACTTTTGTCTTAGACATGAAATATAAAACATACAGGAATGCATCATTAACTTTACATATTTAACATCCAAACCAAGAAATATAAAAGTTATATATATGTATATATATATTTTTTTGAGATGGAGTCTCACTCTTGTTGCCCAGGCTGGAGTACAGTGGCACGATCTCAGCTCACTGCTACCTCCGCCTCCCAGGTTCAAGTGATTCTCCTGCCTCAGCCTCCCGAATAGCTGGGATTACGAACACCTGCCACCACACCTGGCTAATTTTTGTATTTTCAGTAGAGACAGGGTTTCGCCATGTTGGCCAGGCTGGTCTCGAACTCCTGATCTCAGGTGATCCACCAACCTTGGCCTCCTAAAGTGCTGGAATAACAAGCATAAGCCACCATGCCCGGCCCAAAAGTTGTATTTCTTATAACAATGCTAAAACACACTATGTTTAAACATAGAGTTTCAGAGCTCAGAGGGATTGCTAGACAATAAATCAATACCAATTCCAACACACACTGTATCCAAGGAGTTCAAGGCACTTGGCTTTAAATACTACATATGTGCAACATGAATAAGACTTCGAAGCTTTCACTTTTGCACTTCGTGATTTGTGCTAATTGACAGCCTTTGCATTATACTTGACTCTATTCTAAGAAAAAGAAAAAAATGGAAGGAAATCAGGGAGGGATGGAATGAAGAAAGAAAGAAAAAAGAGACAAAGGGTGGGAGGGTGAATGAACAAGGTACCCGGGAATGTTTTTTTATCTCCTGTGATAGGAAAAAAGCATTCCACCAGAGTTCTCAGTATCTACCTCCCGTCTGTTTTCCTTCGTTTTTCCTCTATCCTCTCTGGGCTCTTGTTTGTTTGTTCATTTGTTCACAGTCCTGATTCTTTGTGCTTTTGCCTGCCTCTTGACATCTTTCCCTTAACCTGTCTCCAACTCCGTATCTCCACAGAACACAGAAGTTAAATCCTACTCAAAAGCAAAGAAGAAATTTTAGAACTGAAAGTTCTTTACAATGTTACAGATCATCCTGATCTAACCCTTTCAGTTTAGGAAACTGAGGTTCTGACAGATTATATGATGTGCACAAAGTCACAAAACTAATAAATGATAGCATCAAAACTAAAACCAAGGTTTTCCCATTAAAGTACTAAAGGAAAGCATAGAAAGCTATTTTTAAACAGAGTAAAGAAGGCCCTTCTCAGAAAGAAGATCCAAGAGTTTTAAAATAAACACTTCATATATTTAATTACATTGAAATGTTTTTCTCTGGCCCCAACACATACACACATACACACACACACACACACACACACACACATATTATATGTATATACATGTACACATACATGTATATACCACAAACAAATCCAAAAGACAAGTGACAAGCTGAATGGGAAACTGCAACATGAATGACAAACACTACTTTCCTTAATTTATAAAAAGTTCCTACATATCAATAAGAAAAAAACAATTCTTTTAAACCTGAGTTTATGACAAAAGAAATATAAATGATTTGTAGAAATTTTTTTTTAAAGATCCCCTTAAACTAAAAATATACAAATTAGGCCAGGCACAAGGGCTCATGCCTGTAATCCTATTACTTTGGGAAGCTGAGGTGGGGGATCACTTAAGGCCAGGAGCTTGAGACCAGCCTGGGCAACATAGCAAGACCCTGTTTCTACAAAAAATAATTTAAAAATTAGCCAGGCATGGTAGTGCATGCCTTAGTCCTAGCTACTCAGGAGGCCCATGCAGGAGGATGGCTTGAGTCCAGAAACTCAAGGTTATGGTAAGTTATTACCATACCACTGCATTCCAGCCTGGACAACACAGCAAGATCCTGTCTTAAGAAAAGAAAAACAGGCCGGGCCGGACCTGGCGGCTCACGCCAGTAATCCCAGCACCTTGAGACGCCAAGGCGGGTGGATCACTTGAGGTCAAGAGTTTCAGACCAGCCTGGCCAACATGGTGAAACCCCGTCTCTACTAAAAATACAAAAATTAGCCAGGCGTGGTGGCAGGCGCCTATAATCCCAGCTACTTGGGAGGCTGAGGCAGGAGAATTGCTTGAACCTGGGAGGTGGAGGTTGCAGTGAGCCGAGATCACACCACTGCACTCCAGCCTGGATGACAAGAGTGAGACTCTGTCTCAAAAAAAGAAGAAAAAAGAAAACAACAACAAACAAATTAAAAAGCCAAGATACCACTTTTCATTTCGGCTTGTGAAAAATCAAAGTACGGTAACACAATAGAAAAAATGTCCCTCTAATACTCAGCAATACCTATCAAAAGTTTAAATGTGCAGAGCCTTAGAAACACAATTCCACTTCTCAGAATCTGTCTTCTTGTGCTTACCTTAAGCACACAGCAACATACATACAAGCAGCGTTGTTTCAAATAGTAAAAGACTGGAAACGACCTAAATGTCGAGCAATAGGACATGTTTAAACAAATCATGATTTTAAAAAAACAAACAAAAAAACTTACTGCGGGATACTATGTGGTCATTTAAAAGAATTAGGTTGATTGGCAAAACAAACGAAATGTTCTCTAAGGTGTTTTGTTCAGTGAAAAATAACGAAGACTCCTTTGGTATATAAATGGGGTATATATCTATAAATATTTATGTGCACAGAAGTTCTCCAGAACATAAAAGAAACTACTAATGCTTCTATCACACCAATACTCCGAAAAGAACTTCAGGACTCTTCTAGTTCTTGAGACGGAGTCTCACTCTGTCACCCAAGCTGGAGTGCAGTGGCACGACCTCAGGTCACAGCAACCTCTGCCTCCCAGGTTCAAGTGATCCTCCTGCTTCAGCCACTTGAGTAGCTGGGACTACAGGCATGTGCCACTACACCCAGCTAATTTTTTTGTATGTTTCTATAGATGGGGGTTTCACCATGTTGGCCAGGCTGGTCTCAAACTTCTGACCTCAGATGATCCCCCCGCCTTGGCCTCCCAAAGTGCTGGGATTATAGGCATGAGCCACCGCGCCCAGCCAGGACTCTCCTAGTTCTAAACAGCTCCTACATTGGTAAGTTTTTCCAATCGCTAACTTGCAATTACTTCTTCAAAAGACTTTCCTTTCTTCAAAAGACACTCCTTGAACTCTTATCCCCTATACAATGGAGATCTCTGTTCCTTCTCAAACTTCAACTTTGTCTTCTGACCAGCTTATCAACTGGGCCTGCTAGTACCCCCTTCTCTGTTCCTACAACTTGGAATTTTCCTTCACCCTTTTTTTTTTTTCACATCCTGATATTAACTCATTCTTCCCATAAACATACTTTGCAGCCTTCCAAACCCTGAAGGCCATTACTAGGAGTTGGCATTCTTTTTGCTCCTCATTCATTCTTTTATTGATTAATTTCATTCATTATTCACCATTTATTGAGTGACAACTGTGTACCATGTATTATAATAATTCGAAAAGAAAAACCAAACACCTGGTAACTATCTTAAGAAACTTTCAGCCTAGGACAAATTTTCAAAATTAAACTTCTTAGCGTGGCATAAAAAAGGGGGAAAAAACTAGATGTAGGGAAGCAACCTTCAAATGTCCAGCTACACATACCAAGCTGACAGCACTGGATACCTCTAGGGAAAGAACAGAGATTGGAGGTGGTGGTCAAAGTGGCCACTGGCCTTATACGTTTTGAGTTTTTGGCTTTTTGGTAAGAATATACTTGCATATTAATTAATTCACAGTTAAAAATAAACTTTGATCAGAACAAAGATCACTAAGGGGGAAAAACAAAAATAAACTTTAAGAAAGAGGTGACATCTTATTAATTTTATACTCCTAATGACTATCTAGCATGGTGCCTTGGCACATAAATGGAACTCCATAAATGGTCACTAAGTGAAAGAATAAATGGATGTGCAGAGTTCTACAAAGCAGAGTAGAAGGGGAGAGAAACAGTCACATTCAACAACTGTTGCCTTTACTCAACAACTGTTCTTTTAAAGTTAATGCAGGGTTTCTCAACCTCAGCATTACTGACATTTTGGGCCAGATAATTCTTCATCGTGGGAGCCTCTCTTGTGCACTTTAGGATGTTAAAGTAACATCTCTGGCTTCCACCCCCTAGATGACAGTAAGACCTCCACAATTATAAAACTCAAAAATGTCTCCAGACATTGCCAATGTCAACTGAGGGGACAAAATCACCCCCAGTTGAGAGTCACTGAGTTAACCCACTTATACATCATTCTTTCCACTTCCCCAACCTCCATGACTTTCTCCCAATTTGCCCAGAGATTTCAATGCTTAGGCCTAGATCATTTCAACACTCAAGTTGGCAACACTTTCAAAACTGAGACTCCAAGTTCTTCAACCTACTTATTTCCAGGGGGCTTTACCTACACCAAACTCATCCACTGGATCCTTTCACATCACTGCTATCCAAAACTCTTCTAACGTCAAGATCTCAAATTCGTATGAAAAGCTCCTCCCTAGCACCTCTGCCCGGCCACCCATCGTCTGGGAAGTGAGGAGCGCCTCTGCCCGGCCACCCATCGTCTGGGAAGTGAGGAGCGCCTCTGCCCGGCGACCCATCGTCTGGGAAGTGAGGAGCGCCTCTGCCCGGCCGCCCCGTCTGGGAAGTGAGGAGCGCCTCTGCCCGACCGCCCCGTCTGGGATGTGGGGAGCGCCTCTGCCCAACCGCCCTGTCCGGGAGGTCTACCACGGAGGCCAGAAGCAACGTGGGGGCTGGACGTGGTGGCTCACGCCTGTGGTCCCGGCACTCTGGGGGGCCGAGGCGGGTTGATCACTTCAGGCTGGGAGTTCAAGACCAGCCTGGCCAACATGGCGAAACATATGAAAAATACAACAGACAAACCAACCAACCAACTCAGTGACAACAGAACAGGTCTACCCTGGAGTCATACTCTAAGTTTTTCTATTTTCCTCCCTTTCTGATCCTTTATCCCACTTTCTTTTTCTTCCTCTTCCTTCTCCTTCTTCTTTGTCAAATAGAGGATTGAGCTATTATCACTGATCCATATAAAGTCCCTCTCTCATTTATTTTAATTCCCATCCCCCATTTCTATTCCCCGACTTCCCATGTGCAACCTTCCTAATATGTTTGATATGCATCTTTTTGTTTGTATTTTTAGAAAATGTTTGTTTTGTGTGCAAAAAAAAAAATTAATAAATAAATAAATAAATAAATAAAAAAAGAAAAGCTCCTCCTGTCCTTTGTTTTCTCCCACGCCCTTATTCTACCTGAACCCATTCATCTCAGTTTACTGACATTTGGCACTAGGTAACATGCACTCAGCTACACTCATGGGCTTCCGAGTACTGTCCGATAAAGTTAAGAAACGGCCGGGTGAGGTGATTCACGCCTATAATCCCAGCACTTCGGGAGGCCGAGGCAGGTAGATCACCTGAGGTCAGGAGTTTGAGACCAGCCTGGCTAACACAGTGAAACCCCGTCTCTACTAAAAACATAAAAATCAGCCAGGCATGGTGGCAGGTGCCTGTAATCCCAGCTACTTGGGAGGCTGAGGCAGGAGAATCATTTGAACCCAGGTGGCAGAGGTTGCAGTGAGCCAAGATCACACCATTGCACTCCAGCCTGGGCAACAAGAGTGAAACTCTGTCTCAAAAAAAAAAAAAAGTTAAACCATCAGGACCAACTCTATCCCAGCTGGCACTTACTGAGACTGAGCAACCGTTTCACCCCACTTCTCAATGAATCCTTATTACACAGGAATAGCAGCTACTTCTAAAACTTCTCACTCTCCTCGAAGTGCCAACACCACCACCTCTGCCTGCAGACTCCCATTCTCTAACTGAGGAAAGGTTGAATTCCTCTAACATAAGCTCATTCAACTTCTCTTCTCATAACCTCATACACATTAGATGCTCAATAAATATATGTTAAATTTAGGAAGAAAATGCATCCTGGCTTAATACTGGCTGTATTCAAAAGAATGATGTTTATGGGGAAAAACTGCTCTCTCTGAATTTCACTCTAATTCAAGATTTTTTTCTACAATACTAAGCAACCTTAAGGAAAGCCAACATGCCTCTGTAGTTTCTCAAGGCTACCACCACCAATCAGTGGCATACACTGCTGCTGCAAAGGAATCCTCTGGATAATCGTGAAAGCATACTGAGGGTCTAGAAGGAAGCATAAAATATAAACTCCAATGATAAATGACCATACTGCAAAAACATGCTGCCCATAAATGTGAGCGATTCTTAATTCTGCAATTCAGTGAGATGCAAAGAAGTATCTAAACAAAATGACAGAACACTGACGGCAATGCCACATGCTAAATACCCGTCACTTGGCACTTTGTGGGGACTGACAAATATTCTGAGGGCAAAAATTGCTCTGCAACAGAAGATAAAGGCTTTAATTAATTGGCATAGGCAACTGTATAAGAGCTTTAGAATTAAGTGTACCATTTTCACCTAACCCCAGTGCCTTCCACAGGCACCAGTCCGTTGTCAGAAGAGACAGGCAGCATATGTGTTCCACTGAAAGAATCTCTAGGTCCCCACTGAATCTAAGGCATACCACTTTCACCAGCTTTTATCTCATGCGGTAATTACAGAATAAGAGGTTTGGCCAAAGCTTTAGCAAAATAGAGCCAATCGTTTCTCATAACGTGTTCTAAACTTTTTTCATGACCTTTAGCTTATGGTAGCTTAGACAAGTATCTTAAAAGCATTTCTAGTCAGCCATTTTTGGTAACTTGTGAGCAAAATTATTTTTAGCTGAAAAAGTTTATTTCAATCCCTCTCTCATAACTCAGAAGCATCTGACCAGGTTTAGTTCAAGCTTTCCAGAATAATTTGTCTTTGAGTGGATTCAAAGCATAAAACATTTCAGCTTCAAAAGAGAAATTCTCTCCTTAATTAACAGAATGAGCAACCAAAATGTGCAAATATATAGGATATGTGAATAAAATATCACCTGCCTACCTACTGCCAGCCCTGGTATACTGTAGAAATTAAGCACTTAAATGTTGATAAAATTTTTTGAAAGCCTCTAATGGACAAAACAACATTGTTACAGCATTCCATGCTATGAAGAGCAAAATGCATGCCCGCATGGTAGAAAGTGCTTCATGTAAATTCAAACATAATCAAACAGAACAAACGATTCAAGTTGTGTCCATGCGGCACTCAACCTGTGGTTCCAAATTGAGGGGAAGTTTCTTGAAGGATGCAGACAGATGAGAAAAAGAAAATAAAGGCCGGGCGCGGTGGCTCACGCTTGTAATCCCTTCGGGATTACACTTCGGGAGGCCGAGGCAGGCGGATCACGAGGTCAGGAGATCGAGACCATGGTGAAACCCCGTCTCTACTAAAAATACAAAAAATTAGCCGGGCGTGGTGGCGGGCGCCTGTATTCCCAACTACTCGGAGAGGCTGAGAAAGGAGAATGGCGTGAACCCGGGAGGCGGAGCTTGCAGTGAGCCGAGATCGCGCCACTGCACTCCAGCCTGGGCGACAGAGCAAGACTCCGTCTCAAAAAAAAAAAAAAAGAAAGAAAAAAAAAAGAAAACAAGATAGTCTGCTGGAAGTCAGTACACTTACAGATGTACAACATTACCAAATACAGATTCTTTGTTCTTTTTTGCTTTCTCTTTTTTTCCTTAATGAACAAAGACTATATTACCCCACCTACCCTTATAAGGATATGCTTCTGAAGTGGTAGGAGAATCTAAACACCAGTGCGCAGCCAGCTTGGTGAACAATGGTCCTACATGACTGCAAGAGAATAGCAGTGTGCGGATGAACTAACTACCAAAGACACTTTGGGCAAATCCCTTGCTTGCATGCCCTCCACCCCAACCTCACTGACTCACTTGCAGTTCCTCTCATACCTTGTCCTTGTACATACTGTTTCTTTTGTCTAGAATGACCTGCCCTGCTCATCCACTCAATACGCAGTAACAGTTTCTGCAGAATGTTCTCCGAATGCCCATCCCACCCCAGCCAGATAAGAATCCCTCGATTCCCCCATTATGCTCCCATAGAAGCACTACTCATCCTGTCTTGGTACAGACACTCCTCTATCCACCACCAAGTTAGGTTCTGGAATGAGAGGCTGCTCCTAAGTCAATTTGTTCATAAAATTCCAAGGTGAAAAAATCCAAGTAACCCATGGGTGCACGTCTAGCTAGGGGACATTTCTTAAGAAAAAGGGAGAGGCTTATGGTAGTGATTCTCACTCATTTTGCTTCTTCTCAATCCACTTTATGATTTGCACTTGACCCTTTACAATTGTATTGTTGAATGATTCACCTTGTATACACATTCACCATTTCTAATGTACTTTCCACTTTTAATCATCTCTTCATTTATCTACCCCTCCATATCAGCACTTTCAGTAAATAAAAAATGTAAGAAAACATAGCTAACATACAACCATATAACTATATATAATATAAATACATAATATGTAAATATAAGTACTGGAATATCCTATATAGAATGAACAATGTCATACACAACCATGTGCCACCACACAAGTACTATTTTTTATTTGTGGTAAGCAGAATTGGCATACTTTTGCTCCAACATGTAACTTGACTCATTTCTACGAAAATTGGCAAGTTTAAGGACCATAAGCCCTATGTTTACACAGTACCTATCCCTGTGTAATTTTAATACATTATTTTATTTTTAAAACAAGTCATATATGCATGTAATACAAAATTCAAAAGGCACAAAAGGTATACAATTAACAAATTTTGTTGGTTTTTTTTTTATATACAATAAAAATTAAGTCTTCACCTATACCCTTATTCCTCTGTCTCTCAATGCTCCTCCGAGAAGGTAACCGCTGGGGAGTGTTGTGTTTCCTGGCAGAGTCTATGTACACACGGATACTTTTTTACTTTGTAAAAAACTATACACTCTTCTGTACTTTGATTTTCACACTTGATGTATTTAAAGAGTGTTCTATGTTCACACAGAGCTGCCTAATTGTTAATGGCTACATGATATTCCACTGTATGAATGTACCTTTTTTTTCTCATCAAGAATGTACCTTATTTTATTTAGCAGATTTCCTGTCAAAGAGCATTTTTGTTTCTTCAACCTTCTGCTACTTCAAATAATGTTATAATGTATATTCTTACATGCAGATGCAAGAGTATCTGTAGGATAAATTCCTAGAAGTGGAACTGTTGAGTCAAAGAATACGTGCATTTTACATTTTAATAGACATTGATAAATACTTCTTCATGGAAGTTATGTGACTTTTCACCACCACAGCAATATGAGTTCCTATTTCTTTACTCATACCCTTATCAAACCATTGTGTTATCAAATTTTTATTCTAATTTTACAGTTGTTCCATAAACCTCCCCCAAAACTCAAGTTTCATAAGAACATTCCATTAATTCTGTAACTAACCCCAGCATCTAGCAATGTTTAACATGTGGTAAACATTCAAATTTTGTTAAATCAAATTTTGTCTCCAAGCAAAAGGAGAAGGGAGAGGGCTGTTGCACAGAGAGGATTATATTTAATATAAATAACATGAATGTTTAAAATGTTAGCACTTTTTCCCTTTTAGAGAAAAAGGAAGAGACAGAAGGAAGAAAGGATGGATGAATGGATTGCTTCTGATCTAAAATGGTTTCTCCTACAGGTTTAACAAAAAATAGGGGCCGAGAGCAGTGGCTCATGCTTGTAATCCCAGCACTTTGGGAGCCCGAAGTAGGTGGATCACTTGAGGCCAGGAGTTCAAGACCAGCCTGGCCAATACAGTGAAACCCCATCTCTACTAAAAATAGAAAAAATTAACTGGGCGTGGTGGCGCACACCTGCAATCCCAGCTACTCGGGAGGCTGAGGCACAAGAATCACTTGAACCTGGGAGGGGGAGGTTGCAGTGAGATTGCACCACTGCACTCCAGCCTGGGCCACAGAATGAGACACTGTCACAAAGAAAAAAAAAAAAAGGAAAGATTCATACCTGCCTGAAATAGTTATGTATTGTCCTACCTTAAAGTAAAACACACAATCTATCTTCGAAACACCAAGAAAGCTGACGGGCCTCCCAAAGGAAAGAAGGAAGATTCCTTCTCTGAAACTGCCACAGGATACTGAACCTTCTCACATCAATATTCTTTTTACACAGCTTCAAAAAAAATTGACTCTCATCATATATTTTACAGTCACACAGTTAATATCTCATGCATTTGCTTCTGTATGGTACCCAGCATAGTTAATACTAGAAGTTCTTTCAGTGAACACAATAAATACTGAACTCTGCAGCCCTCCAGTCATGTGTTTGCCATGGTCTCTGGCGCCCGTGCTTTGTGCTATAACAACCACCATAACAACAGATAACACATAAAACTGTAATGACTCATTTAATACAAGCCTCATTTATTATCTCCATTTTACAAATAAAAAACTGAAGCACAGAGGGGCTAAGTAACTTGCCTAAAGGACACACAGCTAAGTAAGATTAGAGACAGAATTTCTGGTACCAGAAGGGGCCTTCCTTTTTTTTTGAGACAGGGTTTCGCTCTGTTGCCCAGCCTGGAGTACAGTAGTGCAATCATGGCTCGCTGCAGCATCTGCCTCCTGGGCTCAAGAGGTCCACCCACCTCAGCCTACAGAGTAGGTGGGACTACAGGCACACACTACAATGCCTGTCTAAGTTTTGTTTTTTGTTGTTTTGTTTTTGTAAAGGCGGGGTTTCACCATGTTGCCCAGGCTAGTCTCAAATTCCTGGGTTCAAGTGACCCACCCGCCTTGGCCTCCCAAAGTGCTGGGATTACAGGCATGAGCCACTGTGCCCAGACAGAAAGGGCCCTCTTAACCAAATATTTTAATACAGTGTGATAACTGCTCAGACAGAGGTATTCACAGAGTATCTATTACCACAGAGCCACCTGCCACTACACTTTCACACATACTCTGTGAATATTTCCATCCAAGCAGTGTATTAAAATTATCTATGTACATATCCTCTGCAAATTTAAGTCACTGTGCAACTGAGTTTTAGGTTACCAGGTGGAATAAGAAAATACCATTTCCACTCCTCGGGTCGGCACTTCACCTTTCCTATGCTGGTACTTCTTCCGCTCCTGTGTGCCACCATTTCCTAAAACCCATCTCTTCTAAGGTAAAGTCTACATCTCAGTGTGTGCTGCTGCCCTAGAGATGCTGGCCACACCTCTAAATTGCCTGGGTACCTTCTCGGAGTCCTGAAACACTACTGAGACCCACATCATTCCTGCTGGGCAGAACGCAGGCAGTATAGTTCCCACCCCTCAGCAGCCACCAGCCCAGATCAATGGCTCTTATCAGGGACATGGAGTAACCTGAGCCCCTGCCAACCCATCTCTCGACTGCTAGGACAGGCGCTTTCTGCTATTAGGTTGCACAAATGCCTGGAAACTTTACACCGGGTGTGAAGGAAAAAGCAATAGGGGAAACAACACAGCATCTGGTGCCCTGCCGGCTTCCATTCACTACTTGGGAAAGGAACACCAACCTGTGTGACTCGGGCCACAGAGACTGGGCGGGCCTAATTCACCTACTGCAGAGCCTTGGGACCTCAAAGACTGTACGGTGAGATTAGAACTGAGTAGAGGTCGACATTCACCTAGAGAGTGAGACACAACCCCACTGGCCTCATTCTCATTCTCTAAACAGCTAGAATACTACCTCTTCTATAATATTCTGATGGAGAAAAAGGGCTATTGCAGAAGCCAACTCTGAAAGGCACATTTTATTTCTTATCTTTAAATGTAGAAGTCTATGAAGATTAACTGTGCTAGAGTCAAGCCTAAGCTTGATATCATTAACTCCACATCTGAATCAGAATCCAATTACTGTTCAGTATACACACACACACACACACACGTGTGTGTTTATATTCTCTATTTGTTGAGCCAAATCTACTTACTTCCCATCAAGTCTCAGTTACGGAGAGGCCATATCCTAGGAAAGAAGAACATTCACTCAATCCTGGGGCTTTCCACAGACAGAGGGGTTAAGAGTAGCCAGCGGCAATTATGGCTGCTGAGATGGAACACCTATTAGAAACTAAACCTTCCTTTCTCACAATTCAACACAAAACTTAGTTCACTGAACAGCATTCTGACAGCAGTGACACTCAACCAGGATAAACCTAGGCATCTGGGAAACATCTGGTATACAAGATGTCATCATGAATAAAACTCACACTGCAGTTAGATTCCACGTGCAATGACTCATGGCAGATCCTGAGTATAATTACTAACTCAATGACATATACGATAGCTGACCCACAATGTGCCCTACCAGTGCAAAAAAGACCAGGGGCAGCTGACTGGGGCACATGGAGAGACAAGGATACCTATCTTTCACTCAGACATCTCTAAAAGGTAGCACCATCAGGTATCTGCAGGGTATTCATGGGAAAGAACAGAGATGTAGATTAGGTCTCCAATCCTGGGATTTCATGATTCTATTAAAATGCAGAATCCTACTATATGAGGTACTGTACTAATCAGTCACCTTTACAAGGGACATTTGGACATGGTTCTCTCAGTAGACCACAATCTTAAGTCCAGAAAGCTAACAAATAGAAAAAAAAAAATCTATAAACTGATATGAAATAATTTCCAAATAGAAAAGCAAAGCAAAGTGCAGAATAGTACGCATCCTAATACCGTCAATGGAGTTTTTAAAAGAAATATTACGTAGGCACTATCTCTAGAAGGATACCCAGATAACTAACAATACTAGTTACTTCCAAAAAGATAAAATAGGCAGCTAGGAGAGGGAGAGATTTTTGACTCTTCTACATTTTGCATATTTTGAATCATTAACCATGTGAATATATATGCAATAAGAAAACATAAAAGGAAGAAGAAAATACTCCATACAAGAAACTGTCGGAAAAAATCACGCCAAGAAATAAAAAGACTAAGAAATGAAAGATTCTACTGAGCCTGAAAGGCAAAGTCTGAGTTTATTGTTTGTTGTCACATTCTCTCTCTGAGCCTGAGATACATTGTCCATAAAAATGAGTATACTGACTATTTTCCGTGACTAAAGCGGAGGGCTGGTACAGATAAGTTCTAGATGCCTTCAGCTCTGATGATTCTATACTACCCACCATTATCAATCCACTGATTCATCTGTTGATCTAAATTAGAGATGGAATAACTTTGAGATGAAAAAAAGCCAACAAACAACGACAAACTCTCATGCATACCACAACCATTATCCCAGTTCTACATGAATCAGCTGTCAGGTAACAGGTAAAATGTTTTCAATATTAAATATACGGCATGCCAAACCAATGAAATTCCTTTTGCTCCATTCCTCATCAGTCATACCCCTTCAGTCTTAAGGGCCATGAAAAGGCACTGGATAAAGAGCCGCAAGAGCTGAGTAAAAGCATCAGCTTTGCCACTTCCTAGTCATGAGGCTTAGAGAGGTATATTTTCAGCTGAAACATGGGAAGAATCATCACCTATCTTTCAGGATTGTTGAAGAGAATAAATAAGGGACTGCATGAAAGCATTTTATAAACTGTAAAACATAACACAGAAGCTGGGTGCAGCTACTTGGAAGGCTAAGGTGGGAGAATCGCTTGAGGAGTTCAAGGCTGCAGTGAGCTATGATCCCACCACTGTACTCCAGCCTGAGTGACTAAGAATATCTCTTAAAAATAATAATAACATAAATGTAATTGTTGAGTATTACATGCAATTTTAGTCACCACGCTTCAAATCTGGAGGGTGACTATAGAAAAAGCAACACAAATTATTAAGAAGATTTTAAAAAATAGATTGTATAAGGGCTGATATATCTTTTTCAACAAACATTTATCAGTTCTTTTTTTTTTTTTTTTTTTTTGAGACAGAGTCTCACTCTGTCATC
Organism: Hylobates moloch; assembly: GCF_009828535.3. Taxonomy (NCBI): domain Eukaryota; kingdom Metazoa; phylum Chordata; class Mammalia; order Primates; family Hylobatidae; genus Hylobates; species Hylobates moloch. The sequence goes on along the minus strand of NW_026652294.1, from coordinate 16,573,667 downwards.
TGGGCTGGAGTGCAGTGGCACAATCTTGGCTCACTGCAACCTCCGCCTCCCAAATTCAAGCGATTCTCCTGCCTCAACCACCCAGGTAGCTGGGATTACAGGTGTCCACCACTACACTCAGCAAATTTTTTTTATTTTTAGTAGAGATGGGGTTTCACCCTGTTGGCCAGGCTGGTCTCAAACTCCTGACCTCGTGATTCGCCTGCCTCGGCCTCCCAAAATGCTGGGATTACAGGCGTGAGCCACTGGGCCCGGCCTACTCAGTCCTTATTATATTATATCCTGGGCACAAGGTTACAAAAGTTAAGAGATTTTTCCTTAGCTGGGCATGGTGGCACATGCCTATGGTCTCACCTACTTGGGATGCTGAAGTAGAGGACTGCTTGAGCCCAGGAGTTCAAGGTTGCAGTGAGCTATGATAGCGCCACTGCACTCCAGCCTGGATGACAGAGTGAGACCCTCTAAAAGAAAAAGATTGTTCCTGCCTTTAAGGAAGAATTCAAAAAGCACCTGGGGACAAGAATAAGAAAATAGGACTGAGTAACAATAATAAAAATGGCTATTACATAATAGAATACCTACTACGTGTCAGGCCCTGAACTAAGCACATTACATACAGTATCTCTTTTTAATTCTTACACTAATCCTATAACATATTTCACAAAGAAAGCTGAGGCTTAGATAGGTTAAGTCACCTAACCAAGATCCCACAGCTGTGAAGTGGAAATGCTGGTACACCACCTAAGGTTTGTCTGTCTTCAAGGCCATTCTATTTTTTTACAATCTCAGAGTGGTAAAACCTTCACTAAGCATCACACACACACACACACACACACACACAGGGAGAGAGAGAGAGGGAGGGAGAGAGAGAGAGGGAGGGAGGGAGGGAGGGAGAGAGAGAGAGAAACCACTAATGAAAAGTTTAATAGACCCTATTACATTTGAAAAATTAGCCTCTGATATAGTAAATGCAGAAAAGCAAGGAGCAAAAAATACACAGAGTATGCTAATGTTTGTGTCAAAAAGAGAGGAGGAGGGATAACAGACAAATTAGTAACAGTGGTTACTTGTTTGGTAAAGGGGATAGGGACAGATAGGAAGCAGAAATGAAAAGGAGACATTTCATTACATATATATTTATGAATTTAGAGTTAGGAATTAACTTACAGGTAGGGAACCTGGGCGTAAATCCTGGTTTGGAAAACGCTACACAATAGTTCAGCATCACGACGTCTGCTTATGAAAAGTGGAGTGTGATAGGTTTTTTTTTTTTAATGTGTTTAATTCTAATGTCCAAAGTTATTTAACTTTTTTTGGTGGGGGGGCTGGGGCATGGGCAGGATGATACCTATCATCATTTCTTTTTTTCTTTTTTTTTTTTTTTTTTTAATTGAGACGGAGTCTCACTCTGTCGCCCAGGCTGGAGTGCAGTGGCGCAATCGCGGCTCACTGCAAGCTCCGCCTCCCGGGTTCACGCCATTCTCCTGCCTCAGCCTCTCCAAGTAGCTGCGACTACAGGCGCCCACCACCACGTCCCGCTAATTTTTTTGTATTTTTAATAGAGACGGGGTTTCACCGTGGTCTCGATCTCCTGACCTCGTGATCCGCCCGCCTCGGCCTCCCAAAGTGCTGGGATTACAGGTGTGAGCCACCGCGCCTGGCCAATTTTTTAGGTTTCTTTAAGCTCTGGGATACCAAAGTATTTACTACTTGCTTCTAACACTGCAAAAAATAACCCATAGGAAAGCTAAAATCCAAAAGGGGTAAATGATACCTACACCAAACTCAAGAAAGTCAAATAAGGGATTCTTAAAATAAGCTTCTCACGATTGAAAAGCAAAGCCTATGAGTAACACTTATTTCACAACACTCCTACAGAGAGAAATGCAGAGTAAGCATAAAAGAAAATTGTGCATGCACACACGGATACGGGTTATCTATTAATCATAGCATTTTTATACTGCTAACGAAAATCACTAGAAGTCCCTGATAAGCGCCTCTCTGAAGGGTTACTACATGCACTTAACACACTTTAATGCTTTAGTCTGAAGGTAGGAAATGCCAAAGTTAACCAACTGATCTCCAACACTGTACAACACAGCCAGCTCAGAGCTAAAATGCTGCTGCAAAAAGATCTATTCAGTATCACGACAAGCAGCTAAAGACTTTCAACAAAGCAGAGGACAGAAGATGTCTATAATGAGTAACGAACAGCACCTGGGAATGGAGAGGCGCTAGCTAACAGAAAAATTAGCTTCTAAACCCAAATACAGACCTTTTGAGTATGACCAGCATTACCTCAAAGTCTTGGATGATATCAAAATTTGCCAATTTCTTATCAGCTTAATAAGAGTCATGAATGAAATTATGACTTCTAGTTCAAATATAACACAAAACATAGTAAAATCTTATGTAAGTATGTAACAAATGCAGACATATATGAAACGGACTGCTTAAGCAATAGCTGTATAGCAGTACTCTGCACTCTTTTAAACGAGGTGTGCATAGCATAAGACCAGGGTCAGACTTTCAGGACAAGTACTACCAACTCCCTGTAAGCTTTGCCAAAGGGGAGACTTCCTGAAGTTCCAACAAAGTCCTCAAACCCACTGTGCCAGCCACTAACAGTAACCATGTTCCTGGAAGCTTGTATATAAGAAGCAAACCAATGATTTAAGCTTTGTGGATGTCGGGAGCCACCACAAAACATCTTTCAATTTTGCCAGTTTTCACTTTGAAATCACAGAACCCTACTATCTTATCCCCTAGAAACTAAGAAACAGCAGGTGAAAGCTGTCAAAGCCACATATTCAGACTGATTAGGGGACAAGCCAGTCTGATTAGGGGATAGCGACCTCATTTGCAGATGCTTTTGCAGATGAAGGAGAAGCTGAATATGGAGAAATTTAATGGGGGAGGAGGGGCTAAAAAAAGATCTACAATTCCTGCCTTTTACCAGAAATTATTACCCACCCTCCCAAGAATTTTTGTGGACCACTGACCTGAAGAAGGAAAAGAAAGAAAAAGGGAGAAAACAAACTTTAGGCTGTAAGTGTGACTGTATAAAAATCCCTGAGAGGATGAATTATGAAACTAAACTCCATGCAACAGGGCTAACTATGTAGCTACTTTTCCACTTGCCTAACGGCCCAAGACAAATAGAGCAGGGCCATCCAAGAGTCCCAACAACTTCCAGGAAAATGGAACCAACGTCCTCCTGTCTCAGAACAAGCCACACATCGCTTCTCGGCCTTTTGGCTAAGATCAAGTGTAGAACAAGCCACATACCCCCTGAAAGTAACCCCTAAGTGAAATCCATATAGATCTGCTTTGAAAATCACTCTGGCTGGCAACAGTTAAGGCCCACTCCTTCAAACAACTCCAATTTGTACGGGAAAAAGCTTCTTAAAAAAAAAAAAAAAAAGCAATTGAAAGAAATTCCTATGAGCCTCTGTCCAAAAGTATTCCAACTCAAGCAATTGCTGCAGGCCACATTCAGACACCCCCAGTCTCCCCAGGCCCTGTCTGTAGTTCCTCTAGTTTTACTAACATAGCTTCTACCTCCACCCCAATCCCCAGAGCTAGGAGAGTCCCACGGCCACACCACCCATCCCTCATGATAAATCATGCTTTGCTTGTGGTATTTCCAGTTAGAATCTGACAAAAATCAATGCAGCCAGAAAAAAAAAAAAAGATACATCAACAGTATGCCTCCTCAAAAACCACATGCCTGGAATAAAATATCCAATACCCAGTGCAAAATCTCTCTTCTTCAACAACGGAGAAACCAAGGAACCAGCCTACACATGGGAAAAATCCCACATACCAAGGTGTTATCTGGGGACCTAAGTCCCTAAAAAAACCCACGTCTTATGGTTGAACACACCCATGTGGAAGTCTAAACCTCAAAGGCTGTTTTCCAACCTTGGGAAAACAGGTTTTTAAGCAGTTATTCAATCATTATCATTTGACAATTCAAGAATGTCATCTACTTCATAAGTGGAATTTATCATCTGTCCTGTGCCTTGAATTTTTGGCAGAAATTTCTAGATGCCACGTAAGTGCAGGACATGTCGGAAGGAAGTGATATATTACAGGCTGCTCTCTCTCATTCCCTTCTCAGAATTCTCCTTATTCATTTAGAATAGAAAAGGCCAGAGGCACTATGAAGTATAATCATTTGCAGCTAAAGAGGCCCCTAATAACTGGCTGGAACAGGCAAGGATTATACAGGACCCCAAACCAGAAGCTGAAAGTGAAGTGGGAGGGGAGAACAACAGCCAGAGAGAATTCTTATAAAATACTTCTATGAATCTATCGCCAAGGCTGAGATTTAAAGGAACAGTATCAAATTTCCTTATTTTCAAACATATCCAATATGAGTGATGTGAAAAATACCATGTATTGTGAAGTGTCTCCGCTTGGTATTTTCCCCAGATCCATAAAAACAAGCTATAGTGCCGGGCACGTGGCTCATGCCTGTAATCCCAGAACTTTGCAAGCCTAGGCGGGTGGATCATGATGTCAGGAGTTCGAGACCAGCCTGGCCAACATGGTGAAACCCTGTCTCTACTAAAAATACAAAAATTAGCTAGGCTTGGTGGTGGGTGCCTGCAAACCCCAGCTACTCGGGAGGCTGAGGCAGGAGAATCGTTTGAACCCAGGAGGCAGAGGTTGCAGTGAGCCGAGATCATGCCATGGCACTCCAGCCTGGGCAACGAGAGCAAAAACTCGGTCTCAAAAAAAAATAAAAAATAAAGCTATAATATCTGACGAAATTCACTGGTTAAGAAGGGAAAGGTTAAGGTCCCTAGCTGATCAAATAGTTCTCACCCCAAATGGTGGTAATACATGTGAACTGCTACACTCCAGAATCCTGCAGCAGCACTGTAAAAAGGTAAATCAACAGCCTGCTCCAGTGAATTGGAACAGGTTGGCTCTAATTGCCCCTCTCACTTGTGTGGTTCCTCTTTTCTCCTTAACCACACTATCACAAAGGAGCTTTTTACACATACACACGTGCACTCAATTAATATCTGAACACAGGAAACTAAATATCAGGTTGCCATGCCTACCCAACACATTCTGCAGTTAAATTCTACCCCAGCTTCTGTTTTCAGAGACCCCTCTCTCACCTTTAACCCTGATATCAATGAAAAGATCAGGTAACATTCACATATCACACAACATGCAGTCTTCACAGGGGATGGAAAGCAGACCAAGGGCCAGACCCCCCAGGGAAAATCTGGATGAACAATTAAAGCCATCTGCAGGCCCCAACTGAGAAACAGGAAGACAAAGTTCAATTTAACAAAAATGGACAGTTTCTTGACTACTTGGGCCCAGGCATGGTGCTTAATCCTACAGACTCCTAAGGATCTCACAGTCTGGGTAAGCGTGGTGGGGCAGACATTCAATCAAGTATTAATCTAAAAAGTCCTTTAACAGAGCTATAGACATGATGTCTTGGAAGACAGCAGGAGTGTGCGAGACATGGGAATAGTCACAAAAGGCATCCAGGAGGAATCAATATCCAAACTCATTATTAAAGATTGAGCCTTACAAATGTGGGGATAGAAGAGATGAAGCAGAAACTTTGGGTAGAAGGAAAAGGAACAAAAGCACAGAGGTATTCATTAGCTGGGTGGCACCACATGCTCAGAAAACTATAAGGCACTGGACATGGACTTGGAGGTGGAATGTGGAAAACATACGGAGCTTGAAAGTTACGCAGAAGTCAGGCCAAACAAGAGAATAGACAATCCTGAGAACAAACACAAGCTTTCAAAAGATTTTAAGCGAAGAGTAACAAATTGACTCTTTTATTTTATTTTTGAGACACAGTCTCACTCTGTCATCCAGGCTGAAGTGCAGTGGCTCCATCTCTGCTCATTGCAACCTCCACCTCCCGGATTCAAACAATTCTCCTGCCTCAGCCTCCCAAGTAGCTGGGATTACAGGCATGAGCCACCACGCCCAGCTAATTTTTGTATTTTTAGTAGAAAAAGGGTTTCACCATGTTGGCCAGGCTGGTCTTGAACTTCTGACCTTAAGTCATCTGCCCGCCTCGGCCTCCCAAAGTGCTGGGATTACACCGCACCTGGCCAGATTGGCTCTTTTAGATAGATCACTGTGTTAGCAGTCTGGAGAGCGGGTTTGAAGAGACTGAAAAGGGACCACAAGAGACAACACAAGGGCATCCCAGCTCAATTTCCATAGACAAAATGAGAACAAAAAGTGCCACTTTTGAACCAACATATGTAACAAAACTTATAAAATTTGAAACACAACATTTTTACTGTTCCTGCATTCCATGTACCACTAAAACAGCCAGTGAATCTGTCACCCACCCTCCCAACAGAGATCCCACGGGTTCTAAGAAATCCACGTCCCCACTGCAGACACTGTGATACTGCAGCAGTCCTTTTACTCCTTAGCAAAGAATTGTCTCCCCTTCCTCTGACAACAGAGACCACAATGACCCGGTTCATTCCACTCCTCCACCCTGGATAATGAGCAAATGAGGTTTCCCCTTTAACACACTGCTCATCTCTAGTAGATCCCAACTCTGACACTTAATCAATCAGAAGCACGTTAACCACTCCATGCAGATTAAACAGTAAGCAGGAAGTTAGTGAGTGCTGTATAGCAGGATATAAGGAAAGCAAGAAATAAACATGTAGTGCTGGGTTCCTTGATAGGCACTTTAAAGAATCTCAGTTCTCATTATAGCGGTTTATAAGAGTATACATTAATTCTCCCAGTTCACAGATGTGTGAGCAGGAGCTCAGAGATGCTGAATAGCTCATTCATTTGGTAAATGGAGAAGCCAGGATTCAAATCCCAATATGAGAAGCTCTAAATGGTGTTTCTTTACTACACCATATTTCAAGTATATATAGATAACAAATATGATTACATATTGAGGTTAGTAATAAAAATATCTCCCCTTTAAAAACAGAGAAGGGACTTATGGATAGGAAGAATCAATATCGTGAAAATGGCAATACTGCCCAAGGTAATTTATAGATTCAATGCCATCCCCATCAAGCTACCAATGACTTTCTTCACAGAATTGGAAAAAACTACTTTAAAGTTCATATGGAACCAAAAAAGAGCCCGCATTGCCAAGTCAATCCTAAGCCAAAAGAACAAAGCTGGAGGCATCACGCTACCTGACTTCAAACTATACTACAAGGCTACAGTAACCAAAACAGCATGGTACTGTTACCAAAACAGAGATATAGACCAATGGAACAGAACAGAGCCCTCAGAAATAATACCACACATCTACAACCACCTGATCTTTGACAAACCTGACAAAAAACAAGCAATGGGGAAAGGATTCCCTATTTAATAAATGGTGCTGGGAAAACTGGCTAGCCATATGCAGAAAGCTGAAACTGGATCCCTTCCTTACACCTTATACAAAAATTAATTCAAGATGGATTAAAGACTTAAATGTTAGACCTAAAACCATAAAAACCCTAGAAGAAAACCTAGGCAATACCATTCAGGACATAGGCATGGGCAAGGAGTTCATGACTAAAACACCAAAAGCAATGGCAACAAAAGCCAAAATTGACAAATGGGATCTAATTAAACTAAAGAGCTTCTGTACAGCAAAAGAAACTACCATCAGAGTGAACAGGCAACCTACAGAATGGGAGAAAATTTTTACAATCTACCTATCTGACAAAGGGCTAATATCTAGAATCTACAATGAACTCAAACAAATTTACAAGAAAAAATCAAACAATCCCACCAAAAAGTGGGCAAAGGATATGAACAGACACTTCTCAAAAGAAGACATTTATGCAGCCAATAGACACATGAAAAAATGTTCATCATCACTGGTCATCAGAGAAATGCAAATCAAAACCACAATGAGATACCATCTCACACCAGTTAGAATGGCAATCATTAAAAAGTCAGGAAACAACAGGTGCTGGAGAGGATGTGGAGAAATAGGAACACTTTTACACTGTTGGTGGGACTGTAAACTAGTTCAACCATTGTGGAAGACAGTGTGGTGATTCCTCAAGGATCTAGAATTAGAAATACCATTTGACCCAGCCATCCCATTACTGGGTATATACCCAAAGGAATATAAATCATGCTGCTATAAAGACACATGCACACGTATGTTTACTGCGGCACTATTCACAATAGCAAGGACTTGGAACCAACCCAAATGCCCACCAATGATAAACTGGATTAAGAAAATGTGGCACATATACACCATGGAATACTATGCGCCATAAAAAAAGGATGAGTTCATGTTCTTTGTAGGGACATGGCTGAAGCTGGAAACCATCATTCTGAGCAAACTATCACAAGGACAGAAAACCAAACACTGCATGTTCTCACTCATAGGTGGGAATTAAACAATGAGAACACTTGGACACAGGGTGGCGAACATCACACACCGGAGCCTGTCGTGGGGTGGGGGGAGAGGGGAGGGATAGCATTAGGAAATACACCTAATGTAAATGACAAGTTAATGGGTGCAGCCACACCAACATGGCACATGTATACATACCTGACAAACCCGCATGTTGTGCACACATACCCTAGAACTTAAAGTATAATAAAAAATAAAAATAAAAACAGAGAAGGGACATACATCCTACGGTCTCAGATTAAGGGATCACTCACAAAAGTGACAAACGATCACAACTGGAATCTCCAAATGCTACTAAAAAAAAAAGGGGGTCACTTCTGAGCATTAGTGACCAAAAAACGTTCAGACTCAAATAATCAAAGCAATCTGGCTATCCTCCAGAGAAATATATCAAATCCTCCACACACTTTCCCCTCAGAGTCCCTAAGACAACACTTGAAAAAACTCATGGCTGACTGCTCATTCTCTTGAGTAAATGACCTCCCAAACTACTTTACCCACCCAAATTACAGAAATGCATTCAGGATTCACATGGCAGTTCTGATCCGATTTGTCCCAATCCTGGCTCAAGCAGCTTTGCTACTTTCCTAACTAGATCAGCATCAGCCAATGGGTTTATTCAAGCTGATCTGTGATGGATTAGATAATGAAACCTTAGCCATGTAAGCTGCCTGCTTGTATTGGGGTTGTAGAGGAGAAGAATAAGAAACTCAATACTCCTAGGGGCCACCTAAAACACCAAATGCACTCACCATCCCTCACTCCATCTGTCTGCTCATGCTCCAATTACTGCCATTTCCTTCCAATCATGTCTGTGGTTCTTCCCTCCTGTCTTTGAAGGAAGTGCACATTTGCCCCAGAATAAAGATGTTTACTATGCTTTACAAATGTATATCAACAAAAATTCAAAGAAATCTGCTTACTAAAATGACTGTCTTTTTCTACAAATTATTAAAGCCTGACATCAAACTGAAGGCCTGAGAGATGTTAAACTAGAGATTCACTAGCAACATTCTGTTTATACAAAGTAGCATAACTCAATTTCTTTCTCAGCAGTCCTGTAATCTTGAGGCCTGTCTGCACCAGTCTGCTTTACAGCAAAATGAAAGTTAAATTTCTAGTTAGCTTCTGTTGTGTTCACATGTCAGTGTGGTAGTGAAAAAAAAATGACAGAGTAGCTAGAAAATGGGAGGGAGCTGAGAGACAAATTCAACTCAAGGCTAATCTCTTGAGTCACCCTGAAGAATAATTCTACTTTGAAATCAGATCTGATTTTCTCCTTCTCAAATACATTTCCAGTTTTACATCTGCAGACTTCCTTGTGAGACATGGGGAAAAAAGCAACAAGTTTTACATGACTGTGCCTCAGTTTCTCCATCTACAATATTTACCACTCTGGTAGTGTTATGGGCTTAATGTCTGTGTCCCTCCAAATTTCATATGTTGAAGCCCTAACCCCAGAGTCATGGTATTTGGAGGTAGGACCTCTAGAATTAGCTTTAGATTGGGTCATGAGGGTGGGAACTATATGATAAATGAGTGCCCTTATAAGAAGGGGAAGAGATCACTGACTCTCTCTCCCCAAGAGCACAGACTAAGGAAAGGCCATGTGAACGCACAGCAAGAAGGCAGCTATCCACAAGCCAGGAGGTGGGTCCTCACCAGACATGAAATCTGCTGGCACCTTCATCTTGGACTTCCCAGCCTCCAAAACTGTGAGAAATAAATGTCTGTTGTTTAAGCCACCCAGTCTATGGTATTTTGCTGTGGCAGCCCAAGGACACTAGGACAGGCAGAGATGAAAAATTCAGTAATTTCAGTGAAATATTGTTCATGAAATTACTTGCAAGAAAAAAAAAAGCATAATATTTTTATAACTCTTCTCAAATGGTAGCACCATGCTTAGTTTCAGCACCAAATACCAAATGAGGGTACAAAGAGACATCCACCTATGAGGAAATAAGCCCACAAATAAGCAAATGGGGAGATAAACTACTTCAATCAATACAGCATCTACAAAGCAACTTCAGGATATCTGGAACCCCTTCTCTGAAACCTGAAAGAAAGTCATCTTACTACTAGAATCAGCTGCTAATAGGAATAATTGCTGAACCCACTTGGCTAAACTGGATTTATGACTCTATGGTGAGAAGCGGTTACTTGGCCATATAATAATTATACCATATCAACATTTCACTGACACAAAGAATTTTGCTGAAAGCTGTAAGTAATAAGGTACATCTTACCTTATACAGCAGCTAAACTCTTAGAAAACTGCACAAAAATAAAATTTTTATGAATTAAATTGTTCACTAGAAAAGCTGACCAAAAGAATTCATTCCCCAGTACGTTGTATAGAGCGTAAATTTCATACATATTAGACTTAAAGTGAAATGAACCTCTAATAGCCCTACATGTAACTCATTTAACTTCCCACCAACTTTGAGTACAGTATTTCCAAGTACTCTCTTTAACTACATTTCTCAAACTGTACATCAGCTTTCCAGTTGAGTTTGTCACTTCCCCCCTACTCTCTGGTTCACGTTTCTCTATTTCTATACTCTTTCCAGGGCTGCACTGACTCCTCTTCCACCTACATCAAGTTTCTGTATACTGCCTTTGAAAGCACCGACCCTTCCTCTCTTTCTCCTAGGGTTCCTTCTGAGCCTAAGGATTAAAATAAAAGCATCACAGACTCTCTGGAGTTTCCTAAACTCCATTTTGGTAAGTGATGATTTACTCCAAAAGCTTAGTGGTACAACTTAACAAGATTCAACTTTGGAATCTAATGCTTAGCACTACAGCTCCATTTAGTAAGCAGCCTTGGGAATGACCCCAGTAAATGAACTTATTCTATAAAAAGGGGTTAATCCTTTGACACTCAAAGTGCCTGGAAAATCCTGTGATGATACCCTCACTCTGGAATTTCACAATTTTTCTTAATCCTTAACTATCTGTAAAAGGTAAATTTCAATTTCAATTTAACAGGCATTGAGCACTTACCAAGTACCCAAAACTGTTAGGTATTACGAATGATAAATACAAAGGAAATATAGTTTCTATCTTTTAGAAGCTTACAATCTTAGCAGTGAAACAAAAAAATAAAACAATTAAGGGACAATAAAAGATGACGCGCAATTAAGCATCAATATACCAGGAGGCAAGAGTAGGATCTGAATGGTGTGAACTAAGCTGTCAGGGAAGGCTTCACAAAAGGAGCTAGAAAACGTGTTAAGAAAACAGGCCAGGTGCAGTGGCTCATGCCTGTAATCTCAGCACTTTGGGAGGCCAAGGCAGGTGGCTCACCTGAGGTCAGGAGTTCGAGACCAGCCTGGCCAACATGGTGAAACCTCGTCTCTACTATAAATACAAAAATTAGCAGGGTGTGGTGGCACATGTCTGTAATCCCAGCTACTCAGGAGGCTGAGGCACAAGAATTGCTTGAACCCAGGAGGCAGAGGTTGCAGTGAGCTGAGATCGAGCCACTGCACTCCAGCCTGGGCGACAGTGAGACTCCATCTCAAAAAAAAAAAAAAAAAAGAAAAGAAAAGAAAAAAAAAAAAACGTGTACTTTAAGACAAACCCACATACCCAAAACACAGGCTACAATAAGATTTTTTTTATTTTTTTGAGACGGAGTTTTGCTCTTGTTGCCCAGCCTGGAGTGCAATGGCGCAACCTCCGTTCACTGCAACCTCCGCCTCCCGAGTTCAAGTGATTCTCCTGCCTCAGCCTCCCTAGTAGCTGGGATTACAGGCGCCTGCCACCATGCCTGGCTAATCTTTTGTATTTTTAGTAGAGGTGGGTTTCACTATGTTGGCCAGGCTGGTCTCGAACTCCTGACCTCAGGCGATCCACCCGCCTCAGCCTCCCAAAGTGCTGGGATTACAGGCGTGAGCCACTACGCCCGGCTAAGATTTTTAAAGTATGTATTTATATAGGGCCTATAGATATTTCTAAACCACTGATACCATCTCCTAAGACTACCTGCCTCTGCTCACTCTGCTCCAGCTATTAATACATTGGTGTCCTGTTTCCAAACAAACCAAGCAGTCTTCTTTCTCAATGCCTGTGCACCCTCACCTCCTCTACCTGAACGCTCTTTCTGAAAGCATCTGAATGGCCCATTACCTCACTTCACTCATAGGCCATCTATCAGAAAGCCCTTCTGTAACCATCTTCATTCTCTCCCTTTCCATCTCTCCCTTTCCCTGCTTTATTTTTCTTTTTAGCCCTTATCACCACACAATTATAGTTGTTGATTTATTAGATGTCTCTTCCCATTCAATATTAGTTCCATGACAGCAAGGGTTTTTTCTTGTTGTTCACTATTATATCTCTTAGGGTTAAAACAGTGCCTGGGATGTAGCAGCTGCTCAATAAATGTTAGTTCAATGAATAAACATTAAGTATATTCATGTAATACTCTCACACTTCTTTAAAAAAAACTTTTCACCCATTTGTCTCCCCACATAGATTGCATGCACCTTAAGGACAGTGAACTGGACTTATATCTTTTAGAAGGTAACTTAGAAATCGGCCAGGTGCAGTGGCTCATACCTGTAATCCCAGCACTTTGGGAGGCCGAGGCAGGTGGATCACGAGGGAAATCATCTTGTACACATACTTTATTTTACAACTCAGGAAAACAGAGGCCCCAAAATGAAAGATTTCTGCAGAACCATTCAGCTAGTTGAAGGCAGGGCCTAAATCAATGATGTTTTGAATACCTGTATGACACAGGGGAATGGACCTACAACAATGGGAATGTATAGAAGGCCGGGTGTGGTGGCTCACACCTGTAATCCCAACATTTTGGGAGGCTGAGGTGGGTGAATCACCTGAGGTCAGGAGTTCGAGACCAGCCTGGCCAACATGGTGAAACCCCCTCTCTACTAAAAATAAGAAAAATTAGCTGGGCGTGGTGGCAGACGCCTGTAATCCCATCTACTCAGGAAGCTGAAGCAGGAGAATCGCTTGAACCCAGAGGTGGAGGTGGAGGTTGCAGTGAGCCGAGATCGTGCCATTGCCCTCCAGCCTGGGCAAAAAAAAAAAAAAAAAAAAAAAAGAGAGAACGTGTAAAAAGAAAATAAACAAAGAACATCCACAAATACACAAAGTGAAAAAAGGATCCTCAGAGGGATAGTTCTCAGCTGCCAATCTGTACCCCCAAGGACCTAACCACTCTTTCCTCTGCACACCCCTGCGAAGTCCCTACCCACTGCTCCATTTCCAAATATCACTATCTTTAGCCAATTTGAAGGCAACCAGCAGATAATAGGCCCCAGGAGTAAATGAGGGAAAGGGACGGGGGTCTCGCTATTAACTATGATTGACAGAAACGATAAATGAATACACACAGACATATATATATATATACACACACACACACACACACACACCAAGTAGAACCTGCTCACCAGCACCTACATCCAGTCTTCCCTCCTTACCATCCAATATTAGCTCACCTCACCTGAAGTCTCCCACATTCCTGTCTTTTTTGCCATGGCCCTGAGCTTTTACTTCTCACAATCCCTCTGCCTGACAGAGTTCTAATAGAAAATAAAAGCAGGCAAACAAAACAAAAGAATTCAAAAATAAACACCAAGAGGGTCACTTTACCTAAATCAACAGAAGTAACAGGGTAAACTCTGCAAAGGAGACCAAGAAGCATACAACAAACACGCTAGGCTTAAGTACAGCTCCGTCCCTAACACAGGAAGTCAGGCAGAGGCTTGAAAAGCAGGGAGCAGAGCACAGGAAGTCTTTTAGCACTGCAGAGATTTCCAAGAGTGGTGTAATGGAGACAGCACAGGAATAGGAATTAGAAGACCAGGCTTCTAGTTCTAGTTTTACTATTAGCTAACTGGGTGGCCTTACCCAAGTCACTCATCTTCTCTGGACTTCTGATTCCCCAGCTATAAAATAAGGTGGTTAAAACAAGCTGGGACTTGAATCCCCTCCAAAAAAAAAACAAAGATGAAAACTATCGACTCTCCTCCACCAAAAAGTGCACATCACCTATTATGAGTAAGAATCTTCCAAGTCTGTCCAGGTTAAGAACCCCTGGAAAGGATGATGTCTAGTCCTCCTAGTATCCCTCTAACATCCTATGACTCTGAGAGAACTAGGCACATGTCTGCACAATTGTTGGTAGGTGAGACTCATCATTTCATAGCAGCATTTTCTGGGCAAAGACCAAATCGTAAAGCCTACAAAGGTTTCAAGGTCTTCTTCAAAACTATGAAGTCAGCTGACATCATCAATATCTTTCCCATTCCCTACCTAAATTAACCACCTTTATCTTTCAATCCAGAAGTGAGAATCCAGTCTTCTAACAGCCCTATAATTTTTTTTATAGCCCAGGACATTAAAGAGCTATTTTATGTCCTGATGATGTAGAATGCAATTGGCAAAGAACAGGAGGGACATGTCTAGTGTCTCCCTTCAGACTCATTAGTATGCTCCACAAAGTTAATGAGACTGAGCACCACCGTGTCCCCACAACATTACCAAACTCCTTGTACTTCTCACACTCTCTGTGTGACTTAACCCACAATCTCAGCCACATCCCCTCGGGGCTCTCTCGAGGAGTTTTCTTGCTTTTCACTCCTCTCATTGAAATGCCACTTCTCTTCCCCATCCCAGCGTGTGCCCAGGGCTGCCAAAAGGTACTCCGTCTTCTTGGGAGGTTTCCCACCAGATCCTCTTTTCCTCGACTCAGTCCAGAGAACCCAGGATTTCCCGGCTTCCACTCCACCCTAAGGCACTAAGGAAGGATTTGAAGAAATGGCATCCATCTCAACCATGTTCGATTTCCCCCCAAAACCTATCCACTCGTCGTGCCTCCTGGCCCCTCTGGAATCAGGACCCTCTCGGGCACACCAGGTTCAGTCCTGTAACCTTCGTTCCTAGCCCGAGCTCGCCCCACCTTCCAACCAGGCCGCGACTGGCCCCCCAGCCCACCTCCAACCCAGGACCCCCGGAGGCCCTCCCTCTCTCCAAACCGGGGAGCCCGGGGTCGACCCTCATGCCCATCCCCCGCAATAACTGGGCGCCCCATCCCGCGCGATCACCTGCATCCCGCCGGCACCGTCGGCCGCCGCCTCCTCAGTGCGCGGCCGCTTGCTCAGGCCGGGATCAGCTCCGTCTCCTCCCGCTCCGGGTACCGGCAGCTCCAGCTCGGACTCCCGCTTCATGCCCCGGGCGGCGGCGCCGGGCCCGAGCTGAGGCGGCTGCTGCGGCTGGGCGCCCTCCGCCATCCGCCCGCGCCCCCCTCGCCTCCGGGAGCCGGGCGACCCGCGACAGGCCACCTCCCCCTGTGCCTCGGCCCCGACTGTCGCGACAGGCGGGCGCGCGCCTGCCCCCGCCCCCCGCGTGCGTGCGTGCGTGCGCGCGCGCGGACTCCGCTCCCCTCTGCGGCTCGCGCCCGCTGTTCCTCGCCTGGCCGCTCGCTCGCCCGACCGCCCGTCGGGTTGTCGGCGCGGGGCCGCTGGCGGGTCGCGATGAGCACTCGCTCGCGCCCCCGCACGCACACGCGACACCCAGCCCGGCCCGCCGCGCCGCCCCGCCCCGCCTCTCGCACTCCTGGAGCTCGCCCGCCGGCCGCGCTGGCTCACACTCTCCTTCACAGCACGCCGGCCGAGGGAGGAAGGGGGCGGTCCGGGCTCCCGAGGCGTGGGGAGGGCTGTTTATTTTGGAGGGGAGGAGGGGCGCGAGGCAGGAACGAGCTGACTGGCCGGGATCCTCCGACCCGCCACTGTGGCAGCACCGGGAAGGCGGGGAGAGAGAAAGAGGGAGGGAGTGACCGGGATGTAGGACTTCAGCCCGCGCGGGCTACGGCGAGGGGGGCGGTGGCGGCCCTTGGAGGGGGCGGGGCCAGGCCCCCTCGGCAATCTCCGTCGCCTCCTCGCTGGCTGCCCGAGGGAGGCCGGGAAGCGATCGGGGAAGCTCGGGAATCTCCGGCACGGGCCCGGGATTGTCCTGGAAGCTCAGCGCGTAGGGGGCGGGGTCTGTCTCCTTTCTGGACGGGGCCGTATCCTGGAGCAGGCGGGGCTTGAGAGACCCGAGGGCCAGGGAGTGGCTCCTGCTTGCGGGACTGGTTGTACAGAGTTATGTCCTGAGTTTACCCGCCTGAGCACCTTGGTTCCTGGAGAGGGAATGGGCACTCTGTGAGAGACAGGCTATTTGCCTGCTACCCTTCCCGCACGAGAAAAAAGGTCTCGAGTTGGAAGGTCGAGGAATGAAGCCACCCCTCTATGGTTCACCCCAGTTCTGAGAGCTTTTACTCTAACATAACTCACATTCCTAATGAAGTTAGTAATAATACCCGATGTTTGTAAGAGCTTTAGGGTTTGCACAATGCATCCACAGACCCGTTTCAAACTGGTGATATGTAGATACCATGATCTCCATTTCATTGATGATTAAACTGAACGTTAGTTAAATCCTGCAGCAAAAATGTGGCAGATCCGGAATTCAGAACACGAGAGCATATTCTCTTTCTCTGTACCTTGCTGCCTGAGGAGCACTTTATGACTTACCAACTTCGTGGAGATAGAGATATCTGTGCAATAGATTCTCTCCCCTACCAGACAGTGAGGACAAGGACTGCAGTGACTTTCTCTGAGTTCCATATCGTGCCCTGTACGTTATAGAAATAAAAGGATATTGCGTGAATGACCTGAATTCTAATCTTGGCTTTGCTAACTAGCTTAAACAAGTTACTTCATCTCTTTGGACCTCAGTTCCATCATTTGTAAAATGAGATGGTTTGGATCAGTGGCTTTCAACCAAGGAGAAATTTTGCCATTCCACCACCTCCACTCCCACATTTGTCAATGACTGAAGGCATTTTTTTTTTTTTTTTTGAGACGGAGTGTCGCTCTGTCCCCCAGGCTTAAGTGCAGTGGCGCGATCTCGGCTCACTGCAACCTCTGCCTCCTGGGTTCAAGCGATTCTCCCGCCTCAGCCTCCCCAGTAGCTAGGACTACAGGTGTGTGCCACCACGCCCAACTAATTTTTGTATTTTTAGTAGAGATGGGTTTTCCCCATGTTGGCCAGGCTGGTCTCGAACTCCTGACTTCAAGTGATCTGCCTGCCTCGGCCTCCCAAAGTGCTGAGATTACAGGAGTGAGCCGCCACTGAAGGCATTTTTGATTGTTACAGCTAGGAGGTGCTGCTGGCATCTAGTGTGTAGAAGCCAGGAATGTTGCTTGACATCCTATCATGCACAGGACGGTCCCCCCAGGAGAGTTAGCCAGCCCCAAATGTCAATAGTGCGGTGGTTGAGAAACGCTAAGTTAGATGATTTCCAAGGTCATTTCCAACCAGTCTCTGATTTGGCCTTTGAACCTGGGTTTAACCTGGCTAGGGCTGGAACAGTACAACAGTAAAGATCTCTGCTTTAGAGTCAGACCAACCCAGATGAGAACCCAGGCTTTCCCACCTCCTGCCCATGTAATCTGGGACCAGTGGTGACTAAGAATTTCCATATAAAAGGTGTTTGGGGATTGCAGACTGGCTGGAAGGGAAGTCTGGAGGACTTGCCTTGAAGGTGAGTTGTTATATTGAGCATATTGTTTGTATTACTTAGGCTGTATTATAAATCAATAAAAATAGCAGAGTTTTAGCTCCGCCACCTGCAAGTCATGGTGCCTTGTGACAGCTATTTACCCCTCTGTGTCTCAGTTTCTTCATCTGCAAATTAGGATAACAATAATACCTTCCTACAAAGATCATTGTAAGAATTTAATGTTATCACATTTAGAACTTTGAACAGAATGATTTAGGATAAGCGCTCCATAAGTGTTAGCTATGATTATTAGTACCATTATCACTTTATTCACTTTTTTTTTTCAGATGGAGTCTCGCTCTGTCACCCAGACTGGAGTGCAGTGGCGTGATCTTGGCTCACTGCAACCTCCACCTCCTGGGTTCAAGCAATTCTTGTGCCTCAACTTCCCAAGTAGCTGTGATTACAGGTGCCCGCCACCACGTCTGGCTAATTTTTTGTATTTTTAGTAGAGACAGGGTTTCACCCTGTTGGCCAGGCTGGTCTCGAACTCCTGACCTCAAGTGATCTGCCCCCTTTGGCCTCCCAACGTACTGGGATTACAGGCATGAGCCACCAGGCCTGACCTTTATTCACATTTTAAATGAGAGTGAAAAAATATTCATTGTCAAGGTCAAAGAATATCATTATCATTCTTGGGTTTTTTTAATTATATAAGGTGACTTGAGTGGGGCTGCTAGAGATTCACATGGGGCAAACAAAGCACCCGAGTAACCCCTTGGTGCAACCACTATGCTGGGCAAATTACTTTGTTTCACTAAGCCTTCCATTCCTCATTTGTAGGATAACAATAATAATAGTCACAGTGTTGTTCTAAGGATTAAATGGGACAAAAGTAAACACTTAGCACAGTGCCTAACATATAGTAACTGCTTAATAGGTGGTAATTATTCATCAACTAATTTGGTTAGTGATATAGTAAGCTTAACCAGGGGCCTTGGAAAGAGAAGACTTAAACATCATCTTCTTTTTTTTGTTTTTGTTTTTGTTTTTGAGACAAGATCTCACTGTCTCCCAGGCTGGAGTGCAGTGGCCCAATCTCGACTCACTGCAACCCCCACCTCCCAGATTCAAGCTATTCTCCTGCCTCAGCCTGCCAAGTAGCTGGGATTACAGTCATGCACCACCACGCCCAGCTAATTTTGTGTATTTTTAGCAGAGACGGGGTTTCACCATGTTGGTCAGGCCGGTCTCAAACTCTTGGCCTCAAGTGATCCTCCCGCCTCAGCCTCCCAAAGTGCTGGGATTACAGGCTTGAGCCACCACGCCCAGCCCTGACACATCTCTTAGTATTATTATTTGGACCACCAAGGTGGAAGTCCAAGTGCCTGCAAGCTTGTTCTTGTGCTGAATTAGCCCCAACCTAAGTCAGCGGTTTCCACTTGGCAGTACCCCACAACCTGATCCTGTTCAACCAAGCAGTATGGCTTTGAAGGATAACCAGGATATTTCCTAGTGGCCTATGAAACAACGGTGGGTTTTTTCTTTTATTTTTTTTCTTTAACCTAGGGACATCAGCAGTTGGTTTTCTGAAATTTTTACTTATTGAACTGGTAGCATAAGAATTCTCCCTTCCCAACTGGGTACGGTGGCTCACACCTGTAATCCCAGCACTTTAGGAGGCCGAGGCAGGCAGATCACTTGAGGTCAGGAGTTCAAGACCAGACTGGGCAAAATGGTGAAACCCCGTTTCTACTAAAAATACAAAAAAATTAGCCAGATGTGGTGGCAGATGCCTGTAATCCCAGCTACTCAAGAGGCTGAGCCAGTAGAATCACTTGAACCTGGAAGGCGGAGGTTGCAGTGAGCCGATATCGTGCCACTGTATTTCCAGCCTGGGCTACAGAGCGAGACTCTCCCAAAAGACAGAATTCTCCCTTCCCTGCTTGCCTTGCCAAACTACTGAAATCTTAATGATGTTGGATCTTCCTGGGCTGTCCCATGATCCAGCAAGAAATGAGATTTGAGATCGGGGCTGCCTGTGACTCAAATTTTTGTTATTCAAGTAGCGCTCAAGTCCCTAAGAAATAGCAATGCAGTATAGAAATGTCTGAATGACCAGGCAGAACAAAGAGAAATTGGATCCTGCCCTGGAAACAAGCATTATGTATTTAGGGAGAGAGAGGAGAATTAAACGCCTACAAATCATAGAAGAGGCAAAATGCATCCATGGCAGCACAAAGACCAGATCGTTTCTTTTTTTTTTTTTTTTTTTTTTGAGACAGAGTCTTGCTCTGTCGCCCAGGCTGGAGTGCAGTGGCGCAGTGGTGCAATCTTGGCTCACTGCAAGCTCCGCCTCCCGGGTTCACGCCACTTTCCTGCCTCAGCCTCCCGAGTAGCTGGGACTACAGGCGCCCACCACCACGCCCAGCTAATTTTTTGTATTTTTAGTAGAGACAGGGTTTCACCATGTTAGCCAGGATGGTCTCGATCTCCTGACCTCGTGATCCGCCCGCCTCAGCCTCCCCAAATGCTGGGATTACAGGCGTGAGCCACAGTGCCCGGCCGATCATTTCTTTTATATACATCTGCAGCCATTTGTTTAGAAGCAGGTAGTTACGAAACATTACAGAGGAAGAGGACATTAAATATTTTCGGCCACTGGCTCATGCCCGTAATCCCAGCACTTTGGGAGGCCAAGGCAGGCAGATCACCTGAGGTCAGGAGTTCAAGACCAGCCTGGCCAACATGGCAAAACCCCGTCTCTACTAAAAAATACAAAAATTAGCTGGGTGTGGTGCCATGCACCTGTAATCCCAGTTACTCAGGAGGCTGAGGCAGGAGAATAGCTTGAACTCAGGAGGGCAGAGGTTGCAGTGAGCCGAGATCGTGCCACTGTACTCCAGACTGGGTGACAGAGTGAGACTCTGTCTAAAAAAAAAAAAAAACAATATTTTCCTAGAAAGAATTTTTAGCTGCAGAAACTACTGCAGTTCTAACATTTATTCACTTATTCATTCAACAAATTATGGGCAAGTGTCTGGAATACCAAGATGACAAAAAAAAATTATTCTTAGTCCCAAAGAGCTCACAATCTGGGAAGGAAGAGATGAACAAATCCAAAGACAATTGCAATGCATTATGATAAGGGAGTCATCTCTCATAGTGGTCAAGAACATAGACTCTGATGTCAAACTGACGTGGATCTGAGTCTGACTTTGCCATATATCTTACCTTGGACAAGACCTTAGCGTCTCTGAGGCCTGGTTTCTTCATTTATGTGACGGGCACTGGTAGTTACCAACCCAATATCCATTCTCCTCTTATTCCATCCTAGCAGAACCCCAATTTTGTTCAGGACAGAAATCTCCTTAGCAATTCAAAAAAAAAAAATTCCCTGGTTCCCTGAAAGCTAAGGGTGGCCACGTAACACCATCCTAGCCAGCGAGATGTGAGTGGAAGATAGCATTCCTTCCTAGTTAATAAGACAAAACCACTGGGCATGATTGCTCACGCCTGTAATCCCAGCACTTTGGGAGGTCGAGGTGGGTGGATTACCTGAGGTCAGGAGTTCGAGACCAGCCTGACCATGGTGAAACCCTGTCTCTGCTAAATACAAAAAATTATCCGGGCGTGGTGCTGTATGCCTGTAATCCCAGCTACTTGGGAGGCTGAGGCAGGAAAATCGCTTGAACCCGGGAGACAAAGGTTGCAGTGAACTGAGATTGCGCCACTGCATTCCAGCCTGGGCAACAAGAGGGAAACTCTGTCTTTAAAAAAAAAAACAGAAAGAAAAGAAAAGGCTCTTTGCCCTTTGTCCTTTGCCCTTTGCCCTTTGCCCTTCACCCTTTCTCCTGCCTGGAACATAGACCAGAAAAACAGCAGACATCTTGTCTTCAAAATAGCAAAAGCCACATACTAAGAATAGTGCTGCAGGGAAGGCGTGGTGGCTCATGCCTGTAATCCCAGCACTTTGGGAGGCCAAGGCGGGCAGATCACTTGAGGTCAGGTGTTCGAGACCAGCCTGGTCAACATCGCGAAACCCCATCTCTGCTAAAAATACAAAAATTAGCCAGGTGTGTTGGTGCCACATGGTCCCAGCTACTTGGGAGGCTGAGGCATGAGGATCGCTTGAACCCAGGAGGCAGAAGTTGCAGTAAGCTGACATCACACCACTGTACTCCAGCCTGGGTGACAGAGCAAGACTCTGTCTCAAAAAAAAAAAAAAAAAAAAAAAGAATAGTATTATAGATCCACCATACCAGCCCAAGCCTGTCTATGCTAATTTATTGTTATTTGAGAAAAATAATTTGCCATTTGGTTAAGCCACTGCGGACAGGTTTCAACATGTGGCCAAACTCAACTCCTAACTGATATAATCTATAAACCAAACACAATAATAGTACCTCCCCGACATTCTTTTGACCACTAAATAATGCATGTAAAACACTCAGCATGACACCTGGTTCACAAACACACTCAATAAATGTTAATTTAGACCCTTTTACTACACTATTACATCTACTATCTTTCTTAATATGATTATTATATGTGCCAAAAGCAATAGGGGTATTACAGAAAGATGTAACTCCCTCTGCCTGGGGGAGACAGAACAAGTTTCACCCAGAGTGTTACATTTGACCTGGGTCTTTCAAAACGAGGAGGAATTTCCCAGGGAATGGTTTCTGATAAAAGGTAGTAAATTCTTGTGTGCCCTTTGCATGGGCTTAGAAGAGTTTGGCACTGCCCACTGGGTTGCTACCAGGAGAAAACTCAGCACAGGGCTTGGAGTCAAAGGACCAGGACTGGAGTCAGCTGTGGTCTTCAATGGAACAAAGACTGGGAGAGTTAAGTGGGCTGTCCATCTGTGAAAAGCGAGCCAGAGTACCCAGCCACAGGGCTATTGTGAGGTTTTTAGGAGATAAGAGATCTTAGGAAAGATCTATTCAAATACCAGTTGCAGCTAACCCAGTAGTCTGGTTATCTACAAGCTGGTGGTGTAAAAATCTCTGCGTTCTTTGAGAACATGAGCAGTTTCTTAATTCCTGTTTTTCGTTTCTATGTTCCTAGCACCTAGCACTGAGGTTGACATAAAACGTGGCTATTCCAAGACTCCTGAAGATATTAAAAAACACAACTGCAGGCCCAAGATTTTCCCTAGAAAAACAGATAAAGACCCAGAGCAGATAATCTTAAAATACTGTCTTAACCAGGCAGTCCTCTGAATAAAGACAGGGTCTAAGTCCTTCCCCAAAATTGATCACCTCTCTAATCAGAGCGAAGAGAGGAGATATAAATAGAAGAGACCATTTTCTACTCCAAAGCTTTCTTTTCCAAAAAAAAAAATGCAGAGAATACCCTTGATAATTCATGGGCCAGAGGAAGTGGAAGCAGCTCCTGCCATGTGCCTGGCTGGTCTGGGAGAAGATACAGAATCTAATGAGAAACTGAATTCAGCACAAAAGGAACGTGTGATGTTTAAGCCTCATTAGGACTGTAGAACCAGCTTTCTGACAAAAAAATACCCGCTATTGACTTTGACCTCACTTCCCTACCTCCCTCTGTTCGTGGGATTATTGAACCAGGGTTTTTCCTATAGGCCAGAACCTTGCCAGCCCTTTTGCCCTTCACATAATGTGTTTGTCTGGTTTCTATTTCTGTAGTTTGATGAAGGATGATAGCAGGGTATTGAATTGTTGTTTTTCATTTAGTGCAGTCACCGCCCTCACCCTGCCCACCACCCCCCACCCTGCTCTCAAGTCATTTTCATTGTCTTGTTTTTTGCCTTGAGGTTTTTATTGCTTCTTCACAGAGTGGAAGAAGGCTTTGTTTTATTTTGTTTTCCAGGCGCTGGTATACATAACCTCATGGATCCATCCTTCCTGCAAAAATTATGGTGTTTCTAAATTGGCAGCAATTTCCTTTCACTAGGGAAAGGCAGGGAAGGTTCAGATATTTGCTGAGCCCCTAACAACTACCAGGTGCAAAACGAAGTGGGGTTTTTTTGGTTTTGTTTTTTGGATTTTTTTTTTTTTCGTTTAATCCTCACAACCAGCCAGAGAAGCAGGTAGTATTACATCTTATTTTACCGATCAGAAAACTGAGACCCAGAGAGGTGAAACGACCAGCTCAAGGTCACACAAGACGGTTAGCGACAAAGAAACTCTTGTCCCCTCACTCCATGTCCACTGCCTTCCAGTGCTTCACCCTGTGCCTTTCAGAACTTTTTAGGGTGTTTTACTTTGGGCAGATACAAATCTCACAGGGAAGAGGGGACAAAAAAGTCTAACTTTTTTTTTCTGAACCAGAAGTTAACCTTCTTCATCCTGGTTTCCACTGGGAGCATAAGCTTCTGGATTTTTGTTTTGTTGAGGCATGGGGTCTTCATTGTCTTCCTTGTCCCTGCTGGCACCTGCTCAGGTATCTTCCTCTGGGTCCCTGTCCTGCTGTCAGTATCGATCCGCACTGGGCTCCACCCAGCTGTCCTATCTGATCCTTGTTGTTCAGCCACTGAGGTTGCCTCTGTCAAGGACATGGGGAAACCCTGGCTTTTCTCACTGTTCTGGGGGCCTTGAGAATCTCCAAGAGGCTGTCTCCAGCCCCTGCAATGTAGACACAGAGGAGGCATCCTTACTCCTTGGACATAGCGCTGGGAGGGGAAACACCGCAAAAGCCACGGCCTCCAGGACCTGTAATGAGAAGCCAGGCTCAGGTCTTTGCTCCTTCCAGATGCCACAGCGACACCCGGGCTCTGTTTCTCCCTCTTTCCTCCCTGAGGCTCCATCTGTAAAGAGGCAAGTGAGGAGGATCCTCCGGAGACCCATACGAGGCTCCGTTTCGCCTCCTCTCTCTCCTCAGCCCCTGCTGCCTTTGCCTCTCCCGGGTGGGGCTGCCAAACCTATCCTGGCTGATTCTGCTTCGTTTGAACCTCTGGATTTTGTAGGACATAGACTTCATGTCCAGAATCATGTAGGGTTCAAACTTTTGGAGTACAAAAGATGAGGCTTTTGAAACACAGAGACTCTTCTCTCCAGCCACACATTTCAAAACATATTTTGAAATTCAAAAGCTGAGTTCAGACTCTTCTTCTCTTTGCATTTCCACTATAATAGTTTTATCCCTGAGAGTGAGAACAGCAGAAGATGCCTGGGAGAGTGAGGGAGGAAGAACATATGTTAATACTTTTCAGCAATGACAATGTCTGCACTACGTCCTTCTCCTATGAATGCAGGGAGATAGTTCCAGCCTCCTCTGGAGTCAGGATGGGGATATGTGATAACATTCTGGCCAGGGGAAGATGGGTGGAAGTGACAGGGGCCACTTCCAAGCTTGGCCCCAAAAACATCCCTGCCAATCCTCTAGCCCTCTCTTTTCCTTCCACAGCAGCTGCAGAGACCATGAGCTGAAGACAGAAGCATCACAAGAGGAAAGGAGCCTGGATCCCTGAGTCATCAACTGGAGGAGAACTGCATAAGAAGCTGCCCCAGGCCAGGCACGGTGGCTCATGCCTGTAATCCCAGCACTTTGGGAGGTCAAGGCAGGTGGATCACCTGAGGTCAGGAGTTCAAGACCAGCCTGGCAAACATGGTGAAACCCTGTCTCCATATCACTATCAGCATTTTGGTCAAAGCCATTCAACAAGTCTCTAGGAAGTTCCAAACCTTCCCACATCTTTCTGTCTTCTGAGCCCACCAAGTCTCTGGGAAGTTCCAAATGTTCCCACACTTTCCTGTCTTATTCTGAGCCCTCCAAACTGTTCCAACTCTGCCTGTTACCCAATTCCAAAGTTGCTTCCACATTTTCAGGTTTATTTATAGCAGCACCCCACAGTCTAAGGTACCAATTTACTGTATTAGTTCGTTCTCACACTGCTATATAGAAATACCTGAGACTGGGTAATTTGTAGAGAAAACAGTTCTAATTGACTCACAGTTTAGCATGGCTGGGGAGACCTCAGGAAACTTACAGTCATGATGGAAGGGGAAGCAAACATGTTCTTCTCCACGTGGCACCGTGAAGGAGAAGTGCAGAATGAAGGGGAGAAAAGCCCCTTATAAAACCATCAGATCACTGGGTGTGGTGGCTCATGCCTGTAATCTGAGTTTGCTGCCCTTGAGTTGGAAGGGAGGCTAGACATGTTAATAAGTAAGGATGTGGCTGGTGCACAATACTAAACATACAAAAATTAGCCGGGCATGATGGTGTGTGCCTGTAGTTCTAGCCACTCGGGAGGCTGAGACAGGGGAATTGCTTGAATCCAGGAGGCAGAGGTTACAGTGAGCCAATATCGCGCCGCTGCACCCCAGCCTGGGTGACAGAGCGAGACTGTCTCAAAAAAAAAAAAAAAAAATTAGCTGGGTGCTGTGGCAGATGCCTAAAATCCCAGCTACTCAGGAGGCTGAGGCAGGAGAATCACTTGACTGTGGGAGGCAGAGGTTGCAGTGAGCCAAGATCACAACACTGCACTCCAGCCTGGACAACAGAATGAGACTCTGTCTCAAAAAAAAACTCATGAGATTCACCATCACAAGAACAGTATGGGGAAACTGCCCTCGTGATTCAATTACCTCTTACCAGGTCCCTCCCACAACACGTGGGGATTATGGGAACTACAATTTATGATGAGATTTGGGTGGGGACACAGCCAAACCATTTCAATCGCTAAAACTGGAATCATGCAGAAAGGTTTTTGGGAGGCCAGGCGCGGTGGCTCAAGCCTGTAATCCCAGCACTTTGGGAGGCCGAGGTGGGAGGATCACGAGATCAGGAGATCGAGACCATCCTGGCTAACACGGTGAAACTCCGTCTCTACTAAAAACACAAAAAAATTAGCCGGGCACGGTGGCAGGCACCTGTAGTCCCAGCTATTCGGGAGGCTGAGGCAGGAGAATGGCATGAACCCGGGAGGCGGAGCTTGCAGTGAGCCGAGATCGCACCACTGCACTCCAGCCTGGGCAACAGAGCGAGACTCTGCCTCAAAAAAAAAAAAAAAAGTTTTTGGGGTTTGAAAGAGCTCAATAAATAACACCTCTCTTCCCCATCAGGTCAGGAACCAATTTAGGACAGACACAGGAGACAGAGAGAGGAAATCAAAATGTTTGATTTATTACCAATAAACACTAGGTGTGAGTATGCAGCTGAACTAGGTGTGCAGCCTAGGTTGTGCTATGAATGGATGTGCTGTGTTGGAAGAACGTGCTATGAGCCTTGACTCTTGCATTAGATAGACTCAACTACCGTTGGCATAGCTGGAAAACCACAAGCTACCGCTTGACAAAAAGCAAACCAGAAATCTCCTTCTCAGTGGTGAGGCAAATTTAAGGAAAAGGTCAGGAAGGAGTTGAGCCAAGCCATTTCCAGAAATCACTCCATCTGTCAGCTTTGGCTAAGATATGCAGCACGAACAAACAGCCCCAAATGGTCAGTGACTTACAACCAGAAAGAACAAGAACAGGCCAGGCGCGGTGGCTCATGCCTGTAATCCAGCACTTTGGGAAGCCGAGGGGCATGGATCACTTGAGGTCAGGAGTTTGAGACCAGCCTGGCCAACATGGTGTAACCCCATCTCTACTAAAAATACCAAAAAATTAGCTGAGGCCGGGTGCAGTGGCTCATGCCTATAATCCCAGCACTTTGGGAGGCCAAGGCGGGTGGATCACCTGAGGCCAGGAGTGTGAGACCAGCATGACCAACATGGTGAAACCACATCTTTACTAAAAATACAAAAATTAGTCTGTAATTCCAGCCACTCCAGAGGCTGAGGCAGGAGAATTAGTTGAACACAAAGGCGGAGGTTGCAGTGAGCCAAGATCACGCCATTGCACTCCAGCCTGTGCAACAAGAGCGAAATTCCGTCTTAAATAAATAAATAAATAAATAAGCTGGGTGTGGTGGCGTGCTCCTATAATTCCAGTCACTCAAGAGGCTGAGGTGGGAGAACAGCTTGAACTCAGGAGGTGGAGGTTGCAGTGAGCCGAGATCGCGCCATTGCACTCCAGCCTAGGCAACAGAGTGAGACTCTATCTCAAATAAAATAAAAAAGAACAAAGGTTCTTGTTCACCCACACATTGTGGGTTGGCTGTATGTTGTCTTCACTCTGGGACCCAGGCTAATGGCCACTGCTGGGCTGGTCTGTGGCAGAGGGAAGAGAGGGAGACACTGTAGAAGATACAAGGGCCACACTGGTATTCTGCTCTCATTCTGTTGGCCAAAGCGAGTGACCTGGGCAAACCTCCCTTCAATGGGGTGGGGATATTTCATCCTCCAAAGGGAAGGGCAAGGAATATTTTTGAATAATAACCCACTCTACAACACCCCTCCTGGAGATAAGACAAAGACATGGGATTTCGTTTTCCCAATCTGTACCCAAAGGCCAAAGGAGAAGCAACAGATGCTGTTGCCACACGCACACCCCCTTGGCCTACTGTGGATGTTCCCTGCGGGTTCTGCTGACAGTTCCCACACATCCCACATACATCATCTGCTTTGCAACTTCAACACCTGCCAGGTTGCTGCCTCTGGCTGTAGGGCATGTTGGGCCCATGAGCAGGACAAGCCCAGAATGCTGGAGAGCTAACCCTTCCCACCACCTGCCAGGAGCAGACCTTACCCAAGGAGAGGAAGAAGTCGTGTATACATTCCTCAGCTCCCTCACCTGTTGGTAAGACAATTTTTTTTTTTTGAGATGGAGTCTTGCTCTGTTGCCCAGGCTGGAGTGCAGTGGTGTGATCTTGGCTCACAGCAACCTCCGCCTCCTGTGTTCAAGCGATTCTCCTGCCTCAGCCTCCCGAGTAGGTGGGAATATAGGCATGCGCCAGTGCCACCACACCTGGCTATTTTTTTTTTTTTTTTTTTTTTAGAAGAGACAGGGTTTCGCCACGTTGGTCAGGCTGGTCTTGAACTCCTGACCTCAGATGATCCTCCTGCCTCGGCCTCCCAAAGTGCTCACAGGCATGAGCCACCGCACCTGGCGGTAGGATAATTTTGAGAGATACAGTCTCTCAGAAGACACAGTGGGAGTGAGCGCTGTTTGTCCACAGTGGCAACTTGCCTGTTAATGTCCATTTTCCTCTGTTTTTTTCCTTCTCTATCTTCTTTCCCCACTGCCTCACTGAGCAAGCTGGGATCACCTCCCAAATAAACCAGTGCACCCACATCCCTGGGTCAGACTCTGTTTTGAAGGAACTCATCTAAAACAGGAATGGAAGTTTCTCCTCTCAAAGTCCTATTTCCTGAGCAATAGAAAAAAAAAACAAAAAACCTGTGGTGTGTATACACAATGGAATACTATTCTGCCTTTAAAAAAGAAGGAAATCCTGTCATTCGCAACATGAGTGAGCATTACACTAAATAAAATAAGCCAGGCACAGGAAGACAAACACCGCCTGATCTCGCTTTATTTGGAATCTAAAAAAGTTGAATTCAGAGAAGCAGAGAGGAGAATGGTGGTTTCCAGGGCTGGTGGGGGAGAAGGGAATGGGAGTTGCTGGTCAAAGGGTAGAAAGTTTCTGTTAGACAGGAGGAATAAGTTCTGAAGATGTATTGCACAACATGGTGACTATAGTTATACTAATGTTTTATTTGTTTGTTTGTTTTGTTTTTGAGATGGAGTCTCGCTCTGTCGCCCAGGCTGGAGTGCAGTGGCACGATCTCGGCTCACCACACTCTCTGCCTCCTGGGTTCAAGCGATCCTCCTGCCTCCGCCTCCCAAGTAGCTAGGAGGCACCCAAGGCGCCCATCACCACACCCAGCTAATTTTTCTATTTTTAGTGGAGACGGGGTTTCACCATGTTGGCCAGGCTGGTCTCGAACTCCCAACCTCAGGTGATCCACCCGCCTCGGCCTCCCAAAGTGCTGGGATTACAGGAGTGAGCCACCATGCCCAGCCACTAATGTATTATATACTTGGAAATTATATACTTGGAGAGTAGATTTTAAATGTTCTCACCACAAAAATGGTAGGTATATGAGATTATGGATATATAATGTGTTTGATTTAATTATTCCACAATGTATACATATATGAAAACATCACATTGTACACCATAAATAATATATACAAAAATTGACAAAGTTTGTCAATTTTTTAAAAATAAATATTTTTTTAAAGACCTATTTCCCTTTTTAAAAAAACTTTTGGGCCGGGCACGGTGGATCAGGCCTGTAATCCCAGCACTTTGGGAGGCTGAGGCGGGCGGATCACGAGGTCAGGAGATCAAGACCATCATGGCTAACATGGTGAAACCCCGTCTCTACTAAAAATACACACACACAAAAAATTAGCCAGGCGTGGTGGCAGGCGCCTGTAGTCCCAGCTACTCAGGAGACGGAGGCAGGACAATGGCGTGAACTCGGGAGGCAGAGCTCGAAGTGAGCGGAGATCGCGCCAGTGCACTCCAGCCTGGATGACAGAGCGAGACGGTCTCAAAAAAAAAAAAACAACAGGGCCGGGCGCGGTGGCTCACGCCTGTAATCCCAGCACTTTGGGAGGCCGAGGCGGGCGGATCACGAGGTCAGGAGATCGAGACCATCCTGGCTAACACGGTGAAACCCCGTCTCTACTAAAAATACAAAAAATTAGCCGGGCGTGGTGGCGGGCGCCTGTAGTCCCAGCTACTCGGGAGGCTGAGGCAGGAGAATGGCGTGAACCCGGGAGGCGGAGCTTGCAGTGAGCCGAGATCGCGCCAGTGCACTCCAGCCTGGGGAAAAAAAAAAAAAAAAAAAAAACAGGCCGGGCGCGGTGGCACAAACCTGTAATCCCAGCACTTTGGGAGGCCGAGGTGGGCGGATCACGAGGCCAGGAGATGGAGATCGTCCTGGCTAACACGGTGAAACCCCGTCTCTACTAAAAATGCCAAAAAATTAGCCGGGCGTGGTAGCCGGCGCGGTAGCCGGCGCCTGTAGTCCCAGCTACTCAGGAGGCTGAGGCAGGAGAATGGCGTGAACCCGGGAGACGGAGCTTGCAGTGAGCGGAGATTGCGCCACTGCAGTCCAGCCTGGGCGGCAGAGCAAGACTCAGTCTCAAAACAACAACAACAACAACAACAACAACAAAAACTTTTAAGTTCAGGGGTACATGTGCAGGTTTGTTATATACTAAACTTGTGTCATAGGGGTTTGTTGTACACGGTCTTTCATCCCCCAGGTATTAAGCCTAGTACCCATTAGTTAGTTTTCCCGATCCTCTCCCTCCTCCCACTCTCCACTCTCTGATAGGCCTTAGTGTCTGTTGTTTCCCTCTATGTGCTCATGTGTTCTCATCACTTAGCTCCAACTTATAAATGAAAACGTGGTATTTGGTTTTCTGTTCCTGTGTTAGTTTGCTAAGGATAATGGTCTCTAGCTCCATCCATGTTCCTGCAAAGGACATGATCTCATTCTTTTTTATGTCTGCATACTCTTCCATGGTGTATATATACCAGATTTTCTTTATCCAGTCTACCACTGATGGGCATTTAGGTCGATTCCATGTTTTTGCTATTGTGAATAGTGCTGCAATGGACATACATATCCATGTATCTTTATGATAGATTGATCTATATTTCTCTGGGTATATATCCAGTAATGGGATTACAGGGTTGAATGGTATTTCTGTTTTTAGGTCTTTGAGGAATCACCACATTGGTTTCTGCAATGACTAAATGAATTTACACTTCCACAGTGTATAAGTATTCCCTTTTCTCCGCAGCCTCGTCAGCATCTGTTATTTTTTGACACCTGGCTAATTTTAGTATTTTTAGTAGAGATGGGGTTTCACCATGTTGGCCAGGCTGATCTCAAACTCCTAGCCTCAAGCAATCTGCCCCCTTGGCCTCCCAAAGGGTTGGGAGTACAGGTTTGAGCCACTGCTTCTGGCCCATGTATGTCTTCTTTTGAAAAGTGTCTGTTTATGTCCCTTTGCCTATTTTTTAATGGGGTTGTTTTTTTCTTGTAAATTTGTTTAAGTACTTTATAGATGCCACATACCAGACCTTTGTCAGATGGATAGATTGCAAAATTTTTCTCTCATTCTGTAGGCTGTATGTTTACTCTGTTGAGCAATTCTTCTTCTGCCTACTCAGCCTTACGGCATAAAATAGACAATGTGAGTGCCAGTTACTCTTAAAAAATAACATTGATATCTCTGGCCACTGAACCTCTGACACCCACACGCTTATGGAGAGGCTTCTGGCTTCTTGTCAACACCTTGACTTTGTGGCCATTACAGCTGGTGTCAACCAGTCTCCACCTTGGATGTCTCAGGAGCCCTTTCTTTCCAGCCTGTAATTTAGAATTTGTCAACTGTCCCTTCGTATCCATCAGCATGCTTCATGCATAGTTCATTCACATTCAACAAACACTGAGTGGCTCCTAATTGGCAGAAATGTTCCAGGGACTGGGAATATGACCCATGAAGATGACAGACCAGATCCCTAGTCTCCTAAAACGTATATTCTAGTGAGGAGAGAGAAAAAATGAGCAACAAAAATGTTAGATGAGCCAGGCGTGATGGCTCATGCCTGGAATCCCAGCACTTTGGAAGGCCGAAGCAGAGGATTCGCTTACCCAGGAATTCGAGACCAGCCTGGGCAACACAGTGAAACCCCATCTCTACAAAAAATACAAAATAGCCAAGCATGGTGGCGTGTGCTTGTAGTCGCAGCTACTCAGGAGGCTAAGGAGGGAGGATTGCTTGAGCCCAGGGGAGTCGAGTCTGCACTGAGCCATGTTCGCACCACTGCACTCCGGCCTGGGTGACAAAGCGAGACCCTATCTCAAAAAATAAAAACAAAAATAAAAATAAAATAATTGGCTGGGTGCCATGGTTCACATCTGTAATCTCAGAACTTTGGGAGGCCGAGGTGGGCAGATCATCTGAGGTCAGAAGTTCAAGACCAGTCTAGCCAACATGGTGAAACCCCATCTCTAATAAAAATACAAAAATTAGCTGGGTGTGTTGGTGCACACCTGTAATCCCAGCTACTCGGTCCCGAAGCAGGAGAATCACTTGAATCCAGGAGACGGAGGTTGCAGTGAGCCAGGATTGCGCCACTGTACTCCAGCCTGGGTGACAGAGTGAGACTCCATCTCAAAAAAAAAAAAAAAAAATAGACCAGGCACGTGGCTCACACTTGCAATCTCAGCACTTTGGGAGGCTGAGGCGGGCGGATCACCAGAGGTCGGGAATTCAAGACCAGCCTGACCAACGTGGAGAGACCCCATCTCTACTAAAAATACAAAATAAACTTGGCATGGTGGCACATGCCTGTAATCCCAGCTACTCGGGAAGTTGAGGCAGGAGAATCACTTGAACCCAGGAGGCGGAGGTTACAGTGAGCCGAGATCGCGCCATTGCACTCCAGCCTGGGCAACAAGAGCGAAACTCCGTCTCAAATAAATAAATAAATAATAAAATAAAATAATAATTTTTTAAAAGACCCTACTGTGGCACTGTAGCATGCCTTACAGGCATTGCACTGGAATTCTACATTCTATTTTTGCTCTGTGCCTCCCTCCCACACTGGGGGTTCTGTGGGGGCTGGAATCTGTCTCCCTCATTCTCTGCATCCCCATCCCACCACCCCCACTTTAGGAATGGAATGTTTGGGACACACAGTAAGTGTGTCAAGAAACACAGAGTGAAGGACTCCTTCAAGGCCCATGTCATATATCATCTTACTCTGTGAAATCTTTCCTGATGCCCACTATCCCCACCCTCCTCATGCCCCCTTAGCACTTTGCAACAGTTCCAGTGAAGCACTGAACACATCCTTACTTTTTTTTTTTTTTTTTTTTTTTTGAGATGGAGTCTTGCTCTGTCGCCTAAGCTGGAGTGTAGTGGTGCAATCTTGGCTCACTGCAACCTCCACCTCCTGGGTTCAAGCGATTCTGTCTGCCTCAGCCTCTAGAGTAGCTGGGATTACAGGCGCCCGCCACCACGTCCAGCTAATTTTTGTATTTTTAGTAGAGACAGGGTTTCACCATGTTGGTCGGGCTGGTCTCGAACTTCTAACCTCAGGTGATCCGCCCTCCTTGGCCTCCCAAATTGCTGGGATTACAGGCATGAGCCACCGCACCAGCCACATCCTTACTTATTAACATGTCTAGCCTCTCTTCCAACTGAACATCAAGGGCAGCAAACTCAGATGCCTACAGGGGCCACGCAGGTAAGTGCATGATTGTGGCAAGTGGAGGCATCTAGGGGCAGTGGCAAACCAATTTTCATGTAATGCTGGAAATTTGAATTCTTATGAGAAATCTCCAGATATTTCAATGTTGGCAATTAATTATTTTGTGTGTGTGTGTGTGTGTGTGTTTTGTTGTTTTTTTTTTTTGAGACGGAGTCTTACCCCGTTGGCCAGGCGAGAGTGCAGTGTCACGATCTCGGCTCACTGCAAGCTCCGCCTCCTGAGTTCACACCATTCTCCTGCCTCAGCCTCCTGAGTAGCTGGCACTACAGGCGCCTGCCACTGCGCCCGGCTAATTTTTTTATATTTTTAGTAGAGACGGGGTTTCACCGTGTTAGCCAGGATGGTCTCGATCTCCCGACCTTGTGATCCGCCCGCCTTAGCCTCCCAAAGTGCTGGGATTACAGGCGTGAGCCACTGTGCCTGGCCAAATTAATTATTTTGAAAAACTAAATGAGTCCTAATGTGTAGAGATCTTTTTTTTTTTTTTTTGAGACATAGTCTCGCTGTTGCCCAGGCTGGAGTGCAGTGGCGCGATCTCCGCTCACTGCAAGCTCCGCCTCGCGGGTTCACGCTATTCTCCTGCCTCAGCCTCCTGAGTAGCTGGGACTACAGGTGCCTGCCACCACGCCTGGCTAATTTTTTTTTATATTTTTGGTAGAGACAGAGTTTCACCGTGTTAGCCGTGATGGTCTCGATCTCCTGACCTCGTGATCCGCCCGCCTCAGCCTCCCAAAGTGCTGGGATTACAGGCGTGAGCCACCGCGCCCGGCCTGAGATCTCTTTTTAGTCAAAATGATATTCTCAGGATTTTACACAGCAAAAGACAAATGATGATTGCTCAAGAATATTTGTTGAAGGCGGGGCACAGTGGCTCACGCCTGTAATCCCAGCACTTTGGGAGGCCAAGGGAGGTGGATCACCTGAGGTCAGGAGTTTGAGACCAGCCTGGTCAACATGGGGAAACCCCGTCTCTACTAAAAATACAAAAATTAGCCAGGACTGGTGGCATGTGCCTATAATCCCAGCTACTTGGAAGGCTGAGGCAGGAGAATAGCTTGAACCCAGGAGGTGGAGGTTTCACTGAGCCGAGATCATGCCACTGCACTCCAGCCTGGGCAACAGAGGGAGACTCCATCTAAAAAAAAAAAAAAGAGATATTTGTTGAATGAATGAATAAACCAAATAAATGGGAAGTCCATCTATGACTTCAGCTGTCATCATTTGGCTTAGCCAAGATTGGATTCCAGATGAAATGGAAGGTGGGCTTAGTTTTCTTTTTTACATCAGGTGATGGGTTTTAGTGGTTTTTTTTTTCTTTTTTTTTTTTATTGCCTCATTACCTGGAATGACTCCAGCGGCCTGGGGCTTTCTGGGAAGGAGATCAAATGTCATTTCAAATGATCAAACAGGCTCATTTCCACAGGTGGCTCAGCTGGGTTCATACACTAATCAGATGGAAGACTCATGACTAAGCGCTTAGACTCCAGATATGTTGCACAGACATTAATAGAACTGTAGAATGATAACAGTGGAAGCACTCTCAGCTGTCACTTGGGGACTAGACTCTACTTGTGCGACCCCAATTAGCAGAGGAGGAAACTGATTGGGAAAGTGACCTACCCGAGGGCACATGAATCTGGGGAGGTCATCTCTCTTCCATCCACTGCTTTCTTTGGCTCTGCTCAGATGGGAGCCATACGTGCTCATCTTTCACCATTTCCAAGACAGCGACTAGTCTTGAAAGGAATGCCCAAGTACGTTATAAGCCTCCAGACTGGTTGACAGCGTGGGCTACCCTGAAAGGGCTTCTCTAGAAACAGAGAATTGGGTTGAATACAAATATTCTACTACCAGAATCCCAGTGAGGAAATCTGAGGCATGTGAGTCAGAGGAGGAATTGATTCTGTCCTATTTTTATATTGCCAACAGTACCTAGCAAAAGACTTCCTGTGTAATAGACACTAAGTATGTGTGCGTTGAGCAGTGCCCACCATGTGCTGGATATTGTTCTAAACAATGTTTCTCAGTGTTACCTGGGTGTCCCTGGGGATCCCTAAGACCCTTTCAGGGGATCCTCAAGGTAAAAAAAAAAAAAAAAGCTGATTGTTATTTACCTTTTTTACTCTCATTCTCTCCTGAGTGCACAATGGAGCTTTCCAGAGGTGACATGATGTTCAACAGCTTATAGACCGTGTGCCTGGCCAGGTGCGGGGGCTCACACCTGTAATTCCAGCACTTTGGGAGGCCAAGGAGGGCAGATCACCTGAGGTCAGGATTTTGAGACCAGCATGGCCAACATGGTGAAACCCCATCTCTACTAAAATTACAAAAATTAGCCAGGCATGGTGGCGTGGGCCTGTAGTCCCAGCTACTCCAGAGGCTGAGGCAGGGGAATTGTTTGAACCCAGGGAGCAGAGGTTGCAGTGAGCTCAGATCGCCCCAGTGCACTCCAACCTGGGCAACAGAGTGAGATGCTGGCTCAAAAAAAAAAAAAACAAACAAAAAAAAGAACGTGTGCTTGTCATTCTGTTTTTTTGAAATTTTCTCTGTTTTAATTTCAAATATGGTAAATATCAACAGATATAACCCATTATAACAAGTTATTTGAAGTCTTCAATAATATTTAACATCAAAATTTTTGAACCCAAAATGTTGAGATCCACTATTCTAGAGGATAGAAGCTAATAAGAACTATTAAAAAAAATAGAGCAGAGTAAGAGGAATTGAAAGGGCCTGGGATGGGTGTGAGTGATGAGGGAGGGGTAGCTAGCAGCATTAAACAGAGTGATAGGAGAAATAAACCTATAAATCAAATATCTGGCTGGGTATGGTGGCTCACACCTGTAATCCCAGCACTTTGGGAGGCCGTGGCAGGCGGATCACCTGAGGTCAGGAATTCAAGACCAGCCTGGCCAAAATGGTGAAACCCTGTCTCTACTAAAAATTCAAAAATTAGCTGGGCGTGGTGGTGGGTCCCTGTAATCCCAGCTACTCAGGAGGCTGAGGCAGAAGAATAGCTTGAACCCAGGAGGCAGAGGTTGCAGTGAGCTGAGATGGTGCCATTGCACTCCAGCCTGGGCAAGAAGAGTGAAACCCCATCAAAAAAAAAAAAAAAAAATCTGATCTCTGAGTTGTCACTTAAAATCCTCTCGTTTATCCTAGATTTAAAGGTTTTTATTGTGAATTGAATCATAAATATATAAGAATTGCTAGGCCAGGAAGTCAAGACCAGCCTGGGCAACAAAGCAAGATCCCATCTCTACAAATTAAAGCATAAAAATAAATAAATAAGAAATAAAAGGGGTGCAGTGGCTCATGCTTGTAATCCCAGTATTTGGGGGAGGCTGAGGCAGGAGGACTGCTTGAGATCAGGAGTTCAAGAACAGCTTGGACAACATGAAGAAACCCTGTTTCTCTCTCTTTCTCTTTTTTTTTTTTTTTTGAGACAGAGTCTCGCTCTGTCACCCAGGCTGGAGTGCAGTGGTGCAGTCTCCCCTCATTGTAACCTCTGCCTCCAGGGCTCAAGCGATTCTCCTGCCTCAGCCTCCCAGAGACCCTGTCTCTATACAAAAATTTTTAAAAAATTAAAATAAAAGTATTTCTAGCACTTAAAAATTCTACCGTAGGCCCTCCAAGATAACATCACTTTTTAGTCCCACAAGGGTAACCTCTATTCAGATTTTAAAAATTAATTCATTGGCCGGGGTGCGGTGGCTCATGACTGTAGTCCCAGCACTTTTTGAGGCCAAGGCGGGCAGATCACCTGAGGTCAGGAGTAGAAGACCAACCTGGCCAACATTGTGAAACCTCGTCTCTACTACAAATACAAAAATTAGTGGGCATGATGGTGGGTGCCTGTAATCCCAGCTACTCGGGAGGCTGAGGCACGAGAATCGTGTAAACCCAGGAGGCGGAGATTGCAGTGAGCCGAGATCCCACCATTGCACTCCAGCCTGGGCAACAAGAGCGAAATTCTGTTTCAAACAAACAAACAAACAAAAAAATACAAAAATTATCCAGGTGTGGTGGTGGGTGCCTGTAGTCCCAGCTACTTGGGAGGCTGAGGCAGGAGAGTTGCATGAACCTGTGGGGCGGAGGTTGCAGTGAGCCGAGATCATGCCACTGCACTCCAGCCTGGGTGACAGAGCGAGACTGTCTCAAAAAAAAAGAAAAAATTTATTTATATTTTTGTAGAGAAAGGGTCTTGCTATATTGCCCAGGCTTGTCTTGAACTCCTGGCCTCAAGTGATCCTCCAGTCTCAGCCTCCCAGAGTGCTGGGATTACAGGTGTGAGTCACTGCACCAGGCCTCTATTCTGATTTTTTAGTTAAACATTCCCTACACTCCTGTGCAGTTTTACTATCTATGTGTATCCATATCTTGTTTGGTTTTGGAAAACGAAGAAGCAAGCTCGAAACGTGGTAAGTAAAAGGCAATATTGCTACTACTAGGTGAGGTTTCCTAGGAGAAAATGAGCCGAAAGTGTGGATCACGGTCTGGCTCCAGCTGTCTGCAAGAAGGGCTTCCAGGAAGGTCCGTGGATATGGGGGCCTCTGAAAGAGCTGTAGGGTGAGCTGTGAACTGCAGTCTGGCAGAAAAACATTCAAGGGGAGGAGCCTGCTCCATTTTTTGGTTTGTTTGTTTGTTTTGCTTCTCCACTCATTGTTCTATCTTCAGGTCTCTGGAGCGGGGCCGAAGCTGAACACTAACACCAAGCTGAAACGCCTGCAGGGAGAATAGAAGAAACTCTACTAGCGCCTGGTCAAGGCAAGTCAGCCC
Organism: Hylobates moloch; assembly: GCF_009828535.3. Classification (NCBI taxonomy): domain Eukaryota; kingdom Metazoa; phylum Chordata; class Mammalia; order Primates; family Hylobatidae; genus Hylobates; species Hylobates moloch. The sequence goes on along the minus strand of NW_026652294.1, from coordinate 16,534,800 downwards.
CAGACAACAGTTAGAACTCCATGTCTGTCAGCATTTTCTTCCTTGAACTCAAGCTAGGATCTTGGTGGTAACACCCAAACATGCCAGTCTATCTGCTGAGTCCCAGGACTCCCTGGGGACTGGTTGGACTGGTTGCCCTCCCTCCACACTGTCTGGAGTATGACTGTCACTCTCTCATGTAATAGACCTCTGGCTTACTGAACCCACATCTTCTCATTCCCTAATCTGTTCTCTTTGTTTCAATGGAGCTTCTCCTCCCATAGCTTGCCAAGAAAGCCTGTGTGGGAAAGTATTTTGAGATCTTAGATGTTTGGAAATTTTTATGTATAAACATTTCAAATATTCATACCTGGTTAATACCTGCACTGAGAATAGAATTTTACATTACAGATTACAGATTGTTTTCATTCCAACCTTTGACAGCATTGGGTCATCGTCTAGCCCTCAGTGTTGCTATGGGAATACTGAAGCTATTCTGATTCTGCGTTTCCCTCTCTGGAAGCTTATAGAATCTTCCTTTTTCCTCTCAGGATTCTGAAATTTCACAGCAACGTACCTTAACTTGGGTCTATTTTCATCCATCTTGCTCGGCACTCGTGAGGGTCCTTCAGTGTAGAAATTTGCATTCTGCAAAATTTCTTGAGTTGATCATTAATGATTTCCTCCCCATTCTCTCTGTTCTCTTCCTCTAGAACCCCTGTTATTCTGATGTTGGATCTCCCAGACTGGATTCGATGATTCCCTTCCCTTCCCTTCCCTTCCCTTCCCTTCCCTTCCCTTCCCGCTTCCCTTCCCTTCTCCCTTCCCTTCCCTTCTCCCTTCCCCCTTCCCTTCCCTTTCCTGCTTCTCCTTTCCCATCCCTTCTCCCTTCCCTTCCCATCCCTTCTCCCTTCTCCCTTCCCATCTCTTCCCCCTTCTCCCTTCCCATCCCTTCTCCCTTCTCCCTTCCCATCCCTTCTCCCTTCCCTTCTCCCTTCTCCCTTCCCATCCCTTCTCCCTTCCCATCCCTTCTACCTTCCCTTCTCCCTTCCTTTCCCTTCCCATCCCTTCTCCCTTCCCTTCCCATCCCTTCTCTCTTCCCTTCTCATCCCTTCTCCCTTCCCTTCTCCCTTTTCCCTTCCTGTCCCTTCTCCCTTCCCTTCTCCTTTCCCTTCTCCCTTCCCTTCTCCCTTCTCTTCCCTTTCCTTCCCTTCCTTGACCTGCCCTCCCCTGCCCTTCCCTCCCCTCCCCTTTTATTTTCATTTATTTTCTTTTCTTTTCAGAGACAGGATCTCACTATGTTGCCCAAGCTAGTCTTGAACCCCTCCGCTCAAGTCATCCTCCCACCTTGGCCTCCCAAGGTGTTGGGATTATAGGCGTGAGCCACCACACCTGCCTTCTTTCCTATTTTCAGTCTCTTTGTCTTTTTTGCTCTAATTTCTCTTCTTTCTTTTGTTTTTTTTTTTGCTCTGTCACCCAGGCTGGAGTGCAGTGGTGAGATCATCTCCCTGCAGCCTCAAACTCCCAGGCTCAAGCAATCCTCCTGTCTCAGTTTCCCAAGTAGCCAGGACTGCAGGTACATGCCATCATGCTTGCCTAACTTAAAATTATTACTATTATTTTTTTAGAGACAGGGCTTTTTTTTCTGTTTTGGTTTTTGTTTTTGTTTGTTTGTTTTTTGAGACGGAGTCTCGCTCTGTCACCCAGGCTGGAGTGCAGTGGCATGATCTCAGCTCACTGCAAGCTCTGCCTCCCGGGTTCACACCATTCTCCTGCCTCAGCCTCCCGAGTAGCTGGGACTACAGGCGCCTGCCACCACGCCCGGCTAGTTTTTTTGTATTTTTAGTAGAGATGGGGTTTCACCGTGTTAGCCAGGATGGTCTCTGTCTCCTGATCGGCCGGCCTCAGCCTTCCAAAGTGATGGAATTACAGGCGTGAGCCACTGCGCTTGGCCAGAGAGAGGGCTTTTCTTATGTTGCCCAAGCTGGTCTTGAACTCCTGAGCTCAAGTGACCCTCTTGCCTCAGCCTCCCATAGTGCTGGGATTACAGGCGTGAGCCACTGCACCCAGCCCTTGCTCTCATTTCTTTAGTGGTTCCTCAACTTGATCTTCCAACCCTTTTATTGATTTTTTAAAGTGTCAGCAATCCTATCTTTAATTTCTAAAGCTCTTTCTAAATCTTTGAATGTTACAAAACGGAACCCTGTTTTTGTTTCAGTTTTGGGATGCAATAATCTCTTATCTCTCTGAAGACAAAATGATTTTTTTTTAACTCCATGGTGTTTGGTGTCTGTTTCTTTTTTGTTTTTTGAGACGGAGTTTCACTGTTACCCAGACTGCAGTGCAGTGGTGCAATCTCAGCTCACTGCAACCTCCACCTCCCGAGTTCAAGCGATTCTCCTTCCTCAGCCTCCTGAGTAGCTGGGATTACAGGCACACACCACCAAGCCTGGCTAATTTTTATATGTTTAGTAGAGATAGAGGTTTCACCATGTTGGCAGGGTGGTCTCGAACTCCTGACCTCAGGTGATCCACCTGCCTCAGCCTCCCAAAGTGCTGGAATTACAGGCGTGAGACACCATACCCGATCCATAGTGTCTGTTTCTTCCTGGTTGCTTTGATCCTGTCTGGTCCTGTCTGTTTTGGTCTCTTTCTTCCATGTTCAAGGTTTTTCTTGAATGTGAGGTATTTCTTAGCTCTCTTCTCAATAAAAAGCTACAAAGTTAATTGGAAGCTTGAGCACCAGTCACCATCCACTCAAACTTCACAGCAGGGTGGTCTGGGTGGCTATTTGCTCGGAAACCCAGTCCAGTGTTCTTGTTTTCCCTTTAAGCTAGTCATCTTCCAGTCCTCTGCCCGGGGGGTAAGGGTTTGGTTGTCAGGGTCCCGAGAAGCAAGCGGAGTGGCAGGCCTTGAAGGGTGTGCGTATGGTGTTGCCACGTTCAACATTAAGATACATTTGACTCCTTTATCCGTGGCTTTTCTGAGCAGTACTCATGTCCTCAATGTGCCTGGCATCCCCCCGATTCAGAGCAGCTTTGTTTTACCCTCTCCTGAGAATAATCTTCCAGACTTCCGCTGTGGGGGTGTGGGGGTGTGAGGTGGGAGGGGATCTAGGGATCTAAGAGCTTCCTAAATAACTACCCCCACCAGTCTTTCTTATTTTAGCACCACCCCCACCCCCTTCACTCACAGAGGGACCCGGCGCTGCCAGCTCTCTGTCTTTGGCAGAGTCTGTCCTGTCAATCGCATCCATGCTCAGCCTTCCCACGGCTGCCTGGGACTCATTTGTCAGGCTTTCCCAGGCCTGACAACCAGTGACCCCCCATCCCTCCCCTCTTGTGGCCATGCTTTCCCATCCTGCTTTTCTCAACATTGTGGGTTTATGTCTCTTTTTAAAAAAAGAATTCCTCTTCCAGAAGTTTCAGTGAGGTTTCAGGAGGGAGCAAAATTAGATGCATATGTGCAATCTGTCGTTGTAATCTGAACTCTACCCTGCAATTCTGAAATCTGATCTGCTCCTTAAAATTTGGTGTGGGACTTCTCCATAGAGTTATGGGAATTCATAAGCTCAACTTATGCCACAGACTTTGCTGCATGTGACCATATACCAGGCACTCTGCTGGAATCTGGGATACAGATGTGTTTAGGGCATGGTACCCTCCTAACAGATATCAGCTAAGCAGAAGAGGTGGACATACTCAAGGGAACATAATACAAACCCACAATCCCTCACCGAAATCCTTGGGAGTCATATAGGTTTTAGATTTCAGGATTTATTAGATTTTAGAAAGGTAATATAGGCCATGATTCTCATGGCACTCCAGTGGGGCCTGCAGCAACACCTCAGTGTCAAACACAATATTGCTGCAGTGAAATGTATGGATATTCACACTAAATAAGATTTTTTTTTTTTAAGATGATAAACAGCCGGGTGCCGTGGCTCACGCCTGTAATCCCAGCACTTTGGGAGGCCGAGGCGGGCAGATCACGAGGTCAGGAGATCGAGACCATCCTGGTCTAACTCGGTGAAACCCCGTCTCTACTAAAAATACAAAAAATTAGCCGGGCGTGGTGGCGGGCGCCTGTGGTGCCAGCTACTCGGGAGGCTGAGGCAGGAGAATGGCGTGAATCCAGGAGGCGGAGCTTGCAGTGAGGGGAGATTGCGCCACTGCACTCCAGCCTGGGCAAGAAAGCAAGACTCTGTCTCAAAAAAAAAAAAAAAAAAAAAGATGATAAATAACCTCATATCCATTCAGGACAAGTTTAAAACTTGTCCTGTACCCATTAAAAACTGAGTATGTTAATACATAAGGTCCAGTTTTCAGTTTGGGGATGTCTGAGTTGTTGATAAGGTCCTGTGAACCAGAATGTCTTAGTCTGTCTAGCTGCTATCACACAATTCCTTAGACTGCATAATTTGTAAGTAATAGAAACTCATTTCTCACAGTTCTGTAGTCTGGGAAGTCCAAGCTCAAGGCACTGGCAGATCTGGTGTCTGCTAAGGGCTTGTTCTCTGCTCCGTAGATGGTACCTTGTGGCTACATCCTCACATGGGGGAAGGGGAAGACACCTCTCTTGAATTAAAAAAAGAAAAAATTAAGTTTAAAAATTTTTGTATTAAATTATTGTTTTTTTTTAAGAGACAGGTTCTCATTATGTTGCCCAGGCTGGTCTCAAACTCCTGGGCTCAAGTGATTCTCCCCACTTAGCTTCCCAAAGTGTTAGGATTACAGGAGTGAGCCACTGCACCCAAGCTTGAACCTCTTTTATATGATCACTAATCCCATTCATGAGAGCTCTGACCTTATGACTTAATCACCTCCTAAAGGCTCCACCTCTTCATATCATCACACTGGTGACTAAGTCTCAATATATGCACTTTAGGGGAATACATTCAGACCACAGAACTCTATAATGTATTAAGTTTTATAAATGAAGGTTGTACAAAATAGTGTAAGTGTATACTGAAGGGAAAGGGGAGGCTTCACAGGGGAAGTGATATTTGAACTAGACCTTGATGACTGAATGGGAGCTCACCAGAAGGGAAAGGGAGTTCTGGGCAGGGTGAGCAGCTCAAGCAAAGGCCCAGTGTATTAGTCCATTTTCATGCTGCTGATAAAGACATACTGGAGACTGGGCAATTTACGAAAGAAAGAGGTTTAATGACTTACAGTTCCGGTTGTCTGGGGAAGCCTCACAATCATGGTGGAAGGCAAGGAGGAGCAAGTCACGTCTTACATGAGTGGCAGCAGGCAAAAAAAGAGCTTATGCAAAGAAACTCCTGTTTTTTAAAACAATCAGATCTCTTAAGACCCATTCACTATCACAAGAACAGCACGGGAAAGACCCACTCCCATGATTCAGTCATCTTTCACCAGGTTCCTCCCACAACACATGGGAATTATGGGAGCTACAGGATGAGATTTGGGTGGGGGTACAGATCCAAATCATATCACCCAGAGGTTGGACGCATGAAAGAATGTCACTTCTTGGCAGGGGGTGTGCCTCATTCCTATAATCCCAGCACTTTGGGAGGCCAAGGTGGGTGGATCACCTGAGGTCAGGAGCTTGAGACTAGCCTGGCCAACCTGGTGAAACCCCTTCTCTACTAAAAATACAAAAATTAGCTGGATGTGGTGGCTCATGCCTGTAATCTCAGCTACTCAGGAGACTGAGGCAGGAGAATCACTTGAACCCAGGAGGCAGAGGTTGCAGTGAGCCAAGATCATGCCATTGTACTCCAGCCTGGGTGACAAGAGCAAAACTCCATCTCAAAAAAAAAAAAAAAAAAGAATATCACTTCTTGAGCAACTAGGCAGCTTGGTTTTGGTTCTAGAGCCAGATCTCTTTCTCTGCAGAATGAGTCTATTCTTCTCAGCTGAAGCATGGGCTTGATTAGAGATGGAATGGTGTGAGAGACGGGGCTGGAGAGGTTGGCAGGGGCAGGTCATGGAGAGCTGTCTGGGCCACACCAAGAAGTTTGGTGCCTGTAGGGCATCATTTCTCAGAATGTGGTCTCCAAATCCTCTCAAGAAGTCCAAGAGGTCAAAATCCTTTTTGTAATAATGCTAACACAAGATTTGCTCTTTTTACTTTGTTGACTTTTTTTTTTTTTTTTTTTTGAGACGGAGTCTTGCTCTGTCACCCAGGTTGGAGTGCAGTGGCGCCATCTTGGCTCACTGCAACCTCCACCTCCTGGGTTCAAGTGATTCTCCTGCCTTAGGCTCCCGAGTAGCTGGGATTATAGGCGTGCACCACCACACCCAGCTAATTTTTTTTATTTTTTTATTTTTAGTAGAGACAGGGTTTCACCGTGTTAGCCAGGATGGTCTCCATCTCCTGACCTCATGATCTGCCTGCCTTGGCCTCCCAAAGTGCTGGGATTACAGGCGTGAGCCATCGCACCCTGCCTGACATTTTCAATGATGGTACAAGAACAATACTGAGTGGGGCCGGGTGCGGCGGCTCATACTTGTAATCCCAGCACTCTAGGAGGCCAAGGTGGGTGGATTACTTGAGATTAGGAGTTTGAGACCAACCTGGCCACCACAGTGAAACCTCATCTCTACTAAAAATACAAAAATTAGCTGGGTATGGTGGTATGTGCCTGTAATTTCAGCTACTCAGGAGGCGGAGGCAGTAGAATCATTTGAACCCGGGAGGTGGAGGTTTCAGAGAGCCGAGATCCCACCACTGCACAAGACTCTGTCTCACGAACAAACAAACAAACAAAAAACCCACAAAATAACATGGTCAGAGGTATACACTAGTTGACTTCTTGGCCTAAACTTCCTACCTAGACATTTCAAGATTTTTTGACAGTCTGTGTTTTAGGCATTGAATGTGCACACAGTTGATGTGCAAAAAGCTTTCTGTTGTTTCAAATGAAATTGAGTTTTGGGCTGGGCTTGGTGGCTCACATCCCAGCACTTTGGGAGGCCAAGGTGGGCAGATCCCTTGAGGTCAGGAGTTCGAGACCAGCCTGGCCAATATGGCAAAACCCTGTCTCCATTAAAAATACAAAAATTAGCCACATATGGTGGTGGGTGCCTGTAATCCCAGCTACTCGGGAGGCTGAGGCACAAGAATCGCTTGAACCTGGGAGGCAGAGGTCGCAGTGAGCTGAGATTATGCCACTGAGAGTGTGCCACTGCACTCCAGTCTGGGTGATAGAGTGAGACTCCAGCTCAAAAAAAGAAAAAAAAAAGTTTGTTTTATCTAAGAAGAATATCCTCAATGAAACAGTAAAATTACCTTTTTTTTTTTTTTTTTTTGAGACGGAGTCTCGCTCTGTCACCCAGCCTGGAGTGCAGTGGCGGGATCTCGGCTCACAGCAAGCTCTGCCTCCTGGGTTCACGCCATTCTCCTGCCTCAGCCTCCCAAGTAGCTGAGACTACAGGCACCCGCCACCACACCCAGCTAATTTTTTGTATTTTTTTTTTTAGTAGAGACGGGGTTTCACCGTGTTAGCCAGGATGGTCTCGATCTCCTGACCTCGTGATCCGCCCACCTCGGCCTCCCAAAGTGCTGGGATTACAGGCGTGGGCCACCACACCTGGCCAAAAATTATCATTTTTATTAAGTCTTCACCCTTCAGCACGTGACTTTCTACTATTCTGTGTGATGGAATGGGAAGTATGTATAAAACAATTCTTTTGCATACCAAAGTACTGTGGTTATCTCTAGGAAAGGCACTTGTGTAATTGTTTGAGTTGCAGGTGAAACTAGCCATTTTTTATGGAATGTCATATTTTATTTGAAAGAACAACTGCCAAAGAAAGAAAATTATGGCTATTCAGATTCTAGTATTTGGCAGATATTTTCTTAAAATTGAATGCAGTGATGTTTATAGCAGCACAATTTGCAATTGCAAAAATGTGGAACCAGCCCAAATGCCCACCAATCAATGAGTAAATAAAGAAACTGTGGAGTGTGTGTGTGTATATATGTATACATATATGTGTGTATACATATACACATATATACACACACACACAAACACATATATGATGGGATATCACTCAGCCATAATAAGAAATGAATTAATGGCATTCACAGCAACCTGGATGAGATTGGAGACTATTATTCTTTTTATTTTTTATTTTTATTTTTTGAGATGGAGTCTCGCTTTGTCCCCCAGGCTGGAGTGCAGTGGCACAATCTCGGCTCACTGCAAGCTCCGCCTCCCAGGTTCACGCCATTCTCCTGCTTCAGCCTCCTGAGTAGCTGGGACTACAGGCGCCCGCCACCACGCCTGGCTAATTTTTTGTATTTTTACCAGATACGGGGTTTCACCGTCTCTACTAGCCAGGATGGTCTCGATCTGCTGACCTCATGATCCGCCCGTCTCGGCCTCCCAAAGTGCTGGGACTACAGGCATGAGCCACTGCGCCTGGCTGAAGACTATTATTCTAAGTGAAGTAACTCAGGAATGGAAAACCAAACATCGTATATTCTCACTCATAAGTGGGAGCTAAGCTATGAGGATGCAAAGGCATAAGAATGATACAATGGACTTTGAAGACTCGGAGGGTAAGGGTGGGAAGGGGGTGAGGAATAAAAGACTACAAATTGGATTTAGTGTATACTGTTTGGGTGATGGGTGCACCAAAATCTCACAAATCACCACTAAAGAACTTATTCATGTAACCAAATACACCTGTTCCCTCCAAAACCTATGGAAATAAAAAATGTTTTAAAAAAAAGTTATTTGAGAAAGATTAAAAAACTCCTAACTACTGAAAAAAAAAAATGAATGCAGTGAGATGGTCACTTCAAGGAAAGCAACTGACAGTATGTGTTGTCAATGATAACACGAGCTTTTGAGCAAAAATTTAAATGTTGGAAATTTTACACCATGGCTTTGACAGCATCCCAGTACTAAAATAATTTTCTGATAAAATCAGTGGTAATATCAGTGGTCACATTTGGTAACATTAACTAATGAGATTTTTCAACTAATGAGATTTCTCAACATTCAACAGTATAATGAAATATACCAATGTTTGGAAGCTGTGCTTAAGTTAGTGAATCAATATCTTCCACAGGATCAATGCTTGATACTGTCAAATCATACATGGATAAAATATCTATTAAAAATGCAAGATAGCACGCCTGTAATCCCAGCACTTTGGTAGGCCAAGGCTGGTGGATCACGAGGTCAGGAGATCGAGACCATCCTGGCTAACACAGTGAAACCCCGTCTCTACTAAAAATACAAAAAATTAGCCAGGCGAGGTGGCAGGCACCTGTAGTCTCAGCTAATCGGGAGGCTGAGGCAGGAGAATGGTGTGAACCCGGGAGGCAGAGCTTGCAGTGAGCTGAGATCGCACCACTGCACTCCAGACTGGGGGACAGAGTGAGACTCCATCTCAAAAAAAAAAAAAAGCAAGCTAGATCAATGGATTTCAATGTAACAGAGTAAGAAAAGTCTGTGTATATTGAAGCCATATCCCACATTGCAACTAACCTTTAAGGAACTATCACAAGTTGAGTTTTGGTGTAGTATTAAAGAAGACAATTATCTGAAAGGCCATAAAAATAGCCCTCATTTTCCCCCAAGTACATATTTATGTGAGGGCCAATCTTCTCATAAACTTCAGTCAAAACAATAAATTGCAACAGATTGACTGCAGAAGCAAAGATGAGAATTGAGATGTTTTCTGTTTAAGCCAAACAACAAAAAGACTTGCAAAGCTGTAAAACAATGCCATGTTGCTCACTAATTATTTTTGTCTTGGAACATTTAGCTATTTTTCGCAAAAATATTTACACGTAATGGGCTTACTATTTAATTTAATTAATTTATTTATTTTGCGATGGAGTCTTGCTCTGTTGCCCAGGATGGAATGCAGTGGTGCAATCTCTGCTCACTGCAACCTTCGCCTCCCGGGTTCAAGCAATTCTCCTGCTTCAGCCTCCCAAGTAGCTGGAACTACAGGTGCCCGCCACCATGCGTGGCTAATTTTTGTATTTTTAGTAGAGACAAAGTTTCACCCTGTTGGCCAGGCTGGTCTTGAACTCCTGACCTCAAGTGATCCGCCAGTCTTGGGCTCCCAAAGTACTGGGATTGCAGGCGTGAAGCACTATGCCTGGCCTATTTTTAAATAAATAAATAAATATTTTGAAATATTCTCACTTTTAATTTCTAATCTGGTAAATGTTGATAGATATAACCTACATGAACAAACAGTCTTTGGAGTCATCAATAACTTTTTTTTTTTTTTTTGAGATGGAGTTTCACTCTTATTGCCCAGGCTGGAGTGCAATGGCGTGATCTTGGTTCACTGCAACCTCCATCTCCCAGGTTCAAGTGATTCTCCTGCCTCAGCCTCCCATGTTGCTGGCATTACAGGCATGCGCCACCACACCTGGCTAATTTTGCATTCTTTTAGTAGAGACAGGGTTTCACCATGTTGGTCAGGCTGGTCTCAAACTCCTGACCTCAAATGATCCACCTGCCTCAGCCTCCCAAAGTGCTGGGATTACAGGCATGAGCCACCGCGCCCGGCTCTTCATTAACTTTTATAACTGCAAAGGGGTCCTGAGACCAAAAAGTTTGAAAACCATTGCTAAAATGAGCTACAATGAAAGAAAAGTCAGTGTCAGATTTGAACAAGAGGAGAGATTTTATTCTAGAAAGATCCTTCTAAAGGCAGTGTGGAAGCAAGGCCAGAGTGGAACCAGGTTGCGAGCAGGTGCCCCAGTCAGGGAGTGAGACATAAGAATGGAAGGGGGCTGGATGCAGTGGCTCATGCCTATAATCCCAACACTTCGGCAGGACGAGGAAGGAGGATTGCTTGAGCTCAGAGAAGTTCAAGACCAGCCTGGGCATCATGGCAAAATCCCATCTCTACAACAATTACAAAAATTAGCCTGACATGGTGGCATATGCCTGTAGTCCAAGCTAATCGGGACGCTGAGCTGGGAGGATTGCTTAAGCCTGGGAGGTTGAGGCTGCAGTGAGCCAAAATCATGCCACTGTACTCCAGCCTGGGTGATAGAGCAAGACCCTGTCTCCAGAAAAAAAAAAAAAAAAAAGGCAATGGGAATGGAAGAGGAGAGTATTTTTGCAAGGAACATTCCATAAGTAGAAATGACAGGACATGTTGGCTATCTGCCCACACTCACCCACTCATTGCTCCTCCCCGTAGCAGTATCACTTTCATCTAAATTCCTTATAGTCTTGGCTGTTCTCTCTAATGGGCCTCAAGCTTAATGTGTCCCAAAATGGATTCTTGATTTCTCTCAATCTAAACTTATTCTGAGAGTCTTCCTCATCTTACAAATAAATACATATATAGCAACTCCATTCTTCCAGTTGCTTAGGCCAAAAACAATGAAGGCATTAAATCCAGCAGCAAATCCTGTTAGCCACATCTTTTTTCTTTCTTTCTTTCTTTCTTTTTTGAGATGGAGTCTCACTCTGTTGCTCAGGCTGGAGTGCGATGGCATGATCTCGGCTCAGTGCAACTCTGCCTCCTTGGTTCAAGCAATTGTCCTGCCTCAGCCTCCTGGGTAGCTAGGACTACAGGCAGGTGCCACCACACCTGGCTAATTTTTGTATTTTTATCAGAGACGGGGTTTTGCCATGTTGGCCAGGCTGCTCTCGAACTTCTGACCTCCAGGGATCCACCCACCTAGGCCTTTCAAAGTGCTGGGATTAAAGGCATGAGCCACCATGCCTGGCCACCTCCATCTTTAAAATGTTTCCATAATCCAACCACTTCTCACCATCCTTGACTACCTCTCTGACCTCATCTACCGCCCTCTCCCTTGCTCCCTCTCCTCCAGTCATGCTGTCCTTGACTGTGCTAAGCATACTCCTACCTCAGGGCCATTTCACTGGCTGTTCCCTCTGCCTGGATTGCTCTACCCTCCACATATCAACACTGATTACTCTCCTACTTGTTTCAGATCTTTGCTCAACTGTCTCCTTATCAGAGAGGGCTTCCCTGAACCCATGTACACATTTCCTATTTGCATCTCTCTTTATCCTGCTTTATTCTTCTGGTTAGCCCTCATCACTACCTGATGTGTTACGGATTTATTTTCACTTGTTTGTATATTTTATGTTCCCCTCAAGTAGTATATAAGCTCTATAAGAATAGAGATGCTTAGTTTGTATTCCTCAATACCTAGAATCAGCCCGAGCCCGGAGCAGATAGTCAACATTTATTTTGAACCAATGGATGAATAATTTGACACTTACATACATTTTTGTTTGAAAAAAGTTGAATACCACTAATCTTTGGACAGGATGATGGGAGCCTGACGTAATCCCTGATGGCACCTGATACAATAGTTAACATGTACTGCCTTAGGTGTTTTTTAGGTATTCTCTTATTCTTTCTCTTTCCAGCAACCTAGGACGCAGATGCCATTATCCCCATTTTACAGAAGAGGAAATTGAGGCAAAGAGAGATTGCATAACTTGCCCAAGATCACACACTAGTTAGCATCAGAGCAAGATGCACCAAAGCAGCTTGGCCCTATAGTCCACGTTCTCTCTCTCTTTTTTTTTTTTTTTTTTGGAGATGGAGTTTTGCTCTTGTCGCCCAGGCTGGAGGGCAATGGCTTGATCTTGGCTCACTACAACCTCCGTCTCCCAGGTTCAAGCGATTCTCTTGCCTCAGCCTCCCAAGTAGCTGGGATTACAGGCATGTGCCACCACATCTGGCTAATTTTTGTACTATTAGTAGAGACGGGGTTTCGCCATGTTAGCCAGGCTGGTCTCAAACTCCTCAGGTGATCTACCTGCCTGGGCCTCCCAAAGCGCTGGGATTACAGGTGTGAGCCACCGCACCTGGCCTAGTCCACATTCTTAACCACTCTGCCATGATACTTGGATCTGGAAGTACCCTAAATATCTAGTATAAAGGAGTTGGACCGTGATCTCTAAGATGCTTCCAGTTCTATGGGTCTGCGAGTTTGAGATTCTACTACTTAGAATATTCATTGACTACTTGACTAATTAGTTGGCTAATTCATTTATTCAACACATATTTATTAGCTAGTCACTACATGCTAGGTTCTGTGCTAGGCACATCCCACATATTTTCTTTAATCCTGAGAAGTAGGAATTATGATGCTTATCTTATAGATGAGGAATCTGAGGCTTATAGAACTTAAGAATTTATCCAGGGTCCAGTTATTAGCAGGAACAAGATTCGAGTCCCGGTCTCAGGTCTGCTTGTTTCCAAAACTCAAGCTCCTTCCCTGACCTCGCCTGCTTCTCTTCCAGCTTGCAGAGAGCCTTTGGGGCCCTATGTGCGTGAAGTTCCAATGAACTCACGGAGAGGCCTGTAGGGACAGTGGACAGGGGGTGCCTCTTCACCTCTGAGGCAGGGGCAGTGGACAGGGGGTGCCTCTTCACCTCTGAGGCAGGATTTCAGAGTCTGAGAGCACCAGTTTGATCCAGAAACCCTGGCTGGGACGTTAGTAAAGGGGAAAGAATCCACAAACCCTCACGAGGTGTCACTTTTCGTCCTGATCCTCTCCTTTCCCTCCAGCCTGCTGTGGCCAGCGTCAACCACTGCGACATATAACATGCCACATCAGCAGACAGGCCAGGCTGGGATCCCAGATAATTTGACAGCAGGGGCCTGTCACCATCGGACTGCTTTCCAATCAGGCAGCACTGAGGCTAATTAAAGCTTCCTCTGGGGCATCAGGGAGAAGGGAGGAGACAGGCACGACCAAATCTAAACACATGCTCGTCCGGGAATCAAGCAAGGGAGGCGGAGGTAGAAGCCTGGCTCGGAGGAGCTCACAACGGGTCCTGCAGGCAGAACTCGGTCACGTGACTGATGTCCCTCCGCCTGGCAGCGCAAATGGAGTCACAACTCTAGCAATACCCCGGATTGCAAACTCTCGAGGTCTCCGCCCATTTCATGGCAGGAAATCAGTGTTTTCCAAGAACGCCCAGTGGCGCGGACACGGGCCTGAGTCCCGCCGCCCGCTGCTCTCGAGCGGCCGGAGCAGTAGCTCGGTGGCGCCCCCTGGAGGCCGCCCCTGCTGGCGCCGTCCCCCGGGTGTCAATAGGCCGTGGCGCGCCTCCCTGTCAGTTGAGAGCTGTGGGATCCCAGGACGTGCTTATTAAAGGTATCTTTTGAAGTGAGAGGGACAAGAAAACGCCTTCCCTTTATGTGACTCTTTGTTCCCCTGCAAAGCTGCCAGGGTCCCGAACAATCGTAGTTTCTCCTTCACAGGAGGTTCCCCTGACGTCCTCTAGGGGGCGCGCGCGCATGGCCAGGACGATTTCGGGGTCCGCAGCCCAAGTGCTGCGCGGTCTGTTCTCCAGGCCACCCCGCTTGTCTAGTATGCGCAGGGGGCAGAGAAAGAGCTCTCTGTAAGATCTCCCTTACGTGTGGAGATCTGAGAGCAGAGATCTCAATGACCCAGGAAGACCCCTACACCCGGAGTGGAGCGGGAGCAGGATGAGAGAATATTGACTGAGCCCTGCCAGCCACTGTTCTAAGCACTTTTTCCCTGCTCCTGCCAATTTGTTCCTCACAATAACCATAGGAAATGGAGACTATGATTATCCCCGTTGCACAGTAAGGAAACTGAGGCAAAGGGAAGTTAGGTAACTTGGCGATGTCTCCCGGCTAGGGATAGCAGAGTGGGATAGAAACGCAGGCCACCCGGCCTGGCGCGGTGGCTTACGCCTTTAATCCCAGCACTTAGGGAGGCTGAGGCGGGCGGGTTACCTGGGGTCAGGAGTTCGAGACCAGCCTGGCCAACATGGTGAAACCCTATCTCTACTAAAAATACAAAAATTAGTCGTGGTGGGCGCCTGTAATCCCAGCTACTCGGGAGGCTGAGGCAGAAGAATCGCTTGAACCCAGGAGGCAGAGGTGGCAGTAAGCTGAGATCACTCACTGCACTTCAGCCTGGGTGACAGAACGAGATTCTGTCTCAAAAAAAAAAAAAAAAAAAGGCAGGCCACCCGGTGTTGGTCCCTGTGCTCCTCCCCACCCCCGCACCGTGCTGGGCGGTGACAAAGCGGCTGGCCCAGGAGGTGGGGGTGTGAAGTGGGGCACATCAGAGATTTCAAATTGACCAAGCTCTGTTTTGTGTCAGTTTGTCAGTTTTATGTGTCGACTTGGCTAAACTATGGTCTCCTGTTATTTGATCAAACATTAATCTATTTTTTCTTTTAGTTTTAAAAAAATAATTAAATAAACAAATCCTAGCTAATGTGTTTTTTTGTAGAGACAGGGTTTTGCCATGTTGCCCAGGCTGGCCTCCGACCCTTGGGCTTAAGTGATCTGCCACCATGCCTAGCCACAAACACTAATCTAGATGTTGCTTGAAAGCATGTTGTAGGTGTGATTTGTCTATAATTAGTTTACTTCAAGTAAGGGAGATTATCCCAGATAATCTGGTGACTCTGAAAGACTTTATGGGTAGAACTGAGGTGCCCTTGAAGAGGAAGAAATTCTGCCAGCCGATAGCAATTTCAGCTTGTGCTGAAGAGTTCCAGCCTTCCTAACAACCAGCCCTACAAATTTCGGACTTGCCTAGCCAGCCTTGTGCGTATAAACCAATTCCTTGCAATAATCACACCTACACCGTCACCCCACCCCCTTTCCCAAATATATGTATATATGGAGAGAGAGGGAGAGAGAATATAAAATCATACATATATCATATATCTCCTATTGGTTCTGTGTCTTTACTTTCTCTAATTGACCCCTGACTGATGCAATGACCCAAGAGCAGGCAGATGCCCAGGGGCGTTTATGACACCTCTCCTAGGATTTGGCTCAATCTGAGTCCCTTGTGAGTCCCTCAACGGCCATCTGCAACCCTGAGGAGGGTAGGAAAATCCCAAATTGACTAAGATTATATTTCCATCATCAACAGCAATGGAGAATCAATAAAGAAATTTAGTTCAGATATTGAAAAATGAAGAGGGCTGGATGCGATGGCTCACGCCTGTAATCTCAGCACTTTGGGAGGCCGAGGCGGGTGGATCACCTGAGGTCGGGAGTTCAAGACCGGCCTGACCAACATGGTGAAAACTCATCTCTACTAAAAATACAAAAATTGGTTGTGGTGGGTGCCTGTAATCCCAGCTACTCGGGAGGCTGAGGCAGGAGAATCGTTTGAACCCATTAGGCAGAGGTGGCAGTGAGCTGAGATCACCCCATTGCACTTCGGCCTGGGTGACAGAACAAGATTCCATCTCCAGGAAAAAAAAAAAAGAAGAAAGTCACAGTTTTTGCACTATCAAGTTTATGTGCTAAGATTTACACCTCATTTTAACAGCCTACATCTACTTCTGCATGCACCAGAAGGACAGAGCCACAATAACACTGACCAAACCATAGTAATAGCGCAATAGTTGCTACAAAATATTTGCAAATAATCAGATAATATATCTGATTAGGGCCTTGTATCCAGAATATATAAAGAGCTCTTATTGCAACAACAAGTAGAAAACAGATCAATTTAAAAATGGGCAAAGGCAGGCCAGGCACAGTGGCTCACACCTGTAATCCCAGCACTTAGGGAGTCCAAGGCGGGTGGATCACCTGAGGTCAGAAGTTTGAGACCAGCCTGGCCAACGTGGCGAAACTCCGTCTCTACTAAAAATACAAAATTGAGCCGGGCTTGGTGGTGGGAGCCTGTAATCCCAGATACTTGGGAGGCTGAGGCAGGAGAATCGCTTGAATCCAGGAAATGGAGGTTGCAGTGAGCTGAGATCTCACCATTGCACTCTAGCCTGGGCAACAAGAGTGAGACTCCGTCTCAAAATAAAATAAAATAAAATAGGCAAAGGACTTGAATATCCAAAGAAGATAAACAAACAGCCAATAAGCAAACAATACCTTCAAGCACAAAAGATGCTCAACATAATTAGTCATCAAGGAAAAGGCAAATCAGAACCACAGGGTACTCACTTCACATCCACTAGGATGGCTATAGTCCTTACAGTAAGAGAATATCAGGTGGCAGGTATTGTGCTTTACTTGCATTAAGTGACTTAATCCTCACAGTAGCCTCGTGAAGGAGGGATGGCTATTAGCCTCATTTATAAAAGAGGAACTGAGGCCTGGAAAGGTGAAATGATTGCCCCAGTGTTCCATGGCTGGTCAGTGGGTGTCAGAATTTAAGACCTGGGCTGTCTGCTTCCAAAGCTGTGCTATACAGCTTTAATGACTGTGCTATACTGGTCTCTAGCAAAATTACTGAAAATTTCCCTCTCAGACCTACTATTTACCTTTATTGCTCCTAGAGACCCTCACATGTGCTCCTTAGCTACCAAAAACAGATTTCTTCTTTCTCCTGGCATTTTTCCTATGTCCTTTGGTCAGCCCAGAACTCACTAGGAGCCTCCCAGACGCTGTGTCCATGTTTCTCCTCCAGACTGACGATGCTGCTTGTGTCACTGCTTCAGGGCCACGTCACTGCTGCTGCTCCACTGGACTCCCACGGTCCTAGCCACCAGCCACTGCCCTCCTTCTTCTTGGCTAGTAAGGTTTACTGACTACCATAGAGGTGGAAAATTCCAGACGCTCAGTTTCCCAGGTTCCCTTTACAGTTACGGGTGGCCATGTGACCATGTTCTGATCAATGACATATAAGGAGAGTCTTCTGAGAAAGATTTTCTCTCCTGGCCAGAATAAAGAGAGAGAGAGGGTGAGGAAGATGGAAAGAGTGGGAAGCTGGGTGCAGTGGCTCACACCTGTAATCCCAACACTTTGGGAGGCTGAGGCAGGTGGATAACCTGAGGTCAGGAGTTCGAGACCAGCCTGGCCACATGATGAAACCCTGTCTCTACTGAAAATACAATAATTAGCTGGATGTGGTGGTGCAGGCCTGTAATCCCAGCTATTCGGGAGGCTGAGGCACGTGAATCACTTGAACCCGGGAGGCGGAGATTGCAGTGTGCCGATCGTGCCACTGCACTCCAGCCTGGGCAACAGAGTGAGACTCCGCCTTAAAAAAAAAATACACACACACACACACACACACACACACACACACTCACAAAACAGTGGGAGAGAGGGTAAGAGTGAGGGAGGGAGCAAGAAAGCTAGAGTGAAGGAAAGTTAACTTTTCTTGCTGTTCTGGCTACCCCTTTTCTTCCTGGCTTTGGAGACAATTGTATAAGAATGTAATGGTGGCTGAGCGCGGTGGCTCACACCTGTAATCCCAGCACTTTCGGAGGCCGAGGTGGGTGGATCACGAGGTCAGGAGATCGAGACCATCCTGGCTAACATGGTGAAACCCCATCTCTACTAAAAATACAAAAAAATTTAGCCGGGTACGGTGGCGGGTGTCTGTAGACCCAGCTACTCAGGAGGCTGAGGTGGGGAGAATGGCGTGAATCCGGGAGGTGGAGGTTGCAGCGAGCCAACGTCGAGCCACTGCACTCCAGCCTGGGCGACAGAGCCAGACTCTGTCTCAGAAAAAAAAAAAAAAAAAAAGAATATAATGGCTTGGCTGGGCATGGTGGCTCACGCCTGTATTTCCAGAACTTTGGGAGGCCAAGGCAGGCGGATCACTTGAGGTCAGGAGTTCACGAGCAGCCTAGTCAACATGACAAAACCCTGTTCCTACTAAAAATACAAAAATTAGCTGGGTGTGGTGGTGGGCACTTGTAGTCCTAGCTACTCAGGAGGCTGAGGCAGGAGAATCGCTTCAGCCTGGGAGGCAGAGGTTGCAGTGAGCCGAGATGATGCCACTGCACTCCAGCCTGGATGACAGAGTGAGACTCTGTCTCAAAAACACAAAAAAAGAATGTGATGGCTGGAACTGTGGCAGCCATATTGCAACTATGAGGTGACAAGTCTGAAGATGAAAGGTATCATACTCTGGATGGCAGAATGAAAGGACAGAAGAACATGGGTTCTTGATGATTAGTAGAGCAGCTAAGGCTTAGCACTGGAACTGCCTACTTCCAGCTTTCTTGTTAAATGAGGTAATTATTTTTATTGTTTAAACAGCTTAGCAATTTGACAGTCTGTTACTTGTACCTGAAAGCATCTTTATTTTATTATCATTATTTTTTGAGACAGAGTCTTACTCTGTCACCCAGGTTGGAGTGCAGTGGCATGATGGCTCACTGCAAGCTCCATCTCCTGAGTTTCAAATGATTCTGGTGCCTCAGCCTCCAACGTACGTGGAATTACAGGCATGCGCCACCACACCCAGCTAATTTTTGTAATTTTAGTAGAGATGGGGTTTTGCCATGTTGGCCAGGCTAGTCTCAAACTCCTGGCCTCGAGTGATTCATCTGCCTTGGCCTCCCAAAGTGCTGGAATTACAGACGTGAGTCACTGTGCCGGCCTTTTAAAATTTTTTTCTTTTTAGAGACAGGGTCTTGCTCTGTGGCCCAGGCATGACCATAGCTCACTTCAGCCTCAAACTCCTGGGCTCAAGTGATCCTCCTGCCTCAGTCTCCCAAGTAGCTAGGACTACCTATGCACACCACCACAGCTGACTAATTTTTATTTTTTTATTTTTGTAGAGATGGCGGGTCTTGCTGTGTTGCTCAGGCTGGTGTGAAACTCCTGGCCTGAAGCAATCCTGCCTCTACCTCCCAAAGTGTTGGGATTACAGGCGTGGAGCCACCATCCCCAGCCATGAAAGCATTTTTGACTGATACCCTGCCACACTGGAGTTGGAAAAAACACCTCCTCCCAAAGAAGTTTAAAACTTTGTTGGCCATTAAAAGAGGTGAGGCCCTGTGGGACAGCAGAAGAGTGTGAGTTTGTGTTCCAGTCTTACCCTCCACAACTTAATAGCCACCTGCCTTTGAACAAAAGCTTAACTTCTCTGAGCCTCCGGTTACTCAACTGACCACTGCCTGGCACATTGACCTACATGTATAATAGGGATAATAAATTTTTTTTTTTTTTTTTTGAGAAAAAGTGTTGTTCTGTTGCCTGAGCTGGAGTGCAGAAGCATGATCTCAGCTCACTGCAACCTCTGACTCCTGGGTTCAAGCAATTCTCGCGTCTCAGCCTCCCAAGTAGCTGGGATTACAGGCGTGCACCACTATGCCTGGCTGATTTTTGTATTTTTAGTAGAGACAGGGTTTCACCACGTTAGCCAGGCTGGTCTCAAACTGCTAACATCAGGGGATCCACCCACCTTGTCATCCCAAAGTGCTGGGATTACAGGCATGAGCCACCACATCTGGCCTATAAATTTGTTTTTGGAAGGAGGGTTTGGGGGAAACTTTTTAGCAAGCCTCCTACACCATCCCAATCAATCTCTATGCTTTTTTTTTTTTTTTTAAAGGAGGCCAGGTGAAGTGGCTCACATCTGTAATCCCAGCATTTTGGGAGGCTGAAGTGGACAGATAAATTGACCCCAGGAGTTTGAGACCAGCCTGGTCAACATGGTAAAACCCTGTCTCTACAACAAAAATACAAAAATTAGCCGGGTGTGGTGGTGCACACCTGTGGTCCCAGCTACTAGGGAGGCTGAGGTGGGTGGATCACCTGAGCCTGGGGAGGTCAAGGCTCCAGTGAGCTGTGATCACATCACTGCACTCCAGCCTGGATGACAGAGTGAGATTCTGTTTAAGAAAAAAAAAAAAATTGAGGGTGGGGGAAGAAAAATAAAGAAAACCAGAGGCCAGGCATGGTGGCTCATGCCTGTAATCCCAGCATTTTGGGAGGCCGAGGTGGGCGGATCATGAGGTCAGGAGATTGAGACCATCCTGGCCAACATGGTGAAACCCCGTCTCTACTAAAAATACAAAAAAAGAGCCAGGCATGGTGGCAGGCACCTGTAGTCCCAGCTACTCAGCATGCTGAGGCAGGAGAATTGCTTGAACCTGGAGGCAGAGGTTGCAGTGAGCCCAGATCGTGCCACTGCACTCCAGCCTTGGTGACAGAGCGAGACTCCGTCTCAAAAAAAAAAAAAAAAAAATTAAGAAAATCAGAAGCCCTGCTGTCTGTACCCAAGCCCTTCCACCAAGAAAGCTAGTCTAGGTGTGAGATCTCACACTGTCTTTGTAGCCATCTAAAAACAATAATAATAACAAACTGGACAGTATACAATAATAAATAAATAAATAAATAAAAATGGGCAGAGGACTTGAATATCCAAAGAAGATAAACTGGCCAGGCACAATGGCTCTTGCCTGTAATTCTAGTACTTTGGGAGGCTGAGGCAGGTGGATCACTTGAGGTCAGGTGTTCAAGACAAGCCTGGCCAACATGATGAGACCCTCATCTCTGCTAAAAATACAAAAATTAGCTGGGTGTGGTGGCATGCCCCTGTAGTCCCAGCTACTCAGGAGGCTGCAGCAGGAGAATTGCTTGAACCCAGGAGGTGGAGGTTGCAGTGAACCAAGATCACGCCATTGCACTCCAGCCTGAGCAACAGAGCAAGACTCTATCTCAGAAGAGAAACAAACAAACAAAAGGACAAAAAAAAGCAGAAAAACAAAACCAAAGAAGATAAACAAAGGGCCAATAAGTACATGAAAAGATGCTCAATATATACTTAGTCATTAAGGGAATGCAAATCAAAATCACAATGAGCTATCACTTCCCATCCACTAGGATGGCTATAATCCAAAAACCAGAAAATAACCAGTACTGGTGAGATGTGGAGAAATTGAAACCCTTGCATATTACTGGATGGAATGATAAATGGGATTATGGAAAACAGTAACTGTTTTGGGCCTGGTGCAATGGCTCGTGCCAGTAATCCTAGCACTTTGGGAGGCCAAGGTAAAAGGATCACTTGAGGCCAGCCTCGGCAACATGATGAAACCCTGTCTGTACAAAAAAAAAAAAAAAAAAAGAAAAAGTATATATATATATATATATTAGCTGGGTGTGGTGGCATGTGCCTGTAGTCCCAGCTACTCAGGAGGCTGAGGTGGGAGAATTACTTGAGCCCAGGAGGTTAAGTCTGCAGTGAGCCATGATCATATTACTGCATTCTAGCCTGGGCAACAGAGAGAGACCCTGTCTCAAAAAATAAATAAATAAATAAAATTTAAAAATAAAGGAATGGGCCAGGTGTGGTGGCTCACACCTGCAATCCCAGCACTTTGGGAGGCTGAGGCGGGTGGATCACCTGAGGTCAAGAGTTCGAGACCAGCCTGGCCAACATGGTGAAACCCCATCTCTACTAAAAATACAACACATTAGCCAGGTGTTGTGTCAGGTGCCTGTAATCCCAGCTACTCGAGAGGCTGAGGCAGGAGAATCACTTGAACCCAGGAGGCGGAGGTTGCAGTGAGCCGAGATGCACCATTGTACTCTAGCCTGGGCAACAAGAGTGAAACCCCGTCTCAAAAAAAAAAAAAAAAAAAAAAGGAATGATGTACTGATGCACGCTACAATGTAGATGAATTCTGAAAACATGTTTAGTGAAAGCAGCCAGACACAAAATGTCACTTATTAAATGATTCCCTTTATACTTAATATCCAGAATAGGTAAATCTATGTAGACAGAATGCAGATTAGTGGTTGTTAGGGACTAAGGAGAGGGGGTAGTGACTGCTCAATGGATGGATAGATATTATGGTTGCATAACATTGTGAACGAACAAAATGCCACTGACAGCGCATTTTTTTAAAATTTTGAAACAAGGTCTCTGGCGTGAGGTGGAGAATGCTATGATTTTTTTGATATCATTTTGTGTTAGAGCACAAATTGCACTCTGCCATCCAGCCGGGAGTGCAGTGGCACAATCTCAGCTCACTGCAACCTCCACTTCCCGGGTTCAAGTGATCCTCCTGCTTCAGCCTCCTGAGTAGCTGGGACTACAGGTATGTGCCACCACACCTGGCTAATTTTTGTATTTTTAGTAGAGATGGGTTCTCACCATGTTGGCCAGGCTGGTTTTGAACTCCCGGCCTCAAAAGATCCACCCACCTCGACCTCCCAAAGTGCTGGGATTACAGATGTGAGCCACCGTGCCCCATCTGAACAGTACATTTTGAAACGGCTAATTTTATGTTTGTGAAATTTGTCTCAATAAAAATAGAAACATACATAATGAGAGGTCATTCATGTACATCCAGTCATATTGCCTTTTTATCTGATTTAGTGTTGTCTTCATGTCAGTCACCCTCTACCTAGTAACTTGGTACAAGATCCTGGGCCTGGGGCTAGGGTAGAAGGCAATTTGACAGCATTGCCCAGGGCTGCCTCCAGTCCCCCCGGCCCCTCCGATCCCCCAGCAAGTGAGGAAAACTGCCCCTCCAAGAGAGCTCTTCCACCTGGTACCTGCCGAGGAGAATTACAGTATTCATTAATCAGGGCTCTTTGTGGCAAGGAACAGAAGTACCCACTGGCTGATTAAACAGAAAAGGATGTTAGCTCACAGAATTTTGGTTTTTTTTGAAACAGGGTCTCACTCTGTCTTCCAGGCTGGAGTGCAATGGTGCAAGCAGAGTTCACTGCAGCGTGGAACTCCCAGACCCAAGCAATTCTCCCACCTCGGCCTCCTGAGAAGCTGGGACTACAGGCGTGCACCACCATACCTGGCTAATTTTTTTTTATTTTCAGTAGAGATGGGATCTTGCCATGTTGCCCAGGCTGGTCTCAACCTCCTGGGCTCAAGTGATCCTCCTGCCTTGGCCTCCCAATGTGCTGAGATTACAGGGGTGAGCCATTGTGCCTAGCTCACAGAATTTTTGAGGGGCTGGAGGACCTGGATGTAGGCGAAGCTTCCAGGATCAATGCCCCCCAGATAGCCATAGAAACAGCTGTTAAGCAAAATGCTACCACTGCCGCTGCTCCTGTGGGACGTTTCTGCACCCAGGATTTCGCCCTAAAGCTGAGCGTCCTGCCGCCACTCTCACCACACAGAGCCTCCTTCTTGAATTCACACTTCCTTTTCCTCATTTCAGTGGGACTCGCCTGCTTGGTGGGACCAGATCACATGCCAGTGCCTGAGCTGCAAGGAAGCCTGGGAAGCCAACATTTCTGGATTTCACCATGGGAAGATGGGGCTCACAGGGCCGGACATTTCTCAAATATAGGAAGGGGTTGAAAATGTGGTGGGTGACATGGTTTGGCTGTGTCCCCACCCAAATCTCATCTTGAATTCTCACGTATTATGAGAGGGACCTGGTGGGAGGTAATTGAATCATGGGGTCAAGTCTTTCCCTTGCTGTTCTCATGATCTGATCGTGAATAAGTCTCATGAGATCTGACAGTTTTATAAAGAGGAGTTCCCCTGCACAAGCTCTCTCTCTCTTTGCCTGCTGCTATCCATGTAAAATGTGACTTGCTCCTCCTTGCCTTCTGCCATGATTGTGAGGCCTCCCCAGCCCTGTGGAACTGTAAGTCCATCAGACCTCTTTGTTTTTTTGGTAAACTTCCCAGTCTCGGGTACGTCTTATTTATTTATTTGTTTGTTTGTTTGTTTTTGAGACAGAGTCTCACTCTGTCACCAGGCTGGAGTGCAGTGGCATGATCTTGGCTCGCTTCAACCTCTACCTCCCAGGTTCAAGCAATTCTCCTGCCTCAGCCTCCCGAGTAGCTGGGATTACAGGCACGTGCCACCACATCAGGCTAATTTTTGCATTTTCAGTAGAGACCGGGGTTTCACCATGTTGGCCAGGCTGGTCTTGAACTCCTAATCTCAAGTGATCCGCCTGCCTCAGCCTCCCAATTGGGCATGTCTTTATCAGCAGTGTGAAAACAGACTAATACAGTGGGTGTACAGAAAATACATGATGGAGAGATAGCATTTATTATTCCTCACTTGTTGGAAGGACCCTATGCAACCCTAGCTCATTTGACAATGTCCCTCTCATTTTATACCTTGGGCCTTTTGCATATAGAGACAGCCCTGGCTTTTGACTGTCCAGAACCTTTATATCTGCCCCTCCCCAAAACAGAGAGGCCTCATACATTTGTCAGTAATAAAGCCCACCCTCTCGTATTTACGGGGTAGATAAGTAACTGAGACTGAAATGCCACTGTATTCCATTTCCCTGACCACAGTGATTGATTCAGAGGGAGGCCTATGACAAAAACAGTGCCAGTCAGAATGTTCCCTGGCATTGATATAATGACGCTGGGGAAAGAGCAACTCTCTTTTGCCCTGGGGTTGTTAAACTGGGAGGGAGAAACTATTTGCAGTGGGAGAAAATTAGGTCAGCCTAGAGTGAAGCAGAGATAAGAGATGGTGAGACAGCCAGGAAAATATGGTTTCATCTTTTGGATCTAGCTAAGCCTGAAGTCATTACATCTCTCGTTTTTAATTACACGAGCCAGTAAGTTCCTTTCTAAAGCTTCAGTGAGTTGGAGTTGGATTTCTCTCACAACTGAGTATTCGTGATCAACCACCCTCTCCCTAATGGGAAATTTACTGTGAGGCACTTTTCTATCCATTGTCATTTGATAGTAGATTTGAAAGTAGGGAGGGAGAGGCTAGGCGTGGTGGCTCATGCTGTAATCCCAGCACTTTGGGAGGCTGAGGCAGGCAGATCATGAGGTCAGGAGTTAGAGACCAGCCTGGCCAACATAGTGAAACCCTGTCTCTACTAAAAGTACAAAAAATTAGCTGGGCGTGGTGGTGGGCACCTGTAATCCCAGCTACTCAGGAGGCTGAGGCAGGATAATTGCTTGAACCCAGAAGGTGGAGGTTGCAGCGAGCTGAGATCGCACCATTGCACTCTAGCTTGGGCGACAGGAATGAGACTCCATTTCAAAAAAAAAAAAAAAAAAAGAAGTTAGGAGGGGGCATTAACAATAAAAGAACTATGACTGGACACAGTGGCTCATGCCTGTAATCCCAGCACTTTGGGAGACCAAGGTGGGTGGATCACTTGAGGTCAGGAGTTCGAGACCAGCCTGGCCAACATGGTGAAACTCTGTCTCTACTAAAAATACAAAAATTATCCGGGTGTGGTGGTGCGTTCCTGTAATTCCAGCTACTTGGGAGGCTGAGGCACGAGAATCACAGCCAGGAGGCGGAGGTTGCAGTAAGCCAAGATCCAGCGAATGCACTTCAGCCTGGGCGACACAGCAAGATTCTGTCTCAACAAAACAAAAATGAGCATTATTATCCTTAGAGATAATAATTTGAGCTAAGAGAGATTAATTGACTAGCCCAAGGGCATACAAGCTAGTTGTGGTCTGGCTTGAATTTGAACACAGTTCTGCCGACCTTCAAATTTAGCACTTGTCCTAAAATTCTATAGTCAATTCTTATTTTCAGAAGTAATTTTACTCCTCATAATTTTCCCTAATTCTTTGGTCCTCCAAGGCCTTTCAAGCCAATTCCCAGCTCCTGATAATAGCGAATACCTGAAACAGCTAGCTTATTATTCTCCCGTGGGTGTTTTAATTTTCAAAATGTGGAAAGACCAAGGCATGAAGCTTTGAAGGAGAAATTTCATCCACTGGCTGTGGACATGAGGAACTCGGACTTCCTGGGATCTCAACCCCAGTACCTACACTAATGGGAAACCATCACCCTCTCGGGAAGGCTTCCCTTGTCTAAAAACTTTTTTTGAGGAAATCCAAGAATGTCTAAATGGTAGAGGATGCAGTATGAACATGACTTTGGAACTCTGTCTGACTCACAGGATCCCACAATTTTAGCACAGCCTCTTCCAAGCTGAACCTCTCACCAAACCAGGTTAGGAACTGCGGGTTAGTTATTTGGAAGGAAAGGTGGTAGAGAAGGAAGAGGGGAATTAATATTCATTGAACATATGACAACGATGGCAAATAGAGTTTCTCTGCATCATGCATTGATAAGCACACAGAGTCAGCATCCATGCTCAATTGGTAATGTCTGCCCTCGGTGCAGGAGAGCATCTAAGCTCACCTGGTAATGTCTGCCCTGGGTGCGGGAGAGGGCCTGGCAGGATGGTTGCCAGCTCTCCATCTTCTCTGGCTATGAGCCAGGCACTTTCCACCATTAACCCCAAGTTCTCACAATAACCTCTGAGGTGGGAGTTTCTTGTCTTATTTTCTGGAGGAGGAAACTGAGGTTTAAAGAGGATGTTACTTGCCCCTTGTAAAAGGTACTAGGTGGACAAGTCTTTAAAAATAAATAAATAAGCAACATATCACTGCCACAAAAGCAGCAATATTGCTACCATTTACTGAGGGCTTTCTACATGCAAGACACTTTTTTTTTTTTGAGACAGAGTCTCACTCTGTCACCAGGCTGGAGTGCAGTGGCGCGATCTTGGCTCACTGCAACCTCCACTTCCCAGATTCAAGCGATTCTCCTGTCTCAGCCTCCTGAGTAGCTGGGACTACAGGCGTGTGCCACTATTCCCAACTAATTTTTGTATTTTTAGTAGAGACGGGGTTTCACCATGTTAGCTAGGATGGTCTCAATCTCTTGACCTTGTGATCCGCCCGCCTCAGCCTCCCAAAGTGCTGGGATTACAGGCATGAGCCACTGTGCCCGGCCTTTTTAAAAAAAATTTTTATTTTACTTTAAGTTCCAGGATACATGTGCAGAACATGCAGGTTTGTTACAGAGGTAAACACATGTGTCATGGTGGTTTGCTGCACCTATCAACCCGTCACATAGGCATTAAGCCCCACACGCATAAGCTATTTGTCCTGATGCTATCCCTCCCCTCGCCCCACCAACAGGCCCCGGTGTGTATTGTTCCCTGCCCTGTGTCCATGTGTTCTCATCGTTCTGCTCCCACTTATGAGTGAGAACATGTGGTGTTTGGTTTTCTGTTCCTGTGTTAGTTTGCCGAGGATGATGGCTTCCAGCTTCATCCACGTCCCTGCAAAGGACATGATCTCATTCCTTTTTATGGCTTCATAGTATTCCATGGTGTATATGCACCACATTTTCTTTACTCAGTCTACCACTGACGGGCATTCAGGTTGATTTCATGTCTTTGCTATTGTGAATAGTGCTGCAATAAACATACGTGTGCATATATCTTTATAACAGAATGATTTATATCCCTTTAGGTACATACCCAGTAATAAGATTGCTGGGTTAAGTGGAATTTCTGGTTCTAGATCCTTGAGGAATCGCCACACTGTCTTCCACAATAGTTGAGAACTAATGTACATTCTCGCCAACAGTGTAAAAGCATTTCTATTTCTCCACCGCCTTGCCAGCATCTGTTGTTTCTTGACTTTTTAATAATCACCATTCTCACTGGTGTGAGATGGTGTCTCATTGTGGTTTTGATTTGCATTTCTCTAATGATTGGTGATGTTCAGCTTTTTTTCTTTTCTTTCTTTCTTTCTTTCTTTTTTTTTAAATGGAGTCTTGCTCTTGTTACCCAGGCTGGAGTGCAATGGGGAGATTTCGGCTCACTGCAACCTCTGCCTCCTGGGTTCAAGTGATTCTCCTGCCTCAGTCTCCTGAATAGTTGGGATTACAGGTGCCTGCCACCATGCCCAACTAATTTTTTGTAGTTTTAGTAGAGACAGGGTTTCACCATGTTGGCCAGGCTGGTCTCAAACTCCTAACCTCAGGTGATCCACCCCCGCCAGCCTCCCAAAGTGCTGGGATTACAGGCATGAGCCACTGAGCCTGGCCCCACTTTTTTTCATGTTTCTTGGCCCCAAAAATAAGACCCTGTATTAAGCCTGTTGTATGTATTATCTCCATTCATTTCCCAGAAGCTTGGTGAAATAATTTACCATTTTACAGACCATGCAGAAACAGAAGAGCCAGGTGTCGTGTTCAATGTCACTGGTGCATCAGAAGCAGAGCTGGGGTGAAAGCCAGATGCAGCCGGCTCTAGGGCCTGGACTTCTGTTCTTTCCCACTGGTTTGTTTTCATCCTGAGTCATTGCTTGGTAGGGGAGGATTCTGAGAAAGCAATGAGGTAACTATGGCAATACTGACTTACGCACTTCTCATAAATCCCTCTGTAAGGAACATGTCATGGGGCCCCACACATTGGGCTATGAAGAGCGGGGTTGGCCAGTCCCTTTGTGGCAGCAGCCCCTCTTAGGCCTCTTCAGCACTCCGTCCCTGGGGGCTGGCCCATCCAGCCCTGGCCTTTCCTTCTCCTCTGGGTGAGTCAGAACTTTTTTTTTTTTTTTTTTTTGAGATGGAGTCTTGCTCGGTCACCCAGGCTGGAATGCAGTGGCACTATCTCAGCTCACTGCAACCTCCACCTCCTGGGTTCAAGCAATTTTCCTGCCTCAGCCTCCTGAATAGCTGGGATTACAGGCACGTGCCACCATGCCCAGATAATTTTTTGTATTTTTAGTAGAGAAGGGCTTTCACCATGCTGGCCAGGCTGGTCTTGAACTCCTGACCTCAAGTGATCTGCCCGCCCAGGCTGGAGTGCAGTGGCGTGATCTCAGCTCACTGTTTTTTTTTTTAAATGGAGTTTCGCTGTCTCTCCCAGGCTGGAGTGCAGTGGCGTGATCTCGGTTCACTGCAACCTCCGCCTCTCAGGTTCAAGCAATTCTCCTGCCTCAGCCTCCTGAGTAGCTGGAATTACAGGTGCCCACCACCAAGCCCAGCTAATTTTTTGTATTTTTAGAAGAGACGGGGTTTCACCACGTTGGGCAGGCTGGTCTCAAACTCCTGACCTCGTGATCTGCCCGCCTTGGCCTCTCAAAGTGCTGGGATTACAGATGTGAGCCACTGTGCCCGGCCGGGAATCATTTAAGGTTGAACCTGGAGACCTTCCACTAGCATCAGACATGTCAGACACTTCCACTAGCTTCCACTAGTGTCAGACCTTCCACTAGCATCAGCGTCTTCCACTAGCGTCAAACACTAGCATCATATATGTGTACAGTATCTCCCCAGCCTGTGGGGGCAAGCAAACATCCCTCCCTCTTCCAGCTGTCTGTATGCTGTATCTGCCATATGACAGGCAGGAGGCAGGTGATTCTGGGGGGATCCCAAGTCTTGGTGGAGGGCGGGTGTTCTAATACATTAGAGAACCGAATCATGCAGATTCCCTTGGTAATCAATGTATACACATGAATGAGTAAGAATTATCTATCACAGCAAGACAGCGTGGCTCACACCTGTAATCCCAGCAATCTGGGAGGCCGAGGCAGGTGGATCACCTGAGATCAGGATTTCGAGATCAGCCTGGCCAACATGATGCAACCCTGTCTCTACTAAAAAAATACAAAAAATTAGCTGGGCATAGTGGCAGGCACCTGTAATCCCAGCTACTCGGGAGGCTGAAGCAGGAGAATCACTTGAACCCAGGAGGAGGAGGTTGCAGTGAGCCGAGATCGTGCCATTGCACTCCAGCCTGGGCAACAAGAGTGAAACTCCGTCTCGGGAAAAAAAAAAAAAAAAGAATTATCTATCACAGCCATAGCTGGGAACCACAGTGTTGAACTGGCTTCTGTGGTTTAACAAAAATTATAAGATCTTTGACATTTTAAAATATGATTTTGAGGCCAGGCACGGTGGCTCATGCCTATAATCCCAACACTTTGGGAGATGGAGGTGGGCAGATCACCTGAGGTCAGGAGTTTGAGACCAGCTTGGCCAACATGGTGAAACCCTGTCTCTACTAAAAATGAAAAAATTAGCTGGGCGTGGTGGTGGGTGCCTGTAATCCCAGCTACATGGGAGGCTGAGGCAAGAGAATCACTTGAACCTCAGAGGCTGAGGTTGCAGTGAGCAGAGATCACGTCATTGCACTCTAGCCTGGCCATTGCATTCCAGCCTAGGCAACAAGAGTGAAACTCTGTCTCAAAAAAAAAAAAAAAAATTGATAATTAACTAAATTACAGGATCCTTTAGTAGTAGTAATAACAATTAGTAAAATAACATTATTTGCTATATAGTGCCATAAAGAACTACATGCCAGGCACTGTTCTAAGGGTTCATAAGTCATTATAATCCTTACGGTGACTCTACAAGGAAGGCATTCATTATCTTCATTTCACAGAGGAAATGGAAGCACAGAGAGGTGAAGTAACTTGCCGAAAGTCACGCAGCTGGGATGTGGCAGAGCCTGTAAACCAACCGGAGTAGTCTGGCTCCAAAGTCAGGGCTCTTCACTACCAGGTGATCCTGTCTCCTCTTACATCATCCAGTTTCACTCTGTCACCCAGGCTGGAGTGCAGTGACATGATCTCGGCTCACTGCAACCTCTGCATTTGGGTTCAAGCAATTCTCCCACCTTAGCCTCCCAAGTAGCTGGGACTACAGGCATGTGCCACCACACCCGGCTAATTTTTGCACTTTTAGTAGAGATGGGTTTTCACCATGTCGGCCAGGCTGGTCTGGAACTCCTGAACTCAAGTGATCCGCCCACCTCAGCCTCCCAAAGTGCTGGGATTACAGGTTTGAGCCACCGCGTCCAGCCTCATCCTTTATTATTCGGTCTTGCCTGACATTTACGTGCACTTTCCTAAATTCTATCTAATTTGATTATTAACATTTGGGAGGTAGACATGCTGAGAACAGTGAATTAGTTTTCTCTTGTTGCGTCACTTTCTGTGTTCTTGTGTGAGATGCTCAGTCAGGTGTGTCCACAAGAGAGGCTCAGGAAGAGTTTATTATACTTACAAGCCTGGACATGGGAGGCATGGCATGCTGGCAAGGGCCACCTGAGGAGGCACCACTGTAGGCCCGGCCACAGGAGCAGGAGTGAGGAGAGAGCTTAGGACACAGCCTTGATTGCCTTTTCCGAGGAAAGGGGTGGACAAGGTAACAGTTTAGAATTGGCTCATTTAAATAATTTGTTCTTTTTTTTTTTTGAGACAAAGTCTTTGTCACTCAGGTTGGAGTGCAGTGGCACAATCACTGCTCACTGTAGCCAACATCCTGGGCTCAAGCGGTCCTCCCACCTCAGCCTCCCAAGTAGCTGGGACTACAGGCACACACCACCACACTCAGCTAATTTATTTGCTTATTTATTTATTTTTCTTTTGTAGAGATGGGGTTTTGCCAGTTTGCCCAGGCTGGCCTCAAACGCCTGAGCTCAAGCAATCCACCCACCTTGGCCTCTCAAAGTGCTAGGATTACAGGCGTGAGCCACCATGACTGGACTTTTTTTTTCCTTTTTCTTTTTTTAAGTAGAGATGGGGGTCTCACTATGTTGCCCAGTCTGGTCTCGAATTCCTAGGCCCAAAGGATCCACCCACCTTGGCTTCCCAAAGTGCTGGGATTACAGGTGTGAGCCACAGCACCCAACCTCATTTGAATAATCTTGATCCCTGGTACCTGGCTCTGGAAAGAGTAAGGCAGAGGAATATTGCCTCTGGGGTATAAGGCCAGATAGGGAGGGTGTGGCTGTGGGTTGATTTGCACACCAAAGGCCTTCTTGAAGGCTGAGCTCTTCTCTTTCTTTCTTTCTTTCTTTCTTTCTTTCTTTCTTTCTTTCTTTCTTTCTTTCTTCCTTCCTTCCTTCCTTCCTTCCTTCCTTTCTTTCTTTCCTTCCTTCTTTCCTTCTTTCTTTCTCTTTCTTTCTTTCTCTCCTTCCTTCTTCCTTCTTTTCTTTCTTTCTTTCTTTCTTTCTTTCTTTCTTTCTTTCTTTCTTTCTTTCTTTCGTTATACTTTAAGTTCTGGGGTACATGTGCAGAACATGCAGTTTTGTTACGTAGGTATACACATGCCATGGTGGTTTGCTGCACCCATCAACCCGTCATCTACATTAGATATTTCTCCTTATGCTATCCCTCCCCTAGCCCCCAACCCCGGCTGAGCTCTTTTGTATCTGTTAAGAATTGGCTAACCCCAGGAGAGGCAGTCACTCCCCAGCCATGAAGGTTTTTAGGATGCTAAAACATCATAAGACATAGAAAATAAAAAATATAGGCCTGGGCGCAGTGGCTCATGCCTACAATCCCAGCACTTTGGGAGGGCGAGGAGGGCAGATCACCTGAGGTCAGGAGTTTGAGACCAGCTTGGCCAACATGGTGAAACCCCGTCTCTACTAAAAATACAAAAATTATCCGGGCGTGGTGGCGGCTGCCTGTAGTCCCAGCTACTTAGGAGGCTGAGGCAGGAGAAACTCTTGAACCCAGGAGGCGGAGGTTACAGTGAACTGAGATCACACCACTGCACTTAAGCCTGGGTGACAGAGCGAGACTGTCTCGAAAAAAAAAAAAAAAAAAGAAAAGAAAAAATATAAACCATACACATCACAAATTGCCCCCAAAACAACCAACAACAAACATTGATCATCTCACAGTTTCTGTGGGACAGGAAGCTGGGTGCAGATTGCAGAGCCCTCCAGCCCAGGATGTCTCCCAGGGCAGCAATCAGGAGGTTGCCTGGGACCACAGGCCCCTCAAAATCCAGCTGAGCAGGATTCATTGTCAGGCTCACTCGAGTGGCAGGATTGAATTCTTCCAGGGCTTTTGGCTTAAGGGCTTCCGTTCCCTGCCATCTGAGCCTCTCCACAGAGCAGCTCACACCACGCAGCTGGCTTTCTTAAAGGGAGCGAGTGGGAGCAAGGGAGATGGCACCAGCAAGACAGAGTCACAGTCTCTTTTTATTTTAATTAATTTTTAAATTTTTTTTTTTTTTTTTTTTTTTTGAGACAGAGTCTCCCTCTGTTGCCCAGGCTGGTGTGCGCGATCCCGGCTCACTGCAACCTCTGCCTCCCAGGTTCAAGAGATTCTCCCGCCTCAGCCTCCCAAGTATCTGGGATTACAGGCGCCTGCCATAATGCCTGGCTAATTTTTGTATTTTTAGTAGAGACAGGGTTTCACCGTATTGGCCAGGCTGGTCTCCAACTCCTGACCTCAGGCGATCCACCTGCTTTGGCCTCCCAAAGTGCTGGGATTACAGGCATGAGCCACTACGCCCAGCCTACTAATTTTTTTATAGTGGTCAAATATATATATAACACAAAATTTATTATTTTAACCATTTTAAAGTGTACCATGAAAATGTACACCATTGTACATACACATTCACAGTGGCGGCACTGGGCACATTCAGAATGTTGCACAATCATAATTTCTATGCATTTCCAGGACTTGATCATGATCCCAAAAATAAACTCTGTACCCATTAAACAACAGCTCCCCATTCCCCCTTCTCAGCCCCTGGTGGCCACTATTCTACTTTCTGTCTCCATGAATTTGACTACAAGTATCTCATATGAGTGGAATCATTCAATATTTGTCTCTTTGACTGGCTTATTTCACTTCACATAAGGTCCTCAGGGTTTGTCCATATTGTAGCATATGTAAGAATTTACTTCTTTTTTTTTTGACAGGGTGTTACTCTGTCTGTCACCCAGACTGAAGTGCGGCAGTGCGATCTCTGCTCATTGCAGCCTGGACCTCCTGGGCTCCAGTCACCCTCCCACCTCAGCCTCCTGAGTAGCTGGGACTAGTCATCCTCCCACCTCAGCCTCCCGAGTAGCCAGGACTACAAGCATGTGCCGCCTCGCCCAGCTAATTTTTGTAGAGCGGGGGTTTCGCTATGTTGGCCAGGCTGGTCTCCAACTCCTGACCTCAAGCAATCCACCCACGTCAGCCTTTCAAAGTGCTGGGATTACAGGCCTGAGCCACTGTGCCCAGTCAGAATTACTTCCTTTTTTTTTTTGAGACAGAGTTTTCGCTCTTTTGCCCAGGCTGGAGTGAAGTGCCACGATCTCGGCTCACTGCAACCTCCGCCTCCCAGGTTCAAGCGATTCGCCTGCCTCAGCCTCCTGAGTAGCTGGGATTACAGGCATGCACCACCATGCCCAGCTAATTTTTGTATTTTTTGTAGAGACAGGGTTTCACCATGTTGGCCAGGCTGATCTCGAACTCCTGACCTCAGGTGATGCACCTGCCTCGGCTTCCCAAAGTACTGGGATTAAAGGCATGAGCCACCGTGCTCTGCCAATTTACTTCCTTTTTAAGGCTAAATAATGTTCCATTGTATGGATAGACCACATGTTTTTTAATCTATTCATCTGCGAGTGGACATTTGGCCTGTTTCCACCTTCTGGCTATTGTGAACAATGCTGCTATGAACATGGCGGTACAAATATCTGTCTGAGTCCCTGCTTTCAGTTCTTTTGGGTATATATCCAGAAGTGGAATTGGTAGATCATATGATAATTATATATTTAATCTTAATGGCTGGATGCAGTGGCTCACACCTGTAATCCTAGCACTTTTGGGAGGCCGAGGTGGTTGGGTCAGGAGTTCAAGGCCAGCCTGGCCAACATGATGAAACCCCGTTTCTACTAAAAATACAAAAATTAGCTGTGCATGGTGGTGCACACCTGTAACCCCAGCTACTTGGGAGGCTGAGGCAGGAGAGTCGCTTGAACCCGGGAGGTGGAGGTTGCGGTGAGCTGAGATTGCACCCTTGCACTCCAGCCTGGGCAACAAGAGTGAGACTCTGTGTCAAAAAGCAAAACAAAATAAAAACAAAAATACAAAAAAAGAATGAGGTAATCTGTGTCTAATGATAAGGAAGGGCCAGCAAGAATGTCAGACATACGTCAATATGTCCTAGATATATTGTTAAGGAAAACAAAGTGGGTTACAGAACAATATATTTTTGTAAAATAAAGCCATATTTGTGTATATATACAGATGTACTTATTCTATCTCTATTTAAGTCTGTATCTGTATCTAGCTCTAGTATGTATCTATCTATCTCTATCCATCCATTCCTCCATCTTTGTAGAAGGATAAGACAGTAGACATTGCTTATCCAGAAACATATATTTCCACTTTTTTTTTTTTTGAGACGGAATCTCGCTCTGTTGCCCAGGCTGGAGTGCAGTGGCGTAATATCGGCTCACTGCAAGCCCTGCCTCCCGGGTTCACACCATTCTCCTGCCTCAGCCTCCTGAGTAGCTGGGACTACAGTCTCCTGCCACCAGGCCTGGCTAATTTTTTGTATTTTTTTTTTTTTTTTTTTGAGACGGAGTCTCGCTCTGTCGCCCAGGCTGGAGTGCAGTGGCGCAATCTCGGCTCACTGCAAGCTCCGCCTCCCGGGTTCACGCCATTCTCCTGCCTCAGCCTCTCCGAGTAGCTGGGACTACAGGCGCCTGCCACCACGCCCGGCTAATTTTTTTGTATTTTTAGTAGAGACGGGGTTTCATCGTGGTCTCGATCTCCTGACCTCGTGATCCGCCCGCCTCGGCCTCCCAAAGTGCTGGGATTACAAGCGTGAGCCACCGCGCCCGGCATTTTTTGTATTTTTTATAGAGACGGAGTTTCACCGTGTTAGCCAGGATGGTCTGGATCTCCTGACCTGGTGATCTGCCCTCCTCGGCCTCCCAAAGTGCTGGGATTACAGGCGTGAGCCACCGTGCCTGGCCATATTTCCACTTCTTCCGGAAACAGAACCCAGATCTCTTTTGGGGAACTATTTCTTCCCCACATTATGTCCCCATGGTTTGGGTGGGACTCTATTGGTCCCACTGCCCTAGGGCTGGAGCATGGGACTCAGGCCTGGCTAACCAAAGCACCAAGTTTTCTGAGCCACAGAGATTGGTTCTGGACAACCAAAGAGTGTCCAATCACAAGTCAGGCCTGAGTGGGTGTTACAGAGAAGGGCCTGTCTCCCTCCTGGAGCTCTGACTGAGAGAGCAGCTCCTCGATGATTGCGAAGTAATTAGAGCTGCTTCTTCCAACCGTGGTGCCTTCATGGTGCTGCAGATCAGCTTCTGACCTTGATCTCTGGGATTTCAGGATGCCAGACACAGAAGTGAGCAAACCTGCACCCCTCCAGTGAGGCCCATTGCCACTTATGTTCACCAGAGCGGGGATCTTTGCTTGAAACCAAAACACCGTAATAGACACTCTCACTGATGAGAGAGAGCTGGGAGATTTTTAAGTTATATCTCTATATTATTTATAATTCTTAATAAGTATATCCTGCAGTTACAATTAAAAAATATGTTAGCTGGGTGCGGTGGCCACGCTTATAATCCCAGCACTTTGGGCAGCTGAGGTGGGCAAATCACCTGAGGTCAGGAGTTCGAGACCAGCTGGGCCAAAATGGTGAAACCCTGTCTCTACTAAAAATACAAAATCAGCTGGGCATGGTGGCATGCTCCTGTAGTCCCAGTTACTCGGGAGGCTGAGGCAGGAGAATCGCTTGAACCTGGGAGGTGGACGTTGCAGTGAGCCGAGATCAAGCCACTGAGACTTTGTTAAAAAAAAAAAAAAAAAAAAAAAAAAAAAAATATATATATATATATATATATATCTCTTTGTAAAGGCATTGGACTGGGAATGTCTTCTTTGCTGTTTCACTCTTGTCACCTAGGCTGGAGTGCAATGGCACAATCTCAGCTCACCGCAACGTCCACCTCCTGGGTTCAAACGTTTCTCCTGCCTCAGCCTCCCAAGTAGCTGGGATTACAGGCACCTGCCACCACACTAGGCTAAATTTTTTAGTAGAGACAGGGTTTCGCCATGCTGGGCAGGCTGGTCTTGAACGCCTGACCTCAGGCGATCCGCCCCCCGCCCCGCCCCGCCCCCCCTCAGCCTCTCAAAGTGCTGGGATTACAGGCATGAGCCACTGCGCCCAGCCGAACTATACATTGTTCTAACAGCTTTATTGAGATAGAATTCACATACCATAAAATTTGTCCTCTTAAAGTCTATAGTTTTGCGGCTTTCAGTATAGTAACAGAACCGTGCAAACATCACCACTGTCCAACTCCAGAGCATTTTTATGACTCCCAGAAGAAATCCAGTGCTTATTAGCAGAAGCAGTCATTCTCTATTTCCTTCTCCCTCAGCCCCTGGCCATCACTAATCTGCTTTCTGTCTCTATGAATTTGCCTATTCTGGACATCCCATATAAATAGAATCATACAATATGTAATCTTTTGTGACTGCCTTCTTTCAACTAGCACGCTGTTTTTAAGATTCATCTGTGTTGCGGCATGTATCAGTGTTTTATTCTGTGTGTGTGCGTGTGTGTAATTTTTAACAACTTTTTATTCTGATAATATACGCATAAGGTAAGAATTACGGCCAGGCGCAGTGGCTCATGCCTGTAATCCCAGCGCTTTGGGAGGCCGAGGCGGGTAGATCACTTGAGGTCAGGAGTTTGAGACCAGCCTGGCCAACATGATGAAACCCCATCTGTACTAAAAAATACAAAAATTAGCCAGCACTTGCCTGTAATCCCAGCTACTCAGAAGGCTGAGGCAGGAGGATTACTTGAACCGAGGAGGCGGAGGTTGCATTGAGCCGAGTTCATACCACTGCACTCCAGCCCGAGCAAGACTTTGTCTCAAAAAAAAAAAAAGAATTACTATTTTTTGGCATGGGGGGATATTGTGAGAAGTTACTATTTTAGCCATTTTTAAGTGTCCAGTTCAATGACAGTTAGCACCATCTCCAGAACTTTTTCATCATTCCATTCTGAAACACTGTGCTCATTAAACAATAATTCCCCAGTCCTCCCTCTCTCAACCCCTGGTAACCACTGTTCCACTTTCTTTTTTCCTTTTTTCTTTCTTTTCTTTTATTTATTTATTTTTTGAGACAAAGTCTTACCTTGTTGCCCAGGCTGGAGTGCAGTGGCGTGATCTCAGCTCACTACAACCTCTGCCTCCCAGGTGCAAGCAATTCTCCTGTCTCAACCTCCTGAGTAGCTGGGATTACAGGCACCTGCCCCAATGCCGGCTAATTTTTTTTTTTTTTTTTTTGTAGAGACAGGGTTTCACCATGTTGATCAGGCTGATCTCAAATTCCTGACCTCAAGCCCTCCACCTGCCTCGGCCTCCCAAAGTGTTGGGATTAAATGCTTTCCACCTGCCTCGGCAGCCACCGCACCCAGCCCACTACTCTACTTTCTGTCTGTAGGTATTTGGCTATTCCAGTATACCGCATGTAAGTAGAATCATAGAACAAATATTGTATATGTGTTCTTTTGTATCTGTTTCTTTGACTTAGCGTGATGCGTTCAGGGTTCATCCGTGATAATATATCATGTGTCAGAATTTAATTCCTTTTGTAGGTTGAATAATATTCTATTGTAGAGATGCAAACATTTTGATTATCCATTTATCAGTTGGCGGGCATTTGGGTTGTTTCCACTTCTTTGGCTATTACAAATAATGGTGCTTTCAAAATTCAGGTTCAAGTTTTTGTGTGGATATATGGTTTGATTTCTCACTAGTTTATACCTGGGCATGAAATGGCTAAGTCATATGGTAACTCACTGTTCAACATTTGGAGGAACTGCCAAACTCCTTTCTAAAATGGATGTATCATTTTGCATTCACACCAACAATATAAGAGGATTACAATGTCTCCACATCCTTGCCAATATTGTCTGTTTTATTTATTTTTTTTAAGATGGGTGTGAAGTATTACCTCATTTCAGTTTGGATGTACATTTCTCTAGTGACTAATGACGTGCAGCACCGTTCCATGTGTTTATTGGCCATTTACTAGCATACTATTTTTAATTCCTTTTGCGTGTGTGTATGTGTGCACGCGCGTGCAATATTTAAGACCCTTTTTGCCAGGCGCGGTGGCTCACTCCTGTAATCCCAGCACTTTGAGAGGCCGAGGTGGGCGGATCACCTGAGGTCAGAAGGTCGAGACCAGCCTAACCAACATGGAGAAACTCCATCTCTACTAAAAATACAAAATTAGCTGGGCGTGGTGGTGCATGTCTGTAATCCTAGCTACTCTGGAGGCTGAGGCAGGAGAATTGCTTGAACCCGGGAGGCGGAGGTTGCGGTGAGCTGAGATCACGCCATTGCACTCCATCCTGGGCAACAAGAGCGAAACTCCATCTCAAATATATATATCCTTTTTCTTTTCTTTTCTTTTTTTTTTTTTTGAGACCGAGTCTTATTCTGTCACCCAGGCCAGAGTGCAGTGGCATCATCTCGGCTCACTGCAACCTCCGCCTCCCAGGTTCAAGTGATCCTCCTGCCTCAGCCTCTGGAGTAGCTGGGACTACACGCGCCTGCCACCATGCCTGGCTAATTTTGTATTTTTAGTAGAGACAGGGTTTCTCTATGTTGGCCAGGCTGGTCTCGAACTCCTGACCTCAGGTGATCCTCCTGCCTCAGCCTCCCAAAGTGCTAGGATTATAGACATGAGCCTCTGTGCCCAGCCTGCCTTTTTTTTTTTTTTTTTTGAGATGGGATCTCACTGTGTCACCCAGGCTGGAGTGCAGTGGCATGATCTTGGCTTACTGCAACCTCCTGGGCTCAAGCAATCCTCCCACCTCAGCCTCCAGACTAGCTGGGACCACAGGTGTGCACCATCAAGCCTGGCTAATTTTTTGTATTTTTTTGTAACAACAGGGTTTTACCATGTTGCCCAGGCTGGTCTGGAACTCCTGGCTCAAGTGACCTGCCTGTCTCAGTCTCCCAAAGTGCTGGGATTACAGGTGTGAGCCATCATGCCAGCCAAAGTCACTTTTTAATGGTTGCTTCGAGGATTATAATTAACATCTTAATGTAAAGCTATCTAGTTCAGATAAGTACTAACTTAATTTTAATAGTATATATAAATGTTTGTTCCACTATGGTTGTTTTTTATCTCTTCCTTTGTGCTGGTATTATACAAATTACATTTTTATGTATTGTAAGTATCAATACAGTTTTATAATTGTTGTTTTATGAAAATGTCTTTTAAGTCAGATAATAGGAGAAAATAATTACAAACAAAAGACCTATATACTGTCTTTCTTTTGTATTTACCTGTGTAGTTACTTGTACTAGTTCTCTTAGTTTCTTCAAGTGAATTGTGTGTTGTGTTTTCTGTTTTATGTCCTTTTATTTCAGCCCCAAGGACTTCCTTTAATATTTCTTTTTTTTTTGAGATGGAGTCCTGCTCTGTCTCCCAGTTCAGTAGTATGATCTCAGCTCACTGCAAACTCCACCTCCTGGGTTCAAGCGATTCTCCTGTCTCAGCCTCCCAAGTAGCTGGGATTACAGGCATGTGCCACCATGCCCAGCTAATTTTTGTATTTTTATTTTTTTATTTTTTTATTTATTTTTTTCTTTTTTTCTGAGATGGAGTCTCGCTCTGTCGCCCAGGCTGGAGTGCAGTGGCACGATCTCGGCTCACTGCACGCTCCACCTTCCGGGTTCCCGCCATTCTCCTGCCTCAGCCTCTCCGAGTAGCTGGGACTACAGGCGCCCGCCACCGCGCCCGGCTAATTTTTTGTATTTTTTTAGTAGAGACGGGGTTTCACTGTGGTCTCGATCTCCTGACCTCGTGATCCGCCCGCCTCGGCCTCCCAAAGTGCTGGGATTACAAGCGTGAGCCACCGCGCCCGGCCTAATTTTTGTATTTTTAGTAGAGGGGGGTTTCTCCATGTTGATCATACTGGTCTCGAACTCCCGACCTCAGGTGATCTGCCTGCCTTGGCCTCCCAAAGTGCTGGGATTACAGGTACAAGCCACCAGGCCCGGCCTCTAGTTGGCTCTTTAAAAAAATACATAATTTCTATATTTTTAGTTAATATTCTTTAGTTGGCAAGAGATCATTCTCATGCTTACCTTTTAATTGATTTTTTAAATTTTTATTTATGTATTTATTTTGAAGACAGAGTCTCTCTCTGTCCACTAGGCTGGAGTGCAATGGCGTGATCTCTGCTCACTGCAACCTCCGCCTCCTGGGTTCAAGCGATTCTCATGCCTCAGCCTCCCGAGTAGTTGGGATTACAGGCACCTGCCACCATGCCCAGCTAATTTTTATATTTTTAGTAGAGATGGGGTTTTGCCATGTTGGCCAGGCTGGTCTCGAACTCCTGACCTCAGGTGATCTGCCTGCCTTGGCCTCCCAAAGTGCAGGAATTACAGGCATAAGCCACTGCGCCTGGCCTATTTATCTATTTTTAACTTTACCTTTTATTTATTTATACTTTGTTTATCATTAATTTTTTATCGTTGTTTTCTTTAGTGGCTTTTCTTTTTTTTTTTTTTTTGAGACAGAGTTTCACTCTTGTTGCTCAGGCTGGAGTGCAATGGTGCGACCTGGGCTCACTGCAACCTCTGCCTCCCGGGTTCAAGCGATTCTCCTGACTCAGCCTCCCAAGTAGTTGGGATTACAGGCATGCGCCACTACGCCTGGCTAATTTTGTATTTTTAATAGAGACGGGGTTTCTCCATGTTGGTCAGGCTGGTCTCGAACTCCTGACCTCAGTGATCCGCCTGCCTCAGCCTCCCAAAGTGCTGGGATTACAGGCATGAGCCACCACTCCCGGCCCCTTGTTTCTTTAGTTCTTTGAATGTATTTATAATAGCTGATTTAAAACTGACAGTGACTCTAACATCTGGGCTTCTTCAGGAAGCCTCTTGTCCCTCCATGTGTGAGCTATACTTTCTTATTTGTTCATGCATTTTAGTTGGAAACTGGATATTTAATGTAACATAATGGGACAACACTGGAAACCAGATTGCCCCCCTTCCCAAGGTTTGTTGTTATTGTGATTGCTGTCTGTTGTTGTTGTTGCTGTTTGTTTAGTGGCTTCCCAGGACGAATTCTGTAAGATCTGTATTCTTTGTGATATACGGCCACTGAAGTTTCTGCTAGGTAGTTAACCTAGCTACTAGACATGGTCAGCTAATGATTACATAGATTTCCTTAAATGCTACAAGCCAATAAGTCTCCTATCTGAAGGGTTGTCTATTGTGTATAGAGGGTGTGATTTCAATGTTCCAGCAGGCACTTTAGAACGCTGCCTTAGCAGGCTGGGCGAGTCCAGCTGTACATTTTTAATACATTAAACCACTTAGCTGTAATTGACTTAATTTCCTAAGAATAATATTCTTCGACTTTCAAGGAAATGGGTAATGCAAACATGGCTTGAAGGCAGTACCTCTGTCTTATTATCTCTGTATTAACAAGGTCTAGGATAGTGGCTGGTACAAAAAAAAAAATCATTAAAAGTTCCGATGAATAACTATAGATCTTATGTTT
Organism: Hylobates moloch; assembly: GCF_009828535.3. NCBI lineage: Eukaryota > Metazoa > Chordata > Mammalia > Primates > Hylobatidae > Hylobates > Hylobates moloch. Next base: position 16,492,072 of record NW_026652294.1, on the reverse strand, counting down.
GAGTTGTGCTTTGCAATTTATAAAGTGCTTTCTCATGATTTTATTCCACATAGTGTAATTTAATTCAGCAACCTTTCCTGTCCATTAACTACATGCCAGTCACTGTCAAATGTCAAGGATAGAAAGATAAATAAGAAAAAGGCTTGCTCTGGAAGGTGTTTTCAGTCTACTTGGCGGCACGAGATGCATGCATTAACAAGACAAATAATAGTATGGATATAAGTTCCATGTGAGAGGGCACCATATCGGCCTTGTACCACATTATACTGCAGAGCCTAGAAGAATATCTGATACCTAGAAGATGTCTGTGGGTTATTAAACAGGACCACAAATTATTTTACACTCTTTCTTTTGAGAGGTAGGGTCTATTTTCCTTCCCTTTAGATTGGATGGTGATCTGGTTTGGCTGTGTCCCCTCCAAATCTCATCTTGAATTGTAGTTCCCATAATCCCCACACGTTGTGGGAAAGACCTAGTGGGAGGTAATTGAATCATGGGGGTGGGTTTTTCCCATGCTGTTCTCATGACAGTGAATAAGTCTCATGAGATCTGGTGGTTTTATAAAGGGCAATTCCCCTGCTGCACACGCTCTCTTGCCTGCTGCCATGTAAGATGTGCCTTTGCTCCTCCTTCGCCTTCTGCCATGATTGTGAGGCCTCTGCAGCTATGTGGAACTGTGAGGCCATTAAACCTCTTTTTATTTTTTTGAGATGGAATCTTGCTCTGTCGCCCAGGCTGGAGTGCAGTGGAGTGATCTCAGATCACTGCAACCTCTGCCTCCCAGGTTCAAGCAATTTTCCTGCCTGAGCCTCCCAAGTGGCTGGGACTACAGGTGTGCGCCCCCACACCCAGCTAATTTTTTGTATTTTTAGTACAGACAGTGTTTCACCGTGTTAGCCAGGACGGTCTCGATCTCCTGACCTTGTGATCCGCCTGCCTTGACCTCCCAAAGTGCTGCGATTACAGTCATGAGCCACCGTGCCCAGCCTAAACTTCTTTTTCTTTATAAATTACCTAGTCTTGAGTATGTCTTTTTTTTTTTTTTTTTTTGAGACAGATTCTTGCTCTGTCTCCCAAGCTGGAGTACAGTGGCATGATCTTGGCTCACTGCAACCTCCGCCTGCTGGGTTCAAGAGATCCTCCTGCCTCAGCCTCCCAATTATCTGGGATTACAGGCACCCACCACCATGCCCGGCTACTTTTTTATATTTTTAGTAGAGATGGGGTTTCACCATGTTGGCCAGGCTGGTCTGGAACTCCTGACCTCAAGTGATCCACCCACTTTGGCCTCCCAAAGTGCAGGGATTGTAGGTGTGAGCCACCATGCCGGGCCAATTATGTCTTTATTAGCAGTGTCAGAATGAACTAACACAGATCGGCCTTGTGACTGCTTTGGTTAATGGAATACTCCATAAGTGATGCTGTATTGGTTTCAAAGTTCAAGTCTTAAGAGACCATCTGTTTCCATTTTTGGTTTCTTGGAACATTCAATCTTGAAATTAAGCTTCCTTGCCAGAAGGAAACTCAAGTATCTTTGAAGAGAAGTCCACATGGAGAGGAACTGAGGTCCCTAGTAGATAGTCCCAGCCAACAGCCTACCTCAACTCACCAGTCATGTGAGTAAACCATCCTAAAAGTGGGTATTCCAGTCCCAGTTAGACCACCCCAGCTGACACTGCACAGAGCAGAGATGTGCTGCCCCACGGAGCCCTAACAAAATTGTAATTTCAAGAATAAAATAAATGGCTATTGTTATTTCAAGCCACTGAGTTTTAGGGTGGGGTTTAAAACAGCACTAGATGGTCACAACCATGTTGAATAAATATTTGTTGACTGCCTATGATTGTTGATAATCTGTGATTGTTGGAGGGATAGGGGTAATACACATTATCCCATTTAATCTTCTCAACAATTCTGTTGATGAACCAACTTGCCCAAAATCATACAGCTAGTAGGTGGTAGAGGTGGGATTAGACCTCAGATCTTTCTGATGTCAGAACTGGATTTCCACCTCTATTTTTACTATGCCATGTCACCTGTCCCTAAAGAACTAGAATCCTGAGTAGCTGGGATTATAGGCATGTGCCACCACGCCCAGCTAATTTTTGTGTTTTTGGTAGAGACGGGGTTTCCCATGTTGGCCAGGCTGGTCTCGAACTCCTGACCTCAGGTGATCCGCGCATCTAGCCTTCCAAAGTACCGGGATTACAGTACTCTCCATATAGCCCAATGGGTGGATTTGGGCTTCCTCGGAGCATGGTGGCTCTGTGAGTGTCCCAAGACAGCAAGGTGGAAATACATGGCATTTTTATAACCCAGAAGTCAGAAACCTCAGAAGTCACAGTTTTTCTTCTGCCATGAGGCAGTCATGAATAGCTTCCCTGGCTCAAGCGGAGAAGAAGACATAGATTAAATGGTAGATATTGTGGTAGCCATTATTGGTAAATATGACCTGCTACAATGCATCTCATCGACACATTCAAAGAAAATACAAACCTCACATCCAGATCTTTCCGGTGGGTTCTTGCTAGAATGTCAGGGTGGGCAGTTGTGATGGGGGTTAAATTTGTAACACTCAGCAACAATTCTTTAAATTATCTTTCTTGGGGGTTGGATGGAGATGGTTGGCTGAGCACATGCTTTTACTACTACTTTCATTTCCAATCCCTAGCAATGACAGAAAAGAAATATTTAAAAATATAGACTCATAACAGGGCTGGAACACTGAAGGTGTTCATGGACAATTAACGTTGAAGAATCTCGGAAGGACAGAAAGCCTCAATTTGTTGAAGAATCAATTTGTTAGAGAAAAAAAAAATAGCCCAAAACATGTGCAGAAGGGGGCAGCTGTGAATAACAGGAATTTTTCTGGGAGTTTCCCAACTCAGAGAGACAATGAACCTGAGGAGCAAGATGAGGCTTTGAAGTTTTCATGAGGGTGGTTGAGAACTGGCATTTAGACCAAGACAGGTTGACCCTTTCCTTTATCCATTATTTTGCCAAGCAGCAAGCAGCAATGGCAATTGGCCCCAGATCAGAGCGGTGTGTCTTGGACTTGGGTGGGAAAAGCAACAGACAGGAAAATATGGGACAGTGTCCTAGGCAGCTGGTGGAACCCAGGAATAATGGAAGGCCCCCCTCATCCCAAAAGACAGCTTCTATACCATATTCCCACACTTTTTCTTTTCACTGTCACTGGCCCCAGTTGTGCAACAAACTTCCCTCAAGTCAGTAAAAGCAAAACCATTAAAGAAAAGCTCCAAGCTCTACAGAAACTGCACTAGCATTTAAGGAAATGGAAAGGAGTTTGATAGAAGTTGTTCAGTGTGCTCAGGAATACAAGATCATAGAGCATCCATGAAATAAGACGTAATAGGCCGGGCGCGATGGCTCACGCCCATAATCGTAGCACTTTGGGAGGCCAAGGCGGGCAGACTGCCTGAACTCAGGAGTTCGAGACTAGCCTGGGCAACATGGTGAAACCTGTCTCTACTAAAAATGCAAAAAATTCGCCGGGCGTGGCAGAGTGCGTCTGTAGTCCCAGCTACTCAGGAGGCTGAGGCGGGAAAGTTGCTTGAACTCGGGAGGTGGTGGTTGCAGTGAGCCGAGATCACGCCACTGCACTCCAGCCTGGGCCACAGAGTGAGACTCTGCCTTCAAAAAAAAAAAAAAAAGAAAGAAAGAAAGAAAAAGAAATAAGACGCACCCTGCCCATGTCCCCTTACTGTTTCCATTTTGGTTCACAGTGACCTGATTCCAATTGCCGGTACCTGCATTTCTTTCCCTGAGGTATTTCCCCCTCTTTGTCCTCTTGTCATCTATGCCAATTAATGCAGCATGCCTAAAGTGCTGAGGAATTAGCACCCTCTAGCCTGGAAGCAGCCCCTCCACCAATTACCAGTGGGATCTGGTATAAATACCTCAGTTCCCTGATCCCTTGGGCGGAACGACTCTGAGACATGGGTTCTACACTGGCTTCCAGAGTTCCCAGCATGATTAACCATGGAGAATGACTTGACAACACATCCTTCGCTGGCTGCCTCCCCTTCTCCATCTTACTTCCTTACTCCCCTACTGGCGGCTCTTGGTATCATCTCCCAAATGCACTCATCTCCCACTTGCACTCATATTGTTTTCAGGGGTTTGCTTATTGGAGAACCCAAGCTAAGCCAAACGGTCATCTATGAAAGCAACAGTCAGCTGTGAAAAAGAAAGCAGGCAATGGACTGAAAAACATAATGAATGCAGATGGAGAAAGAGTTAGCAAAATACAGAAAATATGAAAGAAAAGTTAGGTGACGTGGATGATAGATCCAGAGATTTCAATACCTGTCTAAAAGAACAGAAATAGTTCAAAGAAAGGAGTAATCCAAGAAGTAATAGAAGAAAACCTCCCCAAGCTGAAGAAAAACACACATCTTCAGACTGAACGGGCTATGAATGAAGAACTTATTTTTCATATACATATCATTCACCACACCCAGCTAATTTTTTGCATTTTTAGTTGGGATCGGGGTTTCACCATGTTGGCCAGGATGGTCTCCATCTCTTGACCTTGTGATCCGTCCACCTCGGCCTCCCAAAGTGCTGGGATTACAGGCGTGAGCCACCACGCCCGGTCTGCTCTTGCTTTTAACTGTACTGCCTTTCTGAGGCATCACGTCTCACCTCTGGTCAACCAGTAAAAGCCCAGGGATAGAAAATGAGTAGGACATATTTAGAGGACACGTGGAGAAGAACAGAGAAGAATTGGAGAATTAGGATTGGAGCTAATGAAATTTATGAACACCAAAGGTAAGAGAAAGTCTTCAAGGTTTTTGAAGGTAGAAAGCAGATCACCTACAAAAAAATGAATTTCCACAGGGCCAAAAATTGCATTAGCTACACTGAATGCTAAAAAAAAATGAAAAAAATCTTTTATTTGTTTGGAAAATATTTGGAACATAGAATTCTATGCCTCACCAAAAATCATTAATGAGGGGGGAAAATGAAGACATTTCTAGACATGTGAGGGCCTAGACCCAGAGTCCCTTTCAATCAAAAAGAAAAGTGAATTCAAGAGCAAGGCTTCTAGTACAAAAACCAGGGATCCAAGTCGTGACCCTCCCCCAGGATTCTGCTTAACTCCTATCTCTATGTTCTGGTGTCCATCACAGGGTCCCACAGAGGCTGCCCTGGTGAATTCTTCTTTTTCCTGTTCTGCCAATTTGACATTTAATCACATACCACCTGGAGAGATCACTTTACTGTTACAGCAAAGCATCTCCCTCTTGCATTGCAGCTTCTCTATTCATGTATCTGCATTGCCTTCCTGCCTAGATTACAAACGTTCAATAACAAGGACCCTATCATACATCATCAATAAATACTCACTGAGCTTTAAAGAAATCAATCTCTCTCATTTCCCATAGCATACATCCCTGCTGCTGCCATGTTCTTTTCTCCCATCTGAATCACTCTCAACACCTTCCCAAAGCTCAACCTGCCACTTTTCTCCTCTCCTCTGCCCCTTTTCCCTCTTCCCAGCTCTGTTTTTCCCTTCTCCCACCCCTCAGCTCTTTCCCATGCCGCGGATGTTGAGCTCTGTGGCTTTTCCAGCTGCTCCCTTGTGCTCCTTCTCCTGATCACTATAATCAAACCAGGAGCCAAGAAGGTGGAGGGTTCATCAAGAGCCCACCATGAGCCAGGCAGTGTTCTAAGTCAATCTTGTAGATTAATGAATTTGCTTCTCACAGCTGCCCTATGAGAGCAGAACAATTATACCTCTCATTTTTCAGATGGGGAAACCAAAGCACAGAGAGGGGAAGTAACTTGCTCAAGGGCTTATGGCAGATGAGAGGCTCTGACCTGAACAGTCTTTCTCTTGCTTTTTTTTTTTAAGGCAGAGTCTTGCTCTGTTGCCAGGCTGGAGTGCAGTGGCACAATCTCGGTTCACTGAAAGCTCTGCCTCCCGGGTTCAAGCAATTCTCCTGCCTCAGCCCCCCGAGTAGATCGAACTACAGGCACGCACCACCACGCCCAGCTAATTTTTTGTATTTTTAGTAGAGACGGGGTTTCACCACGTTGGCCAGGATGGTCTCCGTCTCTTGATCTTGTGATCCGCCCGCCTCGGCCTCCCAAAGTGCTGGGATTCCAGGCGTGAGCCACCGTACCCAGCTTGCTCTTGCTTTTAACTGTACTGCCTTTCTGAGGCATCATGTCTCACCTCTGGTCAACCAGTAAAAATCCAGAGATGGAAAATGAGTAGGACATATTTAGAGGACACGTGGAGAAGAACAGAGAAGAATTGGAGAATTAGGATTGGAGCTAATGGCAGACAACAAGTGAATACTAGTTTGAAAATTGGGGTACACACAGAACAGGAATATGAGACATATAACATAGTCGTGAAGTTTACAAAGCATGTCTGCACATTCATTTTACATTTCGGTTGGCCCTGACAGCAATACTTTGAGAGAGGATTGAAGGGAATCATTGTCTTTCACATTTTACATATGAGAATTCTGATGCTCAGAGAGGTTAAGTGACTTGCTTGAGGTCACACAGCCAAGAAATGGCAGAGCAGGCACTTGAACACGGAAACTCCCTGACTCCAGGCATGAATAACTAGCACATCAGGTTCTAAGTGGAGGTACAAAATTCCAGTCAGTGTTTAAGCAATATTTGTGTGTGTTTTGTTTTTGCGTGTGTGTGTGTGTGTGTGTGTGTGTGTGTGTGTGTGTGTGTGTGTTTTCTGAGACAGAGACTTACTCTTTCACCCAGGCTGAAGTGCAATGGTGCAATGCCTCACTGCAACCTCCGCCTTCTGGATTCAAGTGATTCTCCTGCCTCAGCCTCCAGGGTAGCTGGGATTATAGGCACCTGCCACCATACCCAGCTAACTTTTGTATTTTTAGTAGAGACGGGATTTCACCATGTTGGCCAGGCTGGTCTCGAATGCCTGACCTTGAGTCATTTGTCTGCTTCAGCCTCCCAAAGGTACTAGGATTACAGGCATGAACCACCGCTCCTGGCCCAAGCAATATTTGTTAACCAATTCTCTGCAGTGACAAAACATGCCATTTCTGTTAATATACATATGTTTGTCTTCTGGAAAGAGACCAATGGTATTCTTGGCTAGCGTTTACAGGGGAAGGATTTCCTCCCCCACCCAATCAAGTCCAAGCACTACTGCCCATGCAGTGCCCACCCCCCTCCAAACCATGCAGGTTTGGGATGAGACTGGGCAAGAGAGGAACGAGAGAGGGGAGGAGCAGGAAAGCAAGACAGGAGACTGGAGAACGCACTTCCCATGACACAAGGGTGCCTCCCATTCCATTTCATGAGATACTTTTTTTTTTTTTTTTGAGATGGAGTCTTGCTCTATCACTCAGTTTGGAGTGCAGGCACGATGGGGGGATGGTTTCAGGATGATTCAAGCACATTACATTTATTGGAGACTTTATTTCTATTATTATTACATTGTAATATATCATGAAATAATTATACAACTCACCATAAGGTAGAATCAGTGGGAGCCCTGACCTGGTTTTCCTGCAACAAGAGGGTCCCATCTGAGGGTGATGGGAGACAGTGACAGATCATCAGGCATTAGATTCTCATAAGGAGCCCACAACCTAGATCCCTCTCATGCTCAGTTCACAGTAGCGTTTGTGCTCCTAGGAGAATCTAATGCTGCTGCTGATCTGACCGGAGCTGGAGCTCAAGCAGTCATGTGAGTGAGGGGGAGCAGCTGTAAATACAGATGAAGCCTCACTCGCTTGCTTGCCCACTGCTCGTGTCCTCCTGTGCAGACTGGTTCTTTTTTTTTTTTTTTTTTGAGATAGAGTCTCGCTCTGTCGCCCAGGCTGGAGAGTGCAGTGGAGTGATCTTGGCTCACTGCGAGCTCCACCTCCCAGGTTCACACCATTCTCCTGTCTCAGCCTCCTGAGTAGCTAGGACTACAGGTGCCTGTCACCACACCTGGCTAATCTTTTTTTGTATTTTTAGTAGAGACGGGGTTTCACCGTGTTAGCCAGAATGGTCTCGATCTCCTGACCTCATGATCCTCCCGCCTCGGCCTCCCAAAGTGCTGGCATTACAGGCGTGAGCCACCGCGCCTGGCCACAGCCTGGTTCTTAACAGGCCTCAGACTAGAACTGGTCCATGGCCTGGGGGTGATGGATCCCTGCTCTAAAGGACAGCCACAGAGAGGACCAGTCCCCTGGGGGCCAAGCGGCCACCACAGCTGCCCCCTTCCCTGCCCCACGTCCCTTCTGATCATTCTGAAAGGTTCCTTCAGCCAGTGTTTTCTTTTTATTTTTGAGATGGAGTCTCACTCTGTCACTCAGGCTGGAGTGCAATGGTGCGATCTTGGCTCACTGCAACCTCTGCTTCCCGGTTTCGAGCAATTCTCCTGCCTCAGTCTCCCGAGTAGCTGGGAATACAGGCACGAGCCACCACGCCCGGCTGATTTTTGTATTTTTAGTAGAGATGGGGTTTCACCATATTGGTCAGGCTGGTCTTGAATTCCTGATTTCGTGATCTGCCTGCCTCAGCCTCCCAAAGTGTTGGGATCACAGGCGTGAGCCACCGCATCCGGCCTCAGCCAGTGTTTTCTGAGTATCCAGTCCTCGCCTGGCCCTGGGAAAGCAAAGAGGAATATGGCTTTGTCTTCATTCTTTGACAAAGGGGCCAGGCATGCAATCCATACCTCCAGTCCAGGTGAAGACAGGAAGGGAGGAAGCAGGGACTCACAGGGTCCTGTCGTCAGGGCACAGGGAGGGGTGTGGTGCTATGGGACAGAGTCGTGGCTCCCTAGCTCCCTCACTGTGTGACCCTTGGCACATGATTGGACTTCTTTAGGTCTCCCTTGTTAGTAACTGGGGAGCTTTGATAAGAGTCATCATGCAGGGTGGCTGGGAGGACAGGGCAGCTGTTTACTAGCCCATGGTGGCAGGGAGCAGAAGCTTGGGACGAGGAGCTGGGACTGCGGTGGGCAGAGATGGGGGTTGGGACCCTGGAGGAGGAAGGAGGGAAGGGTTAAGTGAACAGAAGGCCACCCTCTCTTATTCCTCCCCCAGTGGCTGGGAGCCAGAGAAAAGAGATTTGGACAGGAGGGAGGGAGGACAGGCCCAGCGGGTGGCAGATTGGGGTCGGGGCCACGTGTGTTGGCCGGCAGCCTGTGGACCTTCTTTGGGTCCAAACTGCCCTCCCACCTCTGCCCAGGCAGGCAGCTTCCTGCCAGGCTGGGAAATTGCTTTGGCCTGGAATTTTTCTGCTTCGGGGTGTGTTTTTGGAGCCAGGTTCACTGTTAGGAATCTCCAGTTACCAACATTCCTGAAACGGACCCAAAGGAGGCCGACTCCAATTTTGCAGACGCCAGTGGGAAGTGGGAGGCAGAGGCGGGGCTGGAGGTGATGGCTGTGCTAGACACCTCTACCCAGCTCTGGGTTCCCCAAGCCAGGGCCACTGTCTTTCCTCTCATTGGGCATGCTTTGAAGACAATCTTTTTTTTTTTTGAGACGAAATCTCGCTGTGTCACCCAGGCTGGAGTGCAGTGATATGATCCTGTCTCACTGCAGCCTCTCCCTCCCAGGTTCAAGCGATTCTCCTGCCTCAGCCTCCTGAGTAGCTGGGATTACAGGCACGTGCCACTATGGCTAATTTTTTGTATTTTTAGTAGAGACGGGGTTTCACTGTGTTAGCCAGGATGGTCTCAATCTCCTGACCTCGTGATCCGCCTGCCTTGGCCTGCCAAAGTGCTGGGATTACAGGCATGAGCCACCGCGCCCGGTCTAATTTTTATATTTTTAGTAGAGATGGGGTTTCACCATATTGGCCAGGCTGGTCTTGAACTCCTGACCTCAAATGATCCACCCGCCTCGGCCTCCCAAAGTGTTAAGATTACAGGCGTGAGCCACCTTGCCTGGCTTGAAGACAACTTTGATAAAAGGAGCTTACAAGTGAATACTCAGCCCAGAAGTGTGCCTGAACCCTAGAATGCCAGAGCTGGGAGGGACCTCAGAGGGCACCTCCCTGCCCAGGCATTTCAAACTTTTCCCAAAGTCAGCACTCGTCCACGCGTGAGAGTCCACACACAGCCTGGTCTCACCATTGTATTCCACTGCAGGACAGAGAGAGCCAGCCACCTGCCACCATTCCCCAGCAAGCTGGCTGGGAGTCTGAAGGGCTTCCCATGATTGACACTTCACCTTTGGGGAGTTTGCTAGACACGTGGCAATGCCATCCTGTAGAATAGGACAGATTATCTTCCCCATTTTCCCAATGAAGAAATAAAAGGTCAGAGAGGCAGAGAGATCCCAGTAAGGTCTACTTTACTGGTCTACAATTTACTGGTCAACAAGGTCTAGTTTATACAACAAGCCCTAGTGTACTGGGACCCAGGTCATTTGCCCCAGGGGCTGTGCTCATCCCACTGACTCAGCGAGTCTCTTTGAGGATTCTCGCCGTGCTCTGGCCTTATAGATTTTGCTGGCTTTTGGAAGCAGCTCAAATCCCAGCGGGCTCCTGAGAATGTCACTTCTGTGCTGCAGGTGCAGGCGTCTGTGTCTTCTCTTGGATTTCAGCTACCTCTTTTTATGTCTCAGCTGTGCCTAAGTGGATTGATTTGGGTTAAAACTGTGGATTTATGTAACCTTTCATGATGTGAAGTAAACAGCGCAGGCACCATGATTGCAGATCTAGGTTTGAGTCCTGTCTTTGACTTTTGGTACTAAGTGACCTTGGTTAGGTCAATTGAAAATATATATATTTTTTGTCAAGAAATAAAAATCTAAAATGTGTAAAATGGGCTGGGCGTGGTGGCTCATGCCTGTAATCCCAGCACTTTGGGAGGCCGAGGCAGGTGGATCACCTGAGGTCAGGAGTTCGAGACCAGCCTTACCAATATAGTGAAACCCCATCTCTACTAAAAATACAAAAATTAGCCGGGTGTGGTGGTGTGCACCTGTAATCTCAGGTACTTGGGAGGCTGAGGCAGGAGAATCGCTTGAACCCAGGAGGCAGAAGTTGCAGCGAGCCGAGATTGTGCCATTGCGCTCTAGCTTGGGCAACAAGAGCGAAACTCCATCTCAAAAAATAGATAAATAAAATAAAGCGTATAAAATGAAAAATAAATGGTGGTATGAGCCTGTAATCCCAGCTACTCGGGAGGCTGAGGCAGGAGAATCACTAGAACCCGGGAGGCAGAGGTTGCAGTGAGCCGAGGTCGCGCCATTGCACCCCAGCCTGGGTGACAGAGACTCCGTCTAAAAAAAATTAAAAAAAAAAAAATTCCCTTCCTTCCTAGTCCCCCAGCTTCCCTTTCCAGAGACAATGACTTATCAATTTATTGTGTCTTCCACATACACCCGGTGAATATGCAGGTGTTTTGTGCCCATTTGTAAGATGAAAGATAACCGTCCTATAAGAAGCGAGACCCCGGGGAACATCCAGGCTTCATGGTAACTCCTCAGGTCTCTGTTCTGCTGCCCCTCTTCTCCTCTGTGTCCTGAGCTGGCTGGGAGGGTAGGTGTGAGTCTGCAGAGAGGCCACCAACAATTGTCCCCTCCCTGGTTACGCACACTGCTCCTCCCATCACAAGGCAGAGTCTACCCCCTTCCCTTTCAATCAGGACAGTCATGCGATTGATCTGAACAATTGAATGCGGCAAAAATGCCAATTCTAAGCCTACTCCTTAAGAGATCTGGTGGTTTCCACTTCTGCCCACTTAGGACTTAGCTGCCTGAACTAAGGAGGTCCAGGCCATCCTGATGGAGAGAGAGGTCATTTGGAGAATGGAGAGAGAGCCCCAGAGGATGAGACACCATCCAACCCAGACAGCCAGCACTACTGTCCCAGACATGCCTAGAGACACCTTCTCCGACTGTCCAGCCCGGCCCAGCCTAGGTCAGCCTCTGGCTGAATGCAGCTGCATGAATGACCCTAGCTGAGCCCTGCTCCAATTCCTACCAACAAAATCATGATAAAATATAAACCATTGTTTAAGCCGTTAAGTTTTGGAATGGTTGGTTATGCAGTATTGGTTAGCTGATACACTCTTTTTTTTTTTTTGAGACGGAGTCTTGCTCTGTTGCCCAGGCTGGAGTGCAGTGGCACTATCTCAGCTGACTGCAACGCCTCCTGGGTTCAAGTGATTCTCATACCTCAGCCTCCCAAGTAGCTGGGATTACAGGTGTGTGCCACCATGTCTGGCTAATTTTCATATTTTTAGTAGAGACAGGGTTTCACCATGTTGGCCAGGGTGGTCTTGAACTCCTGACCTCAAGTGATCCTCCTGCCTTGGCCTCCCAAAGTGCTGGGATCACAGGCGTGAGCCACCAAACCTGGCCTGATACACAATTATCTATGGGAGAAGCACAGCGAATGCACTCTGATTTAGCAATCTTATTCTCTTGAATGGTTTGTGCTTTTTGTCTTAGGAAACCTTCCTTGGTCCCAAGATATTCTATAGAGACTTTATTTTGTATTATTCTTCTAAAATTTTTTTTTTTTTTTTTTTTGAGATGAAGTCTCACTCTGTTGCCCAGGCTGGAGTGCAGTGGCATGATCTCGGCTCACTGCAACCTCCACCTCCTTAGTTCAAGCAATTCTTCTGCCTCAGCCTCCCAAGTAGCTGGGATTACAGGCGCGCACCACCATGCCCGGCTAATTATTGTATTTTTAGTAGAGACAGTGTTTCACCATATTGGCCAGGCTGGTCTCCAACTCCTGAGCTCAAGTGATCCGCCCATCTCGGCCTTCCAAAGTGTTGGGAGTACAGGTGTGAGCCGCCACACCCAGCCTCTAAAAGTCTTAACATTTTGCCTTTCACATTTACATCTGGAATTGATTTTGTTATGCGGTGAGGAAAGAATCTTTTTTATTTTTCTCTTTGGGGACTCACCCCCCACCCCATTTGCAGACCTGTTGAGAGGTAGGCTCATCTTAGAGGAACAGACCCTGGGCAGGCTGTCACACGGGGATTCAGCAACAAGCCGCAGAAGAGAAACTCATAACGTGTGTGGCATTGGCATTCCCTACAATCACTGATTCAACGCCATTCCACGGTGGCCCCGGGTCATGGACCAGCTCATGTTGGGCTGATGTCCCAACACACACAAAGACGGTAGGTTTGACTAAGCAAGGGGTAGCCCTTAGGTGAGGTTGCAGGGAGAGGGAAGAGGGCTTGGTGAAGAACAGAAGTCCCATGAAGAGGGGGTGGGGTCTTGGTGACCACGTGATCCCATAGTATTCCCACAGACACTCAGGACAGCTGGTAAATTGAGCTTCTCCCCAGAGGAGGCCAAGAGACAGGCTGGACAATGACTGGGATCTGAGCAGAGACCCCGTCTCCCTTCTGCTGCACCTGCTGCAGCTTAACATTGACTAGACTACCAGGCTCAGCCTCAGCAAGGCCCCCACCTGGCTCTGGGCCTGGTGACCAGGGAAGGTGGGAAGGGAGGGGGCTTATCACTTCCTACAGAAGGAAGCTAAGACTTCCCATTTCGTGTGGCACAAGAGTGTGCTCTGGGCAACACTGCCTGGGTTAGTATTCAGCTCGGCCCCTACTCATGGTATAACTGGGGGTCACTAATTTTATCTCTGGGCTTTGCTATAAATGGGATGCTAATGGCAGTCCACCCAAGCAGGGTATTGTGAGGCCTAGAGATGATGAGGCAAACAGTGGTTCTCAATACAAGAAAGAAATTTGTCATTTGCATATAGCTGCATAGCTGATAAGCCCATGACGGTTTTCCCATAACCTGTTTTCATGGCCTTATTTTCCATGACTCTATCTATTTCAGCTACGTGGAACCACTCCTGTGTGCTGTGACAGTCTAATGTTGGGATCTGGTTAAATAGGTTATGGCCCAGCCGGGCACAGTGGCTCATGCCTTTAACCCCAGCACTTTGAGAGGCCAAGGCGGGCAAATCACCCTGAGGTCAGGAGTTCGAGACCAGCTTGGCCAAGATGGTGAAACCCCATCTCTACTAAAAATACAAACACTAGCTGAGTGTGGTGGTGCATGCCTGTAATCCCAGCTACTCAGGAAGCTGAGGCAGGAGAATTGCTTTGAAACCGGGAGGTGGAGGTTGCATTGAGCCGAGATTGCACCACTGCACTCCAGCTTGGGCAACAGACAGTGTGAGACACCGTCTCAAAAAAAAAAAAAAATTATGGCCCATCCACAGGATCCAATATCATATAGCCATTTAAAAGAATGGGCTACATCTAAACCAGATGGAAGAAAAGATGCCCAGATATGTTATTAATGGGATAAGGCAACGTGCAGAACCTGTGTAAAATAGGATTTTTTTTTTTTTTCGTGAGATGGAGTCTTGCTCTGTCACCCAGGCTGGAGCGCATTGGTGCCATCTCTCCTCACCGCAACCTCTGCCTCCCGGGCTCAAGCGATTCTCCTGCCTCAGCCTCCCAAGTAGCTGGGATTACAGGAGCCCGTCACCACGCCTGGCTAGTTTTTGTATTTTTAGTAGAGAAGAGGCTTCACCATGTTGGCCAGGCTGGTCTGGAACTCCTGACCTCAGGTGATCCACCCACCTTGGCCTCCCAAAGTGCTAAGATTACAGGTGTGGGCCACTGCGCCTGGCCAAGTAGGATGCTTTTATGCCATATTTAGAAGAATCCACAGGGAGTTGTTAATGCTGATACCTTTGGGGAAAGGGCTCAGTGGGGCAGCTAAGCTTTTGCTTTTCTTTTTATTCCTTTCTGTGGAATTGGCATTGCCTACCAACACTCATTCAGCGTCATTCCACGGTGGCCCTGGGGCATGCTGCTTTTTTTCATGGATCAGCTCTGCCTGACACTACCATGCAGCAGGCTGTATTGTGAGCCCCATTTTGCAGGTGAGAGAAGCGAGACACAGAGAGGTTACATAACTTGCTTAAAGACATGTGACAAGTAAGAGGTGGAGCTGGGATTCAAACTGAGGCAGTGGAGGTCTGGAGTCGCTACTTTTAGCTACTACATGACACTGTCTCCCAGTGTATTATTTTTATCTATTTAAAAATTCAAAGCAGTTTTCTGTGTTATAGACCATTTTTTACTTCTTCACATGCTTAAAACAAACAAACAAACAAAAAAATAAAGCAGAGGCCAGGCACGGTGCCTCACGCCTGTAATCCCAGCACTTTGGAAGGCCGAGGAAGGTGGATTACCTGAGGTCAGGAGTTCGAGACCAGCCTGGCCAACATGGTGAAACCCTGTCTTTACTAAAAATACAAAAAATAGCCGAGTGTGGTGGCACGCGCCTGTAGTCCCGGCTACTCTGGAGGCTGAGGCAGGAGAATCACTTGAACCTGGGAGACAGAGTTTGCAGTGAGCTGAGATTGTGCCATTGTACTCCAGCCTGGGCGACAGAGAGACTTCATCTCAACAAAACAAAACAAAACAAAACAAACAAAAAAAAAAACAGGAACAATGCCTAGCCCATGATGAATTGTTTTATTATCTGTGACTCTTATTGTTCATTGGTTGATTCTGTCCCTTTCTGACCACAGCCTCATGGGAGGCACAGGCGAGGGAAGAACGTGGCTTTGGGAGCTGGGGAACCCTCATTCTCATCCCAGCTCTGCACAAACTTCAGCATGACCTTGGCCAGGCCCCTTCCCCTCCTTGGCCTCAGCCTCCATCTGTAGAGCTGGGCCGATGCCAGAGCCAATGACCTCCGCGGGCCCTCCTGCACAAGGATTCTCTCCCTCTTTCTGATCTATTTTTGCCTGACGCCTCTCCCAGGGGCCTGTGGGCCTGAGCTCATTTTCCTGGCTGGCCCCAATCCAGGCAGCTCAGGTGGAGAGCGCCAAGCTAATGAGGCCAAGGTCATGGTCCAGTTAGCGTCCCTGGGAGGCACCGTGGCTTTTCAGCCGGACTGTAGCTTCCTGACCAGTCACTGGGCTCAGGTAGAGACGGGCCCTAGAGGAGAGGACAATAGCAAAGCTGGATCCTGCAAGTCATCACTTCCAGTAGTTGCTGCTCAGGGCCCAGGGCCCAGATACCCTTTGTGACTGCAGGGCAGCATGTCCGGGCTCACGTCACCATACCAGGACGATTCAAGGAGTGTGTACATTGGGGGTTAGGTAGAGAACCAGGTGGGTCGCCAAGTGCCTGCAAGTACACCCACACCTGTCAAGTCAGGAAGATGAGAACCAATTCTACCGTTAAATCTAAAGCACACTGGGAGGCCGAGGCGGGAGGATCACCTGAGGTCAGGAGTTTGAGAACAGCATGGCCAACATGGCGAAACCCCGTCTCTACTAAAAATATAAAAAATAGCCAGGCGTGGTGGCATATGCCTGTAGTCCCAGCTACTCGGGAGGCTGTGGCATGAGAATCGCTTGAACCTGGGAGGCAAAGTTTGCATTGAGCCAAGATCATGCTATTGCACTCCAGCCTGGGGGATAGAGCGAGACTCTGTCTCAAAAAAAAAAAAAAAGAAAAAAATATATATACATAAAGCAGAGCGCATGTCCATATTCTCTCAAGGTGACCCACAGCATGGCTCCCTCTTTCTAACATCAGCACTTTCCTTCTTTCTACGTGAGGCATTTCCACCACTTTTAAATCAGAAGTAAGACAGAGTAAGGCTTCCTCTTTTACCTGCCACGAGGGCCAGGGTTGTCTGTTTCTTCTCTGTTACATCCCTGACACCTAGACCCGTGCCTGGCATACCTACACTAGGAGCTCAGTCAATATTGTTGAGCGAATCAAATCACCATTGTTCCAGAGTGAGGCTGCAGACTGCATTTGAATGGACACAGTATTGCCAGGGGGTTTGACTCAGTTTTGTTCAAATATTTCAATTTCTTTTTTTGGTTTGTTTTTTTGAGGGAGTCTCACTCTCTTGCCGAGGCTGGAGTGCAGTAGCGTGATCTCGGCTTGTTGCAACCTCCACCTCCTGGGTTCAGGCGATTCTCCTGCCTCAGCTTCCCAAGTAGCTGGGGCTACAAGCGTGCGCCACCACACCTGGCTAATATTTTTGTATTTTTAGTAGATACAGGGTTTCACCATGTTGGTCAGGCTGGTCTCAAACTACTGACCTCAAATGATTCACCTGCCTCAGCCTCCGAAAGTGCTGGGATCACAGGCGTGAGTCACCGTGCCTGGCCTCAGATATTCTATTTCAACGGGTCTGGTAAAGCTTGTTATTTAGAGAGTAATACGTGAAGGCTCTAGAAAAAGCAATTCTCCTGTCTCAGCCTCCCAAGTAGCTGGGACTACAGGTGCCCACCACCATGCCTGGTTAAGTTTTTGATTTTTACTAGAGATGAGGTTTTACCATGTTGGCCAGGCTGGTCTCAAACTCCTGACTTCAAGTGATCTACCCTTCTTGGCCTCCCAAAGTGCTGGGATTACAGGCATGAGCCACCACACTTGGCCAAATTACTCCTTTTACAATCTGCCACAACCCCCTGATTTGAACATTTTGCAAATTTGAATGTTCTCATTAGGTTTTCGACTCAGTTCAGTGAATGTTTATTATTAAGTATTGTGATTATATTATTATTAATTATTGTCATTATTTAATAAGAATAATTGAGTTCTTACCATAAGCCAGACTTTGGGTTAAACACATAACACGTAGATTTAGTTAATTTTCATGACAAATCTATAAGATGGGCACTACTGCTATCCCTACTTTACAGATGAGAAAACTGAGGCAGACAGGGGTTAAGTAGATTGCTCAACCCCACATGAATAGTAAGTTCTGGAGTCAAACTTCAGAGCCCACACTCCTAATCACAGCTAATGTTGCTCTTCAGGACGTACTTTGCATGCAAGTACAGTAACTGTCTACAAGGCACTGGTGATTAAAAAATGAATGAAGCCTTTAACAGGTGAATGGTTAAGCAGACTGTGGCACATCCACATCATGGAATACAATTCAGCAACAGCAAGGAATGAACACTACTGAGGCACACAGTAACCTGAATGACTCTCCAGAGAATTATGCCAACTGCGAAAAGGCAATCCCCAAGAGTTATATACTCTATGATGCCATTTGCTTATTCATTTTGAGACCTAGTCTCGCTCTGTCACCCAGGCTGGAGTGCAGTGGCGTGATCTCGGCTCACTGCAACCTCCGCCTCCTGAGTGCAAGTGATTTTCCCGCCTCGGCCTCCCAAGCAGCTGGGGCCACAGGCATGCACCACCACACCCAGCTAATTTTTGTATTTTTAGTAGAGACGGGGTTTTACCACGTTGGCTGGGCTGGTCTCGAACTCCTGACCTCAAATGATCCACCCTCCTCGGCCTCCCAAAGTGCTAGGATTACAGGCGTGAGCCACCGTGCCTGGAAAATTATTTATTTTTAAGATTTGTTAAGTGTAGTCTTGAGAAGCGGGAAAGAGTAGAACAAAGAGTTTTATCTGCTGTGACTGAACAATCAATTGAGATAATGCGGCACCTTCGGATCAGCTGATTCCATTTATCTATCATTCTTAAATGGACCTGATTATAGACATGAAGAATAGATTAGCAATTGCCAAGGCTTAAGTAGGGATCAGGGTGGGAGAGAACTGGGTGAGGCTATAAAAGGGCAACAAGAGGGATTCTTGTGGTGATAGAAATATTCTATATCTTGATTATATCAATGCCAATATCCTGGTTGTGATATTGAAGAGGCTAAAGCTGCATTTCGTACAATAAAATGCCATTAGCAGCCTATAACCCCAAAGGAGAAAACTGGCCAGTTGTGTATTAAATCTTTGTGTGTTTGCATATGTGACATTTAAATGCTTAATTTATATGCCAACATTTAGCATTTTTGCAAGATGTTACTATTAACGGAAACTGAGTAAAGTGTACATGGGATCTCTCTGGATTACTTTGTACAAATGCAAATAAAAATGCTAATTTAAAAAAATAGAATGAGGCCAGGTATGGTGGTTCATGCCTGTAATCCCAGAACTTTGGGAGACCAAGGTGGGAGGATCGATTGAGGCCAGGAGTTCAAGACCAGCCTGGCCAACATAGCAAGGCCCTATCTCTACAAAAAATTAAAAAATTTAGCTGGGCATGGTAGCGTATGCCTGTAGTCCTAGCTACTGCAGAGGCTGAGGCAGGAAAATCACTTGAGTCTGAGAGGTCGAGGCTGCAGTGAGCTATGATGGTGCCACTATACTCTAGCCTGGGCAACAGGGCAAGAGAATGAGGCAGAGGGGAGCCCAGCCTAGCAGGAAAGGGAGGTTGTATCAGTCAGGGTTCTCTAGAGAGACAGAACTAATAGGATAGATGTATACATGCAGGGGAGTTTATTAAGGAGTATTGACTCACACGAACACAAGGTGAAGTCCCACAACAGGCTGTTTACAAGCTGATGAGCACAGAAGCCGGCCAGAGTCTCAAAATCTCAAAAGTAGGGAAGCTGACAGCGCAGCTTTTAGTCTGTGGCCGGAGGCCTGAGAGCCCCTGGCAAACCACTGGTGTAGGTAGGTCCGAGAGTCCAAAAGCTGAAGAACTTGGAGTCTGATGTTCGAGGGCAGGAAGCATCCAGCACGGGAGAAAGACCATGGAAGGGAGTGAAGGCCGGAAGACTCAGCAAGTCTAGTCCTTCCAATTTCTTCTGCCTGCTTAATTCTAGCCGTGTTGGCAGCTGATTAGCTGGTGCCCACACAGATTGAGGGTGGGTCTGCCTCTCCCAGGCCACTGACTCAAATGTTAATCTCCTTTGGCCACACCCTCACAGACACACCCAGGAACAATACTTTGCATCCTTCAATCCAATCAAGTTGACACTCAATATTAACTATCACAGAGGGCTTCCAATGCAGTGACGGTTGACATGAGTCCTCAAGGTTAGTTTCCAGGTCAGAAGGGAGAGGACAGGAGGCCTGAGGCGGGCAGGACAGCATGTGACAGTGGGCTGCTTGGGTCTTCCTTCCCCAAAGTCATCCTGGGGCGGTGAGATCTCGGGCCATTCATTCCACTGCACAGAGGCATTAATGCAGGCTATCTCCCAACTTGTTCATAAAAATGTTAAGTGATGGACAAAATAATGTCTTTACATTTTTCTTAAACGTTTGGTTCCTGCTGCTGCTTATCTGGTAGAGGCTCATCAGAGGAGAAAATGAAGGAAGATTCCCTTGTCAAACATCACACCAGAGAACGAGCGTCTTTGTTCAGCCTGTCAGGACCATCTTTCACATTCAATTTAGAAAAATGGCAGATGTTAATGTTTTTCCTGTTAAGAGATAATTTCTTTTTAAAATGTTTGGTTTTTTCCCCCGCCCCCCTTGGTATGCCTAGTCCTGCTTTTTATATGATAACAGCCTAGGGGTGAAAAGAGTGAGAGTTTGGGTGACAGAGACCCTTACATTTGAATCTTAATTCCACCACTTAGAGGCTATGTTCATGACCTTAAGTCCGTCTCCCTGAGTTTCACTGCCTGAGACTAATCATACTGAATAGGCCAGTATTGCCAAATCCCAGTGCTAGGATGGGGATTAATGAGAAAACATTTGCCAAAAAACCTAGTATACCTTGTATAATACCTGACACATAGTAGGTGCTCAATAAGTGATACTTATTTATTTATTTTTTTTGAGACCGAGTCTCACTCTGTCGCCGAGGCTAGAGTGCAGAGGCGCGATCTCGGCTTACTGCAACCTCTACCTCCCGGGTTCAAATGATTCTCCTGCCTCGGCCTCCCGAGTAGCTGGGATTACAGGCCTGTGTCACCACACCTGGCTAATTTTTATATTTTTAGTAGAGACAGGGTTTCACCATGTTGGCCAGGCTGGTCTTGAACTCCTGACCTCAGGTGATCCGCCTGCCTCAGCCTCCCAAAGTGCTGAGATTACAGTTGTGAGCCACCATGCCTGGTCAATAAGTGGTGCGCATTGTTAATAACAATTCTAGTTTATCTAAGGATTTAAAGCTATGTACCTTTCACAGTGCTCTACAAACAGCTTCCCGATTTCCAGAAGCTTTGCTTATATCAGCCAGGATAGTCTAGGTTATGCTGCAGTAAAAAACAAGCCCCCGGGCCAGGCATGGTGGCTCACGCCTGTAATCCCAGCACTTTGGAAGGTCGAGGTGGGTGGATCACCTGAGGTCAGGAGTTCGAGACCAGCCTGACCAACGTGGTGAAACCCTGTCTCTACTAAAAATTCAAAATTAGCCAGGCATGGTGGTGCATGCCTGTAGTCCCAGCTACTTGGGAGGCTGAGGCAGGAGAATCGCTTGAACCTGGGAGGTGGAGCTTGCAGTGAGCCGAGATCACGCCATTGCACTCCAGTCTGGGCTACTAGAGCGAAACTCTGTCTCAAAAAACAAAACAAAACAAAACAAAAACAAAACAAAAAAACAAACCAACCAAACAAACAAAAACCACCAAAAAAAACAAGCCCCCGATCTCAGTGGTTCACAACAGCAACGGCTACTTCTTGCTCACGCTACATGTCCATCATGGGGCAGGTGCAACCCTGCTCTGGTTGTCTTCCCTCCTGGACTCAGGATCATGGAGCAACCACTTTCTGGAAGATTGCTGGTTGCCACAGTAGAGGAAAAGGGTCTTATATCAGCATTCATTGCTGTGGCTTAGAAATGACACGTATTTCCATTCAAAACTCTTTTGTCCAGAACTGGTTACATATTCCTACCCAACCATAAGGAGACCAGGAAGAATAATCCCACCGTGCATCTGGAAAAGGGAAAAGCCAGACAAATATGGCCAACAGCCCCAGTGACTACCACCACAGTACTTTTGAAAACCACTGCCCAGAGCAGAGGGATGGAGGCTCAGCATGGCCGTAGGAGGAAGGGAGAAGCCAGAGGGGAATGAGGAGGAGCCAGGGGTGCCTGGTATGGAGGGCCACCCATCCTAGGTCGATGTGCAGGGCTGGGGCCAGAGGAAGGCTGGGCGCCTTTCTCATCTGGACCCAGACCCAGACAGACCCCGGGGCCATTCCGTTCTGCAGGCAAACAAGCCAGTCCCGCTAGAATGTGGCAGTCACAGGCTTTCAACATGGAAGGTGGAGCTGCCTGGACGCTGTGTTTTTTTTCTGTTTGTTTTTTTGAGACGCAGTCTTTCTCTGTCACCCAGGCTAGAGTGCGGTGGCATGATCTGGGATCATTGTGCCTTGGCAAGATCTCGGCTGACTTGCCCCCCAGGTTCAAGCGATTCTCCTGCCTCAGCCTCCCGAGTAGTTGGGATTACAAGCACGCACCACCACGCCCGGCTAATTTCTGTATTTTTAGTAGAGACGGGGTTTCATCATGTTGGCCACGCTGGTCGCGAACTCCTGACCTGAAGCGATCCGCCCGCCCGGGCCTCCCAAAGTGCTGGGATTACAGGAGTAAGCCAGCGTGCCCGGCCAGACGCTGTGTTTTCCTCCACTTCATGAGCAAAACTGTCACAGAGTGGTATTTCCCTGGCTCCACCACTCCGGCTCTGCTGGATTCCTGAACCTATTCACTTCTTCTAAAGTGTTCTCAACTTGGCCTCCCTGGCTCCTTCCTGGTGCAGACATTTACTCCTCCTGCTCCGGCTTTGTGCCTCCGTTACTGCTGACGTCAGCAGCAGCAGCTCCGACCGCCTGTCCGCCAAGGTCCCGGGCTGCGGCTGCGCAGCGCCGACAGCACTATGTGTGTGCCGACAGCGCCACCTCCTGGCCCTACCGGGGCTGTTGGCAACACGCAGGGCTCGCAGTGCGCCCGTTTTTCTACTGCAGCCCTCAAAATTCAACACGAGGCTTGGCTGGGGGAGCTTGAGTGGCGGACTCTGTGGTCTGGTCAGTTTCCATTCTGAGCCATGCTGGCCTTCTTTCAGATTCTAGAACTCAGTTCTTCTCTGGACCTCCCTCCCAGCCACAAGCCCTTGAATATGCGGCCTGCCCCTGGGTTCCCCTCATCACTGCTCTTCTCCCCAACCTTCTTCATCCCCGCTCTTCTCCCCAACCTTCTTCATCCCTTCGCCAATCTTGAAGATTTAGCTGAGGCAGAGCGCAATGGCTCACGCCTGTAATCCCAGCACTTTGGGAGGCCGAGACGGGAGCATCACTTGAGGTCAGGAGTTTGAGACCAGCCTGGCCAACATGGTGGAACCTTGTCTCTACTAAAAATACAAAAATTAGCTGGGCATGGTGGCGGACACGTGTACTCCCAGCTACTGGGGAGGTTGAGGCAGGAGAATCGCTTGTACCGGGGAGGCGGAGGTTGCTGTGAGCCAAGATTGAGCCACTGCACTCCAGCCTGGGCAACAGAGCGAGATCCTGTCTCAAAGAAAAAAAAAAAGTCTTAGCTGAAACGTCACTTCCTTGACTCCTCAAATTTAGTCAAGCCCCCCTGCTATGAGAGCGCTCCCCTTCTTGCTGGACGGGTTGGCAATGCTAGAGGATCTTGAAAGAGGAACACTCACGGGTCAAGAGCATTTCCTAACAGCAAACAGAGGTTTCCGAATCCTCATGAGCGTGGATGCTTCCCTGCTGGGACGCTGCTCACGCACACTCTGTGATCCTCAGAGGTGAGACGCAGACCTATCAAACACGCTGGCCTTGGTGAGAAAGCCTCTGTGGGTTTCTTGTTTATCCCAATAAGCTGATTCAGGAAAGGAAGCATCTCCTTCCTTCTCTGTTTGCCATGGAAGACTCACACCTTTCTTGTCCCCAGGAGAGTGGACATCTGCTCGCCAGTGCAGACCTCGTGCTCACTGGAGGCTGGAGAAGGCACCCCCAAGAAACGTTCAAGGCATGACAGCTAGCCAGGAGGCCTCTAGTGCCCCAAGAGCTGCTCATCAGCCCAATTTTCTTCCTAATATTATTTAAAAATTTAAAGAAATTCAGTGAAAGTGTAAGCATACAGGCATAGGTAGTAGATAAACTAGGATTCACTCTTGCTCGGGGAATACCACCCAGGTTTTGAAAAGATACAGAAGGCAAAAGAAACTGCATTTGGTATAATAAAATACAATTAGGCAGAGCACGGTGGCTCATGCCTGTAATTCCAGCACTTTGGGAGGCCGAGGAAGGCGGATCACCTGAGCTCTGGAGTTTGAGACCAGCCTGGGCAACATGGTGAAACCCTATCTCTACAAAACATACAAAATTTAGTGAGTCTTGGTGGTACATGCCAGTCATCCCAGTTACTTGCTGGGCTGGGTTGGGAGGACTGTTTGGGCTCAGGAGGTTAACACAGTGAGCTGTGTTCGCGCCACTGCACTCCAGCCTGGGTAACAAAGCAAGACCATGTCTTGAAAAAATAAAAAAAATTAGCAGCCTATAATTCCAAAGCAGAAAACCAGCTGGCTGGCTATGCACTAAATCTGACCAGCCATTGTGTGTAAGGCTTGTGTGTGCAAATGTGTGTTTGCATATATATCGCTTAGTTACTTT
Source organism: Hylobates moloch (assembly GCF_009828535.3). NCBI lineage: Eukaryota > Metazoa > Chordata > Mammalia > Primates > Hylobatidae > Hylobates > Hylobates moloch. The sequence goes on along the minus strand of NW_026652294.1, from coordinate 16,467,742 downwards.
ATTTACCAACATTTACATTTAAGGAAATTTCATATCAAATAATCTATAATTCTAGAATCTCCTTAAACATGAGGTGGGCAACATGAGACCCCCCACTTCTCTCAGTAGCCATCCTGACTGGACCAAGTAGACAGCTTGAGTTTCCAGTTCAATCCAGTTCCTGCCTGGCCTCTGCTGGCCTCTGGGTTTCAATCCCAGCTCCCTACCACCGCCACCACTGCTGAAAGCATCCCCTCTACAGTACTCAGAACCTCACTGGCTGCCTGCAACTCTGGGGGATCAGCAGGGGAAGAGACTCGAAGCCCATCTATCAGGTAAAAAACCTGAGGCCCAGAGAGGGAAAGTGACTTACCTAGGGACACACAGCTCTTAGTAAACAGAGTGGAGGCCAACTCCACTCCAACTCAATCCCATTCCCACTCTGAGATTTAAGAAAAAAAAATGTGATTTTAATAATCTCAAAGTTGTTTCCTTCCTTCCTTCCTTGCTTCCTTTCCTTTTCTTCCTTCCTTCCTCTATCCCTCCCTCCCTCCCTTCCTCTCCCTTCTTTCCTTCCTTCCTTCCTTCTTTGCTTCCTTCCTTCTTTCCTTCCTTCCTTCCTTCCTCTTTCCCTCCCTCCCCTCCTCTCCCTCCTTTCCTTCCTTCCTCTTCCCTCCTTTCCTTCCCCCTTCTCTCCTTCCTTCCTTCCTCCCTCCCTCTCTCCTTCCATTCCCCTTCCTTTCTTTCTTTCTTTCTGTCTTTCTGTCTTTCTTTCTTTTTCTTTCTTTCTTTCTTTCTTTCTTTCTTTCTTTCTTTCTTTCTTCTGTCTTTCTGTCTTTCTTTCTTTCTTTCTTTCTTTCTTTCTTTCTTTCTTTCTTCTTTTTCTTTCTTTCTTCTTTCTTTCTTTCTTTCTCTCTCCCTCCCTCTCTCTGTCTTTCTCTTTCTCTTTCTCTCTTTCTTTCTTTCTCTCTTTCTTTCGACAAGGTTTCAGTCCCCACTCTGTCACCAAGGCTAGGGTACAGCAGTGTGATCATGGCTCACTGTAGCCTCAACCTCCTTGGGTTCAAGGGAGCCTCCCACCTCAGCTTCCCCAGTAGCTGGAACCACAGTCACGAGCCACCATGCCTGGCTAATGTTTTTGTATTTTTTGTAGAGACTGGGTTTCACGTTGTTGCCCAGGCTGGTCTCAAACTCCTGGGCTCAAGCAGTCCTCTTGCCTTGGCCTCCCGAAGTGCTGGGATTACAGCCATGAGCCACCATGCCCGGCCAATCGCAGTTTCTAAAGTAAGAAATGGGATTGTATTCCATCCCCAACTAATTGTCCCGAACCACTGGTAGCAGCCTGGTTCGTCTCTGCTTCAACAAACACAGAGGTCTAAGCTCACACTCCCACAGTTACACTCACATGTCTACAGTTTGGCTTTTTCTCTTTTACTTTTTTAAAAATTTATTTTCCATTTTTTTTCCCCATGACATAGCTCCAGGAGATCCTGAGAACGTGTCCCCTACAGTTTGGCTTTTACTCTTATGATCGCAAAGCTGAGATCATGCTGCAGACACCACTCTGCAACGTATCCTTCCCACCAACCCCGCTCCCACACAGCCCCCTGAGTGTGGGCCATCTTTCCCATTCGGGATACACAGCACAGTCTCTTTCTTCTCTCATCACCTCACAGGCCTGAACAGAGGCCCAGAGAGGTGGAGTCCTGCAATTTACCTGCTCAGTCTTCCATCACAGGACCCTGGACAAGTAACTCCTCTCCCAGAGCCTCAGGTTCCCTGCAGGAAAGAGAGGGTGCTCAGAGACAAGGTGGATGAAACAATTTCTGGGCTTTTTGTATCTCAAAAGAGATGCAAGATCCTCTTCCTGCGGCCGGGCGCGGTGGCTCATGCCTGTAATCCCAGCACTTTGGGAGGCTGAGGCAGGTGGATCACCTGAGGTCAGGAGATCCCCGTCAGGAGATCCATGACCATCATGGAGAAACCCCGTCTCTACTAAAAATACAAAATTAGCCAGGCGTGGTGGTGCATGCCTGTAATTCCAGCTACCCGGGAGGCTGAGGCAAGAGAATCACTTGAACCTGGGAGGCGGAGGTTGTGGTGAGCCGAGATCGCGCCATTGCACTCCAGCCTGGGCGACAAGAGCAAAACTCTGTCTCAAAAAAAAAGAAATCCTCTCCCTCTGCCAGGCCTTACTAGCAGCATCCTAGGGGTAGCCTAGACGGGGGCAAGTTCCTGGGGGCGGTTCTGACCCACGTCTCATTAATGATGTCACCCAAGTCCATTCCCATGGGACCAGGCCACTGGGACAAAGGGCCAGGTCTCCAGTCTTCCATGTCCTACCTCTACCTACTTTGCTTCCTCCAAAGTGCCCAGAGAAATGCACATGGTCCATGGCTGCTGCCTTCTGAGGTCACCTGGCCATGCCCCAAGTAGTCTGGGAAACCACACTGAGCCTGGAGAATCCTCACTCTCCCACCTCCCTCTCCATTCTTCAGGGGAACAAGGACTCCAAAAGAGCCGTCGGGTAAACTTGGGTTTGGATCCAGGCTTTCTACCTTGGACGAGTTACCTAAACCTCCTGCATCTCAGTTTCTTCTTTGTCAAATGGGGACAATACTTCTTTCTTTTTTTTTTTTTTTTTGAGACGGAGTCTCGCTCTGTTGCGCAGGCTGCAGTGCAGTGGCGCCATCTCGGCTCACTGCAAACTCCGCCTCCCGGGTTCACGCCATTCTCCTGCCTCAGCCTCCCGGGTAGCTGGGACTACAGGCGCCCGCCACTACGCCCAGCTAATTTTTGTTTTTGTATTTTTAATAGAGACGGGGTTTCACCGTGTTAGCCAGGATGGTCTCGATCTCCTGACCTTGTGATCTGCCCGCCTCGGCCTCCCAAAGTGCTGGGATTACAGGTGTGAGCTACCGCGCCCGGCCTTCTTCTTCTCTCTTTTTCAGATAGAGTCTGGCTCTGTCACCCAGGCTGGAGTGTAGTGGTGCAATCTCGGCTCACTGCAATCTCCACCTTCTGGGTGCAAGCAATTCTCCCACCTCAGCCTCCCAAGTAGCTGGGACTACAGGTATTCACCACCACGGCTGGCTAATTTTTGTATTTTTTGTAGAGGCAATGTTTCGTCATGTTGCCCAGGCTGGTCTTGAACTCCTGAGCTCAAGAAATCCACCCATCTTGACTCCAGCTGTGCCCAGGGTTGGCCATGCCACCCTCAACTAAATGCTGATCACTTCTTCGTGACATAAAAAGCCAGAAATTAGTCGGCATGATGAAGAAGAAGGAGGACTCAAAGTGTGTAGGAGGCTGAAATGCTAGATTTGATTTCTCAAGCACTTCCTGCCCACACTGTTTCCTGCCAGGGCCCAAAAGATTTCCTGCTCCTTTAACAAGAAGAGTCAATGGATAACCAAGAACTCTCTATAATAGGGGAGGGGCTGGGACTCTGATCTCTTTAGGATGGGAGAAATTCCAAAAGGCTGACTGTGGGGGAGGCAGGTAACTGCCAGAAGAAAAGAGAGTGCGGGCGCCAGGTCATGCACCAGGAGGGCACATGATCATGGCTCAAGGGACATTCGATAGGAACAAGGTTCCAAAACAGAGCTGGGAGACAGTCTACTGACTTTGCAAAACCCCCAGTCTGGTGAGTGGATACCTGTCACAGGTTGTCATGCTGGATAGTCCCTGCTTGTCACCCAATTCTCAGGCCTGGGTCAGAGGGGGAGATTACAGGGCCCAAGTAATTAGTGAATATCTATATCCGTTTACCTTTGATTAAGTCCATCAGGGTCCCACCCTCACCTGGTCATCATTTTTCAAATTCCTGGGTGGATAACTGGAAAGAATACTCTTCGAAGCTTCAGATTGTTCACCCAGACCCACGGATGGGGACTATTTCAGTGACATACGCCAATGGAGGCCATTGGTTTTACATATCTGCCTAAATGTTTTGATCAAAGTCAACACTAACTTCATGGAGGTGTTACAGAGGGAGTTACAGAGATTTCTGCCATCATCAAGATTTAAAGGGAGCAGAAGCAGTGATTCCTGTGACTCACCCGTTCACCTCTCCAGTGTGGCCAGTCGTCAACAGGGAAACAACTGTTTGTTTTCCAACAGCAGAATAAAGTAGGAAGCTCATCAGTGGAAGTTGCCATTCCTAAATTGTTCCTGTTAATGAAGCAAATAAACACAGCCTGCAGCTCTCGATCTGTATCAATCAGGCTTCTTGGTCAAGCAGAGGTACCAACTCTGTTTTCTTGGGGCAGAAAACAAGATGAAATTCACTGGAATGATACCAGAAGAACCCCACATGTGTAGGAGACTGGAAATTGACTTGGAAGATAAACAGAAGCCAAGACAGCGACATGGTATCGAAGGCTGTGAGCACAAGAGTCCTACTTTGTGACGAGTGACGCGGCCACAGCGCTGCCCTGCCACCTGCGGATGTCATCTCTGCTGGTGCAGGACTCGGTCGCCCTCGTCTCTATTCTCCTCCTGGGCAGTCGTGCTGCTCTCACTGAGAACGGGTTCTAAGCACCCTGGGCTTTGCCTCACTTGCTCCAGATTCAGGAACCCATGTGGAAGCAGCCAATTAACCAGCCTAGGTCTTGTCCAGAAGCCCTGGATGCCAGGGTGGGGGTGGACAGAGAGTCATCTATTCTCTTGGGCATTACATAGAAGGTGGGACCAGTCTTTCTCGATGACTCCACATGCTGGGAAACCCCACAAAACTAGGAAGAGGCGAATAGATGCCAGTCAGCTCCCTCCCAGGAAACAAGTTCATTCCATCTAGAGGCCTAAAATGTTGACATGCCGTCTTTGAGTGTAGAGGGAAGGAAGCTAACTCCAATTCGCAAAATGACTAAATAGAGATAAATGACTGACAGCTCAGAAAAGACCATGAGGGCTGAATGCAGGTGCTTACACAGAGTCATGAGTACTCAGCGTCTCTCAAATTCTGCTGTGCTTTCCGCCTGGCCCACCTGCTCCAGCCAGGCCTGGCCTGCTGTGGAACACCTCTCAAGGACGGTTCCTGAAGAGCAATGGAGCACACCTCACAGTCCAGGCTGCCTGGAAGGAGTGGCGTCCTCGGACCAGGATCTGCCTTGTTTCCTGGGTAACAACTGAGGAATTAGCTGGAAGTTCAACATTTTAGAAGGAATAAATCTGGAGGCTTGGTGACAAAGATTTTTAGGGAAGAGGAACATAGATAGAGCTTTCAGAACAAGGGTAGAACTACAAAAAATCTGTCCCATGTGAATGCTCATTGGAAGATGTCCACCATCAAAAAAGATGTTTTTTTTTTTTTTGAGACTGAGTCTCACTGTATCATCCAGGCTGGAGTGCAGTGGTGCGATCTTGGCTCACTGCAACCTCTGCCTCCCGGGTTCAAGTGATTCTCATGCCTCAGCCTCCAAAGTAGCTGGGATTACAGGCACCCGCCACCATGTCTGGTGGCTAATCTTCGTATTTTTAGTAGAAATAAGGTTTCACCATGTTGACCAGGCTGGTCTCCAACTCCTAACTTCAAGTGATCCACCCGCCTCGGTCTCCCAAAGTGCTGGAATTACAGGCGTGAGTCACCATGCCTGGCCCAGAGGCTGTTAATAAACGAGGGAAGAAGTCACCCTTTAAGGCTCAAATCTCCTCTGTTCCCCAGGGAGACTGACATTTTCAGAATGGACTCGGTAACCAACGTGCCTAATATAGAGCTCTATGTAACCACGCAACACGGACCCCACCCATCAAGGCTGACCACTTGGCACCCAGTGAATCACAGCCCCGGAAATGATAGCCTTGGGTCCCATGGAAATGGCCCAAAGGGGACTCAGCTCCATATCAGAGGCTGGGAGCTGCCCTTAGGATGTGATATGTTTTGAATCCATACCCAGAAGTTACCCCATTTCCTGTGATAGCCAGAATTTATGGAGCTGGGCAGTAAGAGGTTAAGATGAGGGTGATAGCTCTATGGTTACCCACAATAAGCCACTTTCAAAAATTTTGTTTACGATACATACCCTTAACTCACAGACTTTTGGGTCTGGAAGTTTCAGTATCTAAGGTTGACAAAAGTTGTTTCAGAAGTAACCATAGCTGGCTTCTCATGCTACCTGATGTAGGGATAGCAATGATGTCACTGGGTTGGATATAATCATGGATCATGTTCATCCAGGGAAGCTCATGTTGTTATTACACAGCAGGACAGGAGGAATTGAAGGATCCCCTAGGATTGCTCCTTGTAATACTCTAAAGTATTAGAGTATTAGTGTAAATGTGAATAGGAAATTTCACCAACTTACTGAGGCCAGACCATGAAGGAGCTTAGACACCACGAAAATGACTTTGCCCATAAGTAAGAGGAACATTGAGTGGGACAATTAAAGACTTGTGACGGTGGCAGCAATGGTCAGTGGTGGTTGTAGCCTTGACCGTACCTGTTTATTTTCCACAAATACACACACACACAAATTCTGAGACAGAAGCTGCCAATGGACCAAAAGAAAAATTGACGGTGTGCTGAGGCCCTCCTCCTGTGACATAACTTCAGCACGCAGAAGGTGGAGATGCTGTGTGTGGCTCTCGTTGGAGAAGAGGCAAGTGCGTTTGCCTTTTTCCTTGGGATAGCTGGGTTCATAGCAGATAAGGAGAGTTCTTTTTGTTTGTACGAGAAGAAGAGTGTGTGTGTGGTAGCAAGCGATTTACTGTATTCAATGAGCACAAATTCAGGTGGTTGTTTGGCCAGAGGCTTCCCATAAGGTTTGTGTCTCTGTTACCCATCCCCATTCCTGATACCATAGCCTGACTGATTAGTTCAAGAAGAGTCACTAACCCAAGCTATTCTGTCGTTTGAGAATGTGAAACTTTAATCAGAGACACTAGGAATAAAAGTGTATGGAGCTAAGCCAGGTGTGGGCAGAGCCCTGAAAGGGCAAACCATACTTTCCTGATGTTGGTAATGGTCTGCTCCTGTCCTTCCGAATTCTGTAGATTTTGTTCTTCCTTCCATTCTCTGACCGGCCCTAGTTCTCATCCAATGAATCTTCTAGTTTGTTTAAGACAGCTAGATTCTGTTTCTGTTGCTTGCAACTGAAAAATTTTTAACCAATATTAGCAGTACAGTGGAATTGCATCAAATGCAGGTAGCATGGTGGCATTTCAACCCTAAGTGTCAGGGCAAATGGTGGATAGATCACTGAAGAAGTAAATTACTCAGTGCCGGAAACATTCAAAGCCTAAGTGAAATGTATGAAAAGAATTTGAATTATCCAAGAACTCACGAACAATTGACAAACAAATGAAACATATTGTTGGGGTGTTAGGCAAGTTGGTAGCCATGGCTGTTTTGACTTCATCAGGAAGAAATAGACCAACCAACCGAAGGTCAGGGAAACCTTGGCTGATGGAGAGTTACAGGGACTGAGCCAAGTGTTCTGCAGGATGCTACACAAAAAAGGACTAAGTAGGCCCTGGGTGCAATTTATGAGTGACTTAGGAGAGGTTCTGTGGTGATTTTGTGCATTCTGTATCTCTTGCACCTGCTCCGGGCTCCAGCCAAGGTGCCCACAGGCTCTATACATGGAAGTACAGATAATTAATGTCCACTGGGGCAAGGCCATGGGGGACAGGAGCAGTGGTTACAGGCCTCCCTCTCTCCTCCCTATAGAGGAACATTCTGAGGATGCTCCTTGAAGACTCCTTAGGAGGTCTCTAATCGCCCACATGGGTGACCCTATCAAGAATTTCTCCTGGCATCAGTCTTCCATCCTTCTCTGTGTCACTCCTCCCAGTATCCCAGTCCTGCTCCTAGAATCACTTCCCAAACAAATCTTCTGCCTGGGAGCCTTGCCTAGGGCTCTCCCTTCAGGGGAGGTCAGGCCACAGCAGCTTACATTAGACAGCATGAAGGCTCTGGGCCTTTGTGCTAAGAGTAATAGGAAGCCATTGAAGACATGGAGGCAGGTGCTTGATGAAATCTGTGTTCTTATGGGTCAACTTGGCCCAGTGTGGAGGATGGGCTGGGATAGCGGCAAGGGCTGTGTAACAGCAAAGACCATTCTGGAAGCTTTTGCAGGAGTCTGGGTGAAATGAGAGGGCTGACTGGATGAGGGTGTTTGCAGACTGGATGAGGGTGTTTGCAGACTGGATGAGGGTGTTTGCTGTCTGGCTATCTCTCTCTGTTCCTCTATTTCTCATGGACTTTCTCTCAACCTACACACAGGCCCCTCTGATCTTAGTCAGCCTTGTGTGACCCATGTCATTCGTGGGCCCTGGCTGCTAGATGAAGACCACGCCTGCACTCGGGCCAAGCCAGATGTCTACAAGCTTTCCCTGAGTGCCTCAGGGGCCACTGGGCACTGGGGTCGCCCAGAAATGACCGACCAGAAGAGCAAGCAGAAGGGGCCATGGAGGCCTAGCTCCCCGAGTCCCTGGAAGAAGGATCATGAGGAAGTGAAGTCAGGCACCCAGAGCCCAGGGGAGCCCATCCATCAGCACCACAAAGGCACAGGCATAGATCAGTGTTGCTTGAACCCAAGTCTCCAGAACACAAGAGGAGAGAGCCAGGTGGACCTGAGGTATCATCTTGTCCAGCCCCTCTTTCCCAGCTGATTAGGAAACTGAGGCTCAGAGAGGCAGGGGGCAGGGTCTCTTGACTGCAGGCTGGTTCATCTCCTCAATGCTCCACAAAGTTCCTTGATAGGTTCCTGGCATCTGGTTTTGCTTTTCTCTTCCTTGTTTTTTTTTTTTTTTGGGCGGGGGTTGCCGGGGATGGAGTCTCACTCTGTCTCCCAGACTGGAGTGCAGTGGTGCCATCTCGGCTCACTGCAACCTCCACCTCTTGAGTTCAAGCAATCCGCCTGCCTCAGCCTCCTTAGTAGCTAAGATTACAGGCACCCACCACCATGCCCAGCTAATTTTTGTATTTTTAGTAGAGAAGGGGTTTCACTGTGTTGTCCTGGCTGGTCTCCAACTACTGACCTCAGGTGATCCACCCGCCGCGGCCTCCCAAAGTGCCAGGATTACAGGCCTGAGCCACCGTGCCCAGCCTCCTTTTATTTTTCTTCACAAATCAATGACTTTTCCAATACAGAATCTGGAGTTTCACTGGAATGTCATCGTTCCCTCAGTGTACCCTGGCCCCAAGCAGGGCTGACATTTGTCAAGTCCTCCTGCTGTCTGCTGACATCATCACCATCACCTTTACCACTGTTCAGACAAAAACTTCAGACAGGAACTTGCTCCCAAAGCGGGAAAGGAGCCAGGAGACCAAGGAATGACTCGATGAAGTCCAGCTTGGTGAGTAGGTGAGTTTATTAGGACTTACACACAGGGCACTCAGCAAGATGGCTCTAGAGATCCGGCCTCCCCCAGTCTCTAAACTGCTTTTCAGTTAATTTTCTGTCTCTTTGCCTACTGTATATGAGTAATGAGACTGTTCTTCTTGGTAGGTTCTTGCATACTGTCCAGGATGTTTGGGTTTTTAGACACACCTGGTCCTCAGCTGGGGACAATAGCCATGGCTCATTACCTGGCCTTCAGGGTTCAAGCAGGGGACATATACCCCTAAATAACCTAAAGGGGATCCATCACACTACAACCACCACCACCACCGCCATCATCAAGAAGCCACTGGCTGACTGAGATACACTTCCAGGAGGACAAGAGAGAGTGGATGCTGGAAAGACAGGGCAGGGGACCATCACCAGGGAAAGACTTCATTCTTAGAAGGACATCGAACCGGGGGCAGGTCGGTAGTGGAGCCGCTGCTGCTTCTGCTGTATCCAAAAGTTCTAACTCTTTGGCTTTCTGCATTTTCAGCTCTTTCTTTTCCAGGCCTTCTCATTGCTGGTTCCTGCATACCTCCCCTCTATTCCTCCCCCCAATATATTCGTTAGTCTAAAGGAAACTTCTTCTTCTTATTCCCCACACTCTCCAGTCCCCTCTCCTCCCTTATTCCAGGCTCCAGCGTTCCTGCCTTCACCTTAGTGCACTTGCCATCTGCATTAACCCCTCCCCTGCCATGCTCAGTTACAGAAATGCCAAAGTCACTAACACTCAGCTCCATAAACTTTACCTCACCCTCTTTATCCTGCTAATAAAATGTCTGCATTTTGTCGTGGCCTGTGTATGGCTCACCTCCCCTGCTGGCTGCACTGGTCTGGGGTCACTGGATACAGGATGGGTTCAGATGCTGATAGATCTGAGTGAGCTCCATTAGATTCTCCTCCAGCTTCTGAGCCTGCCTCCTCAGCTCCTCAGCAGACGCAGACCTTGCCCCCTCATACAAGTGCATTGACTCGTATACAAGGTTGACCATATCCAGTGCAAGGAAGATGCCTGAAGGGGTCGCCCTCAGGATCCGGGCTCTTCTGCTCACTGCCCGGGTGGTGCCTGGGATCATTCTCATCGCATGACCACCACTTCCAGCTGAGATACACCAAGGGATCACAGGGAGTCGGGCACTTGTTCTGCCTTGCCTGATGGCGCGGGTTTCATTCCCAGTGATTTTCGTGGCTTCCTAATAATCATTAAGAAAGGAAAGTAAGTTGGGTGTGATGTCATCCATAACTTCCTTAAACACCTTCAATCGGTCAACGCTGTCGGCTGTCAGCCTGCTGGCTTTGGCTTCTGCTGACGATGTGTATGAGTACTCCATGATCCTGGTGGTGATCCCAGTCGCAGCAGACACTGCTCCCAGCCCTGCCCCAGCTGTAGTAAGGGCCAGACTCATCCCTGCTGTAAGTGGTGCCAAAACAAGACCAGCGAGGTACGTGATGCCAGAGGCAGCGCCAGTGGAGATGGACACCACATTGGAGATGGTGCAGACTCTGTGGACCGCTTCAATTCCATTTGCAAGGGCACGAAGCTTCTCTATGGACTCCTGGATCTTCCTCTTGACTTGGAGAAACCCTTTCAAAAACCATTTCCTAAACTGCTCGTCTTTTTCCTGCACATCTTTGTCCTCAATAGCCGCACATGTTCTAAGCTCCTTCAGAGCTTCGTAGAGAACATCTGCCTCATCCCTGTACCAATAAAGGACAGATGATTAAGAAAGGCAGCTTACTTATCTGTAAAATGGGCTCAATAAGATCTGCTCTACATAAATCGCAGGGCTGTTACTATGAGTCAAATGGAAATAAAGCTTTAAAATGTAAATATTTTTTCCAAGGTTAAACATGTTTTGTACATCATAGATATGCCACAGTACTTATTCTGTATGGGAATAAAAAACTTAAAGTCATCTTCAGATGCTCTTTAGTGGTAGGTATTTGATAAAGATGGCTCCTTAAGCAAGAGAGGTCAACACCATCACTCCAATAGTGTGTGGAGAGGGGAAACTTTGTAGATGAACAAAGAGAAGTGGGTTCGGAGCAAAAAGACCTTCATTCAGAGGATCATAGAACAGTGAAGAATTAACTTGATTAGAAGAGAGTCTTTCCTTTGTCCTCGGGCCCTGGGAAGGGATCTCTGGGGCCCTGGAATGTCCTGCCTGTTAGGAACATCTTTGTTTCCCTGGTGGTTTGGCTACAGCACAGTATAGCAATGTGATGTGATGATGGGGTTTGGGGCTATTAAGTATCTTTTCTGCCTTCCAGAGGAACTAGGAACTAAGGGTGTTAGACCTCAGGGAGGGGCTGGGGACTCCATGTCAGCCATGAGGACAGCTTGTGATCCAGCCCCAGAAAGAGCTCTGTACATTGAGGCGTAGGTTGAGAAAGGCTTTCTCCTTGGCCAAACTCCAGTCAGGCTGCTCTGAGCCTCTTCTCCTCTAGGCGCTGACCTTCCACGCCCATTCTGTGCTTGCTGGGCCTATACTGCCCCAGTTCGGCAAGAATTCCCCAAGGCAGTTAGGGAGGGTCCTCCCCACTTGCTGTCTGAGCCTTCTTGTTGCCTGGTCACGGTCTTCACCCGCTCCTTACCTGCCTTTAGTTGAGCATCCTGTTAGGCCAGTTTAGCAGAAACCCCCCATTCTGGTGTCTCCTGTCAAAACTGGTCCATCTCCCACTCCTCACCCTGGTGTTGGCTGTGACTCCCCCTCTGTCTTTACTGTATTCGGAGCTGGGCTCAGTCTCCCTCCCCTGTAACAACAATCCTGAGTAAAGGCTTCCTTCCTGATTTAATGTGATTCGCAGGAATTTTTCCTTAACTGGGTGAGCTTCCCTGGTTGGCAACACCCCATGTGTTTTGTCCCACATTGACACAGGAGAACACAGCGTCCTGAGGACAATGAAGATTCACACCTGAAACCCTCCCAGACTCTGCCCTGTGTGTCTCTTTCTTAATCTGTGTTCTTTCCCTGTGATAAACCACAATCGTGCAATAACAGTTATCAGTGAGTTACGTGAGTCCTTGTAGTGAATTATCCAACCTGAGGGGGGCTTAAGAAAGCCCCTCAAGTTTGCAACTGGTGTCAGAAGTAAGGGTGCACTCAAACGTTGCAGTTCATCTAAATCTGAGTCCTTAAGAATTCAAACACAACCTCAGACTAGAAGACATCAATTTGCCTGGCATGTTCTCTCTTCCAATGCCTCATGCCCTTTGACTTTCCAGCCACTGCCCCCTAGAACTGAAAAGTGGAAGAACTGGCTATTAGTCCTGGCTGCACACAAACTCTCAAGCCACCTTACTGCCTCCTGACCTGGCACGTCCAAACTTCAGGGTCTCACTCTCACATGTCACCAGCCAAACTAATGCCTTAGCAGGTGACAGCTTCATGTGTATGCAGGTCAAGGCCATGTACAATTTCACAGAACCTCTTATGGACTCATGAGGACTTTGAAAACCATCTCTATAAATCACTAATGCTGAAAAGACCTGCATCTGGACAAGATGATAGAGAAAGTGTTTTTCTCTTTTGTTGGGGACTTGTGAGCTCCTGAGAACCCCTCAAATTACACCAATTGAAGCCACTCGTCCCCACTCTGGAAGCTGGCCCGAAGAAACACTTCCTCTACTCTATGTAGAACAGAAGAGGGTTTCAAATGGCAGTTCAGAACTCCCCATTTCCCAGGCATGGTGTCGGCGAAACAGTCACCCATGGCCCACTCTGCCCATCAGTGATGGGATCAAATCAGGGAAGGAAGAAATATCCCTCTCCCACTCACAGATCCTCTGCAAGTCCATGACCACGTTACATTTCATGGTCTCCCTCCTCTCACCCTCCTCCTGGCCTTGATGCCCCAGTCTTCCTGCTGCTCCTCCAACCTAGGCCCACCCCTGCCCCATCCTGACCCCTGGCTCTGCCCCTGGCAATGTCTTTCTGGGTCTTTGGGCGGCATCATGCTACTTGGTTCCCCACCTTTGACCTGGAGTTCATTCTAAGGCCTTCACCACACTCCCATCTGATTGAATTACTAATAGCATTGGACAGATGGCAGGTCCCAGTCTCCAAGACATAAACCAACAGCCCCAGACCTGTGCAGGGACAGAGCCAGGATCCACCCCAGCTCTGTCCAACTCCATTCCAGCCTCTCTGTGTCCTGGGTCAGCAGGAGGATCCTGCTGTGTTTGTGCAGTTCCTCAGAGGTGGAAGAAAAGGGCCCCAGACAGCATCTCCAGGAACACACATTGATCAGGTCAAGATTTTTCTGGCTTTTCCCAAAGAAAGTCCTGCTGGGCTTCCATCTCTAAGAAAAAGACTTTTGGCCCTGGTCTCTTCCCAGCAAGTTTTGTAAAAGGTAACATTAACTGAGCACCTACTATGTGTCAGTCATTATGCTAAATACTTTACATGCATTAGCTTATTTTTCTCACAATAAAGCTCAATGGATGAAGAAAGGAAGGCAGTAAGTAGTCAAGTAGCTTGCAAAGCTCCCATCACCAGTAGATGGCAGAACTGACCCTGCCCTTGTGGTCTTCCTCTCCCCTCAGCCTGAGGCCACTCATTGCCAGCGAAGGACTTGGAGGAAATATTCCTTCTGGACTGCTGAGAGGGACATCCTCAAGCCCAGCAGAGGGCGCTGCCTGGAGGAGGTGTGCCGGCCAGAGAAAACTAGCCCAGGGGAGATCTGGGTGGCGTCACTGGGGTGCTCCATGGAGGTAACCCCATGGAGGTTACCTGGGCAATTCAGCCACACGCACGAATGTCTTCCAGGCTTCATTGCTAGTCAGCAGGATTTTCAGATGCACTGGGCTAACTTTCTTTTGGAAGTATTCGATGACTTCTTCAGTGAACCGTTTCTTTTCTAGTTGGAAACAAAAAGATAAGATTGGAAGAAAGTTTGCTACCACACAAATGGCACTGAGTATAAGGCGGTTCAATGTTAATCCTCCTGAACCAGCTGTCACATGGGGTATTTTTGATGGAGGCACTAGTGCTATAGACTGAATTGTGTGCCCTCCAAATTCATATACTGAGGCTCTAAACCCCAGTGACCATATTTGGAGAGCGAGCCTTTAAGGAAGTCATTAATTTAAAGGGAGTCATAAGAGTAGGGACCTACTCCTATAGGACTGGTGTCCAATTAAAAGAAAAAAAAGAGAGATGATCTCTCTCTCTCTTTCGCTCACACACACACACACACCCCACACTGGGAAGGCCATGTGAGGACACAGCACTGAGGCAGCCTCTGAAGCGAGGAGCAGAGCCCTCCCCAGACATCAACCCTACTGGCACCTTCACCTTGGACTTCTTGCCTCTAGAACCGTGAGAAAATACGTCAGTTGTTGAAGCCACCCAGCTTGTGGCATTTTACTAAGGCATCCTGAGAAGAGTGATTCACCAGGGAAGTGCCACGGTGCTTTGTGGAGGAACTGATCTATTTCAGCTGAGAATCACCAGAAAGTGAGCTTTCCACCATGTTTTCTCCCCCTGTATGGGAAATATTCCAGTGATCGCTTCCTTCTGCCGTGTGCCTATTGTCAAACACTTTACACCAGTGTCTTCAAAATCTGAATTTTGGCCCATCAGTGGGTTATGACAATAGTTCATTGTGTCAAGAGCAGCATTTTAAAAAGATAAGAGCATTGAAAATATCAGAGTATATTGAACATAGCAAGAGTGAGTACTCTTTTGTAAGATACTTGAAATATATCTATACAGCCTTATGTAAATTCCTGGGATCTAGATGTGTTTAGGATGGCAGCATTTTCAATGTTTTAGAAGGGACAGAGGGTGCATATGGTTTATCACTGACCACTCCCAGCAGGGACTGGGCCTCACCTTGTAATCAAAGGTACAAATGTTTCAACCAGGAAACCAATGAATATTCACCTTAAATGGCATACATAATATTGTCACTACGAAGCATCTTAGTACACAGCAGGATTACTGCCCAGATGAGTTGCCCCAAAAATGTGTGGTTTGCAGGGATTTGGGAATTATGGAACTCCAGAGAAGGGGCTGGGAACCAGTTTGTATTTATGTATGCACTGGGACATGACGTAAAACTGTTTCCTGCTGTGCTGATACGTGCAAGGCCTCATTCTCATTTCACAGAAGGAGAAATTGAGACCCAGACAGCGAGAGACACCACCCAACCCAGCAAGCAGGAAGCTCAGGATTTGACTCAAGGCCAGCGTTCCCTTGCCATTACTTTGAAGACTCCATATATTTAAAAAATGCCTGTGGTTTCTGCATTCTTCCCTGTAGCATACCTGTGGGATTTTAAACATTTTATTTGCACAGAGGATTCCTCCTGCTGGTCATGGGCGCTCTCAGATGGGCAGTGGAGGGGGTTCTTTAGGTGAGCAGGGGAGTGGGACCCTCAGCACTGATCCTTGTGGCCCTCCGTATTGCCTCTGTCCCCTGCAGGCTGGTCTCAGGGTACACGGCTCCCCACTGGCACCTCTGAACCCAGCTGGCCCCGTTATTAAACCACAGATCATCTTGTTTCAGAGGGAGAGTTTCTTCCTTGGCCCCCCAGCCCAGCACTACCTAAGGATTCTGGGGTCGGCTGAGAGCTCTCAGCTTCTAATCTTCCCTGCCCTCCCCTTGTCTTGGACAGGACTCAGCACAGCCCAGTTTTGCTGTCCAGGGCGGCTCCTGAGCGGTGCTGACTTGGTTGCCATGGCAACTCTGTAAGGGGAGGAAGCCATCCTGAGGAAATGGGGCTTAGGGAAATGAACGCAGTGCTGACTTGGCTGAGCGAGGGCTTGTCTTGTTTTTTCTTTTTCCTTCTTCACCAAAAGGAGGAAGGAAACTCAGGGTTGGATGGCGGGAACCTCCAGCATTAAATTTGTGTTTTATTGATGGGGTGGGGATGGTGAATATTAAAGCAAAATTAAAATAAAAACCAGACCTGAAACATTCCTGGGCAAACAAAACCAACCAGGCCTTCAGAACAGCTGTAACCCCGCTGAAACTGCAAGCTATGGGAAACTGAACTGGAGTCATATCAGATGGGCACTTCTGTTAGACACAAACACAACTTAACCTCGGCCAGTCATGAGCGGCCAGCTGACAGAGGGCCATGCTGAGATGGGAATACTGGGAGGTCACAGAAGAAACAAGAACTCCAGGCAGCAGGTTCACATGATAGACACAGAAGAAGCTGCTGAAACCAGCTGTAGAACAGGGGGAGGGGACAGGCCCACAGGACCCTGACAAACAGGAAGTGGCCAATCTGGCTAACACCAGTAAGATCTAACTCAGCACTGATGCACCTTTCACCCCAGACTCAATCATACCCTCCTTGTCCCACACCCACCCACGCCACAGCAGTTCCATGCTTGCTACAAAACTGCGTGGCCCCCCAGTTCCAAGAAATCCTCACCTCTTCCCGTAAATGCTTATGCTTACTCTGCCCCTTAACTTAGTAAACCCACAAAGACAGAAACCCCAAACCTCACTGGGCCCGACTGGCTCTTCTGAGTCCACCCGCACTCCCACCCCTGAGCCTGCGCTTCTGCTTTGCAATAAAAGCTAATTTGCTTTGGCTTTGCCTCAAATTCTTTCTCTCTTCGTTGTTAGAAACCTGGACAAGGCTAAGGTCCGGTCTCACCTGCATTCAGAGACCTCCCTAAACCCACCGGCATCAACGTGACCAGGAATTTTCCAACAAGGTAAAGCAAAACTGGCAGTTTTATCACTGGAACTAATCAAATAATGTCCTGACTGCATTTCCATATTCACCCGATAAACACTTGTCTTCCACACTTTTTCATCATAACACAAAACCTCCTCCAGTTTGGTTTTCACAATTTATGAACTCCTTCTTATTCAGATAAGTGTTGTGCTTCAGATGTTTCTTTGACAGGGGGTGCTTTAGATGATTGGACTCAGCCCCGGTAAAGAGGTGCTTGTGACAGGCAGTGCAGGGCGGGTGCCCTAACACAGCTCAGGAATTGGGTGGCTTCCACTTAGAATCAACAGGGGTCAGGTAGAGGGGATGGGAACCAGCCCTTAGGGAGGCCGTTCTGTGTGGCAGGCACCGGCTGGGCCAGGTACCCATGTAATGTTTGATCCTCATGACAACATGGGCAAATGTTATCCTGGTAGTGCAGGTGAGGAGGAGTAAGGAGCTCCAGGTCACACAGAGGGGACGTGGCCAAGACCAGAATGGGGTCCAGTTCAGTGGGAAGCTGGGTCACTCTACCCACAGGGCCATTCAGAGCAGAGGGGCTGGTGCAGGGCAAGAGCTGGAGAGAGGGGACCGGCCTCTGCTGGAAACACCCCAGGGTCAGCCAGGAGCAGAGAGGGAGGTGAGAGGTCAGGGCTGCTGGTCAACCTCCTCTCCCACCCCTCCGCTACTGCTGGCCCCTGCTCTCCCCCTCAAAAGCCAACCCTGCTGTTTCCATTTCCCCAAGGCTGTGGTGCCCTGCTTGAGTCGTTTGCTAGGTGCCAAGGTAGGGAGGAAGTGGGTACCTGGGCCATGCCCCCCTGAGGAGAGGTCAGGATGCAGATGCCCCCCAGACCCTTGGGTCGGGGACTCCAGGTGACCTCTCTTGGGGCTCAGGGCAGCCTCATCGGCCACCTTCATCTGGGTTCCGTTGGGGCTCACTCAGCCTTGGAGACACCACCCTCCATTCTAGCTGTGGGTAGGAACCAGCCAGGGAAGAGCAGGCGAGCCTACCAGCAGCCAGGTCTCTGAGTGGCTTACCTTGGAACTGTCCAGCCACTGTCCAGCCTGGATGGTTGCGCTGCACCCTTGAGGAAGAGAAAACAAATTGTGGGGTTGAATGTGAGCCACCTATGGGCAAAGGGAGGCTTGAGCAGCTGGGCCTCTGCAGATCCCTCTGAGGTAGCAGCAAATGCCAAGACCAATCTAACCCAGATTCTTTCTCTATCACCAAGTCCCCATCATCTGCTGTTTACAGACACTCAACTCATTCCAGCTCCCTCCTCCCTCACTCTCACACCAAGGAAAAGCCCACTTGTCCTGTTGGAGAATGAGGAGAAGATAAAGGAGGGGCAGCCATCTGATAATTATAGAAACTATGGAGTCTATACACAGAAATAGAGATGGGAAGGAACGTTCTGACAGTGACTGGGGCCTGGGAACATGTGTGACAACTAATTGATGATAGCCAGTCTGTATTGAGTGCCTATGATGTGCAGGGCTTCTTTTTTTATTTTTATTTTGATTTATTTATTTTTGGGGGGACAGAGTATCGCTCTGTCGCCCAGGTGGAGTGCAGTGGCGCAATCTCGGCTCACTGCAAGCTCCGCCTTCTGGGTTCATGCCATTCTCTTGCCTCAGCCTCCCGAGTAGCTGGGACTACAGGTGCCCACCGCCACACCCGGCTAATTTTTTGTATTTTTAGTAGAGACGGGGTTTCACCGTGTTAGCCAGGATGGTCTCGATCTCCTGACCTCGTGATCCGCCCGTCTTGGCATCCCAAAGTGCTGGGATTACAGGTGTGAGTGGCCGCGCCCGGCCTGTGATGTGCAGGGCTTCTGACATGTGTCTCATTCGATGATCACACACAGCCTGGGAGATGGGTACCAATTTCCTATTTGAACACAGAGGAATCCACAAAAGTTAGGGAACTTGCCAGTGTTTTCACAATAGCGCTAGAGCTAGGACTTCTGCTTCAACCTCATGTCTTCAATGACTGTGCTCTACTCCCTTAAATACACAATATTGGGTCATGTATACGCGCTCATGGTAAATGACTCCTCATTGCAAATCTATGTCTCACACTCTGTGGTCAACTCTTCATCTTGGTGAATTCACTGGTGCTGCAGTGGCCAGCCTGTGTCCCCGTTGCTTCTCTAAGATCCTTTGTCCCACAAAGACCTGCATCCTGTCAGATGCCGGCCCAGCCCCTGCTGTGGCTGCTGAGCCCTCCTGGTGCTGCCCTGTCCCCTCTGCTGTCCTCCCCCAGCTGATGGACCTTAGAGTGTTTCTAATTCTTCATGTAAATTACGCTACAAAGAACATCCTCCTTCGCGTGAAACTGCCCACATTTGATTTTATTTCCTTAAGATATTTGTAGGAGTAGAATGATGAGGTCAGAGGCTATTAACATCTCAAAATGTTTTATACCTAGGGCCACACTGCATGCAAACTGTACCAATTCACACTCAAACTAGCAGTATATGAAGATGCCCATCCTTTCAGTCTTACTGGCTCTCAGTAGTCTCTTCTTTAGGACAAAAAATATATACACAACATGTAAATTTGAGAACTAAATATACTTGTTACCAATACCAATTAGTACAAACTTTAAAGCACAAAGGTAGCAGTTGGGATGTGAAGCACTGAACAAAGGAGAAGGAGAATTAATATTGTCATTTTTTAAAAAGGGAACTTAAGAAATACTGGGTACAACTGAGGGTATATGAAAGTTTTAAGTAAATTGTTTACAGCTACAAAGTTGCTAATGGAAGACACAAAACTGGTGATAGAATGTTAGGAAAAGGTGGAGAGGAGAGATAGAGGGAGGGTACAAATAAGACAAAACTGACTAATAATGATACTATAAATAATAACAATACCGCTTCAGGCCCGTCCCAGTTAGGGGCGGCTCCAAGCATTACTGTTTTTCTTTTCTCACCGTGTGTCTCTGCGCACTCCCTGGCACACCCACTTCCAGCAGCTGGTCTTTGTTTGCAGACTTTATTTTAACAGCTCAGTGGTTCCGGGCCCCCTGATGGAGTTCCATCCTCCAGCTCTCATACTAAAGCCCCCTCCTCAAAAGCCACTCACCTCCCTCTTTCCCCTTCCTGCTTTTGTCTCAGGGTTCAGACACACAGATGTCTGTCTTCTGGGGCCCCCATGCAGCAAGGATAAAAGGGGGACCCAGTGCTGGGCAGCATTCACCACGGGAGTATGCAGAGGGGCGTCTGGGCACTTCTTGCTGTAAGGGACAGGGGTGACAGGAGAGGGGCATCCCTTCCCCTTGTTCCTGCTTTGTTCACTGTGTGGCTCCCTAGGCCAGGGCAGCCGTCTCAACACCATGAGCCAGGAAGACCAGGAGAGACCAGAGGAGCAGGAGGGCAGAGAGCGCTGGGGCCTTGGAAACACCCAACATTTGTGAGGAGCTGCACCCATCCTCCTTGGTCATTGTTGGCCTGGCTCAGACCCTGATCTGGGGCCTCTGCTGAATGTTGAGGCTGGATACTGACTGTTAGCCTCGACTAGGACACGATGCGTCCTCTCTGGGAGAGTCTACCAGTTGGTCAATTCCGGGAAGTGATTTTGGTTCCTAGAAAAAGCCCACATGGCTCCTGGCCCAGCCCAAGCCCTGCCCAATTGTGCAGCCCAGACAGGGAGCCCTCCCTCCCGCCTCGGGGCTCTGAGCCAAGCTCTGATTGGCCCTCCCTGAATCCACAGTTTCCATGTCAAAGGGGGTTAGAGGAACAGTCCATTATTCATTCTTCTTGTGCACAGTTAATCTACATTTTCTATAAGATAAAAATAAATAGAAAGTAGAGGAAGTAGGCATATGTGCATTTGTCTGAGGGTGGGCAGAAGGGTCGCTTCTGCTCTTGTCGTTGTTATGTACCAGTCAAGATAAGTTGCCAATTTGCATTGTCACTGTGAAATTATACAAAGTCTGTCTCAGGGTAAAAATTTGAGGACCTACAAGGATTTTCTTTGTGAGGAATTTGTGAGGCAGGCCAACGCGGGTATATGTTGCCTTCCATCTTTGCAAATATCTATTCAGAAACAAAAGCAAAGGCAGGTTTTGGAGTGACTCTGTTTCCAAGCTAAACGGCTTCCACTGGCATAGTGAGTTTGGGGCCCCGAGATTTGATTTTCTTTTCACATTTTCTCTTTGTTCTTCAACATCTTTTGGAGAAAACAGTGTAGAAGCAAATGAATCTCCAGTCACAGGGTTGGTCTGAATTCTGTAACACAAAGTATTCCACCTTACGTTTGCAGGATTTAGAAAAAGGACAGTTTTGATTTCTGGTGATGCCAAGTCAGAAAAATGAGAGAAAAACAAAAGGAACATGTTAGTTTGGAGACTTGTAGCCAGGAAAGAATTCAATATCTAGTGCAGATAAATTGTAGACAAATAATAAAGCTGGAAAACAATGGACAAAGCTAGAATCTCATAACAGATGTTTTATAGTTTCTTTTAAAACATACCTTTTCTCTCTCTAATCCTCTATTTATACCAAAGACAAATCATAGTAAGAGAAATTTATTTGCAAAACAAGTTTTAGTCTTCTAATACTTGGCCTGATCATTTGCATAAAGTGCAGAAGAATAATTACGCGGCATAAGGAGTCTTTTTAAAAATTTGACGTTGCTAGACCATTTTCGTATTCATAAGCTATCTCAGAGTAGGCCTTTTAAAACCTTGAGCTCAGCCACGAATTTATGTTTGCCTGCAGATACCTGTATGAATTGGGTGAGTGCCTTTCTTCTTGAGGCCCCATGATCACTTGGGCTTCCTGGGCCTGTCAGAAAGTGATATTCTTTATTTACCACAGTTCAGGAACCCTGTAAAGGAACTCTATAGGCAAAGGACTTAATAAAGGACTTAATTTCAGTCCTTTATTAATTCAGTCCCATGTAATTACCTTCTTCCATTTGATATTGGCTTAGCAACCTTCCTGAACACATCAGCATTTTTTTTTCAGTTTGGTGTTTCAGTTTTGCTGTCAGGGCCTGGGGGAGGGAGAATGATGAGTTATTGCTTACTGGATACAAAGTTTCCATTTTGCAAGAAGAAAAGTTCTGTGGATGATAGCGGTTGCACAACAATGTGAATATAATTCCACTGAACTGTACACCTAAAAATGGTTAAAATTATCAATTTTAGATTAGGAATATTTTACCACAATTTATTTATTTATTTATTTTTTGAGATAGAGTCTCTCTGTCGCCCAGGCTGGAGTGCAGTGGCGCAATCTCGGCTCACTGCAACCTTCACCTCCCAGGTTCAAGCGATTCTCCTGCCTCATCTTCCCCAGCAGCTGGGACTACAGGTGCATGCCACCACGCTCAGCTAATGTTTTGTATTTTTAGTAGAGACAGGATTTTACCGTGTTAGCCAGGATGGTTTCAATCTCCTGACCTCATGATCCATCCGCCTTGGCCTCCCAAAGTGCTGAGATGACAGGAGTGAGCCACTGCACCTGGCCCAATTAAAAAATTTTTTTAAATCCTTTAAAACCCACCTTTGCAGAAAAAAAAAATAACACCTGAGCCTTTTCTGGTTTGCTAAACATTTTTACACACATAATCATACGAGTTTCAACAACAGCCCTGCAATGAAAACATTTTCTTCCTAGCCTCGTTTCCCAGAAGAGAAAACAAAAGTTCAAACGCGGTAAAATGAGTTACCCAGAAAGAGGCAGAGCTGGGCTTGTAGCCAGACCTTTCTGGTTCTTGTTTTGTTTCATTTTCTGGACCATCCTGTTTCCCCTAAAGGAAGTGATTTCCTGAAATTTCTCAAGTGTTCTGAAAATGTAATTTTCTTCCTCACTTTCTCTCTATTGGCTCAAGACGAATCACAAAACTCCAAATACCTTTAGAATGTGTTGCCCAAGTCCCACCTGTTCTATGGCTGATGGCCACAGGGAGCTGGGTATGGCTGGGCCGGTTATGACCAACTGTAACCCCATCAAGGACTAACATGCTCCTGAAACAGACCCCATGTCCAGAAATTTGCAAAACCTACCCTGAACTGTTGACATCATAGAGTGTGCCCCAATGTTCTGTCGGATTTCTGTCCTTCCCATGAGGTGGAGAGGATATTTGACATCAGACAGCTGGAAATCACTTTCCCCAGTTTTTGGCTTCATGACTCAGTTTTCTTGCTTGTAGAATAAAGCTAATCATAGAATTTACCTCTCAGAATTCCTAAGAGAATAAATTCAGGCAGGGTGGGGAATATGCATGGCATATAGTAGATGCTCAGTAAACAAGAATCAATATTTCTGAGCACTCACTCTGTATACAGGGCAGTGAGCAATCATGATGTCTGCATTATCTCCATTTGTAACTGAAGAAAAGTTCAGCTGCTCACTGCTTGCAAAGGCAAATGAACAAGGATGAGAAACAGTGAAAGGAAAGTGACTTCATTCCAAAAGCCCGTATCTGGGGATGAGGTCAGGCTAGAGCCTTAAAGAAACCATTTCAGATTTTGAACTGAGGGCAGGGCTTTCAAAAGGGAAACTTGATATGAAAGGCATGCAAGAGTGGTGAGGAGGTGCCAGTCTACGTGACTTGTCCAATGACCATCTTAAGTTATTGCCCCATCTGGTGTATGGACTGGGGACATCTCCAGGATAGCCAGGTTGAAAATTAACTGTAGCCTTGAGGTAACTCCGTAGCTTCCTGGATGGTTTCAAGATTTCTTCTATTGGGGGAACCCACCCCCAATATTTCAATGCAGGTTCTTTCTATTTTCCATAAGTGTTGGCTGGCTGAGAAATAAAGAGAGACAGTACAAAGAGAGGAATTTTACAGCTGGGCCACTGGGGATGACATCACATATCAGCAGGACCGTGATGCCCACCTGAGTCTCAGATCAGCAAGTTTTTATTCAGGGTTTTAAAAAGGGGAGGGTGTATAAGAACAGGGAGTAGGTACAAAGATCACATGCTTCAAAGGGCAAAAAGCAGAACTACTAATAAGGGTCTAACAAACATCACATGCTTCTGAGGGAACAGGACAAAGGGCAAAAGCAGAACTACTGATAAGGGTCTATGTTCAGAGGTGCACATATTGTCTTGATAAACATCTTAAACAACAGAAAACAGGGTTCGAGAGCAGAGAACCGGTCTGACCACAAATTTACCAGGGCGGAGTTTTTCCCCACCCTGATAAGCCTGAGGGTACTGCAGGAGACCAGGGCATATCTCAGTCCTTATCTCAACCGCATAAGACAGACATTCCCAGAGAGGCCATTTATAGACCTCCCCCCAGGAATGCATTCCTTTCCCAGGTTATTAATATTAATATTCCTTGCTAGGAAAAGAATTTGGCAATATCTTCCCTACTTGCACATCTGCTTATAGGCTCTCTGCAAGAAGAAAAATATGGCTCTTTTTGTCCGACCCTGCAGGCAGTCAGACCTTATGATTGTCTTCCCTTGTTCCCTAAAATCACTGTTATTCTGTTCTTTTTCAAGGTGGACTGATTTCGTATTGTTCAACCACACTTGTTTTACAATCAATTTGTACAGTTCACACAGTTATCACAGTGTTCCTGAGGTGACGTACATCCTCAGCTTAGGAAGATAACAGGATTAAGAGATTAAAGTAAAGACAGGCATAAGAAATTATAAAAGCATTATTTGGGAACGGATAAATGTCCATGAAATCTTCACAATTTATGTTCCTCTGTTGTGGCTCCAGCCGGTCCCTCCATTCGGGCTCCCTGACTTCCTGCAACATCTTCCCTGGAATTTGTAAGCAATCACATGATTAAATAAAATACAGTGCGTGGGAGGGGAGTTCCTGGTAGAAAAGGAGAACAAAGATTCACACATTACTAAAAGCAAAACAAGAAATGGACAAAGAGAGGAGACCAAAAACAAACAAGCAAAAAATAAACTCTTAAAACGGGATACTTGGTTACATTTTCATCTTCTCCGTGCACTCTCTAGTACTCTTGATGTTTTTCCTATCTCCATGTACAGAACAGAAACAGACTTAGAAAATAAAATCATTTCCCCAAGTCCACACAACTGGCCATGGCTTCCCTTTTTGTTAGAGACAGGATGCCACTCTGTTGCCCAGGCTGGAGTGCAGCAGCAGAATCAAACATCTGGGCTCAAGTGATCCCCCCACTGCAGGAGCCCAAGAAGCTGAAACTACAGGCATGTGCCACCATGCCTGGTTAATTTTTTAACTTTCTTGGTAGGGATGAGGTCTCATGATGTTGCCCAGGCTGGTCTTAAACGCCTAGCCTCAAGTAACCCTTCTGCTTCAGCCTCCCAACGTACTGGAGTTGTAACCGAGTATCCCAGCATTGAAATGTACTTTAACATTATTTTTCTTTCTGTCTTAATCTCAGAGTGTAGCTTTAAAATGTACTTCAAAACTCCTTTCCCCTCCCTTTCTCACCAAGATCTCTCATGCACAGTGCTCACTTATCTAATGATGTGGGTGCATAGAAATTCAAGGAGCGAATTTTGAAAAAAAAACAGGCAGAGAAACCCAGGTGCAAAATTCTCCGGCTTAGGGGAAGTTACCAACAATTAATCCACCACCAACAGGGTAAAGTCCAAATGATGCCAATTGGACCTCTTGATGGGCTATTTCTCAAGACAGCCATTGGAAGACACAGACCTGCACCCTCCTGCACCACTACCACACACCTCCGATTCCAATTTTCCTTTTCTAAACCCCTCTCTCCAGCCTAAAGTAGAAATGATCTTTTAAGAGCATGAGCCTGACCATTCCTCCACTGTGAGCACTTGAATGAAGCTGCTTTCCCTTCACCGCAACTCACTTCTTGTGTTTTTGGCCACTGAGTGGTGAGCAGCTGGACTTGAGACGGTTATAGCATTACAGGAGGGAGCCAATGCACCTAGCCTGGCTTCTCTTTTTCACCTATTGATCCTCACGATTCAGTGCCTAAATTATATAATTTTTTTCATTTCTAAGACAAATAATGATAGACTCACAAGATAAAACAGCACAGCTGGAAAAATAGTTGCAAAACTAGCACAGAGAGGCCCTACAGACTCTTTGCCCAGTTTCCCTCAATGGTCCTCCAGTTTATCTGATGTAGGAGCTGGACTGGGCTGGTCTGGAAACTCAGTCTCAGCTGCCTGAAGTGGTCACTTATTCATGCGCTCCCTTAGAGGGGATGACAAGGTCCTAGGAGAAGTCAACATCAAAGCCACCTCCAAGCCATGGTCAGCCCAAAGGAGATGGTCACAAAGGCAGAATTCAGAAGGAGGAAGAGACTTAGAGCCAAGGGTGGAGATGGAAGTGAGGGGTGGCCCTTGAGTTACTTAGGTCGCCGATGTCAAGCTGCCATAACAAAGAGCTCCCAAATACCAATATATTCAGTCAATGATATAGGAGATTGCTGAACTGAGACATTCACACCAACGTTGCTAGGCAGTTTCAGTGGCAGGTGGTTTTGCTCCCAAAGGTCGACCAGGGGTTGCCATTCAGAGGGAGTTGTTGTTTTCCACGTGGAAGCTGGTGCCTACCCACACATCCCAGCCCAAAGAACAGAAGAGGACACAAAGCACAAGAATCTTCACAAGTTGCAGACATCACTGTCCTCACCTTCCATTAGCCACAATTTAGGAAGAAGGCCCCATGGAGTTGCCGGGGAGACTGGGCAGTCCTCTGCCTGTGGAAACTCAGCAGCTTGATGATCAAAGATGAAAAAAAAAAAAGAGGAAATAAAAACGGGTAAAGTGCTCAATTTTATAACTTTTAAATTTTCATCTTTTGCCACCTGGAGAACCTGAAATGGAAACCAAAAGTCACAACTTCTCAGCAGCTCGTGATCACACAAACACTAAACACACTGCTCCCCGACACCACCTTCGGCCCGGTCCCACCCTCCTTGCTGCTGCACTTACAGGAGCAACCCCAGACCCGAAATTCCAGAACCTTCTCAGTCAACCCACCTGCCTCGCATCCTCAGGGTGGGGGTCAGCTATGGTCTCCAGGAAGAAACATGTGTCACTGACAGGCTGTGGGACCCCCCCAGATTACTCCCCCTCTGCCTGTGCCCCCTGCACTCCCAGTGTGCCTGCCTTACTCCCACCATGCTATCAGCATTAGCACAATCTCTCAGACATACCAGATGCTTACTGCATACTGAACTCTATGACTGTTTTTCAACACGATACCCCTGTGGCTTCCGGACTTTTGCTTATGTGGGTTCTTCTGTCTGGAGCAATGGCTTCCACTAACTGAAAAATCATGTTCATCCTTCAGAGCCCAAGTATGGCATTGCCTCCTCTGAGAAGCCTTCCAGCATCCACAGAGTCCTCTGCCCCATGCCCCACTCCCATGACACGTTGAAGGGAGGGACCTAAGTCCACTGCTGGGCCACAGTCCCACAGCTAAGAAGTCATGCAGCTGGATTGCTGTCAGACAGTTCTGCTTTGTCCCAGGCAGAAGGGCTGGAGTGGGACTGGACCACAGAGGTCAACCTGGCCCTTCCAGGGGGTCCTAGTTCATCCAGGGCAAACATCCATGGGACATCCTGGCCACCACCCAATACACACACACCAGCTTTTGAGGGAGGAACAGAAGGCGATCACACAGGAACTGCACACTGTAGCTTGCAATGCATTTATTCTTCCCCATTTGATTGCAGTTTTATGATCATCCCTCAATGAACCAGGATCATGATCTGAGTTTGCAGGTGAGGAAACTGAGGCAAGGGGCAGGGCAGTGGCTTTCATCCATCAACTCAGAGAGGAGCCAAGACTTGTAAACCAAAAAGCGTTTGAGACAGTTCTCAATTGGTTTAGAGGTTTATTCGGCCAAGGTTGAGAACGCACCTGGGAGAAACGGCCACAAGTCACTGTAGGATGTGGGGCCCATGCTTTTTCCAAAGAGGGTGTTGAGTCTTTCAGTATTTAAAGGGGAAAAATTGGGCAGGAGGGGACAGAGGAAAGAAAGCAAGAGAGAGAGAAGGCAGTGAGATAAGCAGTCCCACATTCTTCCGAGGTTGTCGCTGGGCAGGTTGAGGTTCTTGACTTCGTTGCACGAAAGTATTTGAGAGTGTGTCCAACAGTAGGCAAAGAAGTTTACTGCAAAGTGAAAGTGTGCTCTGAGAGGCAGAGCAGGCTGCTAAATGTGAAAAACAGCCCCTAGTGCCTTAAGTGGAATTCCCTTTATGGGAGCTGGGCATGCATATTCATAAGGTACTGGTGAGGTCAAGTGTGCAAAGGTGGACCTGGGATTGGCACATGTGATCAGCATCTCTCTGCTCTAACATGCATTGCACATATCGGTTACCATATATACCATCTCCACCTAGGGGTGTGTTTTTTACTATTAAAATGAGGAAAACATCAGTAGAATCTAAACCATGAGCCTCGTTACGCAGGCAGGGCCAGGGAGAAGTCCCTAGCTCCCCCAAGGCAGGAATAGGTAGCTAATAGCTTCTTGGGCTTTTGGTGCTGATTGGCTGGTGACAGGGAAATCCACAACTTGAATAAGGGGCTTTCCTTCTCTCTCTCAGGCAGTGTAGGTATCAGGAACTTGGAACCATCTGGCAGTCGGCTGGCATCCTGTAGGACCACGTATTTTGCAGAAAAAAGTTAGGGGCTGATGCAGGAGGGTGCAAGGGATGTGAAAGGAACCTGTGGCGATTCACACAAGGGGACAAGTCAGTGTGGACTCTTGGCCTTCCTTATTGTTCCTCAAGGGTTTGATGAGCACTTCCTCAATGCACCTATTGCATGGGAAAGTTTGGGACAGAAGATCAGTCCATTATGCATTTCTACAAGGACAGCTCTTAGGTCACCTGAAATAGAATATTTATGTTTTAAAAGTACAGAGCTAAGCCAGCAGACCTAAGTATTGTACTATCATTTGCTCTAACCAAGGGGGAAAATGGTCTTAGTCAAGACGATCAGGAAAAGTAGTCTGAACAGCGTTATGACACGTATTTAAAGCAAAATGGTAAAAGTTCCTAATGTTCACAGGCAGATACCCTTACAGAACAAGGTTCCCTTCAAGATGTACATTTATCTTACGGAAGAGGTTTTTTTTTTTTTTTTTGAGATGGAGTCTCGCTCTGTCGCCCAGGCTGGAGTGCAGTGGCGCAATCTCGGCTCACTGCAAGCTCCGCCTCCCAGGTTCCCGCCATTCTCCTGCCTCAGCCTCTCCGAGTAGCTGGGACTACAGGCGCCCGCCACCACGCCCGGAAATTTTTTTGTATTTTTAGTAGAGACGGGGTTTCACCGTGGTCTCGATCTCCTGACCTCGTGATCCGCCCGCCTCAGCCTCCCAAAGTGCTGGGATTACAAGCGTGAGCCACCGCGCCCGGCCCGGAAGAGTTTTAAGAAGGCCAGCTAACTACTAGGAAGCTATGTTTTGGCTTTCTAACTTATCTTAATTAAATTCCTAGCTTTAGAGTGGAGCCCTTTAAGGAACAGGGTCTGTAAAGCATGCGTGTGTGTGTGTGTGTGTGTGTGTGTGTGTGTGTGTTTAGTTCTTCAATCAGGTTTATTTAAAAACCTAAAACTGCAAAAAAATAAAATAAAATAAAAAACAAACAACAGTCAGGGCTCTCTGGGGATAATTATTCACTGTAAGCAACTGCCAGGAGCCATTTTTAACAGGGCATTTCTTCCCTAAGTATTACACTCACCAAGGGCATTTTAACAGGGCATTTCTTCCCTAAGTATTACACTCACCAAGGGCATTTTCTCGCGATGCAAAGTGACCTCCAGTTGACTGGAGGAGGAGACCTGGCTATTAGTTTTGGAGAGTCCACATGGATTCTCCAGCCACCTTACTGCCTCCTGACCTACCACCTGCACCTCCAACCTTCCAGGTCTCACTCTCAGATGTTACTAGCCTAACTGATGCCTTAGGAGTGACGGTTTCACCTCTGTGCTCGCCAAGGCCATGTGCAATATTATGGAACCTCTAGAAGACTCAAGACACTTTCAGAACTATGTATAAAAATTGCTAATGCTGAAAAGACCTGAATTTGGACAAGATGGTAGAGGAAGTGTTTTCCTCTTTGGTTGGCAACTTATGAGTTTCCTTAGAACTCCTGAAATTACACAAATTGGGAGCCACCCATTCTGACTCTGGAAGTGGTCACTAAGTCACACTGCTTTTCCAGGGTCAGGGGCTACTCTGTGTAGAACAGAAGAGGGTCCCAAAGGGAGGCAAAAACTCCCCAGTTCTCATAGTTCTCAGGCTTGGCGTGGGGGAAACCGTCACTCATGGCCCACTATGCCAGTCACTGATGGGATCAAATCAGGGACCCTCTCCCACTCACGAGTCCTCTGCAAGTCCATGACCTCCTTACATTTGGTGTCCTTGGTGCCTCCCTCCTCTCACCCTAGTCCTGGCCCTGGTGTCCCAGCCTTCCTACTTACCCTCCAATTAGGCCCACTTTTGCCCATCCTGACCCCTGGTTCTGCCCCTGGTCCAGGTCTATCTGGACTTTTGGGCAGGATCATGGTACTTGGTCCCCCACCTTTGACCTGGAGTTCACTCTAAGGCCTTCACCATCCTCCTATATGATTGAATTACTATTCCCATTGGACAGATGCCAGATGCCAGATGCCAGTCTCCAAGGCATAATCCTAGAGGCCCACGGCTGTGCAGGGACAGAAGCCAGGGTCCAACCCAGCTCTGATCAACTTCACTCCAGCCTCTCCATGTCCTGGGCCAGCAGAAGGGTTCTGTTGTGTTTGTGCAATTCCTCAGATGGGGAGGAAATAGGCCTGGGCCAGAATCTCCAGGAACACACACCGATCTGGTCAGGATTTTTCTGACTTGTCCCAAAGGAAATGCTTCTTAGCTTTCATCTCCAAGAAGGAGACCTTTGGCCCTGGTCTCTTCCCACCAAGCTTTTTAAAAGTTAATGTTAGAAGTCTGAGGAAGATGGCAGATAGGAGACAGGGCTAACATGCAGCTCCCACTTGGATGGACAGAACAGCATGTGGAGACCCACATCATGTAATGATGTGCCAAGAACCACCACAGGAATGTACCAGGAAAACGGAAAGAATTCACAGATCCTTTGAAAGAAGTGGCATGCTCCTTGCCAATTCTATGAGATGGGCAAAAAACTGTGAGTTCCCAAAGTGTGAGAGAGGGAAAATCTGCCTCCAAACACACATCTCCCCTGGGGAACCTGAAAATCCAGATTATAGGACAGGGATTTAACCTTACCCATAGCTGAAATTGATTCAGAGAACCATACAAAATATAAAAGTAGAAGCAGAAGTGGGACGAGTACTGTAGGCATTCCCAGTGTCCAGCTCAAGCCCAGGGCACCATCCCTGGCTGTATCTCACAGGGGCCCTTGGGGAAAGCAGCCAGCAGAATTTGGGAGGGGTCACAGGGTGAAAGAAGCTTCCAGCTGGATTTTCTAATAATTTCTACTGGGCTTGAATTTTCTTGAGCAGAATCCAGGGGGAGAACAGGAACTTCTGCAAATACGAGCCCAGGAGCCACCACTGACACCGTGGGCAGATGGGGAGAGGCAAGGCCTGAAAGCCGTGCTTGCTTTCTCAGTGGAGAAGCTTATGGCCTGGGACAAGGTCTGAGTTCTGCGCACAGGCTGCCTGAATCTAAACTTGGCATTGTTAGTGGGGCACTGCGGGAGCAAGACGAGCCTTGCCAACTGCATGTGATCTGGGTGAGGCCTCTCGCTGCCAGCTGTCCCCCACTTCCCTGGCGAACTATATGGCACAACAGAGGCAGCCATAATCCCCTCTGTAACAAACCCCATTGGCCTTAGGACAATCTGCGTCCCTCACAGTGGCCGCAGCAAGCCCTGCTTAAGGAAAGTCTGAGCTCAGACCCAGCTAACCCTGCCCCCACCTGATGGTATTTCTCTACTTATCCTGGTAGCTGAACACAAAAGACATAAACTCGTGGGAGCTTTATGGCCCTGCCAATCACCTGAGAAACTAGAATACTTACCCTGGCCTACCTAGGGCAAGCTTGTGTCTCCCTTCTACTACCGCAGCTGGTGCCCTCTTGAAAGTGCCACTTCCTGGCTGGAGACCAACCAACTCAGGCCGTTACAGCAACTCATGACAGAATAACCCTATTCCCAGGAAGGGGAAGACAAGAGCTAATACCACTGCCCGCAACATCCTGACCAACCAGAGGCCCTCAGTCTCTCCACATGACAACTTCACTGCTAGCATAACCAGCATTTGAGAAAACAGCACACTAAAGAAAACTACAACCAATGACTCTCATGGAGTCTACTTCACTCACCTGTCACCTACACCCGAGTAGGTGCTGGTATCCATAGCTAGGAGACCAGAAGATGATCACATCACAGGACTCTTTGCAGACATTCCCCAGCACCAACCCGAAGCCTGGTATAGCCCCAGTGGGTGACTATACCCAGAAGAGCAATAACAATCACTGCAGTCTGGCTTTCAGGAAGCCCTATTCCTAGGAGAAGGAGAGCACCACATCAAGGAATAACCAGTGGGACAAAAGAACCTGAACAGAAGGAGTTGAGTTTTAGATCTTTCCACTGAAATAGTCTACCCAAATGCGAAGGAACCAGAAAAGTAATTCTGGTAATATGACAAAACACATTTCTATAACACCCCCCAAAGATCACATTAGCTCCCCAGCAATAGATACAAGCCAACAAAAAAAATCTCTGAATTGCCATATAAAGAATTCAGAAGGTTGATTATTAAGCTACTCAAGGAGATAGCAGAGAAAGGTGAAAACCAACTTAAAGAAATTAAAAAAAATACAGAATATGGATGAAAATTCTCCAGGGAAATAGATATCACAAAAAAAAAAATCACAACTTCTGGAAATGAAAGACACAATTAAAGAAATACACTGGAAAGTTTCAACAATAGACTAGAACAAGTAGAAGAAAGAACTTCAGAGCTTGAAGACTTGGCTTTCAAATTAACCCAATCAGACAAAGACGAAGAAAAAAGAATTTTAAAAAACGAGCAAAGCCTCCAAGAAATTTGAGATTATGTTAAATGGCCAAATTTAAGAATAATTGGTGTTGCTGAGGATGAAGAGAAATCTAAAAGTTTGGAAAACTTATTTGAGGGAATAATTGAGGAAAACTTCCTTGGCCTTGCTAGAGATCTAGATATCCAGATACAAGAAGTTCAAAGAGCATCTGGGAAATTCATCACAAAATGATCCTCACCTAGGCACATGTCATCAGGGTATCTAAAGTCAAGAAGAAGGAAATAATCTTAAGAGCTGTGAGACAAAACATAAGGTAACCTGTAAAGGAAAATCTATGAGATTGACAGCTAATTTATCAGCAGAAACCTTACAAGCCAGAAGGGACCGGAGTCCTGTTGTTAGCCTCCTTAAACAAAATAATTGTCAGTCAAGAATTTTGTATCCAACAAAACTAAGCTTCATAAATGAAGGAGAGATAAAGTCTTTTTCAGACAAACAAATGCTGAAAGAATTCGCTACTACCAAGCCAGTACTACAAGAAATGC
Source organism: Hylobates moloch (assembly GCF_009828535.3). Lineage (NCBI taxonomy): Eukaryota > Metazoa > Chordata > Mammalia > Primates > Hylobatidae > Hylobates > Hylobates moloch. The sequence goes on along the minus strand of NW_026652294.1, from coordinate 16,434,283 downwards.
TAAAAGGAGTTCTAAGTCTCGAAACAAAACCTCGAAATACACCAAAATAGAACCTCCTTACAGCATATTGTTTTATAAGCCTTAGGGCCTATAAAACAGTAACACAATGAAAAAAACAAGGTATTTAGGCAACAACTTGCCTGATGAATAGAACAGCACTTTATATCTCAATACTAACATTGAATGAAAATGGGCTAAATGGTTCACTTAAAAGGTACAAGGGCCAGGTGCAGTGGCTCACAACTGTAATCCCAGCACCTTGGGAGGCTGAGGCAGGCAGATCACAAGGTCAGGAGATCGAGACCATCCTGGCTAACACGGTGAAACCACATCTCTACTAAAATACAAAAAAAAAAAAAAAAATTAGCCAGGTGTGGTGGCGGGTGCCTGTAGTCCCAGCTACTCGGGAGGCTGAGGCAGGAGAATGGCATGAACCCAGAAGGTGGAGCTTGCAGTGAGCCAAGATCGCACCACTGCACTCCAGCCTGGGTGACAGAGAGAGACTCCATCTAAAAAAAAAAAAAAAAAAAGGTACATAATGGCAGAATGGTACTGGTATAAAAATAGGCACATAGATCAAGGGAATAGAATAGAGAACCCAGAAATAAAGCCAAATACTTTCAGCTAACTAGTCTTTGACAAAGCAAAGAAAAACATATAGTGTGGAAAGGACACCCTATTCAACAAATGGTGCTAGGATAATTGGCAAGCCACATGTAGAAGAATGAAACAGTATCCTCATACAAAAATCAACTCAAGATGGATCAAAGACTTAAATCTAAAACCTGAAACCATAAAAATTCTAGAAGATAACATCGGAAAAACTCTTCCAGACATTGGCTTAGGCAAAGAATTCATGACCAAGAACCCAAAAATAAATGCAACAAAAACAAAAATAAAGAGATGGGACCTAATTAAAGTAAAAAGCTTCTGCACAGCAAAATAAATAATCAGCAGAGAAAACAGACAACCCTCAATCACAGTAGGAGAAAATATTTGCAAACTATGCATTTGACAAAGGACTGATATCCAGTTTCTACAAGGAACTCAAACAAATCAGCAAGAAAACAAATAATCCCATCAAAAAGTGGGCAAAGGACATGAATAGACAATTCTCAAAAGAAGATACACAAAATGAAATGGCCAAAAAGCATATGAAAAAGTGCTCAGCGTCACTAATTATCAGAGAAATTCAAATTAAAACCGCAACAAGTTGCCACCTTACTCCTGCAAGAATGGCCATAATTTAAAAATCAAAAAAGAATAGATGTTGGTGTGAATATGGTGAAAAGGGAAAACTTCTACACTGGTGGTGGGAATGTAAACTAGTACAACCACTATGGAAAACAGTATGGCAACTCCTTAAAAAACTAAAAGTAGAATACCATTTGATCCAGTAATCCCACTACCAGGTATCTACCCAGAGGAGAAAAGTTATTATATAAAAAAGATACTTGCACATGCATGTTTATAGCTGCATAATTTGCAACTGAAAAAATATGGAACCAACCTAAATGCTCATCAGCCAACAAGCGGATAAAGAAAATGTGTGTATAGATATACACACACACACACACACACATATGTATATGCCATGGAATATTACTCAGCCGTAAAAAGGAAGGAAATAATGGCTTCCGTAGCAACCTGGATGAAGTTGGACACCATTATTCTAAGTGAAGTAACTCAGGAATGGAAAACCAAATATTGTATGTTCTCATTTATTAGTAGGAGCTAAGCTATGAAGACACAAAGGCATAAGAAGGATACAGTGGGCTGGGTGTGGTGGCTCACACCTGTAATCTCAGCACTTTGGGAGGCCAAGGCAGGTAGATCACTTGAGGTCAGGAGTTCAAGACCAGCCTGGCCAAAATGGTGAAACCCCACCTCTACTAAAAATACAAAAAATTAGCTAGGCATAGTGGCGGGCACCTGTATTCCCAGCTACTCGGAGGCTGAGGTGGGAGGATGGCTTGAGCCCAGGGGTTTGAAGCTGTAGTGAGCTATGACTGTGCCACTGCTCTCCAGCCTGGGCTACAGAGCGAGACTCTGTATCAAAAACATAACAGAAAACATAACCTCAGAAGCATTACAACAAATATGCGATAAGCATCCACCAGCATGAGTGGGAGACTGTGCTAATGCTGATGGCATGTGTGGGAGTAAGGCAGGCATCTGAGGAATGTGCGGGCACGGAAGGACGGGGGGGTAATCTGGAGAGCCCCAAGGTCAGTCAGTGGCAGGTCTTTCTTGAGCTCAGAGAGGTTAGTTAGCTAGTTCAGATCAGACAGAAAAACAGGGGCAGAGCCTGGATTTGCACCGAGGCTTGAGTCTGGCTTCTCTCTCCCTCCTGCTGTGCCCTTAAACTGCAGAGATGGAGGGGGAAGCGGCTTAGATGAGTTCAAAAAACTTTCCAGGCTCAACTCTGGTTCTGACTGCCTGAGACATGGGCAGCTGACACAGCAGACCCCGAATCCTGAGGATGTGAGGCAGGTGGGTTGGATGAGAGGGACCTGGATGTTTCGTCTGGGGCTGCTCCTCTAAGTGCAGCAGCAAAGAGGGTGGGCCTGGACTGCAGGTGGTGCTGGGGAGCAGCGTGTTTGCTGTGCTTGATCATGAGCTGCTGGGAAGTTGTGACTTTCACTTTCCCTTTCGAATTCCTGGGTATATCTGAGAGGCTGGAGGACGTGTCTGGTTATTACACAGATGCACAGCTGGACGTGGGATCCACACAGCTCAGAACAGTTGGATCTTGCTCAGTCTCTGTCAGAGGAAGATCCCTTGGTAAGTTGGGGATGGTGTGACCTGCCCCCTTCTCCTCATTCTCACAATAGCTCTATAAGGGAAGGACCATTCAGCTTTTGTATATAAGTTCGGAGAGTTTATGTAATTGGTTCAGATCAGACAAGAAAGCAGCGGCAGAGCCGGGATTTGCACCAAGGCTTGAGTCTGATTGCTCCCTCCCTCCTGCTGTGCCCTTAAACTGTAGAGAGAGGTGAGGAAAACAGCTCAGATGGGTTCACAAAGCTCCCTGGGCTCAGCTCTGGTTCTGACAGCCTCAGACACAGCCAGCTGACCCCAGAAGAAAGGTGAGTGTTGGGGGTGCCCACATCTTTGGGAAATTTGAAGGAATCAAAGAAGGTGGAGGAGGGGAGGTGACCTGGAGCCCGGCATGTCCTTGTGGCCTGGCCACACCCAGGCTGGCCAGAGGACGCTGCTGCTGAGGCCCAGTGGGAACAACAGATTTCTTTTGAGATACAAGGAACTCAGAGGTTGTCTCATTCACCCTGAGTCTGAGCACCTACTTGTGCCAGGCCCTGGGGGGAAACTGAGGCCCTGGGAGGGGAATGTCTTGCCAGGGTCCCGTGTCAGGAGGCTGAGCAGGTAAATTATAGGACTTCACATCTCTGGCCCTCACCTCTGTCCCTCTGTTCAGACTTCTGGGGTCATGGAGAAGAAACAGGCTGTGCTGTGTCCCTGATGGGAAACATGGCTGAGACAGGGGAGTGAGAAGGTCACATTGCAGAATGGTGCCTATGGCATGATGCCAGCTTTGCAATCATGAGATTCAAAAGGCACACTGTGGAATTGTGAGTATAACTACAGAAGTGAGAGCTTAGATCTCTGTGTTCATAGAAGGAGAATCAAACCTGGAAACTTTTGGATTATTAAAATCACACATTTTTGCTTCAATATTAGAGTCACAAGGCCAGATGTTGGCCTCCCCTCTGCCCTCCAAGAGCTGTGTGACTCTGGGCAAGTCACCTCCCCACCCAGCCTAAGATTCTTTCCCCTCTCGAAAACCTGATAGAGCTGCCAAAAGTACATGAAATCGGGGGTAATTTCTGTGAAATCTGAGTCATGGTCTTATTTGTTATTCACCAAAAAGAGATGCCCATCAAGATAGAAAGAAAAATTAAATTCAATTCCTTAACTGAAAGTGAAACTGAAGCTGGGCTGTGTCATCCAGAGGCTGGTTGCTTTTAGTTCAAGTAATGTCTCCTGCACCTGGGATTTCAGCCCGGCTGTGCCAGGGAGGGCGGAGGGCATCCCGGTCAGTCATAGGGGACGCAGCTGGGAACACAACAGGGTCCCCGTTGAATGTTCAGAGTCTAAAGGGGACACAGAGGGCCAAAGAGCCACACACAGGTAGAGCTGCCTCCGGAAAGCAGAGTGGTCAGGGATCCTGGGGAGGGTTGGGGGCCGCCGCAGGGACCAGGCAGCTTTGGCTGGGTCTCTGAGGACAGGTGACTTGCACATGGTGGGGACAGTGGCAGAGGCATTCCAGGGCAAGGGAGCAGCTGAGTGAAGGCCTGAGGCTGGGGATGGGGATGGGAGGAGTAGATGGGCTCCAGGAGGCACCGAAGCAGGGCATCAGTGGGTGCCTGGACCCAAGGTGACTGTGGTGGCAGGAAGCAGTGAGGAAGGTGGGAGCCAGAGCATCACAGGGCCTGTGTGCCCTGCTATGGGGTTTGAACTTGACCTTGGCTTTTCACTGAAGATTCCTCAGAAGGGTGCAGTGCCATGGCTGAGGCCTCTAATTCAGTGCTGTGAGAGGCAGAGGTGGGAGGATCACATGATGCTAGGAGTTCAAGACAGCTTGGGCAACACAGGAGATGCTGTCTCTCTGAAATTAAAAATTAACAAATTAGTCCTGCATGGTGGCATGTGCCTGTAGTCCCAGCTACTCGGAAGGCTGAGGCAGGAGGATCACTTGAGCCCAGGGGCTCTAGGCTACAGCGAGCTATGATAGCCCCAAAGCACTCCAGACTGGGTGACAGAGCAAGACAGTTTCTCAAAAATAAAATGAAAATGACGATTTCTCAGGAAATCATTTCGACTCCTCTTTCCCTGCCCAAGGAGGAGGCCCCACAACCACTTGGAGGGAGATGCTTTGCTGAGAGTCTCTGTCCTCTGCATCTGGAGAGCTTGGCTCAGAGCTGAGGTGGGAGGGAGGGCTCCCCTTCCAGGTCACTCAGTTGGGCACCGGAATTGACCAACCTGCAGGCTCACCCATGGAGTACACACTGTGTCCTAGTCAGGCCTGAGGGGCAGTATCCAGCCTCGACCCCCAGCAGAGGCTCCAGACAAGGGTGGGAGCCAGGCCAACAATGAACCAGGAGCATGGGATCCTGGATGCAGCTCCTCACAAGTATTGGGCGTGCCCGAGGCCCCAGCTCTCTCTGCTCCTCTGCTCCTCTGCTCCCTCCTGGTCCTCCTGGTTCTCGTGGCTCATGAGATGGCATTGAGACAGTTCCCCTGGCTTAGGGGGTCACAGAGTGAACAAAGCAGGAAGAAGGGGAAGGGAAGCCCCCCTCCTGTCACCCCTGTCCCTTACAGCAAGAAGTGTCCAGATGCCCCTCTGCATATTCCCCTGGTGAATGCTGCCCAGGACTGGGTCCTCCTTTTACTCTTGCTGCGTAGGGGCCCTAGAAGACAGATATCTGGATGCCTCGACCCTGAAACAGAGGTGGGAAGTGGAAAGAGGGAAGTGAGTGGCTTTTGAGGAGGGGGCTTTTGTGTGAGAGCTGGAGGATGGAACCTCATCAGGGGGCCCGGGAACCACTGAGCTGTTAAAATAAAGTCTGCAAACAAAGACCAGCTGCTGGAAGTGGGTGTGCCAGGGAGTGTGCAGAGACACGGTGAGAAAAGAACAATGGTGATTTTGGAGCCGCCCCTAACTGTGACGGGCCTGAAGCGGTGTTATTATTATTTATAGTATCATTATTAGTCATTTTCGTCTTGTTTGTACACTCCCTCCATCTCTCCTCTCCACCTTTTCCTAATATTATATCACCAGTTTTACGTCCTCCATTAGCAACTTTGTAGCTGTAAACAATTTACTTACAACTTTCTTTCTTATACTTTCAGTTTTACCTAGTATTTCTTGACTCCCCTCTTTAAAAGATGACAATATTAATCCTCCTTCTCCTTCGTTCAGTGCTTCACATCCCAACTGCTACCTTTGTGCTTTAAAGTTTGTACTAATCGGTAACAAGTATATTTAGTTCTCATATTTATATGCTCTGTTCTGTTCTCAAAGTTAAAAATCAAACAAGGGTGTTTGCATTTTGTGATGTTTTAAATAGTATTTACTGTGGAGCTGAGCTGTACGCCATGTTTGCACATACTTTGTGGCACAGCTTTACTTTCTCCTGATGTTTCTAATTGCCTTTGTTTTTATTTTTCTCCTTTGTACTGCTTGCCTTCATCATTTCCTCAGTTTCTCTCAAACTGTGAATCTTTTGAGGTATTCTATCGAGTCCCCTTTTCCCACAGAACCATTCCCTTTTTATTCCATCCTGGACTGGTTGTTCTGTAGGCCTACTGCATGCCCCACCGTGATCCTCAGATTCCCTTCTCTCTGGGTTGGTTTTCCTGTTTTCTGGATCCCATGTCTTTGTCTTTCATGGTTATCCCCAGCTGCCCTCCATGGATGCACAACACACACACACACACACACACACACACACACACACACACACACCCTTTCTTCCTTCCTGCTGGCTAATTCTCAAGCAGCTTTCTTAGAACACCCTGTGACCCTGTGCCTGGTAACTTTTCTATTCCCCATATAGCTCCTTTTTCTCTGTCATCTTTTTGGTTTATTTTCTGGGGGATTTCCGTGACTTTCTTTCACATGGTCTCTCTAGACTTGTTTATTTGATCATCACCTTTCAGTTTCCAGAAAATCTTTTTTTTTGTTTGTTTCGTTGATTTTTTTTCTTTTCTGTGTATCTTGTTTTAAGTTTATGAATAAAATATTTTTTAATCTCCCCGAGGACATGAGTTTGAGATTTAAAAAATTACTTGTTTGTTCTGGACTCCTTTTGTATTTGGTCATCTTGGTCTGTTTCCCCACTTTCACCTTTCTCCAATTTCTAATCCTAGATCTATTCATATTGAACGGGGGGCAGGTCTACTGGCAGTCTTCCCTGTAGGGTGATTGAATGGGAACCCACTGAAGTGTCAGAATACAAAGATGTTATTTCTGGGGCATATTGCTTCAGTCATGAACTCTCTGATTTTTTTCACTGGTGTAGACTCAAGGCTGGCATGAATCCCATATGGCATGTGGGCCTGGTGAACTCCTCCCCTCTCTGAGGCTCTGCCTAGTAGACCACTCTGCCTGGCTGGATGCCCTCTCGGCATTGCTGTGGTTCACAGCTCCCTTCACCCCTCTTTATTCAGTTGTCATTTCTTCAGCCAGTTCTGTTTTCCAACATCTGTTGACGTCTCTGATCTCCTGTTGCCCTCATTTAAATTTTCACTGGCAGCAGAGGGTGCAGAGGCAGTGCGTGAGTTCTTGAGTCCATCTGTCTGGGTGGGAACCCAGTCTTTACTGCGTAGTAGATTCTGAGCTTGGGCAAGTCACTGAACATCTGTTTCAGTTTTCTTACCTGGAAATGGAAATACCGATGGTACACACTTCCTAGGTTCTTGGAAGAGTTCTGTGAGTTACTATTTATAAAATTTAGAGCAATTAGTGGTGCAAAATCCACCAATGTTTGCCCACATTAACATTAAGTGCCATTATACCTGTAAGTGCCTCGACTATGGCTGCAGTTTGATCTCAGGAGGGGAGGTTGATAAATGCTCTTCTGTTTTCTTAAAACAGTGCCTAAAGATGATTAATATGATTAACATTTGCTATTTTCCCTCACCTCCCAAGGTAAGATAATCAGGAGCAGAATGTGAAGAACTTTCCTCTATATAAAGATCAGCATTTATTCAGGCCAGGTGTGGTGGCTCATGTTTGTAATCCAGCACTTTAGAGGGCAGGGTGGGAGGATCCCCTAAGGCCAGGATTTTGCCACCAGCCTGGGCTGCATACTAGGAGCGAGACCTTGTCTCAAGGAATAAAGGTGTTTTGTTTTGTTTTGTTTTGTTTTCCTGAAGAAAAGACTACTGAGAGCCAGTAAGACTGAAAGAATGGGCATCTTCATATCCTGTTAGTTTGAGTGTGAATTGGTACAGTTTGCATACAGAGTGGCTCTAGGTATAAAAACTTTTGAGATGTTAATAGCTTTTGACCTAGTCATTCTACTCTTACAAATATCTTAAGGAAATAATCTCAAATGTGAGCAGTTTTACGTGAAGGAGGATATCTTTGTAGCATAATTTATGAAGAATTAGAAACACCCTAAGGTCCATCAGCTAGGGGAGGACAGCAGAGGGGACAGGGGAGCATCAGGAGGGCTCGGCAGCCACAGCAGGGGCTGGGCGGGCATCTGGCAGGATCCAGGTCTTTGTGGGACAAAGAATCTTAGAGAAGCAACGGGGACACAGGCTGTCCACTGCAGCACCAGTGAATTCACCAAGACGAAGTGTTGAGCAGAGTGCAAGACATGGATTTGCAATGAGGAGTCATTTACCATGCGCGTGTATACATGACTCAGTATTGTATATTTAAGGGAGTAGAGCACAGTCATTGAAGACATGGGATTGAAGCAGAAGTCCTGGCTCTAGCACTATTGTAAAAATACCGGCAAGTTCCCTAACTTTTGTAGATTCCTCTGTGTTCGAATGGGAAAGTGGTACCCGTCTCCTGGCCTGTGTGTGATCATTGAATGAGACACATGTAAGAGGCCCTGCACATCACTCAAATACACACTGGCTATCACCAGCTAGTTATCACACATGTTCCCAGGCCCAGGTCATTGTCAGAATGTTCCTTCCCATCTCTATTCCTGTGTATAGACTCTGTAGTTTCTGTAATGGTCAGATGGCTGCCCCTCCTCTGATTATCTTCTCCTCATACCCCTAGAGGAGAAAAGGACCCTGCCTTGGTGTGAGAGTGAGGGAAGAGGAAGCTGGAGCGGGGTGGGTTTCTGTAAATACTAGCTGGCAGGGCCCCAGGAGATAGAGAAACACTCTGGACATTTGCTGCTACCACAGGGGGATCTGCAAAGACCCAGCCCCTCCAGCCTCCCTCTGTACACAGGTGGCTCACATTCGATTCCACAATTTGTTTTCTCCTTCTGAAGGGTTAAGAAAAACATTCCGGTCTGGACAGTGACTGGAGAGCTCCAAGGAAAGCCCCTCGGTAACCCGGCTGCTGGCACCATGAACCCAGGTAGGCTCGCTTCCTCTTCCCTGGCTAGTTCCTACTCGAACCTAGAATGGAGGGTGGCACCTCCACAGCTGAGTGAGCCCCAGAGGAACCCAGATGGAGAAGGAGGCCGATGAATCTGCCCAGAGCTCAAGAGGGGTCACATGGAGTCCCCCGACTTAGGGGTCTGTGGGGCATCTGCATCCTGACCTCTCTTCAGAGGGGGCACGGCCCAGGTGCCCACTTCCTCCCTACCCTGGCACCCAGCAAATGACTCAAGTGGAGCAGGACAGCCATGAGGAAGTGGAACGAGCAGGGGAGGGGAGTGGGGGAAGAACAAGGTCCAGGAGGAGGGGAGGGGTGGGAGAGGAGGTTGACCTGCAGCCCTGATCTCTTATTTACCGCTCTGCTCCCTGCTGACCCTGGGTTGTTTCCAGCAGAGGCCGGTCCCCTCCCTCCAGCTCTTGCCCTGCACCAGCCCCTGTGTTCTGAGTGGCCCTGTGGGAATGTATCATGCTTGACCCAGCTTCCAACTTAAATGGACCCTGGTCTGGCCTTTGCCACGTCCCTTTTGTGTGACCTGGAGCTCCTTACCTCCCCTCTTGTGTACCATGAGAATAATATTTCCCCATGTTGTCATGAAGATCAAATATTACAAGGGTACCTGGCCTGGCCAAAGCCTGCCACACAGTAGGGCCTCCCTAAGAATGTTTCCATCCCCTCTGTCTTCTCTATCTATCCCCTGCTGATTCCAGGTGGAAGCCACCCAGTCCCCCCAGCTATGTTAGGGCACCCACCCTGCACTGCCCATCACAAGCACCTGCTGACCAGGGATGACTGCCTCAGGCAGGGCCTCATTCCCATGATCTCAGATACCCCTTATCAAAGAAAAATCTGAGGCACAGTAACATTTATTTGAATAAGAGGGAATTCATGAATTGAGAAAACCAAACTGGAGAAGGCTTCATGTTACGATGAAAAAGTGTCGGAGATTGGCCGGGCACGGTGGCTCACGCCTATAATCCCAGCACTCTGGGAGGCTGAGGCGGGCGGATCACGAGGTCAGGAGATCGAGACCATCCTGGCTAACACGGTGAAACCCCGTCTCTACTAAAAATACAAAAAAAAAAAAGAAAAAGTGTCGGAGACAAGTATTTATTGAGTAAATATGAAACTGCAATAAGGACATTATTTGATTGGTTGCAGTTACAAAACTGCCTGTTTTGATTTACCTTTTTGGAAAATTCCTGGTCACATTGGTGCTGGTGGGTTTAGGAAGGTCTCCGAATCTAGGTGAGACCAGGCCTTAGCCTTGTCCAGGTTTTTGACTCCATTGAGAGAAAAAATTTGAGTCAAAGAAAAAGCAAATCAGCTGCAAAGCAGAAGCACAGGCTCAGGGATGGGAGTGCAGGTGGACTCAGAAGAGCCAGTCGGGCCCAGTGGGGTTTGGGGTTTCTGTCTTTGATGGTTTATTAAATTAAGGGGTTGGAGTCTGGGGAGGACTCTCTTGCTGGCTTGTGGAGGCTGCCTTTGCACTGTGTCCTCACACAGCCTTCTTGTGTCTCATTCTTTTCTTACAATAGGACACTAGCCCTCTAAATAGAATTAGAGCCCTACCCTTGTGATCTCATTCAGTCTTAATTGCTTCCTTAAAGGCCAGATCTCCAAATGTAGTCACCTGAGTTTAGGGCTTCAGCATATGAATTTTGGGGGCACACAATTCCCTCTATAGCACCAATGACTCCATCAAACATGTCCTACATCACAGCTGTCCAGGAAAATTAACATGTAGTCATCTCTTATGCAATGGCTGTTATGCTCCCCTACACTATCATCCAACCTTATCCTTTCTTCATTCCAACTAGAGAGCAGCATCTTTATTGAGGATGCCGTTAAGTATTTCCAGGAAAAAGTGAGCACACAGAATCTGCTACTCCTGCTGACTGATGATGAGGCCTGGAACAGATTCGTGGCTGCTGCTGAACTAACCAGGTAACCTCCATGGGGTTACCTCCATTGGGCGCCCCAGCGATGCCACCCAGCTCTCCCCTGGGCTGGTTTTCCCTGACAGGCACACCTCCTCCAGGCAGCTCCCTCTGCTGGGCTTGAGGATGAACTTCTACGCACTCCAGGAGGAATATTTCCTCCATGTCCTTCGCTGGCAGTGAGTAGCCTCAGGCTGAGGGGAGAGGAAGCCCACAGGGACAGGGTCATTTCTGCCATCTGCTGGTGATGGGAACTTTGCCAGTTACTTTCTCACTTTCAGCCTTTCTTCATCCATGGAGTCTTATTGTGAGAAAAATGAGATCATGCATGTAAAGTGCTTAGCATAATGACTGACACATAGTAGGTGCAAGTTAACGTTAACATCTTACAAGCTTGGTGGAAACAGAACCAAGGTTAAGGGTCTTCTTCTTGAAGATGGGAGCCCAGCAGGACTTGACCTTTGGGACAAGTCAGAAAAATCCTGACCTAAGCAATGTGTGTTCCTGGGGATGCTGGCTGGGGCCCTTTTTCTCATCTGAGGAATTCCACAAACACGGCAGGACCCTTCTGCTGGTCCAGGATGCTGAGAGGCTGGAGTGGAGTTGCACACCGCTGGGTCTCTTTCCGGCTCTGTCCGTGTCCAGTCCCTGGGCTCTGGGCTTATGTCGTGGAGACTGGGAACTGTCATCTGTCCAATAGGAATAGCAACTCAATGTGATAGGAGTGTGGTGAAGGCCTTAGAGTCAACTCCAGGTCAAAGGTGGGGAACCAAAACCAAGATCCTGCCCAAAGCCCAGGAAGACGGGAGCCAGGGGTCAGGATGGAGCGAGAGTCAGCCTTCATTGTAGAACAAGTAGGAAGTTTGGGGCACCAGGGCTGGGACCAGCGTGTGGCAAGAGAGGCACCAAGGGCTTCAAACTTAAGGAGGTCATGAACTTGCAGACGACATGTGAGTGGGAGAGGGATATTTCTTCCCTGTCTGGATGATCCCAACACTCATGGGCATACAGGGTCATGGTTGCCTGTGTCTCTCACACCATGCCTGGGAACTGGCAAGTTCTGGGCTACCCTTTGAGAACTTCTTCTCTTCTACACAGAGAAGCTCCTTACCATGGTATGCCTTAGTGACCATTTCCAAAGTAGAATGAGTTGCTGTCAATTTGTGTAATTTCAGGGGTACTGAGCAGACTCACAAGTCCCCAACCAAGGAGGAAAACACTTCCTCTACCATGTTGTGCAACTTCAGATCTTTTCAGCATTAGCAATTTATATAGATGGTTCTGAAAGTGTCTTGAGTCTTCTAGAGTTCCATAAAATTGCACATGGCCTTGGTGTGCACACAGGTGAAGCAGTCACTGCTAAGGCATCAGTTAGGCTGGTGACACCTGCGAGTGAGAACTGGAAGGTTGGGGGTGCAGGTGGTAGGTCAGGAGGCGATAAGGTGGCTGGAGAGTCCATGTGGAGCCAGAATGAATAGGCAGATCTCCCACTCCAGTCCACCGGGGCAGTGGCCGGACCCAGTAGCCTTCAGCCAGGTGAAACGGCACGAGGCGTTGGAAGGGAGCAGATGCCAGGCAAAGTGATCTCCTGTCTCTCCGGGGTTTTGTTTTTGTTTGAATTCAAAGTACTCAGAGATAGCCAGACTGCAATGTCTGAGGGCTCCCTTACCTTTGACACCACCTGCAAATTTATGGGGATTCCTAAAATCCTCCTTAGATTTTATAATTCACTAGAAGGACTCACATAACTCACTGAAAACTGCTATTGCACCATTGTGGTTGATCACACAGAAAGAACACAGATTAAAATCAGCCTAAGGAAGAGTTTGGGAGGGTTTCAGGTGTGAAGCTTCATTGTCCTCAGGATGCTGTGTTCTCCTGTGTCAATGTGGGACAAAACACACAGGGTGCTGCCAACCAGGGAAGCTCACCCGGTTAAGGAAAAATTCCTGTGAATCACATTAAATCAGGAAGGAAGCCTTTATTCAGGATTGTTCTTACAGGGGAGGGAAACTGAGCCCAGCTCCAAATACAGTAAAGACAGAGGGGGAGTCACAGCCAATACCAGGGTGAGGGGCGGGAGATGGAACAGGACTGACAGGAGACACCAGAGTGGGGGGTTTGTGGTAAAATGGCCTAGCAGGATTCTCCCTAAAGGCAGGTCAGACACTCATCCATCAATGGTGGGGGTGAGGAGCATGATCAGATAGCAAAGTGTGATCAGACAGCAAGCGGGGAGGACCCTCCCTAAACTGACTTGGGGCGATTCTTGCTGAGCGGGGCGGTGCAGGACCAGAAAGCAGTGGGTGGGTGTGGAAGGCCAAGGTCGGCGCCTAGTGGAGAAGAGGCTCAGAAGAGCCCAACTGGAGTTTGGTCGAACAGAAAGTCTTTCTCAACCCATGCCTTAGTGTTCAGAGCATTCGCTGGGGCTGGATCACAAGCTGCCCTCATGGCTGACCTGGAGTCTCCAGCACCTCCCTGAGGTCTAACCCATTTAGTACACATGTCCTCTGTAGGTCAGAAAAGACACCAAATAGCGCCAAGCTCCATCATCCATCGCATTGCTATACGGTCCCATGGCCAAATCACCAGGCAAAGAAAGATGTTCCTACCAGGCGGGACATTCCAGGAGCCTGGAGATCACTTCCCAGGAGCCGCAGACAAAGGGAAGGCCTCTCTTTGGGTAAAGTGCATGCTTCACTTTGCGGCCATCCTGGGAGTAAAGTCTCTTTGTCCCACTCTCACTGCTCTTTGTTCATCTGCAGAGTTTCCCCTCTCCAAACACTTTGGCAGTCGCGGTGCTGACCTGCCCTTGAGTCAGGAGGCCTCTTTATCAAACACCTGCCATGAAAGAGCATCTGAGATGCCTTTAAGATATTTATTTCCACATGGAATAAGTACTGAGGAGTATCTATGATGAACATAACGTGTTTGAGTTTGAAAGGAAATTCTCTTCATTTGTAAAATTTGTTTCTATTTGATTGATAGTGGAAGCTCTGCAATTTACACAGGATAGAGATTGAGTGCAGCTCATTTCACAGACAGGGAAACTGCATTTCTTAACCCTTTAACCTTTCCTTGTGCAGGGATGAGGCAGATGAGTTCCACAAAGCTCTGAACAAGCTTGCAAGACACGTAATCATGAAGGACAAAAACTGGCATGATAAAGACCAGCAGCACAGGAAGTGGTTTTTGAAAGAGTTTCCTCACTTGAAAAGGGAGCTTCAGGATCATATAAGGCAGCTCCATGTCCTTGCAGACGGGGTTGAGCAGGTCCACAGAGGCACCACCATCACCAACGTGGTGTCCAGCACTGCCGGTGTTATCTCTGACATCCTGACCCTCATCGGCATCGGTCTGGCACCCTTCACAGAAGGAATCAGTCTTGGGCTCTCGGAAACTGGGATGGGGATGGGAATAGCGGCCGCTGTGACCGGGATTGCCAGCAATGCTGTGGAGCAAGCAAAGAAATTGTGGGCACAAGCCCAAGCCGGCAACTTAGACCAAAGAGACCCTGACGTAGCGAAGGTAATAAAGGAATTTATGGGTGAGAACACACCCAACTTTCTTTCCTTAATTGACAATTCTTACCAAGTCATACAAGGCATTGGGAAGGACATCCGTGCCATCAGACAAGCTAGATCCAACTCTCAATTGGAACCATCTGCCACACCCCTTGAGATCATTGGGCAAATCTCAGCTGAAAGCGATGAAGAAGTGGGGAGAGTTACTGAAAGCCCCACCCTGGAAATGAGCAGAGGAACCAAGATTGTGGGTGTGGCCACTGGAGGCATCTTGCTTGTGCTGGATGTGGTCAGCCTTGTGTATGAGTCAAAGCACTTGCATGAGGGGGCAAAGTCAGAGTCAGCTGAGGAGCTGAAGAAGCGGGCTCAGGAGCTAGAGGGGAAGCTCAACATTCTCACCAAGATCCATGAGATTCTACAGGCGGACCAAGAACTGTGACCCCAGAGCAGGGCAGCCACCAGGGGAAGTGTGCCAGGCACAGGCCAGGACAAAATGCAAACTTTTTTTTTTTTTTGAGATGGAGTCTCACTCTGTCGCCAGGCTGGAGTACAGTGGTAGGATCTCGGCTCACTGCAACCTCCGCCTCCCAGGTTCAAGCCATTCTCCTGCCTCAGCCTCCTGAGTAGCTGGGACTACAGGTGAGCAACACCACACCCAGCTAATTTTTGTATTTTTAGTAGAGATGGGGTTTCACCATGTTGGCCAGGATGGTCTCGATCTCTTGACCTCATGATCCACCCTCCTCGGCCTCTCAAAGTGCTGGGATTACAGGCGTTAGCCACCATGCCGGCCAAAATACAAACATTGTATTAGGTGGATAAACAGGGTGAGGTAAAGTTTATGGAACTGAGTGTTAGGGACTTTGGCATGTCTGTAGCTGAGCACAGCAGGGGAGGGGTTAATGCAGATGGCAAGTGCGCCAAGGAGAAGGCAGGAATGCTGGGGCCTGGAATAAGGGAAGAGAGGGGACTGGAGAGTGTGGGGAATGGGAAGAAGCAGTTTACTTTAGACTAAAGAATATATTGGGGGAGGAATAGAGGGAGACGTGCAGGAGCCAGCAATGAGAAGGCCAGGAAAAGAAAGAGCTGAAAATGCAGAAAGCCAAAGAGTTAGAACTGTTGGATACAGGAGAAGAAAGATTGGCTCCACTATCGACCTGCCCCAAGATTTGATGTCCTTCCAAGAATGAAGTTTTTCCCTGATGATGGTCTCTCACTCTGTCTTTCCAGCATCCACTCTCACTTGTCCTTGTGGGGGCGTGTCTCAGTCAGCCAGTGGCTTCTTGATGATGGTGGTTGTCGTGTGACGGGTCCCCTCCAGGTTACTAAATGGTGTAAGTTCCCTGCTTGAACCCTGAAAGGCAGGTGGTGGGCCATGGCCATGGTCCCCAGCTGAGGAGCAGGTGTCCCTGAGAACCCAAACTTCCCAGAGAGTATCTGAGAACCAACCAATGAAAATAGTCCCATCGCTCTCACCCAGTAAGTAAACAGTCAGAAAATTAGCATGAAAGCAGCTTAGCATTGGGAGGAAGCGCAGATCTCTAGAGCTGTCCTGAGGCCGCCCAGGAGTGCCCTGTGTGTAAGTCCTAATAAACTCACCTACTCACCAAGCTGGACTTGTTCGAGTCATTCTTTGGTCTCGCAGCCCTTCCAAGCTTTGGGGGCCATCAGTCTCAAGTTTTTCTCTTAACAGTGGTGATGGGGGTTGTGATGGCAACAGAGTCGTGGGGGCCTTGGCAAGTGGCCGGTGCTCTTCCAGACCAGGGGACACTGATGGACCGAGGAAGTTCCAGGGGAAGTCGAAATGCTGTGTTGGAAAGAGGTTAATTCGGGAGGAAACGAAAAATGAGAGGAGTTGCCAGGAACAGGTCAAGGAACCTTGAGGTGTGTCCAGGAGTTCAACCCCGCTTGTGGTCACGAGACCTCGCCTCTCTGAGCCTCAGTTTCCTCATCAGCTGTAGAAGGGGACCTGCACAAGGTGATATCTCAGGTCCACCCGGCTCTCCCCATCTTGTGTCCTGGAGACTTGGGTCCAATCAACACTGACTGATGGCTGTGCCTTTGTGGTGCCGATGGAGGCTCCCCTGGGCTCTGGGTGCCTGACTTCCCTTCCTCATGATCTTTCTTCCAGGGTCTCGGGGAGCGAGGCTTCCATGGCCCCTCCTGCTTGCTCACTGGACTCTCACTTTCCCAGCTGGTCATTTCCCTGAGACCTCAAAACCCCACCAACCCCACTGGGGCACCCACAGAAAGCTTGTACATGTCTGGCTCTGGCTGAGCACGGGTGTGGTTTCCATCTTCGAGTCAGAGCCTGGGATTGACACGGGACACTAGAGGCTGACTAGTGTCAGAGGGGCCTGTGTGCAGATTGGGAGAGGATTATCGACTAATAGAGGGACAAAGAGGGACATCCAGACAGCAAACACCCCCATCCAGGCTGTCCTCACGTTTTGCCCAGACTCCTGCAAGAACTTCCAGAATGGTCTTCCATGTGCAACTGCCCGTCCCTGCCCATGTCCTGGATCATTCTCCACACTGAGCCAGGTTGGGCTTTAACAAGATCATTTTTTGGGTTTTTGGGTTTTGTTGTTGTTGTTGTTTGTTTGTTTGTTTGTTTTTTCAGAGAGTCTCACTCTGTTATGAGGCTGGTGTCCCATGGCATGATCATGGCTCACTGCATCTTGGACCTCCCGGCCTCAAACTATCCTTCCACCTTGACCCCCTGAGTAGCTGGGACCATCCGTGTGTGCCACATTGCCCAGGCTGGCCTCAAACTCCTGAGTTCAGGTGATCTGTTCACCTTGGCCTTCCAATGGGCTGCAATTATAGACACGAGCCACCGTGCCCACCTAAGAACACAGATTTGATCGAGCACCTGCTTCTGACCATTCAATGTCTTCCCATTACTCTTAGCACAAAGATGTAGGCCATGATGCTGCCTAAAGTAGCCTGTTGTGGCCTGGGGTCCTGTGAAGGAAGAGCCAGAGGCAACGTTCTGGGGCAGAGGGTTTCTAGGAAGTGATTCTAGGAGCAGAACTGAGGATCCAGGAGGGAAGGAGGAAACGTTGATACACAAAGTTTTCGAATGGGCCATCCATATGGGCAATGAGACCTTCTGAGGTGCCTTCAAGGAGCGTGCTCAGAATCTTTGTCTCCAGGGAGGAGCTATGGAGGCCTTTATCCACTGCTTTAGCTGTGTCCCAGGGGTTCTGGTACATTGTCTCTTTGTTCTCATTGGTTTCAAAGAACTTCTTGATTTCTGCCTTAATTTTGTTATTTACCCAGTAATCATTCAGGAGTAGGTTGTTCAGTTTCCATGTAGTTGTGTGGTTTTTAGTGAGTTTCTTAATCCTGAGTTCTAATTTGATTGCACTGTGGTCTGAGAGACTGTTTGTTATGATTTCCATTCTTTTGCATTTGCTGAGGAATATTTTACTTCCAATTATGTGGTCGACTTTAGAATAAGTGCTATACAGTGCTAAGAAGAATGTATATTCTGTTGATTTGGGATGGAGAGTTCTGTAGATGTCTGTTAGGTCCACTCAGTCCAGAGCTGAGTTCAAGTCTTGAATATCCTTGTTAATTTTCTGTCTCGTTGATGTGTCTAATATTGACAGTGGGGTGTTAAAGTCTCCCACTCTTATTGTGTGGGAGTCTAAGTCTCTTTGTAGGTCTCTAAGAACTTGTTTTATGAATCTGCGTGCTCCCGTATTGGGCACATATATATTTAGGATAGTTAGCTCTTCTTACATTGATGTTTGTTGGTTTAAAAGATCTTTGTTGGTTTAAAGTTTGTTTTATCAGAGACTAGGATTGCAACCCCTGCTTTTTTTTTTGCTTTCCATTTGCTTGGTAAATGTTCCTCTATCACTTTATTTTCAGCCTATGTGTGTCTTTGCACAAGAGATGGGTCTCCTGAATACAGTACATCAACGGGTCTTGACTGTATCCAATTTGCCAGTCTGTGTCTTTTAATTGGGGCATTTAGCCCATTTACATTTAAGGTTCATATTGTTACGTGTGAATTTGATCCTGTCATCACGACGCTAGCTGGTTATTTTGCACATTAGTTGATGCAGTTTCTTCATGTCATTATAAAGATCTTTATATATAAAGGTCTTTATATTTTGGTGTGTTTTTGCAGTGTCTGGTACTGGTTTTTCCTTTCCATATTTAGTGCTTCCTTCAGGAGCTCACGTAAGGCCGGCCTGGTGGTGACAAAGTCCTTCAGCATTTGCTTGTCTGGAAAGGATTTTATTTCTCCTTTGCTTATGAAGCTTAGTTTGGCTGGGTATGAAATTCTGGATTGAAAATTCTTTTCTTTAAGAATGTTGAATGTTGGTCCCCACTCTCTTCCAGCTTATAGGGTTTCTATAGAGAGATCCACTGTTAGTCTGATGGGCTTCCCTTTGTAGGTAACGTGATCTTTCTGTCTGGCTGCCCTTAACATTTTTTCCTTTGTTTCAACCTTGGTGAATCTGATGATTATGTGTCTTGGGGTTGCTCTTCTTGAAGAGTATCTTAGTGGTGTTCTCTGCATTTCCTGAATTTGAATGTCGGCCTGGCTTGCTGGTTGGGGAAGTTCCCCTGGATAATATCCTAAAGTGTGTTTTCCAGCTTGTTTCCATTCTCCCCATCACTTTCAGGTACACCAATCAATTGTAGGTTTAATCTTTTCACATAGTCCCATATTTCTTGGAGGCTTTGTTTGTTCCGTTGTCATTCTTTTTTCTCTAATCTTGTCTTCACACATTGTTTCAGTAAGTTGATCTTCAATCTTTGATATTCCGCCTGATCGATTCGGCTATTGATACTTATGTATGCTTCACGAAGTTCTCATGCTGTGTTTTCCAGCTCCATCAGGTCATTTACGTTCTTCTCTAAACTAGTTATTCTAGTTAGCAGCTCCTGTAACCTTTCATCAAGGTTCTTAGCTTCCTTGCGCTGGGTTACAACATGCTCCTTTAGCTCAGAGGAGTTTCTCATTACCCACCTTCTGAAGTCTACTTCTGTCAATTTGTCAAACTCATTCTCCATCCAGTTTTGTGCCCTTGCTGGAGAGGAGTTGCAATCATTTGGAGGAGAAGAGGCATTCTGGTCTTTGGAATTTTCAGCATTTTTGTGCTGGTTTTTCCTTATCTTCATGAATTTGTCTTTGATCTTTGAGGATGAAGACCTTTGGATGGGCTTTTGGGGAGGGGATGTCCTTTTAGTCGATCTTGATGTTATTGCTTTCTGTTTGTTAGTTTTTCATCTAATAGTCAGGCCCCTCTGCTGCAGGTCTGCAGCAGTTTGCTGGAGGTTCACTCCAGACCTTTTTTGCCTGGGTATCACCAGCGGAGGCTACAGAACATCAAAGATAGCTGCCTGCTCCTTCCTCTGGAAGCTTTGTTCCAGAGGGGCACTGACCTGATATCAACCAGAGCTCTCCTGTATGAGGTGTCTCCCTCAGGAGGCGCGGGAGTCAGGGATCCACTTGAAGAGGCAGTCTGTCCCTTAGTAGTGCTTGAGCGCTGTGCTGGGAGATGTGCTGCTCTCTTCAGAGCCAGCGGGCAGGAACGTTTAAGTCCACTGAAGTTGCGCCCACAGCTGCCACTTCCCCTAGGTGCTCTCTCTGTCCAGGGAGATGGGAGTTTTATCTATAAGCCCCTGACTGGGACTGCTGCCTTTCTTTCAGAGATGCCCTGCCAGTGAGGAGGAATCTAGAGAGGCAGTCTGGCCACAGCCGCTTTGCTGTGCTGTGGTGAGTTCTGCCCAGTCCAAACTCCCCAGCCTCCTTAGCACTGTCAGGGAAAAGCTACCTGCTCAAGCCTCAGTAATGGCGGATGCCCCTCTCTCTACCAAGCTCTAGTGGCCCAGGTCAACTTCAGCCTGCTGTGCTGGAGCGAGAATTTCAAGCCAGTGGTTCTTAGCTTGCTGGGCTCCGTGGGAGTGGGACCTGCTGAGCAAGACCACTTGGCTCCCTGGCTTCAGCCGTCTTTCCAGGGGAGCGAACAGTTCTGTCTTGCTGGGGTTCCAGGCACCACTGGGGTACAAAAAAAAATTCCTGCAGCTAGCTCAGTGTCTTTCCCAAACAGCCACCCAGTTTTGTGCTTGAAAACCCAGGGCCCTGGTGGTGTAGGCACATGAGGGAATCTTTTGGTCTGTGGATTGCAAAAACTGTGGCAAATGCATAGTATCTAGGCTGGATAGCACAGTCCCTCCTGGTTTCCCTCGGCTGGGGGAGGGAGGCCCCCGGCTCTTTGCACTTCCTGGGTAAAGCAACACCCCACCCTGATTCTGCTCGCCCTCCGTGGGCTGTACCCACTGCCTAACCAGTCCCAGTGAGATGAACTGGGTACCTCCGATGGAAATGCAGAAATCACCCGCCTTCTGTGTTGGTCTTGCTGGGAGCTGCGGTCTGGAGCTGTTCCTATTCAGCCATCTTGCCAGATCTCCCCCTATCTTTTTTTTTTTTTTTTTTTTTTTTTTTTTTTTTTTTTTTTTTGAGACAGAGTCTTGCTCTGTCTCCCAGGCTGGAGTGCAGTAGCACAATCTCGGCTCACTGCAAGCTCCACCTGCCGGGTTCACGCCATTCTCCTGCCTCAGACTCCTGAGTAGCTGGGACTACAGGCTTTTTTGTATTTTTATTAGAGACAGGGTTTCACCGTGTTAGCCAGGATGGTCTCGATCTCCTGAACTCGTGATCCGCCCGCCTCAGCCTCCCAAAGTGCTGGGATTACAGGCGTGAGCCACCGCGCCTGGCCGATCTCACCCTGTCTTAAGCTATTTCCAGAAGTAGAATGACTAGGTCAGAGGGTATTAACATCTAAAAATGTTTCCATTCCTAGAACCACACTGTTATGCAAATAAATTGTATCAATTTACACTCACACCAGCTTTACAGGAGGGTGTTCATCCCTTCAGTCTTAAGAATTCTCAGTAGTCTTTCCCTTTAAAAAGAAAAACAGATCTTTACACGGAGAAAAGTTTTTCAAGTTCAGCTTGTGATTATCCTGCCTGCAGAGATGAGGGAAAAGAGCGAAAGTTGGTCATGTTTAGGCATTACTTTAAGAAGACAAAAGAGCATTTTTCAACCACCCCTTCTGAGACCAGACTAAAATGACAGTCAAGGCACTTATAGGTATAATAGCAGCTGATATGGTTTTGGGCTGGGTCCCTGCCCAAATCTCACATCAAACTGTAATCCGTAGCGTTGATGGTGATGCCTGCTGGAAGGCGACTGGGTCATGGGAGCGGATTTCCCCTTTGGTGCTATTCTCTTGATAGTGAGTTCCCTTCACCTTCTGCCATGATTGGAAGTTCCCTGAGGCCTCCCCAGAAGCTGATACCACCATGCTTCCTGTACAGCCCGCAGAACTGTGAGCCAATTAAGCCCCTTTTCTTTATAAATTACCCAGTCTCAGGTATTTCTTTTCAGTAGTGTGAGAATGGACTAATACAGCAACTAATGCTAATAGTGGCAAACATGTGTGGACTTTACTTTGCACCACTAACTGCTCTAAGATGTTAGAAAAAACTCACTGTACTCTTTCAAGAACCTTTAAAGTGTGTGTCATCTGTACCACCATTAACAGATAAGGAAACTGAAACAGACGTTCAATGACTTGGCCAAGGTCAGAAATCTACTGATGGCTAAAGACTGGGTTCCGACCCAGTCATACGGATTCCAGAACCCACACACTGCCTCTGTACCCTCTCTGCTGACAATGAAAAACTTGAATGAGACCAACAGGAGACCAGAGATTTCAACAGATACTTGGAAGACAGAACTGGCTGAAGAAGTGACAGCTGAATAGAGATGGGTGAAGGGAGCTGCAATCCACAGCAATACGGAGAGGACATCCAGCCAAGAAGAATCGCCTGCCAGGCAGAGCCTCAGAGAGAGGAGAAGTTCACCAGCCCCATGACCCATATAGGATTCAAGGCAGCCTCGGGTCTACACCAGTGAAGAAATCAGAGAGTTCATGACTCAATTGAAAAGTCCCAGAAATAATATCTTTGTATTCTGACACTTTAGGGGATTCCCATTCAATCACCCCACAGGTAAGCCTGCCAGTGGACTTGTCTTCCTCCTACATAGGAATGGATCTAGGATCAGGTATATGAGAAAGACAAAATAAGGAAAAGAGACCAAGACTAACAAATACAAAAGGAGCCCAGAAGAAACGAATAATTTTGAAAATGGACAATAATTCCGAAAAACTCAAACTCATGTCCTCGGAGAGATTTAAGCTCATGCTGGCCGGGTGCAGTGGCTCACACCTGTAATCCCAGCACTTTGGGAGGCCGAGGCAGGCAGATCACCTGAAGTTGGGAGTTTGAGACCAGCCTGACCAACATGGAGAAACCCCTGTCTCTACTAAAAATACAAAATTAGCCGGGCATGGTGGCACGTGCTCGTAATCCCAGCTACTCGGGAGGCTGAGACAGGAGAATCGCTTGAACCCGGGAGGTGGAGGTTATGGTGAGCTGAGATCGTGCCATTGTGCTCCAGCCTGGGCAACAAGAGTGAAACTCTGTTTCAAAATAAAATAAAATAAAATACAATTGTATGCTTAACATGAGAACAAGATGTACTGAAAAGGGGGGGAAACAATAGAACAAAAAAAAGTTCTTGGGAATTAAATGATTGATGAAATAAACAACTCAAGAGAGGGTTGAAAAAGTCTAGAAAAGCTTCCAGAAAATAAACCAGAAAGATGACAGGAGAAATGGAGCTAAAGCGGAAGTGAAATGTTACCATACATCATGATTTCCTGGAAAGCTACTTGAGAAAGAGCTGCAGGGGGAGTGGGAAGGACGTGCACGTGTGTGCACCCATGGTGAGTGGGTAGGGATAACCAAAAGAGAAAAAGACATGGGATCCAGGAAACAGGAAAATCAACCCAGTGAGAAGGGAATCCAAGGATCACGGCTGAGCATGCAGCAGGCCTACAGAACAACCAGTCCAGGATGGAATAAGAAGGGAAGGGTTCTGTGGGGACTTCACAGAATACCTCATATGATTCATAGTTTGAGGGAAACGGAGGAAATCATGAAGGCAAACAGTTAAAGGGGGGAAAACAAAGGCAATTAGAAACATCAGGAAAAACTAAAGCTGTGCCACAAAGCATGTGCAGCCATATTGTACAACTCAACTCTATAGTAAACAGTATTTAAAACATCACAAAAATGTAAACACGCTTGTTTGATTTTTAACTTTGAGCACAAAACAGAACATTTAAATACAAGAACCAAATAAACTTGTTGCCAATCAGTACCAAAATTAAAGTACAATGGTAGTGGTTGGGAAGGGAGGCACTGAAAGAGAAGGAAGATTAATATCCTCATTTTATAAAACGGGGAGTCAAGAAACACCGGCCATAGTGAGGGAGTAAGAAAAACATTGCAAGTAAATTGTTTACAGCGACAAAGTTTCTAATGGAGATTATAAAACTAGCGATATAATATTAGGAGAGGTGGGGAGGGGAGTTAGAAGTGTAAAGATAACTTAATAAAATAATAAGTAATGAATAAAAATAGTAAGAATAAAAATAGTAATAATAAAAATAGTAATAAAAAAATTCTATCCTAATAGGAAGCAAATAAATAGTGATGTCTAAATTTCAAAATGGAGAAAAATAAAAATGCAATAGCTTATATTTATTGACCATCTGCTTTGCACCGGAAACCTTCTAAATGCTTTGCAGGCATTAACTTATTTTTAGTTCTCACAACAACTGTTAGAAAGATACTATTATCACCTGCACGTTTCAGATGAGGAAACTGAAGCTCAGAGAAGTTAAGCTAGTGACAGCACCCAGCTAGTGACACCCGGAATTCAAACTCAGGCTTCCTATCTCCAGAGCATGCACTCTCACTATTTCATGTCCCAGCATAAGAAAATTGTTCAAATATATTTATTTACTCCCTAAAGAAAAAGCTAGGGCCGGGCGTGGTGGCTCACACCTGTAATCCCAGCACTTTGGGAGGCCGAGGCGGGTGGATCACCTGAGGTCAGGAGTTTAAGACCAGCCTGGGCAACATGGTGAAACCCCGTCTCTACTAAAAGTACAAAAATTAGCTGGGCATGGTGGCACGTGCCTGTAATCCTAGTTACTCGGGAGACTGAGGCAGGAGAATCGCTTGAGCCCGGGGGGTGGAGGTTGCAGTGAGCCAAGATTGCGCCATTGCAATACAGCCTGGGTGACAGAGCGAGACTCCGTCTCAAAAAAAAAGAAAAAAGAAAAAGCTAAAATTGGGACTAATTGCTCTTAATTTGGGTAAGTGGAGCCGTCTGTACTAATTGATTGATTGATTGGGAAGGGGTAAGTAGAGCCCTCTGTACTAATTGATTGGTCTTCACCATCTGCTGCACTCACTTATTACTTTATTTTTTTAATTTAAGAGGACAGAAGTCAGTTTACAGTAGTTAGTAACTGCTAACCTCATTAGCAAGTTAGGTTCTGGTGTCACTTTCCTTAAAGGTGATGGAGCAATGTGAGCATGTGCCAGTGAGAAATAAGCCTGCCTCTGATATGGAAGTGCTGGGAAGGGAAGAGTGTAGTCCCTTTAAATGATGTGGAAGGGGGAAGCTGAGCGCGGTGGCTCACACCTGTAATCCCAGCACTTTGGGAGGCCAAGGTGGACAGAGCACAAGATCAGGAGTTCAAGACCAGCCTGGCCAATATGGTGAAACCCCGTCTCTACTAAAAATACAAAAATTAGCTGGGCATGGTAGCGGGTGCCTGTAGTCCCAGCTACTTGGGAGGCTGAGGCAGGAGAATTGCTTGAACCTGGGAGGCAGAGGTTGCAGTAAGCCATGATTACACCACTGCACTCCAGCCTGGAGACAGAGCGAGACTTCGTCTCAAAGAAAAGAAAAGAAAAGAAGTGGGGGCCTCACACACAGTTTCCTGGATAACAGGAACTATTGTAAGAGATCCCCCCAAACCACAACCATGCAGAAAGAATCACAGCCCTGCACAAAGGCCACCTCTATGAGGACATCTGCCCAACAACTGTCTGTTTAACCTTGAGCTAAGGTGACCCTGTTATTAATTCTTGTACCTAGGGATCATTATTTAAAATAACTTACATAATTATCCTCATTTTGCCTTTAAAAACCTCTGCTTTCAGCCGGGAACGGTGGCTCACGCCTGTAATCCCAGCACTTTGAGAGGCCAAGGAGGGTGGATCACCTGAGGTCAGGAGTTCGAGACCAGCCTACCCAACGTGGAGAAATCCCATCTCTACTAAAAGTACAAAATTAGCCGGGCGTGGTGGCACATGCCTGTATTTCCAGCTACTTGGGAGGCTGAGGCAAGAGAATTGCTGGAACCCGGGAGGCGGAAGTTGCAGTGAGCCGAGATCGCGCCACCACACTCCAGCCTGGCTACAAAGCGAGACTCCGTCTCAGGAAAAACAAAAACAAAAACAAAAAAACCTCTGCTTTCCTTTGTCTCCCTGAGTCTGCCTGTGGTCCCACCATGGGGTGTCCTGGCACATCATGTATTCCCGGATTTACAAATCCTTCTGCTCATTCCGGAATAAACTTGTTATCTTCAGAGACTCCCCCTCTGCTGTTATTTCAGGTTGACGATAGACTCCCTGAATGTAATCGCATAGCGGAGAAACCAGAATGGGGACTGCAGACTCAAATCCAGGTGAGAATCAGGTGTCTCTTAACTCCAGGGACATGGGACGTGAGCAGAGACCATCCATTTGGAGATTCCAAGGATCTACTGACTATGAATAGGGTTCAGCTTCACCATCGACACTACAGGAAAAGTCACCCAGGATGTCTGCAGCTCCAGAGGAGGAGGCTTGGGCCAAAATCTTGGGTCCAGACGCACTTTCGGCCACTGAGAAGGCAAGCCCAATTGGAAGAGGGAAATGAACCCTGAAATTGCTTTGGAAGATGTACGGTGACGTCGCCAGCACCACCTAGTGGAAGCTGGAAGTGTCGACAGCCCCCCTCACAGCCACCACCCCCACCCCGCCCTGCCCCGCCAATGGAGAGGTGTGCTTGGCCAGGTCATGCCCGATGTCATTGTCTGTGTGCACCATGACAGGGACCCCAGCGCCCTGTTCTGCTCTTTTTCAAGGCACCCTGGAAGGAGGTGGCGAGCTTCAAGCTGGGCATTTGACAATGGGGGCTTCTGAAGGCATCAGTGGCTAGCAGAGACAAACAGCCTAGGACTGCAAAGTGCAGGGGAAGGGAATTGTGTTTCATGCCCACAGCCCCTGGGGACCCCGTAGGAGGCTGAGGGAGCAGCCACTGGTCCCGGCCACTCACAGCCCAGCCACTAGCAGCATCTCATGGACAATCCTTTTTGTCTTTCCTCAGATGGAAAAATTGGGCCCTGAGTAACAGGTGTCAGCTTCAGGAAGGTTCAGAAGTAGGTATAAAAATGACAAACACAATCAAGCTCATAATATTCTCCTGCTGAAGTCAAGACAAATGTATGTTTCATTTTGATGCACATATAACATTTAAGAGAACTGGACTCATTCACAGAGTTAACAGAGTAGTTTTTGGATTCAAATTTGAAATAGGTAATTGAGTAATTGATTTAGATGCAGGATTTCAGCTTGAATGCCTCTCTGCTAATAGGTACTGAGGGTGCTGCAAATAAGCTTTAGCCCAGGGAGAGGGAGAAGCCTCTAGCTCAGTGGATCCCAAACAGGAGAAATGAGGAGTGGAGGGGAGGGAGGGTGCTGTGGGCACCCACAGCACCAGGATCTCTGGAACATGCACCAAGGGGCACTGCCAAGCTCTATCCCCTTCCCTCCAGCAGCCAAGAGACAAAGGAGACTCTTGTCTGGAGTCATTGCGGTGCCAAAGCATGACCTTAAACATGCTTGGCTGGGCGTGGTGGCTCACACCTGTAATCCCAGCCCTTTGGGAGGCCGAGGCTGGAGGATCACCTGAGGACCTGAGGTCAGGAGTTCAAGACCAGCCTAGCCAACATGATGAAACCCCGTCTCTACTAAAAATACAAAAATTAGCCAGGCGTGGTGGCAGGCACCTGTAGTCCCAGCTACTTGGGAGGCTGAGGCAAGAGAATCATTTAACCCTGGCGGTGGAGGCTGCAGTGAGCTGAGATCGGGCCACTGCACTCCAGCCTGGGCAACAGAGCGAGACTCTGTCTCTAAATAAATAAATAAATAAATAAAATAATAGCACTTAGCTGCCGTGGAAAACTATATGGCAGTTCTTTGAAAACTTAAACATGGAATTACCATAGGATCCCTCAATTCCACTTCTGGGAATATACCCAACAGCATGAAAACAGGGATCTGACCAGATATTTGTACAGCCATGCTCATAGCAGCATCGTTCACCATAGCCAAACGGTGGAGGCAACCCAGGTGTCCATTGACAGATGAATGGATAAGCAAAATGCAACGTGTACCCACAGGGAATACTATTCCGCCTTAAAGAGGAAGGAAATTCTGACCCATACTACAACAAGGATGAACCTTAAGGACATTCTGCTAAGTGAAATAAGCCTGCCACAGAAGGACACATGCTGTATGATTCTGTTCATGTGAGGTTCTTACGGTGGTCAAATTTATAAAGATAGGGAGCAGAGTGGTGATTGTCAAGGGCTGGGGGAGGGAGAATGAGGAGTTCACGTTTACTGGGTACAAAGTGTCAGTTTTGCAAGAGAAGAGTTCTGTGGATGATGGTAGTTGCGCAACAGTGTGAATGTAATTCCACCGAACTGTACACTTAAAAAGGCAAATTTAGGTTATGAATATTTTACAATTAAAATCTTTAATTAAAGTCCTTTCAAAGCCCAACCTTTGCAGAAAAAAATAAGAGCACCTGAGCCCTTTTTGGTTTGCAAAACATTTTCACACACATAGTCATACATGCTTCAGCAACGGCCCTGTGATAAAAACATTTATTAATTTGGCTTCCCAGAGGAGAAAACCAAGGTTCAAATGGGGTGAAATGGCCAGGTGTGGTGGCTCATGCCTGTAATCCCAGCATTTTGGGAAGCTGAGGCAGGTGGATCTTCTGAGGTCAGGAGTTCGAGACCAGCCTGGCCAACATGGAAAAACCCCGTCTCAACTAAAAATACAAAAATTAGCCAGGTGTGGTAGTCCACGCCTGTAGTCCCAGCTACTCAGAAGGCTGAGGCACGAGAATCACTTGAACCTGGGAGGCACAGGTTGCAGTGAGTCAAGATCACACCACTGCTCTCCAGCCTGGGTGACAGGGACTCTTGTCTCAAAAAAGTGTGGTGGTCATGCCTGTAATCCACAATTTGAGGTCAGATTTCAGTTCACCTGACCAACATGGGGAACCTGTCTCTATAAAATACAACCCAGCTACTAGGGAGGCAGAGGTTGCAGTGAGCTGAGATTGTGCCACTGCATTCCAGCCTGGGTGACAGAGTGAGACTCCATCTCGGGGAAAAAAAAAAAAGATTCTGACAAAATGCCGTGAAGATCATCTGTGGATCTTGTCTTGTTAAAGTGGAGTTGGATTCAGAGGGTTGGGGGCGGGGTCTGAAATTGTTTCTAAGCACGTGGAGCCAACGCTGCTGGTGCACGGACCGTCATCCAGCAGCAAAGATCCAGTGTACTTTACTTAACAGACAAGGAAGCTAGCCGGGAAGGGAGTGACTTGCCCAGGGTGACAGGGCAGGGTGGCACATAGGAAGGGAATGTGCATACAGCTGTTTGGCCAAAAATTGGTCACCTCCTTAAGCTGACCCAGATAGTGTCCACTTTTTTTAAATTTTTTATTTTTTTTGAGACAAAGTCTCACTCTCGCCCAGGCTAGAGTACAGTGGCACAATCTCGGCTCACTACAACCTCTGCCTCCCGGGTTCAAGCAATTCTCCTGCCTCAGCCTCCTGAGTAGCTGGGACTACAGGCACACACCACCACGCCCGGCTAATTTTTTTTGTATTTTTAGTAGAGATGTTGGCCAGGCTGGTTTGGAACTCCTGACCTCAGGTGATTCCCCTGCCTCAGCCTCCCAAAGTGCTGGGATTACAGGCGTGAGCCACCATGCCCGGCCTTGAACCAAGGTTTCTAAGATGCTCTTAGCCTCCTTGAATCTGGCCTAGCCCACCTTTCCATCTTAGCTTTTCTGCACAACCGCCCACAGCTAGGCCAGCCTACGCCTCAGCCAATATGGTTCCTGACGATGCAGAGCCGGCATTGGCTGCGGAAGCCAGGCCTAGTCCTGTCCAGGGCCCCCTGGCCACAGACAAATGCTACAGACACGGCTCGTAGCACATGGTTCTCTTTATTGTGATGCTCAGTGGAAAACATCTGTAAACCAGCTTACTGTAGTGGTGACAGCTGCAACACATGCTAAGGCACTTTTATTATATAAAAAAGGGGGTAGGGTGGGAGTTTCACTCACTCCTTTGTGACAGCAACTGGGACCTGAATTCAGAGCTTTGTAGGCATACGCAGCTTTTATATCGCTTCATGATTTGAGAGTTTGTTTCTTTAAAAAAAAAAAAAATGCCTTCTTGCCGTAAGTCTCAATGCAGCATATACAAAACAGTTAGGAATACAAGTAAATTCGGCAACCAGTGTAGACCAGTGAGGACGAGCTACTCTCTTCTAAACAAAGGCAGTGAGAAAGACTCGGAATTTTATCATTTATTACGAGAAAGGGGAAAAAAGAAAACCTTATTTTGCTTTCAAAAATACCTGTGCAGGTGGCAGATTTTTAAACTATACTGAGTCAACGGTGCAGGTAAGCTACCCTCGGGCCCAGTCCTAGAGTAGACACAAGATCGCCTGGGAGGGCCGCTGGCCCCTCTAACGCTCTGGCTGTCAGACTTGGGACAAGTCCCTTAACCATTAAATATATTTGGTCCCCAAGAGTGTTGGGAGAAGCCACTGGAAGGCTGCTGGCCTTTCCAGCTTGACCCCGACAGCCTTGCTGTGGCAGAGGCAGGCTGTCCTCGGTAAAGGAGGGGAGGGGG
This sequence comes from Hylobates moloch, assembly GCF_009828535.3. NCBI lineage: Eukaryota > Metazoa > Chordata > Mammalia > Primates > Hylobatidae > Hylobates > Hylobates moloch. The sequence continues at coordinate 16,403,775 of NW_026652294.1, read as the reverse complement.
CATTGCACTTGAGACATTTTAGAATCAGAAGGGAGACAGTGGACAGTGGCGCTGCCTGGGACGGGGTGGGGAGGAATCCACTCCTCCCCTGACCCCAGCCTTCTGTGCCCTGCACAGAGGTGGAGCCCCAGGGCCTGCTCCTTCCGGACCGCCCAGAGCCATGGGAATGGGAGGCCCAAGGGGCAGAGGTGTGTGAGGTCACCACGTGTGATTGCAAACAGCAAAGAAAGGAAGAGGAGTGGGGGCGCTGGTGGCAGAGGTCAGGGAGGCTGACGACTGCGGGGGGTCCGACTACCAAAAGGCCTCAGTCTGAAGAAAAAGAGATTCATAGAAAACTCTGGCCCCTCCCCGGGGGCCTGCCCCCCTCGCCTCAACATCTTGTGCTTTTTGGCAAGAGAGGGCTGAGGAGCCTGCTGGTCGCTCTCTGCCTGGGCCCGGGCCCTGTCTCTTTGGTATCAGATTCTGAGCGGGGGAGGGAGCTGGAAGGGGATGCAGCAGAGGAAGCCAAATGCCCTCAACAACACCTGGAGGGAAACGGGATCGGGGGACGGGGCAGAGGGCAGGAGGAGGCACGTTCATAGCAGTCCCAAGAAGGTGGGGAGAGGTGTGCTGCGGGGTCTGGGAAGGGGAGGCTGTGGTGTCCGTCTGTCCATCCATCTCAGGCTGCAGGAGAAGAGGCTTATTCGGCAGGTTTGGCCTCAGCCCCATCCGCTTTGCCATCCACCTCTTCGTCAGAGCCATCCCCAGTGCCTTTCCGGGCCATTCGGCGGGGCACAACAAACGGCAGGTCCCCGCGCCTGGGGGCACAGGCAGAGGCAGAGGGTCAGTGGGCCCGGCCAGGCCAGGGGCGGCCACAGCACAGCACACACATCTCAAAGCGAATTCGAGAGGGAAACCAGGTGCCTGGCTGCTCCCACCAGGAAGAAGCAAAGCAGAGCCTTGGGAGCCACAGCTGAGCTGGACAGGACCACTCAAGAAAGCAGGCAAAGCTTCCCGCAAAATGTTTAGGTGTCGGACATCTTCACATACAACAGTAGCACAAAAACAGCTCAGGCAAACAGGACCAATTACAACAGAAAAGGCACAAAAGTAAGTGTAAAATGCCATCCTCTGTTGCAACTCCTATAAAACCGGTGAAACCAAGACAGGTAAACAGGTGTGCCTGTTCACACAGAGTACAAAGACAGGCACCCTCTTTCTACTACATGGCAGAAAATTCATATCCAATACTGACTACTTATGCTTAAAAAAAGAGCCCCATGAAGGCCTGGCGCAGTGGCTCACGCCTGTAATCTCAGCACTTTGGGAGGCCGAGGCGGGTGGATCACCTGAGGTCAGGAGTTTGAGACCAGCCTGACCAACATGGTGAAACCCCGTCTCTACTAAAAATATAAAAATTAGCCAGGCATAGTGGTGCATGCCTGTAATCCCAGCTACTCCAGAGGCTGAGGGAGGAGAATCGTTTGAACCCAGGAGGCAGAGGTTGCAGTGAGCCGAGATTGCACCATTGCACTCCGGTCTGGTCAACAAGAGTGAAACTCCGTCTCAAAAAAAAAAAGATCCCCACGAAAAAGATGTTAAGAAGTGAGAATCTCAGAGAGTAAGATCCTCTGCTTCAAACATTCACTACTTCTTGAGTGTTAACACTCCCTGAAAAGTGCAAAGGAGCCTTTTTATCCTCTGTAGGCATTGTTCATGAGGCTCGTATTTGCTTTGCAGATATTTACGAGGCACCTAAACACGTGCCAGGACTGGGCCGGGTGGCCTCAAGCAACTTCCAATTCAAAAGACAATCGACTTTTAGAACAGGCTGGAAATAAACTACCTAGAGTTTACTATGTGTAAACTAGTGTTCAAAACACTAAGCTAAAGCCTCAGAGGCAAGAAGCCAGAAGGGGCAGGGATTGCTTTGTGCAGTCCTTTCTTGGTGGCATTCGTGCCTTGCTGGTAGGTTCTGGTTGAGGAACAAGCTACCTTTTGAGAGAAGTGCTGAGGCAAAGGGGTGGGTGGGTGGGACGGCTCACCTGAGCTTGTTCTTTAGGGAGCTGACTTCGCGGTTCATGGCATCGGCCGTCTCAGTGGCGTCCTCCAGCTCGCGCTGCAGTTTCCGGCGGGAGGCGTTGGCCCGCTGGGCCTCCTCTTCGGCCTCCTCAAGCTGCCGTTTGAGCTGCTTCAGGCGGGTGGATGCCTTGTCAGCCTGCGGAGATGGACGTGTGGCCCGTGGCCCCGGTTAGGGGCTCTGGGCATGCAGCCAGCCAGCCCCACTGCCCTGCCTGTCGCCCCATCTGCTGCCCAGCCCCACTGCCCTGCCTGTTACCCTATCTGCTGCCCAGCCTCACTGCCCTGCCTGTTACCCTATCTGCTGCCCAGCCCCACTGCCCTTCTCACTGCCCCACCAGCGCCCGCACCTGGTCCTTGTACTGCTCGGCGTTCCTCCGCTCGTCATCCACCTGCAGCAGCACATCTTTCAGCTTCTTCTCAGTCCGACGCACCTGTTTGCAGGCTGCCTGGCGCTCCCTGCGTGGCAGACAAGGTGGCTCAGAGGGAACACCCTCCTTCAGAGGGTCCAGCCAACAAGCCCTAATCTGGACCACCCATTCTCCGGGGCTCACTGGCATCTAGGGATCACCTAGGGAGGCCTTTGCTGGACACCTATGTGTGCCTGGCTTCTTACGACGGGCACTGCAAATAGCCCCATTTACAGATGAGGAAACGGGCTCAGGTAAGGGAAGCGACACACCTCAAAGAGCATCTATGTAACTGGAAAAGAGGTTTGGGGGCCTAGTGTAAATCCCACTCCCTCCAAGGAAGTCTCAGTCCTGCTGAGCACATAGAACAACTGCCCCAGTGGGCAGGACCCCCCTCTACCTCCTGCTCTGATTCACCCTCAGACACAGCCACCAAAGCTCCTGGCTTTAGAGGTGGAACAGAGAATCCTGTTCAAACCCCACAAGCTCCCCCAACCACCCAACCTGTGGAAGGGATGAGGGCCCCATCAGGAGGGAGGGAAACAGCCCCCAGGCTCAGGAGACAGAGGGCTGGTTGTGGCCCAGATTTGGGTGAGACTGCAGGGGGGCTGGAGTTTCTTCCAGGACGGCTGGGGTTGGGCGGGGCCAGGGGCACGTACTTGGTCTCGTTGTCCAGCTGCTCCTCCAGCTGTGCGATCTTGGCCTCGAGGGCGGTGATGGAGGCCTTGTACTTGGACTTGACAGTGCCCTCCATCTCCTGCAGCTTGACCTTGAGCTCCTTGTTCTGGCGTTCCAGCTGCTGCCGAGCATTCTCGTTCTTCTGGGCGTGGCTGCGCTCCAGGTTCAGGTCAGTGTTGATCTGGTCGATCTGCAGAAGGAGGGCCAGTGACCTTGGGGAGGGCTGGGGCCCTGGCTGGAGGGCATGAGCAGGGCCGGAGGAAGGTGGCAGCAGGATCCCACCAAACCCTTGGGGTCCAGAGTCTTGGGTCTCCCAGAAAAGGGAGGATTAGAAACTGCTGAACACCCAACACAGAAGCCAGAGGGGGACCTTTCATGTCCAGGTGCCTGGACATTTTCTCAGCACCTGGGGAGCAGCTGGCACTTGGCCTGTGCTTCTGCCGGCTGGGTCCGAGGCCAGCTCTGCCGTGGTGGCTCCAGCCAGAGCCCAGGGTGGGAGAAGGCCTGGCACCCACCTGCAGGTTGGCCTTCTTCAGCCGGTCGTTGATCAGCTCCGTGTTGCCCTGCTCCTCCTCCAGCTCCTCCTCCAGCTGGGCAATGCGGGCCTCCAGACGCCGCTTCTCCTCTAACGCCAGGGCTCTGCGGGGTGGGCGGGAGAAGTGAGGGGCCTACCCTGGGGACACACCTGGTCCCCCCCCCAACTCTGCCCCCTCACTCAGCTCACCCTTTGCCGCTGCTGTTGGCGATCTCATCAGCCAGCTCATCCCGCTCCTGCTGGGCCTGGCGCTTGGCACGCTCCGCAGCTGCCAGTTCCTGCCACAAAGACCCAGAGTGTGACCTGAAGGCAGCCACAGCCCCGCAAGACCATCCTTCCCAGCCCCAGGCACCCTCCTCTCAAGCCCTTCCCCAGGCCCACCTCCCCCAAGAAGCCCTTCCTCCAGAAACCCTCTGGCTCACAGGGCTGGTGCCCCCCTGAAGATATAGTTTAAGCACCATATGTTTATAAAACTCTTACATTTAAGTGCTCGGAATCAAGCCAGGTGCCAGGGTGTGGCGATAAGTAAGAAGTGTCCTGGCCTAACCAGGGAGACTATGTGGACAGAGCCACTCGGTGCGACCCCTCCCTGTTCTGGGTGAGCCAGAGCCCGGAGTCAGCTCTGGAGGCCGCAGGCAGATGGCTACACCCTGGACGCACTCCCAGCCGGCACATCACACTGCAGGGCACCCTCCAGACCTGGGAAACACTTCAGGACAGGCTCAGGTGCGATGGACAGGACGGCCGAGCGGACACTCAGACCCCTTCTCACCAGGCACCATTCACAGCAGGAGGTGGTGGCGGCCACAAAGTCTCATCTCGTGTGAGGGATGCCCGTTTCACACACACACACTCTGATCATACCAGGGAGCCCCCTATGTCACGGAACCCTGGAGGGAATCCTTTTGTAACTTGAGAGCCATCCCCAGCCAATTCCTGGAGCCCAGTCAGACTCCAGCCCTGTCCTCAGCTGAAAGCCCCACGCTGCCACCTGCCGGCCGCAGGGCAGCGGTGCCGCTCTCCACTGCAGCCCCACCCACCTCCTGCAACTGGATCATCTCGGCCTCCATGCTCTTCAGCTTCTTCTCGTTCTCTTTGGCCTGGGCCAGGATCTCCTCGCGGGAGGCGCGGGTGTCATCCAGCTCGCGCATGCAGTCCTTCATCTGGGCCTGGGGTGGGGACAGAGGCTTGGCACCCCACGCAGCTCCTTGGCCCTCCACCCCAACCCTCGCAGGTCACCTCGCCAACAGAGCTCATGGCTAGTGCTCCGCTCAATGCTGTATTTAACCAACTAACCGTGATGACAGGACGAAAAGGCAACTAAAGACAACCATCTCTGTGTCCCACCCCATAATGCACACTTTGACAGTGTTGGTCACTGTGGACGCGAGCGCAAGCTGAGCTTCATTTTCTACTTTCTGTCCCCTCCTGTGGGCCGGAAGCCAGTGCCCACGGTGCCACCCCTAATGCGCACCTGCCACTCAAAACCAGTGCCCAGCCTGCCGGGCCGTCCCCACCACAGGCAGGAAACACCTTTCCTTTTGTTATTCTCCTGTTATTTGTTTTAACACTAAAGATCTTTGTCAAATAGCCTTTTTTTCCTTTTGCAGATAAATCCGAAATTGAGATTCCCCAAATCAAAGAGCATGACTGGCTGCGTGCAGCCCGACCACACCAGTAAAAAAATGCCACCAGCAATCAGAGCATCTATGCCCACAACCTTGACCACAGCGAGGTTTTAAAGTTTTTGTGGGTTTTTTTTTTTACACTTTAATTTTTTTTTTTTGGCCGGGCGCGGTGGCTCACGCCTGTAATCCCAGCACTTTGAGAGGCCGAGGCGGGCGGATCACAAGGTCAGGAAATGGAGACCATCCTGGCTAACACGGTGAAACCCTGTCTCTACTAAAAATACAAAAATTAGCCGGGCGTGGTGGCAGGTGCCTGTAGTCCCAGCTGCTGGGGAGGCTGAGGCAGGAGAATGGCATGAACCCAGGAGGCAGAGCTTGCAGTGAGCCAAGATCGCGCCACTGCACTCCAGCCTGGGTGACAGAGCGAGACTCCATCTCAAAAAAAAAAAAAAAAAGAAAGAAAAAAAATTTTTTTAAACTGAGGTTATTCTTGTTACATGATATGGCGTATCAGAGCTGGTTTTACGTGTTAATTATTCTTTAATTATTGGTGAGGTGAAGATTTCCAAGTATGTGTCCCACACTCTGGGCTGCTTCTCAGAACCATCGCCCCAGAGCCCAGAAGGCTGGAGGGTGTCAGGACCCAGGTGATTCTGTAAGTCTGCATTGAGACCTTCTTGAACGCCACCCATGTCTAGGCTTGTACTTGTTTGCTTCTGTGTCTTATGTACTCAGTCATACACCGTTTTGCAAGTTTGCTGTTGGACTATCATGTTTCCACTCACCTCCGAGCCTCTGAGTCTCTGTCAGTGAGATGGGGCTGGAAGCACCCAGGACCTTCCCAGGAGGCACCACCCTGCCAGGTTCCCAGCCCAGGCCGAGCCCTGGCACCTTCACATGTAGTTGGCTCAGTTGGGTGCCGCCCGCCCTCACCTGGGCCCCGCCCACCCTCACCTGCAGCTTCCGCAGCTGTTTGATGGCTTCGTCCCGGTTCTTGTTGGCCGAGTCGATGTGTGCCTCCAGGTCCTTCAGGTCCATCTCCAGCTTCTTCCGGGCGGCCACTGCCATCGAGCGCTGCTTCCTCTCGTCCTCCAGCTCTGCCTCCATCTCCCGCACCTGGGGGAAGGAACATCAACAGCTTGGGAAGCTGGACCTACTCGGAGACCCTGCCCTAGCTCTGAACTCAGGAACCTCAGGCCAGTTCTGCAGGATCCATGGGGCCTTGGGGGGCCACTGGGGATTACTGACCATAAGAACTCTAAGAAGATGAGTCACTGAACCCTGAGACAGGGGGCTGGAAAGAAGGGATATGGGAGGGGTGGCGTGGTCAAGGGGCCCTAACACAATCCAGGTGGAAGGAGAGAACAGAAGCCTGCGTGAAGCCAAGGCAGCCTTGGGCACCCACGGGGTAGCAGGAGGCCATGCACACCTGTCTGACCAGCTGCTTCTTCTTCTCCTCGCTCTGCTCGTCCCGGCCCTGCAGGTCCCGCTCGAACTGGGCCTTCATGGCCTGCAGGTTGACCTCCAACCGCAGCTTGGCGTCTTCAGTGGCCTGCAGCTCGTCCTCCAGCTCTTCCAGCTGCGTCTTCATCTCCTCCACCTGCTGCTCCAGGGCCCGCTTGGACTTCTCCAGCTCATGGACCTGAGCCCCAGAGATCCCAAGTCAGGAGCAAAGGGACTGGCAGGTACCTAGGTCTGCGAGACCCGGAGTCCGTGCACACACCGACCGTCTGTGATGACCCCACTCGGGCCCCTCCCAAGACCTGGCTGCCAGGCCCAGCACTCACGCTCTTGCCCACGTCGTCCTTGGAGCTCATGAGGTCCTCCATCTCCGTGCGGAACTGCTTGTTGAGCCGCTCCAGCTCCGCCTTCTGCTCCATGGCTTCCTCCAGGGCCCGGGCCAGTGACAGCGCCTTGGTCTCCTTCTCTCGGGCCTCCGCCTCAGCCCGGTCGCGCTCCTCTGCGTACTTGGCAGAGATGGTTTTCTCCTCCGCCAGGAGCTGGGAAAGAGGTGGGCACCATGAGGCTCAGCACCACAGGCTCAGAGCTACGGCCCCCAGCAGGGCAGAGCAGCTGGGCCTAAGCTCCCTGGGGAACGAGGAGCCCAGAGGCCACGGCGGAGAGGAGCAGGCCTAGGAAGCACAGGCCCAGGGCTGTGCCCGGGACAATACACACAGTCCTGTGCATCCTCATGATGGGATGACTGCCGACTGGGGCAGGCACTACTGCGAACGCCATGTTGTAACGTCTGTTTAATTTTCATCACTTACTAATCACAACCCTTTATGGCATGCTGCCCCTTCCATGAGAGCCCTCCAAACCTGTAAGAGCTTTGGTTCTCCTGAACCAAAGTTGGCATTTGGTTGGCATTTTTCACGAAGTGAATACCAAGCTGGCTGCCAGGAAGCCTGAACCCCATTTGTGGTCTCCTCTAACGACAGCTTCTGTCCCCTGGCATCTGTTCTCTGTGTGCACCCACCTGGCTCTATCCTATTTCCCCACCTTCCCTTCCTTTCGGCCCAAACCTTAATTATCCCATGGGTTGCTGACCATTTCCTAAAGGACCAGATAGTGCATTCTTTAGAGTATGCAGGCCCTACAGTCTCTGCAGCAATGGCTCAACCCCACTACCACAGGGCAAAGCAAACAGATACAACACGAGAACGACGGAGTGTGGCTGTGTTCAGTCCATCTTTCCCTGTGAAACTAAAGGGGCCGGATCCGGCTGCCGCAGTTGGCTGCCCAATGTCTTCTACTGTTCTATCCCACCCCCGAGTCCGCATCCCCCTCAGCTGCCCTCAGATCTTTTGGAATAAGGAAGTGATATGAACACATAAATAAATCATTTAAAAGACAGTCAAACCAGTTCATTACAGAAAATCTGAAAAATGTAAAAAACCAGAAAGGAAAAGTCACTCCTCAACCCATCGCATGAAGACGCCCTCTTCCGCTGGCCTTCTCCCTGGGACCCTCGACAAGCCAGAGACTGGGGGGGCCTCTAAGCGCTGGCCCCGCACGGCCCCTCCCGGGCAAGACCTTGAGGAAGCCCAGGCTTTCTCTGACAGGCCCTTCACCTTAGACTCAGTGCTTGAGGGAGAGGAAATGCAGAGGATGGGGCCAACAGCCACACACCTGGTCAAACTTCTTCTGCTTCTTCTCCAGGTTGCACGCGCTCTGGCGTTGGTGGTCCAGGTCCACCAGCAGGTCGTCCAGCTCCTGCTGCAACCGCGTCTTGGTCTTCTCCAGCTTGTCATAGGCGGCCACCTTCTCCTCATGCCGCTGGCTCAGGCCCTCCAGGTCCTTCTGGAGCTTCCTCTTCACCTCCTCAGCAGTTTCCAGGCACCCCACACTGTCCTCCATCTTCTTCTTCATGTCGGCCACCTGGGCAGGAGCAAGGAGTAAGCAGAGGCCCGAGATGGCACCTGCTCAGGTGGCACACCCGCCCCTGGGGCAACTGGGAACCTCCCTGCCACACTGTGGAAGGTGCAGCAGGGATCCGCCCAGTTATGAAACCGCCTCCCCCAGTCACTTCCCTCTCCACGGGAGTGAGACAAATAGAGCTTCTGCAAAGGGGCATCTGTCCACTGTGTGAAGCCCGGGGGAGGCTGACCCCCAGGCCCGCTGTGGGGGCTCCCAGCCCTCATCCACACCAAGCCTCTTGCTCTGCGGAGACTGCTCCCAGAGAGCAGGGCCAGTGCCCTGTAGGGGTGTCCACGGGGTCCCCATCACCCAGCCCCATCCTTGCACTTGGAGATAAACCTGCAATCACGCACGCTCGAGGGCTACTCCTACCCTGACTGTGGAATGGACTCCCAGCCCATCCCGAGGTGGTTCAGGCCTTCTGGCCTGGCACATGGAGGCCCAAGATAGGATCTAGAGCAGGAGCTCTGAATACATATTAGGCTACGGACCCCTTGGCAGTCTAGAGAGGCCTAGGGACTCCTTCTCACGACAGTGTTTTAGCAGGCATGAAATAAACATATGGGATCACTAGGGCAACCAGTACAGAAAAATGCAGTTGTCACACATTCTAAAAAACCATGGCTCAGGAAGCCACATGCTGCTAGGTAGCACATCAGATAGCAAACTCAGTGCATGCAGGCCTGGGACCCACGAGGCCACGGAGCTCGGCTGCGACCCTGATAGGGTAACTGGCCATTTCTACAGATGACGAGGGTGCAGGGACTGCCACCACCATGGCTTGCTGCCTACATCCATAATGGAAGCAATGCTGAATTTCAGCTAAAGACTGGTGGAAATAAAGGTGTAAAATAGTGAAAATAGTGGTGTCCCCCATCTAAGTCCACAGATCCCTGGATTCCTCTCCTAGGGACTCAGGCTGAGAGCACTAATGTGGGAGAGCAGGGTGGGCTTCCCTGGGGGAGAGCAGCAATGGTCCGGCCCAGTGGGCAGGGCTGTCCTGCAGTGCCCAGGCCAGTGCCCGGCCAGCAGTTCCCCAGCCTGCAGAGTCCGGCCGGTTCCCCAGGCCTCCAAACCTGGGCATGGAGGGTGGCGATCTGCTTCTCCAGGTTGTGCTTGGCCTCCTCCTCCTCCTCCAGCTGCTCCCGGAAGGAATTCTTCTCATCCTCCACCTGCTTGAGCTTGGTGCTCAGGCTCAGCTTCTGCCGGTTCTCCTCCTGCAGCAGCTCCTACTCGCAGGTTGGGAGGGGTGCGGGCACTCAGGAGAGCGGTATCCAAAACCCAGGAACCCCACACCCTTGAGGAGAGGGAGGAGCTGGTCCTGCTGATTTAGGGGATGGCCACGTAAAGACCTGGTGGGAGCTGGGAGGACGCAGAGACCCACCCACAGGATGAAGGAGATGAAGGAGAGGATGGGCAATCCCATGGGCTCTGGAGCCAATGTTGTGTGGACACAGGGGCCTTTCTGGGGGAGTCCACCTTCTGGGAACCTGGCGCCACCCTTACCTGAGTGTCCTGCAGCTGGGACTCCAGCGCAGAGAAGTCCTTGGTGAGCTTGCTGGACTTGCTGTCGGACTGGCTGAGAAGCCCGGTCACGTTGTCCAGCTCCACCTGCACCGGGCGGGGAGACACAAAGGACCATGGACCCAGCCCCACTGCTCCTGCCCCACCTCAGCTCCTTTAGATAAAGCTGGACCTGAGTCACAAGCTGAACCGTGAGGGTCTGAGGATCCAGTTTGAGAAGAGAGAGAGAGAGCACACATGCACCCAGGGACCTGGGCCACAACTGCTGCTGGGGCCCAGTGCCCGCGCCAGGGTCCCGGCGGAGGCCTCACCTGCAGCTTGGTGACCTTGTCGGCCAGCTCTGTGCGCACGCGCTCTCCCTCGTTGAACTTGACCTGCAGCTCCTGCAGCTGCGCCTCCACTTTCTTGCGCTTGTGCTCCGAGTCCCCTTTGCCCTGCAGCAGCACCTTCACCTCGTTGGCCAGCTCCCCGCGCTCATTCTCCAGGGTCTGCTTTGCCTTCTCAAGGTTTGCTTTCACCTAGCGGGGAAGAAAGCAAAGACATGAGTGGCGGCCTCCTGACACAAGGCTGGCTGGTCTATCATCACTGGACTCTAGATCTAGACATCGCTGCTTCTGCAGCCCCGACGACGGTGTGCCTGAGTCCTGGACTCAGACGGCTGAGGCCTCATCTGTCCTGTCCTCTTCTCTCTTAGCTGGTGGGTGACACTTGGCTCCTGTCTTCACTGCTTAGGACATCTCACAGCTTCCCATCTCTAAAATAATACCTGCCCAGCCTTCTGCCCCGGGTAGAGGCCAGGTTCTAGGGCGCGGCATTGGTGTTGCAGATGTTAGCAATATTTATAACGCAATGAGGGGGAACTATAATTGTTTGTAGTTAGACTTCCAATAAAGCCTGTCGGAAGTCTGATGTTCAAAGTAACAATGTAATGTTTTCACCCTCAAATAACCACATGAGACAGACATATTATAATCCTCCTTATGAACAGGGAAACTGAGGCACGAGTCACAAAGCCCCTAAGAGGGGGAGCCTGGCCTCAGAACCAGGCAGTTGGGTTGGACCCTGCAACTACTCTGCAGGACTGGTTTGGATTCTGTGGGCCCAGAACGGGGAACCCTGCCTCCCCCCTGCAGTCTCAGGGAGGCTCCGCACCCGCTTCGTCTGCTCCAGCTGCTCCGCCAGCTCCTCCACGGCCTGTGAGTGCTTCTGCCTCATCTCCTGGATCTGGGCCTCGTGGGTCTTGGCCTCCTCCTCCAGGGTCTTCTTCAGGATGTTCACCTCCTGCTCACGTTTCGACCTGGACAGAGAAATCCCCTCAGAGTGGAGGCCGGGGGCGCTGGAGCGAGGCTGTCCCGGGGGCTCTTCCCTGACCAAAGAGAGGCCTGGCCAGGGCACAGGCACTCCACGCAGCTTTTCTACCCATCGGCCCCTCCTAGCCATCTATCCCATGGCCCAGGCTCAAAGACGCACTATGAGAGGCTTCTGTAGCCTTTCAGCTTTAAAGCCCAGCCTTGCCTCACCCCCAACTTTGAGCCAGGTTCTTCAACAGGCTTTCTACTCTGTAGAGAGAAACCTCTGAGGAACCAGCAGTTTCCATGTCTGCTGGTGCATAACATGGCCACGGTGTGTGTGTGCAGAGGCCCGGGGTCCATGTCTCCAAGCCAAGGCCCCCCTGGCTGCCCTGCCCATCCCCAGGGACTTGGTCCCAGGGCACACCTGAGCTCCTGCTGGGCAGCTGTGGAATCCAGCGTGTCCTCCAACTCTGTTTTCAGCGCCTCTAGCTCTTCCCCAAGGTCCCGTTTCTGCTTCTCAGCTTTATTCCTGGAAGCACGCTCAGACTCCAGGTCTTCCTGGAGTTCAGAGATCTGAGACTCCAGCTCCCGGATCTTCTTGAGGGCCATGTTCTTCTGGGCAGCTTCCTCTTCCACTCTGCCAAAGCGACCAGCAACATCAGTATAAGGACAGTTTCACCTCCAAGGAGCAGAGTTTGCAGGACAGGCCTGAGAGAGGTGCAGCAGCCAAAGCTGCCTCCTGTGGTCACAATCATGGCACTTAGGATGGCTGTCAGCAGAAACAACATCTGAGGCAACCAGATTGAAGGGCAACACCCCTCTGAGAACTAGAAAACGTCATAGAGGAATCGTTTCAATTTCCAAAGTAAGATTCACTGCTTCAAATATTTTTAAAAGTCAAATGATTTGTTAAATGGGAAGAAAAGGAAATAAAATGCTACACCACAGGATGACTGCAACTCAGTAAAAATACAAATGTGCTACGGACTTCAGATGGTTATGATGGGTCAACATAGGTTCACCAACTAGAACAAACACACCACTGTGGTGAGGGGTGTTGACAGTGGGGGAGGCAGCGCGTGAGTGGGGCAGCGGATAGATGGAGAAACTTCTGCTGACTCTTGCTGTGAATCTAAAAACCACTCTAAAAAATAAAGTCTTTTTTTTTTTTTTAAACAGAGTCTCACTCTGTCACCCAGCCTGGAGTGCAATGGCGCAATCTTGGCTGACTACAACCTCTGCTTCCTGGGTTCAAGCGATTCTCCTGCCTCCGCCTCCTAAGTAGCTGGGATTACAGTTGTGTGCCACCACACTGGCAAATTTTTTATATTTTTGGTAGGGATGGGGGTTTCACCATGTTGGCCAGGCTGGTCTTGAACTCCTGATCTCAAGCTTGGCCTCCCAAAGTGCTGGGATCACAGACGTGAGCCACCGTGCCCGCCCAAGTCTTTTTTTTTTTTTTTTTTTTTAAGTGTGCCTATAGCAAGAAATTAGGAAAGGACTATTGTAGGTGGGTGATAGAGCTGTGGATGACTTTTTTTCAAATTACAAACAAAAGACAATGAGGCCCCTCACCGTGCCCCGAGTGCACAAGAACTGTTTTGCTATGAAATAATGGCTCTTCTAAGACAACAGTGGAAAGAATGCTCACAGGTCACTGGTGCAGAGAACCAGGGCCAGCAGCAAGCAGGAAGGGCTGGCCCAGGCCACCTGGCCTCGGGCGGGCAGGCGGGGTCCTCACCTGGCCAGGGCGGCCTGGAGCTCCTCCTCTTTCTTGGCCAGCTGCATCTTGAGCTCTGCGATCTGCGCCTGGAGCTCGGCGATCTGGTCGCTGAGGTCCGTGGAGTCTCCCTCCAGCTTCCGGCGGGTCTTCTCCAGCTCCTGTCGCTGCTTCTCCTCCCTGCGGAGGCGCTCTGCAATGACGGGGGAGCCCACATAGTCTCAGTGCCATGGGTTCTGTCTCCATGTCAATTACTTATACAAAATACTGAGCACTTGTTATGAAACATGTGTCAGGCCTAAAGCATCACAAATACACAGACACTCGCACCCAACTCCTGGAGGCAGGAAGAGGACATCACCGCAAACTGCCAGCCCGTGGCGTGTCTCTCTCCGACTCACCCCTTGTCCTTCCCTGCCAGGAATTAAGTACTCTCCTAAAGCTGGTGTTCGTAATTCCCTTGGTTCCCTTGAAGGCCGTACTATGTCTGTATCTCTAAAAAACATGTTCAATTGTGTGTGAATCTGAACTTATATAATGGAACTGCCTTGTGTGAATTCCACAGTTGGAATCGCATGGTCAGGGCTCAACATCTAGCTTTATAACCCTGTGATGTCACTTGGGAAAGCTACTTTCTATACCTTGTCTGAATAATAAGCAAAAGGAGACGGCCTACTTCATTAGGATGTTGTGAGGCGCCAATGAGTTACTATCTTAAAAAGCACCTAGAACAGTGCCTGCCTCATGATGGTTATTCCCTGCCGTGCCTTTGCCACCCCATCTCATGATCTTGAGATGTAGCCCGTGAAGTTTCACTGGAATAGATGTGTAAGGACATTTGTCTAGGATTCCATTATGAGAATACACCACAACTTATTTATGTACCCGTCCTGCAGCTGGCAGGCAGCTGGCAGGCATGCGGCTGTGTTCATCTGATCAATGCTGCTGCAAGCATCCTGCTCACTCTCAGTGCCCACAGCTGAGTGATGGATGGAACGGCCGGGTCACCTCACTAGGACTGCTGGATCGTTCTCTAACGCCGTCTACCAGTTTGCAGTCCCAGCAGCAGCATGTGTGTGCTCTGACCGCTCCGTGTCTCTGTTAGCGCTTATTAGTGTCAACCTTTCATGTCTGTCCATCTGGTGGGTGCCACCCCTAGACCTCCTGGATGACCAAGTCTTCTGGGCTCCTCCCAGGTGAGGGAGGGTGTCTGTGAGGGAAGAGGTCTCTCTGTGTCCGGACCTCTCTTCTGCTGGACCTGACTCACCTCATCCCCTGCAGATGTGAGGGGGCTGGACAAGACTGTGAAACTAAGCTGGGGATAATCCTCCCGGCGGTCAGGTTTTGGTCTCCCTCCCCTGGGTATGAGCTCAGAGTTCCCAGAGTAGTCAGGGTTCCCCTGTTCCCCCAGCTGTCCACTCCTCTCAAGGGGCAGGGCTGGGGGTCCTCAGACAGCCACGGACCTGTGCTTCTACCCCAGCACCCCCTCCCTGTCACAGATCCCGAGAGCACACAGAGACAAGGCAGGATTTGTCACCCTGCCCCGAGTCAAGCAATGAGCTTCCGCAGTATTCGTCTAGGACTTTACCGTACGTATGTGTTCACATGTATTTAATGAAATTTTCACAGACACCCTAGCACTGTGTCCCCTTTTTAGGTAAAACTAAAGCTCATGGAGCTTAAGTCATAGGTGCAAGATGAGCCAGCTAGTCAGTGACAGAGCTAGTGAGTCCTGTGGGTCAAACCCAGGGCCACCTAGGAAGTCTCAGAAGCTTCCAAAACCCATGGCACACAACAGAGCAACGCCAAAGCTCTCTAAACATGCTTCATGCAGGGGGGCATCTAGCCACAGAGCAACAGGGGCCTGGAGGCTCAGGTTCCCGCACGCACCAGACACAGCTCCCCTCGACCTGGTGACCTCAGGTCTAAAGGGCAGCGGCCAGTGCTGTAGTGTGGCCCAGGCTCACCCGTGAGCTGAGGAGGCCTTGGTGTTCTGGTCAGACAGGCCGGCCCCTGCCCGCCAGCCCCTGCCCATCACCCCCTCACCTTCCAAGTCGGTGATCATTGCCTCATGCTTGTTCTTGAGCTTGGCAAGGCTCTTAGATTTCTCCTCCTCTTCCGTGAGGTTGGTGGTGAACTCAGCTATTCTATCTTCCAGCAGTTTCTTTTCCTGGGGAGAGGGGAGTAGGCCAGCATTTAGTGTTGGTTGAGCACAGAACACTAGCTAGCCTCAAAGCACGACTCGCTCGGAAATTTGGGGCTGAATGGAAAAGGCTTTAGACACTTGATCATGTTCATTAGGATTTTCCTGGATCAAAGGATAATTTTGAAAGGTCATGAATTCCCCTGAAACAGCGTGATATGCTTCCCTAGAACTGAAAAATGTGGGTGCCCAAGCCCTTTCCCTTCCCCTGTGGGCTTGGGTGAGAAAGGATTCCAGGTGACAGCTAGTGTCAGCAGGGACAGATGGCTCCACTCCTTCAAGAGGCTGCCACATGGTGCTCACCTGCGCCACCAGGCCACCTTCTCCGTGCCCCCCTCTCACCTGCCAGGTGGGCCACGGCCCCTCCCCCTCTTCAGCCCTGTGGTGCCCCGGGCTGCTCTCCTTGCTTTCTGCTCTGTGTGGCCCCCGCAACACCCCTGCCCAGAGGCACAGCTCGGCACAAGCGCCTGAGTCCCCTCATCCCAGTCCTGGGTGGGCGTCCTGCCACCTCAGCCTCTGCAGCCTTTGGGGCTCCCATGTTCTGAGGAGCCCCGAGAGGTGGGGAGGCTGCCTTCTCCTCTAACTGGTTCCCCGGCTGCTATCTGCTCCCTGGGCAGACACTGACAGGGACCCAACTCATTCTCAGGAGGAACAGCTGCCGCCCGGGGACAGTGGAGGAGGAGTACTCCGTATCTCAACACAGAGCCACCAAGGTATCCCCAACCCCGCAGTGACCAACACTTGCAATGCGCACAGATGGCCACCTTTACACAGGCTCAGGTCTCACGGCTGGCAAAGAAGAGCTTTCCAGAGGGGAACGGACAAACCCTTCCCCAGGACCCCTTCACTTATGATGAAATCCCTCAACTAAGGCCCATGTGACCTCCAGGGAGCACTTGCAGTTAAGCAAAAACACTCATGCTGCAGGCAGAAGGGATAGGAAGCAGCAGCAGCGGGGCTGGAGCCCGGCCCTGCAAGGGTGACCACACTATCCCATCCATGGTGCCCCTGGAGCAGCGGCAGGCGGCAGCCGCGGGCCTCACCTTGGCCAGCTTGCAGTTCTGGTCCTCCAGGATGATCTGCTCTTCCTCCAGCTTTTTCAGTTTCGCCTCGGTGGTCACCTTCTCCAGCTGCAGCTTCTGCCGGGCGCTCTCCTCCTCCTCCAGCTGCTCCTCAAGCTCCTGCCGGGGGCCAGAGACACGGTAAGGACAGCAGGCCCGGGGGCATGGCCAAGATGAAGGCAGCAAGGTCCGAAGGCCAGGTCCAAACGCCAAGGAGAAAATAGCAAGGTCTGTGAGCCCAGGGCCATGGCCGAGGTGGGGACGGCAAGGTCTGCCAGCCCAGGGCCACAGCCGAGGCAGGGCCCAAGCCCCATTTGTAGGATTGCAGATTTCAAACTGGGACACAGGGCCAGAACACCAGTGCAATGTTCTGAAGGGTTTTCTGCAGCAAGCTCCCGCCCATGAAACAGGCAGGACGCAGAGCTGCTGGCCCTGTGCCCCTTCGGCTAGCAGGGCCAGGGCTAATGGCAGGGAAATCAAACTGGCCTTGATGCTGGCCCAGGCAGTGTTCATGGAGATCTCAGATGCACGTGTCACAAACTACCAGCCCAAAGGGGAACACCTCTCACTGAGTGCCCCAAGCAGACAGCGTGAGGAGCGGCCTCCTCGGACCCTAATTCCATGTTCTCCCAGCTCCTGGGTCCCTGCTCCTCCGCCCCACCCTGCCCCTCTGGCGCCACCTCTCCCCGGGTGCAGCCGGCAGGAACCTGGATGTTCTGCTGCATCTTCTTCTTCTCCGTCTGCAGGTGCTGGCAGCGCTCCTCCTCCTCCTCCACCCTGGCCTCCAGGTCATGGCAGATCTCTTCTAGTTCCTGCTTCTTGGCAGTCAGGCGGGCCCGGAGCTCCTCAGCCTCGGCACACAGCTCGGTTTCTGCCTGGAGCTGCTCCTGCAGCTGCAATTTCTCTGCCATGAGCTGCAAACAACAAGTGGAAAACACAAGCTCCTTGCAACACCCTCAAGCCACTCCATCCTCAAGGACGGACGCCGTGGCTCAGGATCCCAGAAGGAAAGGAACATGCAGACGAGAGTAGCTTTCATCTGGAGAGCTCTGAAGCTTCCAGGCACCTTCCAGACATCGTGTCCTTGATTTTTCACTACCCCATGAGCTCCAGAGCAAGGTCCCAGGAAATGGGCTCAAGTCATGTGGTAGTGCTGAGGTCTGAACCCAACACTTGTGAACGTTCCATTCTATTAAGTGGCCTCCCTATATCACTTAACACCGAATGGGGTCTGCAGAGACTGGTCACTGTTCCTACAGTAATAGGAAACTCAGTTGTAGAAAACTCCTATAGTAATACAAGCTTCCAGCATACCGTGCCTACCGATGGCCAACAGGTGGCAGCACCGGGCAGGTCGCACGACCTGGACGGAGCCTGCGCTGACACCCACCTGAGACTGCAGCGTCTCCATCTCCGTGAGCCTGTTCTCCGCAGCCAGCTGCTTCTCTCGGACCTTCACCAGCTCCTCCTCCTTGGCCATCATCTCCTCCTCCTGCCGGCTCACCTGCAGCAGCGGCTTGACCTGGGAGAGGAGATGGAGGTAGAGACATGCTTGGCTGGAAGATGCCCGCCTCTGCCAACAGGTGTGAGGCCTCTCCCTCACCTCTGGAAACATGAAAGTGAGGGGCAAGAAGACACGCAGTGGTGGGAGCTGCAAGCAGGCACATCCTTCCTAGCGCTCTGTACCACGGGCTTCTGATCTGCTAACTACATTCCAGGGAAACTATCCCTGCATGTGCGTGAAGATGTTCACCTCAGCATTGTTTATAACAGCAAGAAAATGAGGAAGGACCCATCTCTGAAAAAGTACCCAGATAATGATGTGTCCCCTAGGGAACAGCACACTACCTCTAAAAAAATGATACTTATGAAGGAATCATAAATGGAACGTACAAACTACAATACTGTTTATGTGAGTCAAACTCAGCTGTGGAAGAATGTATACTGTGTACATGGCTGAGGTTTTATAGGCAGTGAGAAAAAGAGCCAGAGATTAAACACTAAAATAGCTGCTGCTGTTGGTTTAGGCTAAGGGTTTATGTGTGAATTTTTATTTAATTCTTTAGGCTTTTTGTTAGTTGGTTTTTCGCCATTACCATAAATTATGTATTATACACAAAACCAGCCCGGACAAGTTTAAAAATAAAGAGATTTGTTTTTTTTTTAAAAGGCCAGGAAGGTCAGCCTGGGCAAGAAAGTGAGACCTTATCTCTACTAAACATCAAAAAGGGCCGGGCACAGTGGCTCATGCCTGTCATTCCAGCACTTTGGGAGGCCGAGGTGGGAGGATTGCTGGAGCCCAAGAGTTTGTGACCAACCTGGGCGACAGTGAGACCACACCTCTACAAAAAATACAAACAATTAGCCAGGTATGTATGGTGGTGTGCACCTATAGTCCCAGCTACTCAGGAGGCCCTTCTAGCACACACCTTGGTGAAGAGCCGCCACCACTGCCAGTTCCGCAGCTTGAGGTAGGCAGCGCAGTTCCGCTGGAGGACCTTCATGGCGGTCAGCTGCTGCTGCCGCTTGGCAAACGCTCTGTGGGGTGAAGAACATGGTCAGCGCTTACAGGCTGTGTGACTCCATGAGGCACTAATCTTACAGTGGGCGAAGGACCTAGGTCACCAGACTACCCCTCCACTGAGGAGTCCACGGAGGTGAAGGCTCGTGTGAAGTAACCAGAGATCCTACTCAGCGTGGGGACTCAGCATGACCCTTGGTCATTAAGCCGACTGGCCCTGGGTGACTCTGGACTTCAGCTTCCCACCCTTCGTGCTGTTCCCTATCTGAGCTTTTGTTTGGTGGAAGAACGTCAGGAGCTGATGTTCTGTGAAGGTGGGCTGCAGGTGTCAGCTAGAGGGCTTTTGGATAAACAAGCCTCCATCTGTGCAAATGCCACATGCTCGGGCTTCGTCTCCCAGAGCTCGGCGCTCCTGCTAGGACCCTCATCCCCGAGCACAAGGGCACAAGTGTGCAGTGCCCATACCCGCTGTCCTGCAGCAGGGGAGCCCTCACTCCCCAGGGAGTCAAGGATGAGTCTGGACTGAGGATGGCCTGCTCCCCTGGAATCACAGGGTTCTTCAGGGACAGGCAGACTCTGGGTGCTGTCCCCACAAGGGTCACACGGTGAGGAGTCCTGATAAGCAGGATCTTTCAGGCAGGCAAATCCAAGCAGAGTCGGCCTCTTCCCACCCGTCACTCTAAACCCCAATCAGAAATGCCCGATTCAGCCAGGAACAGTGGCTCACGCCTGTAATCCCAGCACTTTGGGAGGCTGAGGTGGGCGGATCACTTGAGGTCAGGAGTTCGAGACCAGCCTGGGCAACATGACAAAACCCCGTCTCTACTAAAAATACAAAAATTAGCCGGGTGTGGTGGCGTGCGCCTGTAACCTCAGCTACTAGTGAGGCTGAGGTAGGAGAATCACTTGAACCTGGGAGGTGGAGGTTGCAGTGAGCCGAGAACACACCACAGCACTCTAGCCTGGGTGACAGAGTGAGGCTCCGTCACAAAAAAAAAAAAAAGAAAAAAAAATGAACTGCCCGATTCTACTCCTCAAAGGTAGAAATCCAGGAACGGGGGTAGGAAGTGTCACGTGGGCCTCCCTGACAGGCATGTGACTGGCTGCAGTGGGGTGTCCTAGACCACGGCCTAAGTGCTCTTCGGCAACAGAAGGGCGTGGCAAGGCCTGGCGTGTGGGGCAGGAGTATCTCCCGGGACTCACTTCCTGGCCAGGTAGCCCCTGCAGCAGGCCTGGAACCCTATGATGACGTCGGTGATCTTCAGGTCCCGCTCCTCCTCCAGGTGGGCCAGCACACCGGCGCGGAAGAAGACTTTGCTCTGGCCAATGCGGTACAGGTTGCTGTCGAGCTCCAGGGCTTTTATCTAGGTGGGAGGAGTAGGCCGTTTACCTGGCCAGCAACTGGCCATGGCTCCGTGAAAGGGTGGCCCAGGCACAGCTGGAGGTGTGCCCTTCACCCTTCTTCCCACTGGCTGACGAGCATCTGGAGAGCAGAAAGCCATCTCCTCTCCCTCCTTCTTCCTGTTCCCCATCTCCCCGTCACCAAATGCAGGCTTTGCACATAGTAGGTGTTGAATTTTTCCTTCTCTTTTCCTCCCACCAACTCCCTACTCTGCAGCCAAAGCTTTCTGATTCTTTAGAAAGAACGTGAAGTAAAACGAGGCCAAAGGTAGCGGCTGCTAACCTGGACACGCCAGAAACAACAGGATGCTGGGAAGGGGAAAAAAGGAGCAGGGTGGGATTTAGCCCTGGCTTGGCACTGAGTCACCGCAGGGCCTTCATTCAACCGGAACTCAGAGCATGCGCACGGCCCGTCCAGCACTGCGCTGGGGCTGGGAGTGGGGAGGGAGGGAGGAGAAGCCCAGGTCATGGAGCACCAGGCCTGCTGCCCTGGCTGTGAGCTGCCCTGGCTGTGAGCTGCCCTGCTCACCACACTGGACGTGGAGTCAGACCCGTGAGCAAGAAAGCAAGAGAATGTCCCCCAAACCAAAGAGGCCATCATCTTACATCAGAGCCCAGCCATGGCTACAGTTCTCGTCTCCTCCACACCACCCTGGTGCCAAACACCATCCCTGGCTATCTGAGGCCGAGGGGCTGCTGCAAAGGGCGCCCGGCAGAGTCAAACGCGGAGCATCAGAAGGGACACAGCCTGGGCATCCACCGACCACTGATACAGCAAGGCGGGCCCTGGCCATGCGGGCACTCCCCAGACAAGGGGCTGCCCATCCAGAGAGGCAAGGACAGCAGCTCAACTCACCATGAGCACGCACGCCTGCTTCCCGTCCATGAAGCCCTTGGGAATGGAGTTTGGAGTCAGGATCTCATATCTGAGGAAGGAAAGAGAAGCCTGGTCATTTTACCCATTGCCTCGATTCCACATGCCTGGAATATAAGCGAGAGATTAACATCATTTCTACAATGCAACAGACACAGAATTCTTTACACAAACTCTCCTAAGGAAAGAAGACACAGGCAAATCCCACCCCGTTCTTTTCTTCGGCTGAATGAGACAAGGAAGGCTTGGTGTTTTCCGGAAAGTGAATGGAAACTTGTGTAGGACCGTTTCAATCACTCAAGGGCGTGCTTCAGGTTGGACTCACTAACTGCTAATTGCCTGGGATCCTCATCTCTCACCCAGGGACAGCCATGTTCACACAGCTTCCCTGGGACGCTGCAGGGAGCTGCTAATAAACAAAGATGGCCCAAGAAATAAACGGCTGCATCCCGACAGCAACTGACACTCAGCACAGTCATTAGAGAAATAGGAAGGCATCGCCGTCTTCGCACACAGCAACACACGGCCATGTTTTGTGATTTTCATTTCCACAAAGTTCCTGTAATATCCCAGGTCTCTGGCTGATTCTTTTACATTTCTTTTCCTAGCTCCTCTAACTGTAGCAAATAGCACCAGGGTCGGCAGTTGCTAGGAGCAAAAGTCAACGGGATGATGATGACCTGCATTTCGGTACTAAAATGGGGAAGTCTCCTTTCCTGCCAAGGGTGGAAAAGAGAAGGAGGTGGGGAAGAGCTGGCCAGACTCAGTTCTACATGGATGGAGGATGTCGCTGCCGCATGACAGGACCCTGCCAGGGAGCAGCAGCCCACCTCTGGGACTCACTGCACGCACAGCCGGGCCCAGGAGAAGCGGGCTCCGGGCCCTGGCTCACCTCTGCCGAAACTCCTGGAAGACCACCCTGTTGGGGAAGCCCTGGCGGCAGATGCGGATGCCCTCGAGAACACCGTTGCAGCGCAGCTGGTCCAGCACGAGATGCGGGTCCAGCTTGCCGGCCTGGGGAAGAAAGCACATGCATGCAGTCTCACTTCTGTGCCTAGAACAGTCGGAGAAAGGTCGGGGAACCCCTATGAACCTGACAGGACAAGAGCCTAAGGCAGGGGGGTCAATGCAGCCCACAGGTTTGGACAATAAAGTCAAAGGATCCAGGTCTGGGAGGGGCCAATGTCACCAAGAGGAAGTGCGGGCTGTGAATGTAGCATATCTCCTAAGCGAGCCAAGGCCCACCCTGCAGAGAAACGACTGAGGGCTCTGTGCATGCTGAGGGGCTGGAGGGGTGCTTTTGCTGGGAAGAAAGACGGGCTGAGCACCCCACACCACGGTGCCCTGCCCGGGCCACCCCACCAGGCGGCCGCACCTTCTTCTCGTGGTTGGGGATGATGCAACGGACGAAGTTGGGGTTGGTGTTCCTCAGCGTAGCCATCAGCTTGGCCAGCTGCTCCTTGTAAAGCTGCCCCACAGTGCGGAACATGCCCTTCCGCGTCTTGAAGGCCCCAGGCAGTGCCGTCTCTGACATGCCGGCCACCTGGTCCAGGCCAACGATGCGGTCCACTGTGGAGACCACAGAGAACACGTGAGTGCCCACGCCAGTTGCAGCTGGGTGGGCGGGGGCAGCACGTAGGAGAGAGAGACAGGCACACATCGGACAGAAAAAGAGGAGACAGAATGAAACAACAGGACCCTTTCCAATTGGAGCCTATACTGGGTGCTAAGGTCATCCCCAAACACAGCGGGAAGCCAAGGGGGCTGCAAAGGCACTGGGCTTGTCTCTCGGGGAGCCATGCGTCTGCCTCGGCCACCTCACCTTCCTATCACCTACCTTCAGCCACTCTCGAAGCTCTTATTTCCAAAAAGACTCAATGAAGCTAGTCATGTATTTTGGAATAGTGAGAATTCTACTAGCCTGGCTCTGAGGAGGGGTGTGAAAACCTGGCTTATGGAATTCTGCTGTCCTATAGTCACAGTTAGAAAAAAAAAAAAAAAATCAGTATCTTCAGTTCTCACTGACCCTGTCGTAAGAGCACCGGGCTGGGAATCAGGAGGCGGAGCTTGGAGCCACCTTGTCACTGTCTGCAGAACCCGGCAGGGTCCCCTCTATATCTACGCAGACATCTCAGGAAGAGAGAGCTCCAAAGAACTGCTCTTGATCAAAAATACTCCAAAGTCTAGGGATCTCTTCACGTCCTTGTATTTCATTTTGTCTCCTGGTGCATGGGTCTTTCTCATGTAAACCGACCCTCAAGGGAAGCAGCCCCTAGCACTGGAACTCACGCCCAGCAGCAATTAAACCAATTGCATCCTCCAAGGCAAAAAACAAACAAGCCAAATCAAAGTGGCCAGCGATTTGAGATCAGTTTAAGCAAGAGCTAACGTTAAATGTGAAGCCTTACATTACTGGATATAAAAGTGAAGAATACTGACGAAGCCCGTTTCGTATTCCTTCACGGCCAGATTACTATTATTTACTTGAAGACAGCAAAAAGGATGCTTGCTTAAGACAGAAGCCAGGAGTGTGGATGCAGCCTACAAACCAGTCAATTAAAATGGGAGGTGGCTGGGAGTGGTGGCCTGTGCCTGTAATCCCAGCACTTTGGGAGGCTGAGGCAGGTGGATCACCTGAAGTCAGGAGTTCGAGACCAGCCTGACCAACATGGTGAAACCCCATCTCTACTAAAAATACAAAAGTTAGCTGGGCGTGGTGGCGGGCGCCTGTAATCCTAGCTACTTGGGAGGCTGAGGCAAGAGAATCACTTGAACCCGGGAGGCAGAGGTTGCAGTGAGCCGAGATTGCACCATGGCACTCCAGCCTGGGTGACAAGAACAAAACTCCATCTCAAAAAAAAAAAAAAAAAAAGGGAGTCATCTTTGACCTTACATACCCACCACAGGGCCAATATTCCTGGCTACCACAGGTTTCCTGGGCATGGCAACTTGCAAAAGCCACTCAGGTTGTCCAGAGAAATGTTAATGTGGCCTCACCATAACTGGCCCTTTTAGCTGAGTGTGTCCTGGCCCCACCCCCATGGAGCAGACTTTGCCGAGCAACTGTTGAATGAACACACAGATGCCACTTCAGCTTTCAGGTGCACAGACACAAGCAGTATGCATACCTGAACCTCATGCTAAGACACTCACAGCCATTCAAGCAGTTTAAGACACTGTCTTTAGGGATGAAGCTCTAAGGATACAAATTTTTAAACAATTTTTGCTGTTTTAAGATTTTTTTTTTTTTTTTTTTCGAGGCAGGGTCTCACCCTGTCACCCAGGCTGGAGTACAGCGGTGCGATCACAGCTCACTGCAGCCTTGACCTCCTGTGCTCAAGTGGTCCTCCCGCCTCAGCCTCCCGAGCAGCTGGGACTACAGGCATGCACCATCACACCCGGCTGATTTTTTTTTTTTTTTTTAATTTTTTTGTAGAGATGAGGGTCTCCCTATGTTGCCCAGAATGGTCTCAAACTCCTGGACTCAAGCAATCCTCCCGCCTCAGTCTCCCAAAGTGCTGGGATTACAGTGTTTTAAGATTTGAATGTGATGTCTCCAAATTCCAGACACAGCCCCTCATTTGCCCAGTTTGCTACTACAGGCCGGCAATAGGCACAGTGCGGGGAGCCTGCCCAGGAGCCCAGGGGCAGATCAGGGAACTGGGGTGTAAGCAGGCAGGAAAAGCCAAGGCGGGGGTGAGAAAACCTAGGCAGAAGCGTTTCTTGCACAGCTCTGGACGCACCACACACACAAGAGACACCACTCGGGCGGCCAGTCACCTGGTTCTAGGTGGAGAATAGGAAAGCGATGATAGAAATAGGCTCTCTGAGTGCTCTGCATCTCTGCAACAGAGAGGTTAAAGCAAAACCCAGGCAAAGGAAAAGGAGAAACCAACAGAAAGAATTAAAAAGAACCACTCAAAGCAACCAGCCTACCAAGGAGTAGAGGCGGGAATGCGACATGGCGCGGGGCTGGCAGCCTAGGCTGCGAGGCTCAGGGCCGCCTTTGACTTTCCCACACGCGGAAAGCGCTCCGCCCAGGAGGACCCGGCCACGGTGTGTGCTCGAGGGCCGTGGCCTCCTGTTTCGGTCCGAGGAGCCCTCTCTCATGGGAGCTACAGAGGGTGGAGACCACCTGGCCTATGTCAGGGGGACATGTGTACCCCTTGTTTGGCGGCCCGGCCCACTGTGGAGGTGGGAGGATGACCAGCCGCAGCCAAGAGGAGGCAGGGGGCGAAGGGCAAAGGGCGTACCATCCTTCCACAGCTCCGACACAAACTTGTCAGACGACTGGTGGAGCAGCGTGGCGATGTTGTCATTCAGGGGGTCCATGTTCTTCATCAGCCACTCGTCAGCTTTGTAATCCACCTGCCAGGGTCAGAGAGGCTGGAGTCACAAGTTGCGCTGGGGACATGCGTGCTCACAGGCTCTCCGGAGCCCAGGCTAACCCCGTGTGTGGAAGTCAGAAAACGTGAAGACCCTTTGACCCAGCATTTCCACCTCTAAGAAGGAAGTGATGAGGATAAGGGGCGCAAGGCATCAAGACGTTCTCTGCGGCGTCTCGTGCAGAGCCAGAGCCTCAAGGCAAGGCATGGCCAACAACGGGAGCCTGGCTCTAGACATGGTGTGGTGGCCACACAGTACCGTGCTGGGTTTCAGCTTTTTTTTTAATTTTTAGGTAATATGAACAAAGGAAAAACAATCCTGGAAGGACAACAAAATGTTACTATTTATTTTTAGTCATAAGACAAGTAATTTTTGTTTTTTCTTTGGCTTTTTAGAATGTTCACATTTTCTCTGAGTATGTGTCAGTTTTATCTTTTTGGAAATATATTCTGTTTTAAAATATATTTTTTTAATTGGGCAGCCTCCTAAACCAGAGGGTTCAGAGAGACTCCTAGAAATAGATTCATTTTTCCTTATTTTAAATAGAGATAGGGGCTGGGCATGGTGGCTCACACCTGTAATCCCAGCACTTCGGGAGGCCGAGGTGAGTGGATCACAGGAGTTCAAGACCAGCCTGGACAACATGGCGAAACCCCATCTCTACTAAAAATACAAAAATTAGCCGGGTATGGTGGCACGTGCCTGTAATCCTAGCTACTAGGGGGGCTGAGGAAGGAGGATCGCTTGAACCTGGGAGACAGAGGTTACAGTGAGCCAAGATTGTGCCACTGCACTCCAGCCTGGGCAATGGAACGAAGACTCTGTCTCAAAAAAAAAAAAGAGAGAGATAGGGTCTCATTATGTTGCCCAGGCTGGTCTCAAACTTCTGGGCTCAAACTGTCTTCTTGCCTTGGCCTCCCCAAATGTTGGGATTACAGGCATGAGCCCCGTGCTCTGCTAAAATATATACTTAACAAAACAAGTAATACACCATGACATCTTCATTGCAAAAGGTCCCAGAACAATACCCAGAGAGCAGCAGGGACCTGGGCCTCCCTCTTCCCAACACAAACTGCAGCCCGGGGTGCTCCCCTCAGTATGCAGGCGAATGCGTGCTGCTGCAGCCCGGGGTGCTCCCCTCAGTATGCAGGCGAATGTGCGCTGCTGCAGCCCACGAATGTGCGCTGCTGCAGCCCAGGGGTGCTCCCCTCAGTATGCAGGGGAATGCGTGCTGCTGCAGCCGGGGTGCTCCTCTCAGTATGCAGGCGAATGTGCGCTGCTGCAGCCCAGGGGTGCTCCTCTCAGTATGCAGGCAAATGCATGCTGCTGTTTATCATGAGGTAGGTGATGCCAGTTTCCTTTCCCCAGGCTCAGACCCTCCCACCCAGGCCAACATGCTTGTCCTTTTAGCGCACAGCACAGCCCACGGAAAGACGCACCATAGCTGATGCCATCATGCAGGCCCCTTGGTGGGCTCTAGGGTGCTCCTAATTATTCAGCATTACAAATAATCCCACGGCAAAAGCCCTCCTGGAAGCTTCTGCACCGATGACTGTGTGCGTTTCCCAAAGGTGAGAGTGGAAAAGGAGGCTCAGGAAACATTCCTTGGTTAATGGTGTAAATTGCTTTTTTGGCTTTATTATTTTTTTCACGGGTAGTTTAAGACAGTTGCTTCCGCAGCCCCAGGAACCAGCCAAGCTAAGTAGAAGAGGCCGGCAGTGGGGAGCCGTGTGCTAGAACCGGGCCTGGACTCCCTGTGGCTTGGGAACAGACCTGTGAAAGCTCCCACATCTCCTCGCCAGTCACCACCAACTAGTCACCACCAGCAAGATGGCGCAGCCCCTGCCTAATCACAGCAATTAACTGTTAGGGTCTTTGTGCAAGAAGCACACAATATGCTGAGAAAAACCAGCTTTTGTCTAAGCATGCACCTCTATGGACTAAGTTGGGTCTAAGCCCCAGTCACATGCAGACTGGGAAGATGTCTGCTGGGTAAGTGTTGAGGGCAGGTCCACCACTGACTGACTGCAGCAGACTTGGCAACAGCAGCTGTCACCCACAGCAGTGGCAATTCCCCACACACCCCCAAACTAGGACATGTTTGGCGATGTCTGGAGACATTTGGGTTATCACAACCAAGGACAGTGCTCCTAACTCTAGTGGGTAGCAGCCAGGGATGCTGCTAAACATCCTAGTATGCACAGGAGGGTCCCACAATAAAGAATGACCCAGCCAGCAATACCAGGAATGCCGAGGTTGAGGAGCCCTGCCCTGGAGCACTGATCCGTGCCACGGTTGGGCCTCAAGAGCTCATTTAATCCACGTAATCCTGTATAGTGGGTGGTCATTCTCATTTTCCAGATGAGGAAACCAAGGATCAGAGAGGTTAAGTAACTGACCCGAAGTCAAACAGCTTATGAGTGGCAGAGCTCTATTCAAACTCTGAGCCCATGCCTTTAGCCAAATCTCTGCACCTGGCAGACAGGCCCAATAATAATGCATGACAGCATGACGACAACCAGCCTGGGCACCGCGGTGGAGTGTCGCAGGCTTCTAACAGCACGGACCAGGTGAAGGGGCTCTGCAAGCTGTGTAAATGCTGATGCTGTCACCGGCCACATTACTGGGTGAGTCACTGTGCAAGAAATGTACTCAGGTCACACCCCTGCGTCCCCAGGAGCTGCCCAGCTCCTGGTCCTAGACAGCCTCGACTCCACCTCTTCTGCGAAGGTCTGGCCAGCACCTCCCCGTGAGTGCTCCTCACCTTGCCAGCGTAGTGGATAATGCAGAAATCAGCTTTGTCCTTCAGCTGCTTGGGCTTCTGGAACTTGGGGTGGGTGCCCTGCTCCTGCATCACCTTCTCCACAAAGCTCTTGTCAGTGGCTTTGGGGAACCAGCACTCCTCGTCCAGCAGGGCCAGGATGCCCGGGGGGCCTGCCTGGAGGAAGCGCAGCATCAGCACAGGTGAGCGCACACTGGGGGGGGGCACCCCACCCTTCAAGAAGCCAAAGCCCAGACATCAGAATCCCCCGAATCCCACAGAGGGTGGGCGACGCGCTCCCCAGGAGGAGCAAAGCACTCAGTTGAAGATTTCTAGTTTATAAAGAAACCTCTGGGGCCCAGGCTGCGGCTGACACCTTTACCCAAGGATCCATCATAGTGGTTCTCCATCATTAGTGAAACCCCCAGTGGGTTTGATGAAAAGTGCAGATTCGCTGACCTGCGGGGCCAGAGTTTGACTTCACGGTGTACTGGGGTCTGCCGCAGGAGATACCACCCCACATGCTTTGCATCTGCACGTCTATGATGAGATGGAATACGTAGGAGGAGCCCCTTGAGGAAGACAGTCCCAGGGACCCAGCAGCCTTCCACACACTGAGTTTACAAGACAAGAAAGCAGATTCGGACACTGCAGAGAGGCTGTCTGACAAAACTTGAAGCCCGGTGGGTTCTTATTAGTTGGAAAATTCAACTAATTAAAGAAAAAGCTCATTACAAAAGTAAATTTTTGGCCAGGCGTGGTGGCTCACGCCTGTAATCCCAGCACTTTGGGAGGCCGAGGTGGGCGGATCACCTAAGGTCAGGAGCTTGAGACCAGCCTGGCCAACATAGTGAAACCCTGTCTCTACTAATAATACAAAAATAAGCCTGTAATCCCAGACACTCAGGAGGCTGAGGCAGGAGAATCGCTTGAACCAGGGAGGCAGAGGTTGCAGTGAGCTGAGATCAAGCCATTGCACTGCAGCCTGGGCGACAAGAGCAAAACTCCGTCTCAAAAAAAAAAGGAAATTTTTTCAAACTAAAAAAAACTTTGTCCTAGGCCTTCTGATTAATTAACCATAATCAAAAGAAAACCCAGAGACAGGCCAGGCACGGTGGCTCACTCCTGTAATTCCAGCACTTTGGGAGGCTGAGGCAGGCGAATCACGAGGTCCCGAGATCGAGACCACAGTGAAACCCCACCTCCACTAAAAATACAAAAAAATTATCTGGGCGTAGTGGCAGGCGCCTGTAGTCCCAGCTACTCGGGAGGCTGAGGCAGGAGAATGGCGTGAACCTGGAAGGCGGAGCTTGCAGTGAGCTGAGATCAGGCCACTGCACTCCAGCCTGGGTGACAGCGAGACTCCGTCTCAAAAAAAAAAAAAAAAAAAAAAACAAAAAAAAAAAAAAAAAAAAAAAAAGAAAAAAAAGAAAACCCGGAGACAGAAACAGCTCAAGCTTCATTACAGATCACAACCCCAACAAGCCTAAAACACAAACAGGCGACCCAACCTCCACCTCGCAAGAGGTTTAAGTATGAACTCATTAGAAAAGGTTCCTCTTTTCCATCTTCACACAGTTAATGCTGGCAACAAAAGCACTGCTGCTTGCTGGTTTTATGGAGGGATGAGCTGAGCTTTGGTACGCGTACACCTGGGCAGAGCACTCAGTGCCCAGGGTCTGCACCGTTCCATGCTACAGTGAAAGCAGCCCGCGGTAGGGCCTTACTACATCCATGCATGGCTGTTTCTTTAAGACAAAGAAATGCTTATCGAGCCCAGCCTTCAGGAGGATGCTGGGTGGTCTTCTGGGACTGAAAACAGGATGCTAGGGCCTCAGCCACATCCACACCTGGTCCGGCAGCTGGGAGAAGCCCAGCCCACAGCTGCAGCCCAGAGCATCTCCTCTAATGGAGGCACCCACCCAGGCCTCCCAGGCACCGGATCTCAGCCTCAGGGCTTTGTCCTCCAGGTGGCACCAAAAGGAAGGGGAGTTAAGACATCTCCACAACCAACACAGAGCTGAGGTGAGGAGCGGGTGACCCGGAAGGGAAAAGCCAGAGGCAGGTGTGAGGTCAAAGTGCGCCTGGCACTCACTGGCTTCTCAATGAGGTCGATGCAGGGCTGCAGGTCGAGGCCAAAGTCGATGAAGTTCCACTCGATGCCCTCGCGCTGGTACTCCTCCTGCTCCAGGATGAACATGGTGTGGTTGAAGAGCTGCTGCAGCTTCTCATTGGTGTAATTGATGCAGAGCTGCTCAAAGGAGTTCAGCTGCAAGGAGAGAAAACAGTGTCAGAGATATGCCAACCCTGCACTAAGAGGCCCAGACACCCCTTGAGAAGCAGGGCGGGGTAGGGATACAGGAAGTGCCTCCTTGGGCACCTCCATACCGCTGCCTTTAGAGCCCGGATGCTCCTGGCCTTCCCTTTATCCACCCAGCAGTGGGTGACATTTACTCTTTGGAGCCGGGGACCGTGGGCAGTCTGGTAAGCCTTTTCAGAATAGTGCTTTAAACTGCATCCAATAGATTACAAAGAAAGTAGTTATGTTGAAATATAATCATCAAAATATTGTGATCGAGTAATACATTATGCTTCCTTGTTTTTTATTTTTTATTTTTTGAGACAGAGTCTCATTCTGTCACCCAGGCTGGAATACAATGGCGCAATCTCAGCTCACCGCAGCCTCTGCCTCCCAGGCTCAAGTGATCCTCCCAGCTTAGCCTCCCTAGTAGCTGGGACCCCAGGCACACACTACCGTGCATGGCTAATATTCTTATTTTTTGTAGAAATGAGGTTTCACCATGTTGCTCGGGCTGGTCTTGAACCCCTGAGCTCAAGCAATTCTTCTGCCTCAGCCTCTCGAAGTGCTGGGACTACAGGAGTGAGCCACTGCACCAGGCCCTTCTATTTTTTTATTGAAGAGATGGGGCCTTGCTTTGTTGCCCAGGCTGGTCTTGAACTCCTGACTTCAAATGATTCTCTTGCCTCAGCCTTCCAAAGTGCTGCGATTACAGGCGTGAGCCACCGCACCCGGCCTCTGTGCTTCCTTATTAACGAGAACTAGCCATGGGCTTATAACTTCCAAAATTTTGAGGTAGCGATGGAAAAATGACACTACCAGATCTCTGCAACAACTGGAATGTGACACGAAAACATCTGATTTCTATTGGTGACAGATCACAAGTACCGCTAATACAACTGTGGTTTGTATAGTTTGTTCAGTTTGCAACTGGAAAAAATACATGATTTCAATGAGAGGTTAGTAAAAAATAAAGATGTAATTTTCTCATCCCAGCTCATGGCTCCTCTCAAACCTCCCATGGACTCCAGGTTAAGAACCTCTAATCTACTATAAGTATCGGTTTCCCTACTAGACCTCAAAGTCATCATGGGCAAGGGAGATGTCTTATCCCGATGCTCAGGGAATATTTGCTGGAAGAATAAACAGGAAGCATCTGCCCAGGAAGCCTCCAAGAATGTGACCTAAAAGGTCCCATCCTCCCAGGCTGGACAACATAGAGAAACCCCATCCGTACAAAAAATACAAAAATTAGCCAGGTGTCATGCCACATGCCTGTAGTACCAGCTACTTGGGAAGCTGAGGTGGGAGAACGGCTTATGCCCGGGAGGTCGCAGCTGCAGTGAGCCATGTTCACACCACTGCACTCCAGCCTGGGTGACAGAGCAAGACCCTGCCTCAAAAAAAAATAAACAAAAGGTCTCATTTTCTCCAGCATTTCTAGTTGAAAATGAGCACTTCTGTTTAGCTTAAAACACATCTAACGGAGCCTGGGCCACACCGTGAGGCCCCATCTCTACAAAAAATTTAAAAATTAGCTGGGAGTGGTGTGTGTGCCTATAGTTCCAGCTACTAGGGGGCTGAGGTGGGAGGATTGGTTAAGCCCAGGAGGTAAAGGCTGCAGTGAGCTATGACTGCACCTCTGTACCCCAGCCTGAGTGACAGAGCGAGACCCTGACTTTTTTTTTTTTTTTTTGAGACAGAGTTTCACGCTTGTTGCCCAGGCTGGAGTGCAACGGCGCAATCTTGGCTCACTGCAACCTCCGCCTCCCGGGTTCAAGCGGTTCTCCTGCCTCAGCCTCCCGAGTAGCTGGGATTACAGGCATGCGCCACCAAGCCCGGCTAATGTATTTTTAGTAGAGACGGGGTTTCTCCAAGTTGGTCAGCTGGTCTTGAACTCCCGACCTCAGGTGATCTGCCGGCCTCAGCCTCCCAAAGTGCTGGGATTACAGGCGTAAGCCACCGTGCCCAGCCGCAACCCTGTCTTTTAAAAAAGAAAAGAAAAAAAAAATACCACACCCAACCAAAGTCTCCATGCAAACGAGATGGCCAACTCAGATTGGTGCGGGACCATGAGAAGCAGGGTTCTTAACTAAGGATAAGGCAACCAACAGGCCAAGGAGGCAGCGGGGTGGGTAATGAAGGGCGAGGCTCACGTCAAAGATCTCGAAGCCGGCGATGTCCAGGATCCCGATGAAGGAGGCGCCCTGCCTCTTGGTCTTGTCCAGAGCCTTGTTGATGCGCAGCACCAGCCAGCGGAACATCCGCTCATAGGTCGCCTTGGCCAAGGCCTCGATGGCGAAGTCAGCCTGCGGGGCACACCCGGGGAACGTGGTGTCAGATACAAAAGATCTGAAAACCCTCATACCCTTTGCCCCAGTAATTTCACTTTTAGAGTCCTCCCCCTAGAGGAACAGCCCTAAGTATGTGGGGGAAAAAAAAAATCTTCCTGCACAAATAGGTTCACAGTGGTGAACCTATTTAAATGAT
This sequence comes from Hylobates moloch, assembly GCF_009828535.3. Classification (NCBI taxonomy): domain Eukaryota; kingdom Metazoa; phylum Chordata; class Mammalia; order Primates; family Hylobatidae; genus Hylobates; species Hylobates moloch. The sequence continues at coordinate 16,370,514 of NW_026652294.1, read as the reverse complement.
GAAAAGTTATTTAAAATGATGAAAAGTAGAAACAACCTAATATCTAACAATACAGGGACAATAAACTTAGATCTTTCTAAATAAAATGGGGACACACTAAAGGATTTATAGAAAAAGTGATGCTTCAAAATAAGGCAGCGGTCTACGGCCAAACCACCCTAAACGCGCCCGATCTCATCAAAATAAGGCAGTGGGCAGAGGGGCAGGGGGAGATAAGATGAACGATGAGCCGAGACTCGCCGTGAGTTAGTAACTCTGAAGCCACCTACGTGATGGGCACGTGGGGCTCTTTACACTCTCCCCTCTTCTTTGTTTTGCATGTTTGAAAAGCTCTGTAATTAAAAGCCAGAACGAGAACAAAGTTTAATTCTTTTTTTTTTTAAGTCTTGTAGGAAAGAGCTGCCCAACAATATTCATCACTGGGAATTGTTTTCCTTCTCTCGATTTTTCTGTATTAAGAGTCATGTAATATTTTTGTAAAAGAAAATGGAGGTTTCTCCTTAATTGTCAGGGAAACGAACAGGTAGCAATAATAATACGCAATGTCTTTTGAAAACAACAGTCTTGTCTTTCATGCAATGCTTCTGCACAGAAACAGCCGTGAGCTGTCAGTGTACAGCAAATGGGAGAAGGACTAACAAAGTGAGCTTCCAGGTATTTTTGAGAGATGGGTTTGGCACCCTAAAAACCCCCATGGCCAGCACCATAAAAGAAACTAGAAACCCTGGAGAGAGGCAGAAAGCAGTCCGCACTGGGAGGGACCTCCACTCCGGGGGCAGGCAGGCACATCAGTCTGGCAGGAAGGAGCAAGCACTACTGCTCATCTCTCAGCACACGTGGCAAGCCCAAGGCAGCAGGTGGTAGAGAAACAGCCACTTGGCACAGGCTCGAGGATGGCAGGAACCGCCACCAGTTGAGCTACAGTGGCATCAGGTTCCTGCTTTTATACCAGACAGGACATGCCTATATCCTTGATGACCAATCAGCCAAAATACCATCTCAATGTAAAGAGGCACAATGCAGCCTCAGGATGGCACTTCCTGGGCATGAAGCCTTGGGCATGCCATGAAGCTTCTCCAGTGCTCTAGATGGGGTGATGCCACCTCTCTCCGGGTTGCTGTGAGGACTGCATCAGGGAATCATGTGAAAGTGTCTGACACGGACACCCCAGGATGGCCCAGAACAGCCTCAACTGTGCTGCTGCAGGGACATTCACCCAGGAGGCAGCCGGCTGCCCTGGCCCCAGAGGACATACCTGCTCTTTAGTCTGTGCCTTCTGGACGTAATCCCGTCCCACCTTGATGCGCGGGGTGAGGATTCCTCTGGTGAAATCGGTCACATTGATACCCAAGAGATGGGACACCTTTTGGGCAGCTAAGATTTTTCAGAGAATAAGAGAGGGACAAAAAGTCCTAATTAGACCCAAGAGAATAAGTCCCTCTGCTTGACTTGGGAGCAGAGAGGAAGAAAGCCATGGGGTGAATGAGCAATCATTACCACGACAACCGCATCTGGGCCCTTCTTTAGCAGGGCCACAGACACCTAGCACCCCCCAGACTCAGCAGCCACATGCAGGTCAGTGGGCAGGGCAGCTGTACCTCCCCCAAGCCCCACGGGGCAGAGAGGAAGGCATCCTGACTGGAGGCCCCAGAGGCAGCAGCGGTTCCTCTATCCACTCTCAGCCGCACACCTCAGAGTGTAAAAGCACGTCCCTACCCACCAATGGGGCTGAGAGGAGCAGGCCGGCCGGGTGCTGGGGCATGGAACAGCACAGGATCCCACAGGAGTGTCTTTTTTTTTTTTTTTTTTGAGACGGAGTCTTGCTCTTGTTGCCCAGGCTGGGGTGCAGTGGCACGATTTCGGCTCACTGCAACCCCTACCTGCTGGCTTCAAGCAATTCTCCTGCCTCAGCCTCCTGAGTAGCTGGGATTACAGGTGCATGCCACCATGTCCGGCGAATTTTTGTATTTTTAATAGAGATGGGGTTTCACAATGTTGGCCAGGCTGGTCTCGAACTCCTGACCTCATGATCTGCCCGCCTCAGCCTCCCAACTGCTGGGATTACAGATGTGAGCCACCACTCCCAGCCAGGAGTGTCTTTTACAATCCACACACCCATGCGTTACATCTTTAGAGAGACCCTAAGGAGGGCACGTTAAGACTGAATAACTTGTATGGGGTCATTTGCAGCAACCCTAACAAAGGGGCTGAGTCGGGTGCGGCAAGGACATAATTTCAGGATCTCAACATAGTCACGGGCAAGGCTCCCGTTAAGGAGGAGCTACGGCAGAAATCACTGGTGTCCTGACGAATCGTTTGGTCTCAGGAATGAATGAGGGAAGCCCTGGTCCACATGATCACAAATTTAAGTTATTCTGAAATGCTCACTTGGTGAGAAAAAAAAACAGGGTCATGTTTACGTGTGTTTTACATCTGTACAGAAAATACCGACAGATATACGGCCATAAACACAACTAACATTAAAAAGAACAGTGTCCGAAACTTCTGCAAGACCTTCCCTCCTGAGCAAATCCATGGCCAAGCACCTGCCCCATTATTTCCGGCGAGAGGCCCCGGGTGTTACCTGTGTTGTCGGGCATGGACGCCTGGTCAGTGTTCCGCTCCTTCTTGAAGACGATGTTGCCGAGCTGAAGAACCCCTGAGATGACCCGCAGCAGGCCTTTGGGTGCAATCAGAGGCAGCTCAGAAGCACACATGGGTCATGGTGATTCCCGGGGGTGGGGGCCACTCATCCAGGGATCCTCAAGCCAGACAAGCCAAGCAGGGACACCCCCCAATTCCCTGGGGCCACAGGAGCACCAGGTCTGCGTCTAACAGTGTGTGGTGGGCCCAGCCACCCTAGAGGGCTCACTCCCTCCTGGCCGGCATGGCCAGTCCACACTGCCATTCATGCTGGGCTTCACCAGCACAAAGCACTCATCCATCCCCAGCTTCTTCCACACTCCCCAAGACAGGACATGAATATTCTACTTTCAGCAAATGGCAAGGGCTGTGCAGTGGACCCGAGCCCTGGGCAGTTAAGGACATGTCCTTTGCACCTTTTCTGAATGCCTGTGGTACCACCAGGAACAAATAACCCTGAACCTCAAATCTGAGGAATCATTTGCCCACACACTGAAGGCCTTCCCCTTCCCCTGGCCTCTAGCAGGCTCCCCAGGCCCATCAGCTACCCTGATGCCCCTGAGGGTGTGGGTACCAGCCTTCCTCCGCCCCACCCTCGACCACAGGAGGGCCAGCCCTGTACCCATTTGCTCCTCTTCTGGGATGCCCATAATCCTCATGGCCTCCATGGTCTCCTGGAACATGTCCTTGTCCTGCTGCCCGGGGATGGTGACGTGTCCATTGGACAGGAAGCGGTATTTGTTGTACGGCTCCAACAGGAGATCGGCTGTAAGGGGTGGAGGGCAAGAGTGCCTCAGTGAGGTGCTGAAAGCAGAGGCTCCATCAGCGCTGTGACCTCGAAGGTTGGAGAGACTGGGACAGACCCTGAGCCCTGAAGTGCCCTGGAAACCGCAGAGTAGCCAGCGACGTTCAGCTTTCCTCAGTGTCTGAGACTCTAACACTCCCATCTCCTGGCCCAGGAGAGCGCCAGGGTCCTGTGATTTGCAGCTACACGTGCAGCCCATCCTAGCTTTTCTCTGGCATGGTCAGAGACCGAAGACCAAGTCCTTAGGATGGCGCAGAGAATAGGAGTCATTCTCACTTCTCCCCGCTAAACCCAAGGCCAAAAGTTTTCATTTCCCAAATGATGTCTATGGCCCAATTCTGGCAAGAGGCCCAGAGCCCGGCAGCCCCGGTGTCAGGCTGCAGGCCGCCTACTCACTCTTCAGGTGCTCTCCAGCCCCAGACAGAAGATAATAGAAGATGTGGAAGGTCCGTTCTTCCTTGGCTTGGCGGATAGCACGAGATTTCTCCAAAAGATCTTTGCAAATATTAAGGAGCAACACAAGCTGGGGGGAAGGCAAGCCCTCCACTGTCCTCATTTTTTTTTTTTTTTTTTTTTTGGAGACAGAGTCTCGCTCTGTCACCCAGGTTGGAGTACAATGGCGTGATCTCGGCTCACTGCAACCTCCACCTCCTGGATTCAAGTGATTCTCCTGCCTCAGCCTCCCAAGTAGCTGGGATTACAGGTGCCCACCACCACACCCAGCTAATTTTGGTATTTTTAGTAGAGACAGAGTTTCGCCATGTTGGCCAGCTGGTCTTGAACTCTCGACCTCAGGTGATCCACCCACCTTAGCCTCCCAAAGTGTTGGGATTACAGGCATGAGCCACTGTGCCTGGCCAGCCTTCCATTTCCTCTTATTCTCATCGAAAGGAACTGAACTTCACCAGGAAGGAAGAATGGCACAAAATGGCAAAAACACAGCAAAAGCGAACTACCTTGGTTCTCACCTTCAAGGGGCACGGCGTGTCCAAGAGGAGCTCACACCCTCGGGAGCCTTGTCTCATTCTTACAGGTAATGGGAACAAGAACACTCCCACAAGCAAAGGCTAAACACTGGCACGCGGGAGAGATAAAGTGGCATCCCCCAAATGCCCACCTCTGGGAGCCACACTAGACGGCTTTCAACAGCTCCATCCCATTCAAAGCACAGGTTATCCTGCCTGTAATAAGGAAAGCCCTAAGCTCTGTGTTGGGTTTGCACTAGCTGATCCTGACAGTCCCCAACTCCACAGAGAAGGTGTCATGACGGGCCCATAAGGGGGAAAGTGCTGGAATCAGGAGGCAGCTTCTTCTCTACAAAGGTCATGCCTCCCCTCCGGATCCACAACTCTTATCCCAATGAACCACAAGGATACAAGTCTCAATGTTGGCTCCAACGATGTAGCCGTTGACATCAAAGTTGATGCGAATGAATTTGCCCTAAGAAAGGATAGCAAGAGATCAGGGGTGCCCCTAACATGGGGAGCTAGAGAGCAACGGGGAGACCAGAGCCCCCCACCCCACCTCCGGTGGGCACAGCTTGGAGGGAGAAAACCCAGAAACGGGACCCATGTACCAGGCCAGGGGCCCCCTATGCCCACACCGAACGGGACCTTGGGACTCAGGGGCCACACTGCCTAAGGCCATGAGCCTAAGACAAGCTGATCCCACACCCAGGTTCCTCCACAGAGGGGGAAAGAGACCAGTTATCTGGAAGTGTTCCTCTCTGCCTGACCCGGGAACTAACTGGCTACTGGTGACAGCAGAGCACTCTGGGGCAGAGCAGGCAGCACCCTCACTGGCCTTTCCACCTCTCATGAGGGAGGCTGAAGAAGCTACTTGTGGCCTTCGTCCTCAAGAGGGGCAGGGCAGGTCCACACCAACTGGCATTCAGTCTGGCCTAGTCCACACGACAGGCCAGATAGCACCGAGTCTGAACCGTCCTCGGTTTTGAGGGGAGGGCACCCAGGAAAAGGCAGCATGAGCCAAAGCTCCGGGCAAGGCCCTCTGTCCCCAGAGCCGGGGCGCCACCGCGCTACTCACGAAGCGAGAGGAGTTGTCATTCTTCACGGTCTTGGCGTTCCCGAAGGCCTCCAGGATGGGGTTGGCCTGCAGCAGCTGCCGCTCCAGCTCGCCCTGCAAGGAACCCAGGGATGCAGTGAAGGCCGGGCAGCGACCTGGGCTGCTGAGCCTGCCCTGCCTGGAAGGGGGACGATGGCAGAGCCGTGTCAGCATGTCCAACGTGCCAGGAACAGAGGTTTCCGGGTGGGCTCCAGTGTGCGACTCCAGCGAAGGCCAGGCCCCGGTATCATCCAAGTGCGGCCTTCCTGCCAGGCTTTGGAAACCTTGGTCAGTTTGAACTTACTTCCATGGCCCTGGAAACGGCAGGCAGGAAGCTCCCTCAGCTCTAGGAACCTGGCCCTGGAGGACCCACGTGAAAGCAGCACTTAAACTAGAGAGCCGGCAGCACAGACACCCTGGGACAGTGTCTCCATCCTGTATACACCAGCTTCCCTCTACCTCCTTGCCTCTAATCCTCACATTTTTATTCCTTTTCATAGAAAAAGCAAATGAGGGGATCGGATCTGGAAAATATACACGCTCATCTCATCTGTGTCCTGATAAATGCTTCACTTTCTGTACCAGCCCCTCCACTGCTGCGCCCAAAACCCACCACGGCAGGCAGTGAGCACGGGACCCATGAGGCCCACTTTGGGCTCCAAGCTGTTTACTGAGAATGTCAATAAATCCTACTGTGAACTCCAGGGTGCTTTGTGGTAGACAAAATGCACCCTTGTGCCTTCTTATCCCTGGACCCCCACCATACTCAGGGGGCAGGGCAGAGCGGCCCCATTTCACAGAATAGGAAAGCTGAGGCCAAGGGAGGGGTGCTCAAGGTCATCCAGCTATCAGTCAGCAGAGCGGGGTGGCAGCATTCCAGTCCCCTCCCTAACCCGTCAGCCACTGCCTTGTCTTCACACCTGCACAGCAGGCCCATGCAACCAGGGATTAACTAACGCTGGCTGAGAAGACTAGGGAGCTGGTTCCCCTTAATGCCTGAGTGCCCTCTGGGGGAAAGAACATCACACAAGGGCCAGGCGAGGCTTTGTATTTATTAAAGGCTGGAGTCAAGCCAGGGTTTTCCGGGAACAGCAGCCGCCTGTGAGTGATGACAAGGAAAACTGGGAGGAGTAGGAGCTCCCAGGAGAGCCACGGACCCTGGCCTTACAAGCACACCTGCCACAGACGAGATCCATCTGCAGGGCACCACGGACACTCTGGAGTCTAGCCGAGCCAGACTGGAAGCCCACCTGAGACCACAAGGGACAGAGCAAAGCCTCCTCCTCTGGCAGCCCTCCTAGGCCAGGACCCCCCAACCCAGGGCTAGGAAGCCTTCCGCTTGTGAACCATCCAGACAAGTGAGGGCATTGCTCTAGTGCCCGCCCCTGAAGGAGGGTCAGCAGGGCCAGGTCAGAGGGCAGGGGTCAAGCTCACAGAGCAGGCACTACGTGTGCGCTGGGCACCCGTGGTAACTGGACACCGGGCTTCCACCCACAGGCCTCGGGCAGGCCTGGGAAGTCGGCTGAGGCAGCCCACGGAGCCAGATTTGGATGAGAATGGCTCCCCCACCCACTACGCCGTTCCTCTCAGAGCACAGGCCAGGCTGCCAGGCTGGCTGAACCGCTCCCGTTCCCGCAGACAGAAGGGAACGTAGCCCCCTCCAGCGCCTGTGCTCGCCCTGGCTGGGAGGCGAACTGAGGCCTCTGTTTGGGACCACACGCTGTTGCCATGGAAAGTGGGGCCGCGGGGCCAAGTCGGGAGCAGCCACTTCAGATTCCAGAGCCATGTTTCCTGCTGACAATAGTGATGACTAACCTATGGCTTTTTCTCTACTGACATCTAATTGGGCACAGAAGAGATTTTAATTTTTCAATGAACTCTGCGTAACATGAAATGATGCGGTACTGTATAAGGTTTGGGGTTACCCATCGGTTTCTGAAGGGCTTCACTGGGTGGTGTTTCTGCCAGTGAGCCCCAACTAGTGCACAAATAACACAGCAGGGAGAGTCAAAGGTCACCGTTCAGGCTCCGGGCATCTACCTGGAAAGCCCCTTGGACCAAGCTCTTTTTTGCCAACCCGCAGCCCAGGCCAAACCTGGCCTCCCCGCAGCAAGGTGAGGTCTGTAACAACCCCTCTGCTGGCGTTGGGAGGGTCAACTCGGCCACTGCAAGTGAGAGAGTGCTGGCTCCCAAACCAAGTTCAAGGGTGTTCCGTGCTCCGGCTGCCTGTGGAAAATCACAGCACAGCTTCAGGCAAGCAAATCAACCAAACCAGCCAATGGCCTTTCACGCTGACAGCCTGAGCTATGACTGGAAGCCTGGGGCAACCTACTCCCTCACTCTAGTGGGCTCAGGGCAGGGACGGGGTGCCTACCAAAGTCTGCGTTTTGACAGCGTGGCTCCCACTGTCACCCCCAACCCCAGCATGCTGTCTTTGCTGAGCGCTGCCTTCCCCTCTACAACAGGAACCCCAGATGTAAGGCATATGATCTATTTCACTGCTCTCTGTGTCCTGTCTCCTGTCTTCCAGGACAGGAACTCCAATGTCACCCTCCCAAGAACCAGTCACATACTAGGCAATCAATAAATACTTGGGAAATTGATTTTACTGCAAATTCAGAGATGGAAAACCACAGCTAGAGAACTCCTAACCTCACAGCTCTGTTTTTAAAATAGGCCTCCTAAAAAGAATGGAAAATGGGGGGTAGGGAGGGAGAGAGGGATGGAGAGAGAGAGAGAGACAGAGAGAGAGAGAAGAAAAGAAACTTTATTAGTTTCTAAATATAACTCCTGACGCCCCATGGAAAAAGATTCCAAACGTCTTGAGAAGCTTGGCACATGAAAAGTTACTTCTGGTTCGGTTCCAGAAGACTGTACTCATTAGGCCATTCTGCAGGCCACACCCCAGACCTGCATGCAGACACACACCCCTCCTTACTTACGAAGGCCACACACGGCACGCCAGTAAGGTGGAGCCACTGGGAGCGGCCAAGCTCCCCTGATAGGCTTCAAGGAACACCACTGGCACTTCGCTTTCACAGGGGAGTTTAAGAGTGTGTGCTTGAGAGAGAGCATCCCACAGCCATGCTTAAGTCTGATCACCCCAACCTCTGAAAAACTCCAACATGAGAACTCCCCGGCACTGCTTCTGACTGGCACGGCGGTGGCAGGTGAGGGCAGCCGGCCATCTGCATCTGGTCTGGACCACAGAGCATGGAGGGCTCCGTGAGAGAGGAGTCCCCGTCCACCGTGCCGGGGTCAGGTTCCGCATGGGATATGACAGCTATGGTGCACTGTGGGGAAATCTGGGCATGACTGGAGTTTCTGAGAACAACTAGGTGTGAGGCCCGTCCCCATTCTGCAGGAGCTGTCATTTCAGAGTGCACAGGAGGTCACTGTGTGCCACACCCAGCCCCTCCTCCCAAGACAGTCAGTGAGCTGAGCCTAAAAGAAGAGTTCTAGCTGCAGAAAGTGACAAGTGTGGGGTGAAAAGCTGCTTAGAACAAAATACAGAATTCAAGGGCACACGATGGGCAGAACACGCATTCCCAGTGCAGAACGTGCAGTAAACGTGCAGCTCACCTAGCGAGGACGCTGCTGGGTTCAACCATAATCCATCAAAAGGGAGAGGAAAAAAATGGAGGTGAGATGACTTTCCAATTGCCCTTTCTCTCTTCGCTGGGGTGGTGGGGGTGGGTGGTTGTCCACCCAGAGGCATTTCAACAGCAGGAAAAAAAAATGGAATCAAACACAGGTCTGCCTGAGACCCTTCAAGCTTCCATCAACTTGAGGACCAAGTCTTGGAATCTGCCTTCCAGCCTCAGAAGGGGAGGACACACAGCAATCAGCTGCAAACGCCAAGAGGGCTGCTATGCAAACTCCAGGACCTCACCAGTTTCCACAGCAACTCAGAAGGCTAAGAGGCCAAGGACGGAATGGGCTTGCTACCGCCAGACCACTCCCAGGACAGGCCACGCTGTCGCCTCAACGGAAATGGGCCCAGCCTCTGCTTCATTCCCCAAAGCATCCTCTTGTAAAGCTGAAGCCAGGACCACTAAGTGCTCTTCCTCCATCATCCCACCAAGGCCAAGCAAGCGGCCACGGGGACAAGGGCTGCAGCACTCACCTGGTCCTTCTTGCTCTTGTGCGAGGACGCCACGTACGCCAGATACTGGATGACCTTCTTGGTGTTCTCCGTCTTGCCAGCTCCAGATTCGCCACTACCAAGAGAGGCAAGGAAGTCCTGGGCTTAGGCATGGCCAAGTCCTTGACCTCTGTCCCTTCCCACTGCACACTCCGCTGCCTTGCGTTCTGTCGGGTGCCCGTGAAGGACCCAACGTGTGGCAGAAAACAGGACTGCCACATAAATGCTCTGGAATCCTCAGGCAGTCCACTTCCCATGGCTCTCCAGGGGCCAGACAGAAGTAAACTGAAATCCACTGCCTGCCCTGGTCACTTGGCAGCTTTCACATCCAAGTGTTTTAAAAATCAGTTTTAGGCAGCTGTGGACTTAGGGGTCAAAGGCACTTGTACATGTTCCTTTGAAATGTCACTTTAAGGAACGTTCTGTGCCATTAGCTCCCTTAGCAATGGGGTTTATGGATCTCCTTGTTAAGTTCAGAGGCTGAGAGGCCCCAGTGTCTACATCAATCCAGGTAAAGAAAAGCCACCATCCAGAGCAAGAAGGAATGCCTTCCGCCCAGAAGTTACGGAGGAGCTGGTTCCCAGCTGGATTGTGGAGAAATCTTGCTTTTCCTTTCTGCCATAAGCTCCACCCTCCTTCCCACTGGCTCCTTGAGGAAGGATGATTGAAATTGAGCTCATCCATGCAGTGGGACCACTGAGTAGCAAACATACAAACTGAAGTCCTATCCCTTGGAGAAGTGGAGGAGGGGGCCTTGAATTGGGAATGAAGGACTCCACAAGCCCCAGTTGTGGTTTCAGTAGGAGACCTCAAGAATGAGAACAGATTGGGGTGAAATGAACCACTACCCAGACGGAGAAATACTTACGTGCACAAGATGGATTGATCTTCTCGGTCTGAAACAAAGGAGACATCAGATTAACTCCCGCCAGATACAAAAGCCTCCCCCACCTTATTCCTGAAGAGCTGCCCGTTTCCCAGACAGGGAGTACAGTGTCACAGATGCTGTCTTTGCGGGGATCTCACAGCCCACCCTCACACCTGGCTGGGAGGAGCATTTGCGGGGGAGAGTGCCATTGGGCAGATGCTCCTGCCACCTAGGAGCTCACACTGCCCATGCACGCAATTCAGCCCCCACTAGAAAACCAGAAATAGTTCTGTGTCTCCCACCTTAGAGGAACTAGTGTGTGGAAAGTTCTTCAGGAGTTGACTTTCCTGGGAGCTGAGTGGGGAGCTGCCCTGTGTGTTTATAACGGGGCGGGGGGCTGAAGCTGTTATAAATAAGCCTGCTGCAGGTGCTCTAAAAACCATCCCCACTGAAGGAAGGAGTGCCATTTAAGAGGCTGGGGGAGGAGGGGTGACGAGGCCTGGCTTTGCAACGGGACAGCCCTGGGATAAGATGCTGCCTTACAGCCTGAGACCCGGGACAGGTGCGCAGGCTTCTCTGAGCCCCAGCTCCCTCCTCCGCAGCGTGGGATAACAGTACTTGTGTCCACAACACATGTGAACACACCAGCATGGTGTCTGGCAAGTGGAAGGCGTGCAATGATGTCACTTTAGAGGCAGCTTGTAAAGAATGACAGCTTCTGATGGGTTTCTGTGACAACCTGTTCTCTAGCCGGGTGTCAGGAACTTTCAGCAACTATCAACAGCTCTATGAACTGCTTGGCAAGGAAGGTTATAAATACCCACCCTCCCCCAGTACAGGAGGGGCAGTAATGCCCACACTCTGAAAGCTAAGTTTGCCAGAAACACTAAGGCATCCTGGCTGTTCAGTACTGGGTATTCAAGCAACAGCTGAAAATACAAACGCATTTTTTTCCGTTTTATCCCACTCCATCTAATAGCCTCACCGTCCTTGAAGTCAAATTGGCCTGAATCCAGGATCAGGCTACTTACAAATATTTGAGCTGCAGTGAGGTATTTAATTCTGAGTCTCAGTTTCTACATCCACAAAGTAGATCTGCTACTAATGCCCTTGCAGGATTAGTTTGAAAAATAGAAATAACACATAAAATGGACCTGCCGCAGTCTCCCTGTAAAGACAGTAAGCTCCACAAACAGTTGCTGTCTATACCGACTTCCCCATCGCGACGTCGCCACGATGGGTGGCAGAGGCGCTGTCAGGGCAGTGGGAGCATCCATGGCTGTTGGTACAGTATCGGCACTGGGTGGAAACACGGATTCAGCGACGTGTGAAGGACACACTGAGTGGCTCGCACAGCCTGGTCAGGGCCCTGCATGACTAGGCACTGGGAGAATGACTCATGGCTTTCCAAGTGCATGGCCTCAGGAGACACATTTAACCGTTCAACACCAGTAGACACCGACCAGCTAGGCTGCCTGCCTCTTCCGAGGTGAGCTTTCTAGCGTGCCTGACCTCAGCAGCGTGTGGGGCTGGGCACTGCCTCCAATCTCTTCTTCTGCCCACTGGTCGGTCATTCAGGAGGGAAAAGGAAGCCCAGACAGAAAGAAGAAAAAACAAACCTCACACCCAGCACCAATGGCAGCTGCCCCTGCCCTGGGCCGCAGCTTCCTCCCAGCCCCCTAAGCATCAACGGGGTGGGGGTGCAGAGGGGCTGGGTCACTCCCATTCACAAACACACCCCACACCCTGCTCTCTGATGTGGAAACTGCTCAGGAGACAAGCTCTAGGGGGGCCTTACTCCCCCTTGCCTTTCTCAAAAAACACAGAGTCCGTCAAGCCTGCACAGCAAGGACAGAGATTAGAGACCTGCATCCTTGACAAGACAGACGGGAAGACAGAAGGGAGGGAGGCGGCAGGAACAACAGCCTGGGGAAGACAGAGCAATTTCATCACTGGCCCCTAACAACAGTGTGGCAACCGATAAGGGTTCGGAACAAACATTTTTGTCATCCCAGCCCCTTGCCCTCCCCGACTGCGTCTCCCTGTGGTCTGCCCCAGCTGTGGGCATGTTTAGTCACCGGCTCTACTAGCAGGCAAGAATGTACCTGCGAGTGCTGGCAAGTCATGAGCAGCAACGGCCCAATGCTACCATAAAAGGAAACATTCCCCAACCCTTCCAGAGGAACCGTTTTCCCAGGGCTGTCCCTAGGATGGCTGAAATTCCTCTAATTGTGTGAGGAGGAGTCAGAGGCTCTGCTGCTGAACAACAGGAAGCAGAGCCCCCAAACACACTCGAGGGCATGCACACACAGGCACATGCACGCACAAGGACATGGACACACACATAGACACACAGCATCTGTGCATACACAGTCACTTATGGAGGTAGGTGTACAGAGGTACGTGTGCACAGAAATACATGCACACACACATGTGCAAAGCCATATACATAGATCCACACATGGACGCACACAAGGCACACAGCTGCACATGCATTCACAGATGCATATCCACAAGCACAAGTGCAAACACAGGCACGCAAGGCACATGTATTCACAGGTGAACGTGAACATACATGTTATGTACATAGCCATGCACACACACTTCAAATTCCGAAACCCCAGAGCCAAACTCATTGTCTCCTGTCCATCCACCCCAGCATCCCCAGCTCTCTCACTTCTCCAGCCTTCCCCCTCCAATTCCTGAAGCCAATTTACCACTGTCAACACAGTCTAACCATACCTTAAAGAAATCTGGATTTGTTCTGCCAGGAACATTCATTTGGACAAATGCTTTCTGAAAGGCAAACTGCTGGGAGGCCTCCTCATTGCATCTCTTGCCGCACTGCTTAGTATCCCAAATTCACCTGCCCCATGCACCACGAATCGTACCATGGCCCCAAGCAACCCAAAAGGTCCTTCCAATGCTCAGGAAGGGTTTTGGTCTGTTATCTTGTGTGGCCTCCAATAACCTTACAAGGTGTTGTATTGCAATGTACAAAGCAGGTATTATCGTCATTGTTTTGCAATCTTTCCACACAGCGGTTCGTCTGGATTTGTTCCTGATCTCAGAGGCATCTCTTCTGGGCAGTGGGGTGGTTAGAATTCTTAGCAACCAGTGGGCTCTTGGCCTACTCAGTTTACTCTGCAGCCCACCTCCCCACCCTGTGCATTCTGCTGGAGACTGCCATTGGCGCCCACCTCACCAACCCTTCCCCGCACCGTCATCTCACAGGATGAGCACATTCAGAGTCCGGCCCAATCCGCTTATTTTGGCTCAAGTCCTTATTTGGCCTGTAAGGACTGAAGGCTTATTTGAAAACGCCCTTCCTTCCTCTACACGGGAGGAGGCCGCCAGGGACAAGCCTCTTCTGGGGCACGAGCCCCCTGCCAGATGAAAGTCTAGCCGTGGTAGGCGCCTGAACCCACTGCCCCAGCCCCTCTCTTGGTGAGGGTGGGGTAGAGACGGGGTTATGAGTCACTCTGCAGTAGTTTTCAGACTTTTCAAAAAGCAGCGGCAGTCCTTCCTCAGACAAAATCTTCCCAAATCCCTGAGCAAGGGACAGTGGGTGGTGGAGACAGGGTTCCTCAGAGCACAGTTTGACAACCACTGGTCCATGTGTCTGGAGCAGTTCTGCAAAGGAGGAAGCCACAGCTGAGAGCGCTGCGGCCCTGGGTTCCGCTCTTCCCCACGCGATGCCTGGCCCCTTGACCTCTCTGGGAATGAAGGGACTGCTCTGAGGATGGAAGGAAATGGTGTTCCCGTCGTACACGGTGTGAGGCAGACGCCCAGACATGCCATCCTCACCCCCCTGCTGTCTCGGAGCTCCCAACTGAGCAATTCCCTGGCACTGCCACAAGAAAGTCTTTTATAAAAGTTACAAATTGAGGAACCAGGCCATTTTCTCCCTGGATTTCATTTTAAACCTGAAATGTCCTGAGGCCAAGCCCATACAGTGAGGGCATCTGAGCTGATGTGGCCATCTACCTGTGGACAGGTGTATCCAGCCAGCTCAGCAGGCTGGGCCCAGGAGGGAGGAAGGGAAACCTGACCACAGGTATTTCATCCCAGGTGCAGACTTCTGCTGGGGGCTTAAGGCTCACTTCCTCTGTGAGAGGAGCTGCAGCTCACTCTTGTCCATAAAAGGCCACAAGGCTCACAGAGTGGTGACATCAGCCCGACAGGAAGTACAGAGGAAGGGGCCTGGTTCACCAGCAGCCACTGCTGGGACTGACTCATCACCCTGCTCCCAAGATCACACCTCCCGAGGTTCCGGCATGGAGCAGCTCTCTCGGGCTCCACCTGGGAGAGGCCCCTGCAGGACCCCATCTTCGGCTCCACTGGACTTCTTGAGAAATGGGTATGGGCCAAGAAAGAAAGACAGGAAAAAGGGCAGTTTCAGGTTGGACAACATGCCCACGTTGGGTGAGACTGATGGGATAATCTGACACAAATGGGACCAAAACTTTCCACCACCAGGGAGCCTTCTGCTTTCAGGGAAACTCCAGAGTGGCCCCTGGGGGTGGCCTACTATATGTGTTGGCACTGTGAGCCCTGCCCTGCGTTGCCAGGATGGGTGTCTCAGGCTGTCCTGGGCAGAGTCCTAGACCCAGAGTCACTTCTCCCCGAGACCCTCATGTGAACAGCATCTGGGTCTCAGTTGGTCAAAGCACAAAGCACCTGCGGGGCTGAAGCTTGGAACTCAGGGGCTTGGGAAGGCCTTGGAGAGCACCTACTTTAACTCGACCCCAAGATCAGGGCATCATTCTTCTTTCCTAAGAAACCCGATGACTTGATCAGAGTTGCACAAATGGGGCTGAGAACTCAGGTCTCTGGAAGCCTCACCCACCCCCGGACTCCCCTCCAGCGAACACCCCTACGGGCACAGCACTCGGCACCTCCCGCAGGCCTGCCTCAGTGCTGCAAAGAAAGGGCCGCAACACTCTCATGACGGGAAGCTCTGCTTCTCCACAGCCAGCTCAATTCACAAGCTTGGGTTACAAGTCTTTGGGAGGCAAACAGAGAGGAGAAGAAAAGCCAGTGCAAAATGATGCTTCATATTAGCAGAGGCTGCAGATCTATGCCGAGTGGGGTGGAGCTTCCTGGCAGCCTGCCTGCCGAGCAATCCGCCAGCAAAGGAGGAAGCCCCTGCCATGGCTCCTAGGCACACAATGAGGTCATGGGCAAGTGTGCCCTCCATGCCACCACGGTAGGCCCAGACCAACGGACATGCCTGCTCAGCAGCATCCACGCCAGAAGCCAGTTCGACTTGGCCCAGTGCCTCTGCCCACAGCCCTGTGTTCCCCCAGGTGGAACCTTGGTTTGAACCTGCTGAGACCCAAGTCCCCAGTTACAGGAGGCAGAGAATGGGTGGCCCTCCCCCTCCAGGCACCCTGGATAATTAAAAAAAAAAAAACTTCGAGGGATCACTCTTAACTTTCATTATGTCAGACTAAGCAAGGCCCCAAACAAGCCTTCTCTTGGCCAAAATGCATTAGGAAAACACAGGTAAGTTCCCAGCACACAGGCAAATCTGCCAGAAACAGCACTGCTGTTTCTGTGGGCGGGGCCAAGAGGGGGAACTTTCTCCTTCTGGGGTTGTCGCCAAGGCAGCTCCAACAGGTTTGTCAGACTGCAGGGAAATTCAAAAGCCACATACAAGTGCTGACCACCCACAGCTCATGCCACCGGGACACTCCCAGTCCAGTTCCGCCTTGCTCCTACCTAACATTCCCCTTGGGAAAAGGAAAGGCAAGGCAGGAGGGGCCCCTGTTGACTTCTGCAGAGGGCTGGAGCAACAGGGAATAAGAGGGAAGGAGCCGGGACACACACAGGGAGCATGGAAGACACAGCCAGGCACTGCTCATGACAAACTCGGCTCCCTGTTGGAGCACAAACAGGCCTGCAAAGACAGCAACCAGCTTTGTGAAACTCCCTTTGATGAGTCAAACGTGCTTGAGAGCACCAGGGACATCAATGGCAGGAGGCGAACAGTAACAGCGCATGAACATGCTGCCTTGGAGGAGCGGTCGGTAGAAGGAAAGGCGTGTCGGTGACTGTTAGGCCAGGATTCACTCCTGGAGCACAGCTCACACTTCCTCTCCTTTCAGCTTAGACCTGGGCCCTGCTGTATCTGTGGACTAGCTCATGTGGAAGAGACAAGATTTTCAGGAAGAATCCTGAAGCCAGGTGGGAATGACATCCTGAGCCCCCATCAGCACTGTCTGTTTGCCAAAAGAAAACCTGGGGTCTCAAGAGTTTATGGAGTTTATGATCAAGGTCCACACGGGGCTGACAGCCTTGGTCAAGACTAAACAAATTTGACAGAAGCCACTTGCAGAATCCCAACTTTTATACCTGCAGACTTTCAGCTCATTTATCTTTCTTTAGTTGTAGGGAATTACTTTGGTTCTCCACTGATACCTTCATTCCAGAAATCAGGTAGGTAAAGGAAAGCAACTCCTTTCTCTGCACACACTGTCGTTCAGCCCTGACAAACTGGGACACAGTTCAACTGAAGTCTCTGAGCCGGAGCTGGAGAGAACAGGAAAAACGGGCTGGTAGGTGACACTCACCAGGCAGCAAGAGAACTCGTCACGGGAGGCCAAAAGCACAAAGTGGCTTAGTGATTAGGGATTTGATGTGAGTTTTTGTTGTTGGTTTGTTTCAGGGGATGGGAAGCAGAAACAAAAAACACTGGGCAAAGCTTCCAAACACCCCCACCCAAAGTTTCAGGTTCTAAGAGGCCACTTCCTATTTCCCGCTCAGTGGGCCCAGAGCAAAGCATGGTGGGCCTGTTGGGTTGGATTTACAAAAAAAAAAAGTAAGCCTAACGCTGAATCCTTGAAAAGGGCCCGTTAACCACAGATTCCTCTTCTAGAGAGAAGACGTTCTAGAAATGAGACTGACAGGCAGGACCATTGGTAGTTCAGCAGCCTCATGCTGGGACCAGGCTTTCCTTCCTGGGGGAGCAGCACAAAGCAGCCAGCTCGCATCAGCTCGAGGACAGCACCTCCCGGCTGCAGCCATGGTGTTGGGTGGTGGCCCAGGGCCTGCTTCCCACAGCACCTGTCTGGTCCACCAGCAGCCCAGGGAACAGAAAAGCGTTTCAGGGCTGCAGAAGAACCAACTCTGGATCAAGCACATCTCCTAAAGCTCCACTGAGGCCACATCAGCCCCAGGCCTCAGCTCTGCATGGACCAGACCAGACAAGCCAGAGACCGCGTCTGCTATCACGTTCCAGTGTGTGGCACGGTCGCTGCAGAGGAAGCGGCTGTGACAACTCACTTCCTGCGCCTGGACTCTCGGGGGAGTCTTTTTGGGGAGATTCAAATGGCTGCCTGGAAGATGCATTTAGCCATCACCTTCGTTAAGCGACCAGGAGTGTGGATGGAAGGAATGAGCGATGTGAAGGCTCCGTGGAAGGTGGGGCAGTTCAGTCAAGAGGTGTTTGGACTCCTACTGCCAGCTCTAACAGGTGCTTATCACAGGCATCACACACACGGCGTCTTACTTTTTACCATGGCCCTGCCAGGGAGTGTTATGAAGCCCAAGAGGAGGACAAGAGAACGAAGGCTCAATTAGAGTGAGTTGACTTGTTCCAGCCAGGTTGCAGTCAGGAAGCGAAAGAGGCAGATTCCTGCTCTGTCTAGTCCAAAACCCACAGTCTCTCCTCCACAACACACTTCCTCTTGCTCAAAGGCAATACGTGGCACTTTTCCCAAATCTAAGGCTGAGACAGGCCCAGCAGCCCCTTTTTGGTGCCCTGTAGAAGTGCTGTGTCATCTATCAAAGGCCCGTACCCACCCCAGAGGCTCTCAAGGCTCAGTGGGGCGCCCCTCTCTGTGCTGATCTCTTGCTCTCATCTTGAAGCTGATGTGCCTATCTCTGTGCATGAGACAGTCACCTCTTCCAGGCAGGCCCCAGCCTGCTGTCTGTACACTCTCTGCAGAGTGCCCAGCACACACACAGTAGGTGTTCAGACAGCACAGGGAGACCAGCGGGTGCAGACACAGAACACGCCCCATCTTGGAGAGCCCACGCTGCCTCCATGGGCACATTTAGGCACACAGGGCCTGCTCTCGACCTCCCCAGCAGACAGCGGGGCCTTTGTGTGCTGATGGCTGGCAGGGCTGGCGGCCTCCCGACTGGGTGCATTCCTGCTTCAGCAGAGTCATCCCATCTGTGGCTTCCACGGCACTCCTTCCTCAGCTGCCTGTCCCGGTGAGTTGACTTAAACAGAGCTTTTCTGCCCCTTGAAGCTTTTTCCTGAGCCTCTGCCGAACGTGGCACTTTTCCTCAGAAAGACCTTGGAAAGCAGATGGTTCCACAGAGACACAACTAGCAGGGCAGGGAGAATGTGGAGAGAAGGAAAGAGAGGGCCTCTCCTCCCCTAGTGCCCCCCAACCACTGAGGCGGAGATAAGAATTCCTTCAAGACCAGCCAGAGAAAATGAGGGGCACCAATGCCCCACGGGCCTGTGCCGGGGTAACAGGCACCAGGACAGAAAATCAGGAGACTGCTTTCTGGGGCTGGCTGCCTGCGGGCTTTTTGACAAGCCAGTTAACATATCTGTGCCTGCCTCTTTATGTATGAATTCGAAGAGCCATGCTCAGACGTGAAGATACACAAAAATTCTACTTCTCATTGTTTACAGAAAAAGGTCAGACACCGAGGGGCATGTGCACACTCACTGGCACTCTGAGCGGCTGCTGGGTGACCAACCACCTCTGGTGCAGCTTCCATTGGGAACCAGGGATCGGGTGGGAGGGAGACTGGCCACAGAGCAAAGGGTTAAATTGCTCTCAGACAAGTTTAGGCCTAGAATGAAAGCAGATCTGCTTCCCCCAAAATGCTGGGAACTCATTAAAATATTAATACCATAAAGTCACTGAAAGTGAACCAAACCTGGCATTCTACCTAATTCACATAGAAGGGGCTTTTTCTACTCACTGGGGAGATAACTGGGCTCATGTCAAATTCCTCAACCAGCGAGTTCTCCTGTAGAGACATACACACCTTTCCCCACAGGGGACACCCCAGAGGGTCTGGCCCGGGATCCAGAAGCACCATTTCCTAGGCGAGGCAGACCTTTTGCAGACCACAGCTGCTTCCACCTGAACTCTACAGCAGACCATTGTGCCTGCCCCGGGACAGAGTCCCACCCATCCCCCGCTGCCTGGCAAGGGCCAGCAACACAATGTTTATGCTCTCTCACTCTCCTGGCCTTGGCCAGTTCAAAGCCTTCGGTGCCATCACAGAGTTCCGAGGAACAGTCCAATCCCCAAGGCAGGAAGACCCAGGAACAGCCATGACAATGAATTAACAACATGGGAAAGCCAGGGGCAGGAGAGTGAACCGACCATGTCACCCAAGGCCATGCTGGGCACGTCTGGGATGCCCTGTAACTACTTACTGACTGACACACACCACCGCCTTTCTGCAAGATCCAAGCACCCCAGGCCTCGCCACACTTGACAAAACTCCCAGGACACCTGACACCGGCTCAGCCACGCTGGCGCAGGTGTAGGCAGCAAATGTCTTGTTTTGCAGCTAGGGCCACAAATATCTGTCTATAAACATGCCTCGTCTCTCCACCTGGACCGCCAGGGCATCCAGTAACAGGATAATGTCAAAACCTCCTGGCATTCTGGCACCTTCTGTCAACAACCTCCACGGCCTAATCCAAGGCACTACATGCTGTCATGCCCCACCCGTGCCCACGGCAGACAGCACTAATCCATCTCAGAGTTCCTGCATCGAGTCTCAAATCCTTGCCAGCACAGGGCTCCAGGCAGCCACTACTGATCGATCGGAGATGACACTCAAAGTAAAACTAATCTGCAATGCTTAGTCCAGTAGTTCTTAACTGGGAATAATCTTGCCCCCCAAGGAACACTTGATGGCAATGTCTGAGAATATTTTTGGTTGTCACAACTGGAGAGGGAAGGTGTAGCTTGTACCAAGGGAATAGAGGCCAGGATGCTGCTAAAAATCCTACAGTGCTCAGGAAGATCCCCCACCCCCAACAGAGAATCATCCAGCCTCAAATGTCACTAGTGCCAAGTGTGAGAATCCCTGGCTTAGTCTGACAATAGGTGAGTGACATATAATTTATCCTCCAAACTGGGATGCTTCTGAAAGTGAAAGAGAGTGCTACTAATAATAACTGTGGAACAACAGGCATAAATCGGGACTGTACAGGCAAACCAGCACACTGAACAGATAAAGGCAGATGGAGGTCCCCAGGAAGGGTCAAAGAGCTCCTCTCCTACAAGTCCCCAGACAGAGCCACCAACTGTCCTATTTGGCAGAATAAATGCTAGTATGTCATAAGGCACAGCCAGCTCAGGAAGGAAATCTTTGTCCAGTTCTTGTTTAAAGAAAAAGCACAAAAGGAACTTTCCGGCTGTGCCTTTTAAGATGTAAGTGGCAGAGAACAAATCTGTTTCCCCCAAAGCCAGGTGGGCAGCATGCACTAAGACTTCACTCCAAAAGACAGGAGCAGATTTTAACAGCCTGCAGACCCCGAGGCTCCACAGGTGACACATGACCCAGGGCAAGAACCAAAGGTTCCTCTGGACATTTTTCTTTTACTAGTGAACCAGCTTGTCATAATATGGACAACTTCTGTTACTAACTTCCTCCCTGCTCCAAGAACAAGAAACCTATTAGTATTTGCTTTGCTGGTCAGCTATATACAGAAAGAAGGAACTTTCTTTTTTTTTTTTTGAGACGGAGTCTTGCTCTATCACCCAGGCTGGAGTGCAGTGGCGCGATCTCGGCTCACTGCAAGCTCCGCCTCCCGGGTTCACGCCATTCTCCTGCCTCAGCCTCTCCGAGTAGCTGGGACTACAGGCGCCCGCCACCACGCCCGGCTAATTTTTTGGTATTTTTAGTAGAGACGGGGTTTCACCGTGGTCTCGATCTCCTGACCTCGTGATCCGCCCGCCTCAGCCTCCCAAAGTGCTGGGATTACAAGCGTGAGCCACTGCGCCCGGCCTAGAAGGAACTTTCTTTTCTTTTTTTTTGAGACCGAGTCTCGCTCTGCTGCCCAGGCTGGAGTCCAATGACACGATCTCAGCTCACTGCAACCTCTGCACCCAGGTTCAAGCAATTCTCATGCCTCAGCCTCCTGAGTAGTTGGGACTACAGGCGTGAGCCACAATGCCAGGCTAATTTTTTTGTTTTTTTAGTAGAGACAGGGTTTCGCCATGTTGACCAGGCTGGTCTCGAACTCCTGACCTCAGGTGATCCACCTGCCTTGGCCTCCCAAAGTGCTGGGATTACAGGTGTGAGCCACCACGCCCAGCCGAAGAAGAAAGAAAATAGCCTAGAAATGTCCTCCGTCAGTCAATGTGGGAGCTCAAGAGCTGCAGCAAGTCCAATGCTAGGCAGAAGGCAAAGTGAAAACCTCTCAGACTGAGGGTTAGGAAACACATGGACCCAATTCCTGCACGGACTGCTTTAAAGGAGGCATCAACAATGCAAGTTTCCCATGCTCACAAATGTATTTCCTATCCCTGGTCTCCGAAAGATGAAATCTCCCACCTGGCCAGGTGCGGTGGCTCACGCCTATAATCCCAGCACTTTGGGAGACCGAGGCGGGTGGATCATGAGGTTAGGAGTTCAAGACCAGCCTGACCAACATGGTGAAACCCCGTCTCTACTAAAAATACAAAAAAATTAGCCGGGCGTGGTGGCATGCGCCTGTAATCCCAGCTACTCAGGAGGCTGAGGCAGGAGAATTGCTTGAACCCAGGAGGCAGAGGCTGCAGTGAGCCGAGATTGTGCCACTGCATTCCAGCCTGGGCGACAAGAGTGAGACTCCATCTCAAAAAAAAAAAAAAAGAAATCGCCCACCTACCTGCCCTCATAATTTGCAAATCTGATCAAACCACTTGATTCAGAATCTTGACAAATCATGAAGAGACCCTGAATTGCACAGATGTACGAGGGCAGTCCCTAAGTTCCTATCAAGGCCATTCGGTTATGGCCAAGACAAAGGAAAGCTCTGGTTATCTGCATCCTTTTTTTTGTCCCCCAATTACTTTCAGTGTATGGAGCTTTCAGGCCACCATCAAATTTTTGTTGTTGTTGAACAAATAAAAATTGAATGAATCTCTTGGAGAAGGAGTCCCACAGGTTAACTGAAGACAGTCTGAAGTCCAGATCTGAAGACTGTCTCCTGCCTCATCAGTACACATTACTCAGTCTTAATGTCTTGCCTAAAAGCAAAAATGCCCAGTTGCTAGATAACCATCCCAATCCAGGATCCAAGTGTGAGAACAGGCCCTTACTCAGTAGCTGAGATCTCAAGATGACTCCAGAGTACACTTCTTGCACTAGGCCAATTAAGAGAGCTGGGAGCAAACTGACTCATAACCTCTAGAGACAAAGAATCAGACTTTTCTGGAATCCCACAGAATGTTTTTCCACCAGGCTGTTCTAGTTAGCATTTTGAAACAGACATTCTACTTTAGAACTGAAGGGCTGACTTCCTCAAGATATTTTGATAGACGTGAACATAAGCCAAAGACTCGGCCAAACTTGAGCATCCTACATAATGCATCAAGCTCAACAGTGAAATGCCTCCTCCACAGCACAGCGCGGGTGGTGGGGGACAGGCCGCAAGCTGCCACTGTAAACCACTAAACCAGAGACAAAGTGGTTAACCCAACAAGATGCATTACCACCACTGTCTAGATAGACTGCAAAGTTTAAAGAAAAAAGGATCCGTATGTAATGGGACATAACAAACCACTATCCATACAAGATAGGAGAACACAGCCCTGGCCGAAAATTGGGTTTGAGTCAGGATTACATATGCCAGGTACTTAGCTAAGCTCTGAGAATATAAAGGCAACGTGGGCCCCGTCTGTATCTAGGAGAGAAAAAGAAACGTGTAAACACTGCAGTCAAATAAAGCACTACCAGGGCTCTGATGCAAATCTAGCCCAGATATTCTCCTTGAAGGCCCTAATGCTTCAGTCATGTTTTTAAAAAAAGAGTAGGGATTTGCCATGCATTGCAGGCAGATAGAGCAGGTAGGGTGTTTTGAAGCAGAAAGGGCTTTTAGGGAAATGTAAGGAGTTCCACATAGCTAGGAAGGTGGAGAGGTAGGTAAGGGGCCAATTTTGAAGGGTACTGTACACTACCACAGAGTCTCAGTGTTATTAGGCTAGTGCAAAAGTAATCGCGGTCTTTGCCATTAAAAGTAATGGCAAAGACCGCGATTACTTTTGCACTAACCTAATAGCTCTGGGGGAATGAGGAGCCTTTCCATGATTTGTCAAGATTTCAAATCAAGTGATTTGATCACATTTACATCCCAGAAAGATGACCGGCTGGTGGAAGCACAGGGTGGGGGTCTCTATTAAGAGTAAAGGTGGCTGGGCACGGTGGCTGACGCCTGTAATCCCAGCACTTTGGGAGGCCAAGGTGGGTGGATCACCTGAGGTCAGGAGTTCGAGACCAGCCTGGCCAACATGGCAAAACCCCGTCTCTACTAAAAATACAAAAATTAGCCGTGCATGGTGGCACGAGCCTGTAATCCCAGCTACTAGGGGGGCTGAGGCAAGAGAATCGCTTGAACCTGGGAAGCGGAGGTTGCAGTGAGCCAAGATCATGCCACTGCACACTCCAGCCTGGGTGACAGAGCGAGATTCCATCTCAAAAAAAAAAAAGAAAGAAAGAAAGGGAGTGGTAGAGACTGTCCAATGCTGGGGAGAGGTGAGGTAGGAACTCCTGAGAGCCGTGGACTTAGCAACACACAGGTCATAGGTGACCTCTGTCGGCCAGTCTGGAGAAGGGGTGGGGACAGATAGCCAGGGCGAGGGGAGTGACCAGGAGGTGGGGATGGACGCAGTGAGCACAGACACTTCCTCCACAAAGCTTCACTGCGATGGAACAGAAGGGGCACAGAAGCCAGAGTGACAAGGGGGCAGAAGCCACCCGAGGCTCTGCATCTGTTTGTGTAGAGATGGGAAGAACTCAAACGTGTTTCTAGACTGTGGGGAAGGAGCAAGAGAGGAAGACAGAAAAACACAAAGGGAAGGGAAGAACAAGAAGAAGAAGAAGGGGCCTAAAAGAAGGCAGAGGGGGCAGGCACAAGAGCTCTTGAAAAGTATGAGAAATTGAGAGAAAAATTAGGAAATGTATATTTTAAAGCTTCTAGAACATTCTATCAACATATAAATATGTCCTCTGGATAGCCATTGGCCCTGGCTTTCGTACAGAGGTCTACAGACCTCCATGATGCACTGCCCATCACCAGCCACTAGATCAATGTGGCACCAAATGTGACTTAGCACCTGCAAAGGTGTCAATGAGGCCCCAGGTGAAGACTCAGCCCCAGGTGGGCTCACAATACGTCACCCACCTTGCATCATACTCCTGTAGGCGGTGTCTGTGATGGCGTAGATGTGAGGGGGCATCTCGTGCCTCTTCTTGCCCTTGTACATTTCCACAATCTCTTCAGAGTAGATGGGCAGGTTCTTGTAGGGATTGATGACCACACAGAACAGGCCCGAATAGGTCTAAAGAAAAGAGCGGCAAATAGGAACGGGTTAGGAAGTCTGATTCTCAGTAGTGTACAAACTTTGCAGCAAAATATCTGCGGCTTCAAAGGATCCCTGAGTCAGCCTGATGTGAAGGCACTCCCTGACGGCCCTCGCTCCCAGTGGCCCAGCTCCCGCAGCCCTGCTGCAGCTGTGGAGCACCAGCATCCTCCTTCTGCCCTGTAAGTGAAGATCCTCCTTCTCCACTGCAGGAGTGCTCCAGCCTCGTAGGTCAGTGAGTGTGCGTATCCACCAGGCAAGGTCCGCGGCCAAGCGGACAGCAGAAGTCCAGTTACAAAACTCAGATCTGAGGACAATGAGAGATGTCTTTGTCATCATGAGAGAGGCACAAACAGAAAAGGGATCAGCGGCAGCACAGCAAACTGTAGAAACACAAATCATTCCATACCGAAGGACGCTGAGAGACAGTGAAGCTTACACCTTTCTAGCACTGGAAAAACGCACTGCGTCCTAAACCAATTAGATCTTTTGTGGGATAGTGGGTCCCAGACAGACACCTCTTTCGCTGGAATCTTCTAGAGACATTCACATGCAAATCCCTCAAACACTTTAAGACTATTTCACATCCCCTGTGAGCTTTCTCCAAGACTTCTTCTCTGGAGGGGAACCCAATTAATCAACATCCTTAATGTGAGGTACCTAAAATATACCCAATACTCCAAGTGTGACTTGATCAAGTTCAAATAAGACCCCCAGAGTCAGATGTCCTGAGTTCAAATCTCAGCAAGGGTAAGGTTCTTAACCTCTCTCCCCCTCCATTTCTCGATATGAAAAACGGGGACAGGAAGAGCTCTAGACCTCATTGGGTGGTTATGAGGATTAAACAAAGCACTTAGCACAGCACGCAGCATCGCCTTGGAGAGTAGCTCTGAGTAGGTCAGGAGAACCATTTCCAACAGCGACAGTTTATACACATCTGTCCTTCCTCGTCTCTTCAGGTAAATACACCTTACCTTGTGACTACCTCCGTGTCTTCAGGGAAATATACTTTACCTTGTGACTACTAATTCTTTTCCTAATAAATTTCCTGTTACTTTTTCTCCCAAGATCCCTCTCCCCAACAACAACTCCTAATAGCTGCACAAGACTCCCAAGACCACCCAGGGTGGCAGGTGCTCAGTTGAGGGAAGCAACTCTCTTTAAGCAACTGGAGTGACCCAAGTACCCTCTTTCTAAGAAAATGGGCCTGAGGGGCCCGGCAAAGTGAGGCTGGGGCTCCACGCACCACATCACCTGTGGCCCTGCCTCTGTGAAGTGACGATGGAAGGTCACGAGGCATTGGGTAGAGCTAGGAGCAGACGCGGGTCTCCAATGCCAACCTCCTTGGTCATGGAGGCCAGTTCTCCGAGCTCCTTCCAACCTTTTGTTTTCTCCATCACAAGTGGCCTGCACCTTCATTGTTCATGAAGCAGCCACCATCTGAGGGACTGCATGCACTATGGGGTCAACTCAGCCCCCTCCACCTGTGCCCTCTCCAGTCGCTCCAAAACTGGGGATGGATCTTGTGGCTGAACCCCAAGACAGGGTCCACACAGGAACCAGTCATGAAGAGAAGGCTCTTCACAGGCACTGGCCAAAGGCTATGGCACAGGGAATTTCCAAGCAGCAATTAGACTAAAGGCAGAACCCAGAGGGCCCCACCAACCACAAAATGGTATGCATTCAAAACAGCTGAGGCCAGGCACAGGGGCTCACACCTGGAATTCCAGCACTTGGGGAGGCCAGGGTGAGAGGATCGCTTGAGGCCAGGAGTTCGAGACCAGCCTGGGCAATAAAGCAAGTTTCCATCGCTACAAAAAATAAAAAAATTAAAATTAAAATTAGCTGGGTGTGGTGGCATGCACCTGTAGTCCCAGCTACTCAAGAGGCTGAGATAAGAAGATCACTTGAGGCCAGGAGTTCGAGGTTGCAGTAAGCCATGATGGCAACACTGTGCTCCAGCCTGGGTGACAGAGGCAGACCCTGTCTCTTAAAAAAAAAAAAAAAAAAAAGAGCAGCTGAGCTTAGAAATGGACAAGCGTGTTTGGCTGCTTGGAAAAGGGGATGCAGGGCCCTTGATTTCCTTTCTTCCTGGGATAATTAGTCACTTGTTTTCCCTCCAACTACTCTTTTCATAAGAGACCAGGAAAGCGCTGAAGAAGTGTAAACACGGTATTGGCAACCTGCGGGTCCAGGCATTTCAGGAGGAAGAGACACGGGAGCCTGTTCTGGTTTTTCCTCTGCGTGAATGTCGAGTGGGGACAAGACAGAAGGCCAGGGAGCAGCAAGGTCACCCCAGGAGCTCAGAAACAATCAAGCTTTGTTTCTGGACTTTGAGAAAACCCACACTCTAGGAAATCCAGCCCAGGAAAACCAAGGACACGTGGTCGCACACTAAGGGAGTGCCATGGAGCCAGATGTTTGGAAACAGCTGGTGCTGACAGCAGAAGGGGACTGCGAGTCATTAGGACAAGTCTTGCTGACAGCTGGGTGGGCAGATGGTCCTGTGGAGTGGTCTACGGGGGCTCAAAGTTCTCTGGGCTAATCCCGTCAAATCAGTGATGATGGAGCTAAGCCCTGCGGAATGAGCACTGAGGCTCAGGTGGGAGGAAGGAGATTCACTGGATGCTCGTGGAGGCAAGACATTGAGCAAGTGGCTTTGCTCCCACGCGGCGTGGCCACGGCACGGCACTGCTCCATTCACAGGCCACAGAGGCTCTTTGTGCCCATCCGCCCCCATCCCAGGGCCTCACCCCCTGAAGAAAAAGACAGAGCAGCTGTGGCTCAGAATTAGCCACACCGCCCACAATGCTGGGCAAACAGGCTGCACGAAGGCTCCTGAGGTCATGATTTGGAAGCTTAATGGAGTGATAGACCATAAATGAGGCAGCACCTCCCGCCCAGGCGGCCCCGCCCAGGGGCGCTGACATGCTAATAGCTCTGCACCTGCTGGGGTCTCCACTAGAATGACTGCAGAGGCCACCAATGGGCCTCTTAGTGATGATGCTTAGAAGAAGGCTGGTGAGAGGCAGGAGGAACTGCACACCAGAGGTGACAGCAAGGAAGCAAAAATGAGAGTTAATGCCTCCAGCCAAAGAGTTCTGGAGAAAAGGCGTGGGCACTACCCACCATGCCCACCCACAGTAAAACCTCTGCATGTGGCTTGCAATGGAAAGACGCAGCCACTAACACTGAATGTATCTGAATAATGACGGTTCCCTTTCGTGGGAGGGAGAGGCCCTGTGCAAGCTCAGGCAGGCTCAGGTGCTCCACTTGTTTCAATTCATATCCAGCAGATCCCAAAAAGAGACTCAAGTTAAAAAGGCACCAATAAAGAGCCAAGCAGAGAAACAGGAGTTACTTTCACTTGTAACACACATCAGCAGCCTGAGTCCAGGCCCCCAGGCCTTGCCCTGAGCCAGGTGCCGGCTGGGTGCTTTAGAAAGTTCCCATGGACGCCGGGCGTGGTGATTCACGCCTGTAATCCTAGCACTTTGGGAGGCCAAGGCGGGAGGATCACAAGGTCAGGAGATCGAGGCCATCCTGGCTAACACGGTGAAACCCCGTCTCCACTAAAAATACAAAAAATTAGCCGGGTGTGGTAGTGGGTGCCTCTAGTCCCAGCTACTCAGGAGGCTGAGGCAGGAGAATGGCGTGAACCTGAGAGGCAGAGGTTGCAGTGAGCCGAGATCGAGCCACTGCACTCCAGCCTGGGCGACAGGGCAAGACTCCGTCTCAAAAAAAAAAAAAAAAGTTCCCATGGAATCCTCGCAGATGAGGAAGTGAGACTCCACACAGCCATGTCTCACAGCCAGTAAGGGGCAGAGCTGAGATTTGAACCAGGTCCTGGAGGCTCCAACTGTAGCACTTAAGGGCTCTGCTTTACTGAGCAGAGGCCATCTCAGCTTAGTGGCACAGCAGAGTGGGTGTGACATAAGCTATAAAGCCTGCCAAGAGGAGCGCCTCCCAATCCCAGACAATGAGGCTGCGGCTCCCATGTCACCCCCACAGACACACTGTGCTTCCTTAAAGCACAGTCTGCCATTCATTTATTTGCAAGTCACTAATTCTGAATTTCAGTGGTTAATACTCCTTAGCGACAGGGGCCTTTAATTTGGTCCACATGATAATCTCACCAAGTAACAGATGAGACACAATAGGTCTGAAAATCAAGAACCCAAGTTCCAGCCTCAGCTTGGCCAACACCTGGCTGTGATCCTGCTTAAGTTCCTTGCTATCTCTGGGCCTCAATTCTTCCCACCTGCCGTGTTAGAACGCTGGGCTGGGGCCGGGTGCGGTGGCTCATGCCTGTAATCCCAGCACTTTGGGAGGCCAAGGTGGGCGGATCATGAGGTCAGGAATTCGAGACCAGCCTGGCCAATATGGTGAAACCCCATCTCTACTAAAAATACAAAAATTAGCCGGGCGTGCTGGTGGGCACCTGTAGTCGCAGCTACTCAGGAGGCTGAGGCAGGAGAATCGCTTGAACCCGGGAGGCAGAGGTTGCAATGAGCCAAGATGTCAAGGGTGCAGTCAGCCGAGATTGCACCACTGCGCTCCAGCCTGGGCGACAAAGTGAGACTCCGTCTCAAAAAAAAAAAAAAGAAGAAGAAGATTGGGTTTAAAGGAGACTGTTCCACATATCTACTTGTTGATAGGTCTTTGATGAGCCAGGTTCATCCCCAAAAGGGTGGGCATCGATGGCAGAAAATAAAGACCTCGTTGTCACAGACTTACTTAGCAATCAACAAGGAAATGCAGTCCTAGTCAGGAATTCCAGGCAAATAAAATGGCCCATGGCTCCACTGAAGGCTTTAGCACATTGCAGGGCACTCAGAAGCATGAGTCTACCCCGTAGAAATGTGCTCAAGTCTGTCTGAAATCATCCAGAAAATTAAACAGCTGACCCTTTGAGAGTTGCTGTCTCTGTAACAGAAAGCCTGTCTCTGTAAAGCCTGCCACCACCTGCTTTTATTACATATGTGATCATGAGCAAAATCCCTCAGTCTGAAAGTTGGTCTTCCCATCTGTAAAGTGGGAAGGTCATAATAATCTTTTTTCTTTTTTTTATTTGAGACAGGGTCTCACTCTCTCGCCCAGGCTGGAGTGCAGTGGTGCAATCTCGGCTGACTGCACCCTTGACCCCCCAGGCTCAAGTGATCCTCCCACCTCTGCCTCCAACAAGTAGCTGGGACTATAGGCACGCCACACTATGCCCGGCTAATTTTTTTTATTTTTTGTAGAGATGGGGTTTCACCATGTTGCCCAGATTGGTCTCAAACTCCTGAGCTCAAGCAATCCTCTCGTCTTGGCCTCCCAGGGTCCTGGGATTGCAGGCATACACCACCATGCCTAGCCTATAATAACCTCTTCATGGCTTTTTTCCACTAGGTCAAAAACATTTTGGGGACTGTTTTATTCAGCCCAAAGTTCAAGGTGGCTAGAGCGGCATAAAGAAATAAAGAGCTATTTTAGGAATAATAACAAGCAGATATTTCTTTCCCACTGGGGACAAAACCAGAAGGAAATATCTTTGAGTTGAACAGAGGAATTTGGGGTTGATATTGGACAGGACTTTGTGACCCCAGAGCCCGTTGCCTCCGGGATGCATAAATGCTCATCTCCCTGTCTCCTAACTTGGTGATGGGCTGTGTTTCTGCATTTTCTTTCTTGCCAGAAGAAAGAAAATGACGCCCCTGATCTGCTGCATGTGCTGGCCCTTTGCACATGCTGCTCTCTGGACCCTTAATACACTTCCCCTTGGTCAAGCCTGGCAAGGGACCAGCACTAAAGTGCTGAACAGAGTCCTGGAGCAAGTCTTACTCTTGGTGGCTCACCTCTGCTCAAAGCACACTCCCTAGGGAAGTAAGCCACACCAACAAGCATCCGTAAAGAACAAGATGGGCCGGGCACAGTGGCTCGCCCCTGTAATCCCAGCACTTTGGGAGGCCCAAGCAGGAGAATCACTTGTGCTCAGGAGTTCGAGACCAGCCCTAGGCAACATAATGAGACTCTGTCTCTAATAAAAATATTAAAAATTAGCCAGGCATGGTGGCACAGGCCTGTAGTCCCAGCCACCAGAGAGGCTAAGGTGGGAGGATCGCTTGACCCTAAGAGTTTGAAGCTGCAGTGAGCTGTGATCATGCCACTGCACTCCAGTCTGGGCAACAGAACTACTTTGGGAGGCTGAGGTGGGAGGATCACGAGGTCAGGAGTTCGAGACCAGACTGGCCAATTAAAAAAGACCCTGTCTCAAAAAAAAAAAAAAAAAAAAAAAAAATAGTAAGATGGCAGAGATACCAAAAATGGGCTTGGAGCAAATGGTGAAGGGAGAGGAGATCCAGTGATGCAAGAGGAACAAAGCAGGAAACCAGGAACTGGCACTCCCTACTTTAGAAGGAATCTACATTTTTAAAGTGCAAAAGGCTTATTGGAAAGAAATCAAAAGAGATAAAAATATTTTTAAAAATATCTTTTAAAATATTTTATTTTAAAAGATTTTTTTTTTTTTTTTTAGACGGAGTCTTGCTCTGTCGCCCAGGCTGGAATGCAGTGGCGCAGTCTCGGCTCACTGCAAGCTCCGCCTCCCGGGTTCCCGCCATTCTCCCACCTCAGCCTCTCCGAGTAGCTGGGACTACCGGCGCCCCCCACCACGCCTGGCTAATTTTTTTGTATTTTTAGTAGAGACGGGGTTTCACCGTGGTCTCAATCTCCTGACCTCGTGATCCGCCCGCCTTGGCCTCCCAAAGTGCTGGGATTACAAGCGTGAGCCACAGCGCCCGGCCTTAAAAGATATTTTTTAAAATATTTTAAATAATTAAGATATTTTATTTTAAACAATTTTAAAAGATATTTAAAAAATAAAATGTTAAAAAAGAAGATTTTTTAAAGATATTATTAAAAATAATTAAAATTTTAAAAAAGAGGCCAGGCGCAGTGGCTCGCACCTGTAATGCCAGCACTTTGGGAGGCCAAGGCAGGTGGATTACCTGAGGTCAGGCATTCAAGACCAGCCTGGCCAACAGGGTGAAACCCCATCTCTACCAAAAATACAAAAATTAGCCAGGCATTATGGCAGGTGCCTATAATCTCAGCTACTCAGGAGGCTGAGGCAGGAAAATCGTTTGAACCCGGGAGACAGAGGTTACAGTGAGCCAAGATCACACCACTGTACTCCAGCATGGGCAACAGAGCAAGACTCCGTCTCAAAAAAAAAAATTAAAAAAGAAGGAATCTACAACATTGACCTGAACCTTCATATCTCCACCAAAACTTGAGGATGAAGGCCAGTGGGTGGGCATCCCTCAGACAGGGCCATGTTCTTCTCCCTACATATGTTCTAAAACAGGCTTCCTGTTTTGTTTTTGGCTGCAAAGGGAACAGAATAATGCTGTAAGAACATCCCACTAGGATGTTCAGATGTCAAAGTTCAAGGATGTCGCTCCAGCACTCCTTCAAGCCCCCTTCTCAAACAGAGAGCCAGGGCCCAGGCACATGAGGGTGATGGGAAGACCCGGCCCGCCCCCACCTCGGAGCCCGCAGACCTATCCTGTGGGGTGCCACAGCAGCCACTTACGTAGATAAGCCCTGAGTAGTAACGCTCCTTGAGGTTGTGCAGCACCGAGGCTTCATTGAGGCACGTGAGCTCTGCCATGTCCTCCACCTTGGAGAACTTGGGCGGGTTCATCTTCTGGATGTCATCCTTGTTCACCTTCACCTTCTTCCCGTTCTCCACCAGCTCCACGATAGCCTCTTCGCCCACCTCCTCCTTGAGGCTGGCTGGCTCGAAGCCACTCTTGTCGGAAGGCACCCATACCAGCTTCTTGGCAGCCCAGTCGGCCTGGGCCAGCGGGTTATTGATGAAGTTTTTATCCACATAGAGATACTTATCGGCAGCTTGCTGTGCCATGGTGACTTATAGCCAGGACCTAAGGGGGGAAGAAAAAGGCAACACATTACATACAACTATGTCAGCCACACAAGATCACTCATGCTCACACCTCTTCTCTTTGCAAACTGTATAGGATTAAGACGCAGTAAAACTCTATATAACCAGGCTGCACAATTTTCTTGCTCCACGCTTTTGTGATAAAGATGTACATCACTGAAAAAACAAGCTGGGCTCAGGACAGTGGCTCATGCCTGTAATCCCAGAACTTTGGGAGGCCAAGGCAGGCGGATCACCTGAGGTCAGGAGTTCAAGACCAGCCTGGCCAACCTGGTGAAACCCCGTCTCTACTAAAAATAAAAAAATTAACCACACGTGGTGGTGCACACCTGTCATCCTAGCTACTCGGGAGGCTGAGGCAGGAGAATCACTTGAACCCAGGAGGTGGAGGTTGCAGTAAGCCAGCTCACACCACTGCACTCCAGCCTGGGCAACAGAAAAACAAGGTGATAGCAGGGATTTTGTTAGCAACTAATGGTAAGGTGTATCGCCCTAGGGTCAATACACAATCAAGAAAACTATTGTGCCAAATGAACATAACAAGAGTCTCAAAGACAGATGCAATTCAAGTCGCTATGCTACAGATACAAAGGTAGCAAAGTAGCCACACAGTTTAGGAGGATTTCCAACAAAAACAGGTTTCTAATCAGCCAAAAAACACAACTGACTACAACCCCACATAGTGGAAGTTTCCAGTTTAAACAACTTGTTATTAGTTCATGAAGTCAACCAAGACAAGAGAAGAAAATAAAACATCAATACATGTTGCCACCAGATTTTAATTCCATCTTGATAATACAGCCCAGAAAAAGCAAAGAGAAAAGATGCCAGGTTCCAAGAAACATGGAAAATGCTAAGAGTGCTTCCCTTTGGGGACACTAAGGTCAAAAGTGACCCTCACAATTCATGGGCCAAGAGAACTTAAGTTCATGTGTGTTTGCTTTTTTCAAAACTCATTTGCAAAATGAAGATATAAAATAGGTCAGGGACGCCGGCTCAGGCCTGTAATCCTAGCACTTTGGGAGGCCGAGGCGGGCAGATCACCTGAGGTCAGGAGTTTGAGACCAGCCTGACCAACATGGAGAAACCCCACCTCTACTAAAAATACAAAATTAGCCAGGCATGGTGGTGCATGCCTGCAATCCTAGCTGCTCAGGAGGCCGAGGCAGGAGAATCACTTGAACCCAGGAGGCAGAGGTTGTGGTGAGCCGAGATTGTGCCATGGCACTCCAGCCTGGGCAATAAGAGCAAAACTCCGTCTCAAAAAAAAGACATAAAATAATAATGCCTTATATATCTGTATGGTTTTATAGTTTATGAAATGTTTTCACACATATTTCGCTATCTCGAAAGGTCTTTGTCGTAACAACTCTGTAAACCAGGTAAGGTATATATTATTACCACCAATTTACAGATGAGGAAACAAGCTCCCTGGATGTAAGGGGCTTCTCCATAGTCATCCAGTCCTATGGCCTTTCCATGGCTAATACCATCGTTATTCCTGCTCAGAGGCGCAGGCTGGGATCACCTGAGGTGACTACTCTAGTGTAAAACAGACTCAGCTTGTGGCCACCAGAGGAGGCAGCCCAGAAGCTCACTGCCCAGCTCCCGCTGGGAAATCAAGGAAGATCAGGAAGGTTTTTTTCCCTCTGTGAGATCAAGCCCCCTCCCCTCAGGCCCCTGCAATCCAGGAAGTCCCTAGATCCAAATACAGAACACCATGGGCTTTCGTGCTTCCAGATTCCAAGAGGGACTTGGATCCCAAGGAGGCTGGGGGCATGGGAGGGAAAGAACAAAGGGAAAAGTCTAGGCTGCCCAGAACTTTTCATCTGGGCTCATTAGTGGTTTTCAGTCAAGGCCGAGGGGCTCCCCTGAACTCACTCCAGGAGGGGCTGTTTTCCAGGAAAAAAACCTTTTTTGCTGGCTCCCTTTTGCCAGGAGGGACACAAGTCCCAGGAACAGAGCTTGGCAGTGTCACCAGGTTCCCCGACCGGTGGCTCTGTTGACATTCCCAACACAGGCAAACCCCACAGACCCTTGTGGGGGCCAGGGGGCACATCTACTCTGCAAGGACCACCCTGAGAGCAGGCCGGGCTCAGAGTGAGTCAGAGCAAACAAGACAGGAACAGTGGCTGTGAACTGCCTGGCCGCCCCTCGTCTTTGCTGCGGGTCTGAGGTCTAGGGTCTACGCCAGGAGCAGCCCCCAGGGCACCACCAGCTTATTTTCAACTGTCTGCACTTCCACCCTGGCCAGTCCATTCAAGCAAATCCAAGGTTTCTCCCTGCCAGGTAAATCCTAGTTGTTCTTTGCCTCCCTACCATGTGTCTAACCACTAACTAGTCAACAGGCACCCGTAGCGTCTAGCACCCAAGCTCCCCAAAGTCTCCCCATCGCATCCCTGCCCTGCTCAAGACCTTGCAGCAATCACAGAACACAGGTCTCAGGGGCTGCAGGTTCTCAGCCTTTTCATAGACCCCAAACCCACGAAGGATAACTCCATGAATAGCAGAGAGACTCACTTGAACCCCATACCCCCAAATCCTAAGTGTGCTGCTGACCCCACCAATGAAGGCATCTGAGGACATCGGTGCCCCTCACGAGACTCCTACCAAGAGCAGAAGGGGCAGGGGATGGTTACTAACTACCTCCCAGCACCAAGCTCAGTTTATTCACCACCTCACCTAACTGGCAACCATCCTGGGAAAGAGCTGTCTCATCATCCCCAATTCATAAACTAGGAAACAGACTCAGAAAGGGCAAGTCACTTGCCCAGAGTTGCCCAGCCCAGGCATGGAGTGGGACGCTAACCCAGGGACGCCTGGCCCCTGTGCCTGGCCTCCTCCCAGAACAATTGTGCCTGGGGTCCCTCGGAAGCCAGGCCAGCACTGGAGCTGGACCCTAACTGTCCCCACGGGATAAGTGTGATGTGGGGAGTGGAGAGGAATGCATTCCAGAGCGTTCAACAAATATTTGCCGGATGTTATCGGGTAGGCAGGAAGGCTGAGTGAGCCTTCCCAGTGTGGACCACATGGCCCGTCAAAAAGCAGGCACGTTACAACTCAAGATTTACTCCCTCAGCCCGCTACTGTCGGCAGCAAGCTTGCAGCCCATCAGCAATGGCAGAATGAGCTCTGACCGTCCTCAAACTCTGCTTCGCCCCAGCAATGCCAACCCTAATAGCAAAGAACCCATCTGGTAGCCTGGCTTCTCGGCAGCCCATGGGCACCCTCAGGCTGCAGGACCCAGGCACTCAGACTGCCCTGGAAATCTGCTCTGGAGGGTCACAAACATCGCACCAGCTGGCAGGGAGGAATTCCACCCAACCAACTGCCCTCAGAACCTCACGCTGCCCGACTTTCAGGCCTTGGTGGGAGGGCAGGGGACAGTCACAGACCAGTGGTGTCCACTTGAAGACTAGCAGAGGCCTGGCCACCAAGCCATAGTTCCTGCAAGAGGAAGAGAGAATGCATCCCGCCAGGGACACCCCCCGCCTCCAAGGACCAAGGCTCCAGCCGAAGGTCAGAGCCCCCGCTTGCTGGGCACCTCCCTCCCAGAACTTTTCATTAAGCAAGGCTGGGCTCTGCTCAGCCTGGCCAAGGACAGGGCTATTTGGTTTCCGCAACTCTGCTAGAATGACGTGGGTTAGCAGCAGCGCCAAGATCAATACACGGGTTAGACCAGCAGGGAGAGCCACAAAGGTCAGGATAAACAGTGGAGTTTCTATGAAAGCCCCCTCGCCCACCTGGGCAGGATTAGCCACATTCAATGATGGGGGGCCACAGGGCTGCAGCAGAGCTGCTGTTTCCACCTGTATCCTGTGCCCCTGGGGGCGTGTGTGTGTGTGTGTTTTCATGTGTGTGTATAAGTGTGTTCAGTCAGGTTAATACTCAGACCTCTCCAGGATGCATGTGGGTTAAACCACCTTATCTATAATCCATATGCCTCATTTATGAATGGGGGATAGTGAAGAGCTGCTAAAAATTCAATAAGGGGCACGACAGCGGGATACCCGGGAAGCAGCCTATCAAACACAGCAGCCAGCATGCAGCCACTCCTCCCTACTCTGTCCTGGGGCTGTTAAACGGCTTCTTTGAAACTTTTTTTTTTGAGACAGAGTCTCGCTCTGTTGCCCAGGCTGGAGTGCAACGGCGAGATCTCAGCTCACTGCAACCTCCACCTCCCAGGTTCAAGCAATTCTTCTGTCTCAGCCTCCCGAGTAGCTGGGACTACAGGTGCCCGCCACCACAGCCGGCTAATTTCTGTATTTTTAGTAGAGATGGGGTTTTAGGTCAGGCTGGTCTTGAACTCTTGACCTCAGGTGATCTGCCCGCCTTGGACTCCCAAAGTGCTGGGATTACAGGCATGAGCCACCGTGCCCGGAAGAAACTTTTTAAAACTGCCCATAATATAAAAGTTTTTGAAAATAAAAGAAAAATAATCCCCTAAATTCTTGAACTCCCCCCATCATCCCTCCCCCCTCGCAAAATCAGTTTTCTCTTTCTTTTCGTGGTCCTTTCTGGACCTGGTTCATGGAAACACTTGATTTTTAACTATCATGCAGAGGACAGAGTTTCAGATTTTGTATTTTCCTTACTTACTATGACTGTTTTCCTGTAGGGCTAGGATTTTGCTTGGTTTTTGTTTTTTGAGATGAAGTCTTGCTCTGTCACCCAGGCTAGAGTCCAATGGCACAATCTCAGCTCACTGCAACCTCCGCCTCCTGGGTTCAAGCGATTCTCCCACCTCAGCCTCCCGAGTAGCTGGTATTACAGGCATCCGCCACCATACCTAGTTAATTTTTGTAGTTTTAGTAGAAATGGGGTTTCACCATGTTGGCCAGGCTGGTCTCAAACTCCTGACCTCAGGTGATCTGCCTGCCTCGGCCTCCCAAAGTGCTGGGCTTACAGGCGTGAGCCACCGCGCCCGGCCCTAGTGTACTACCACCTTGAGATACATTCCCAGAAGTGGAATTATGGGAGCAAAGAACATACAAACATTTCTACAGTCCTGGGATGTCCCACCCAATTGTTTTCCAAATGGGCTGAATCGACATGCACTGCCATTTGAGCAGGATATACATGTGAAAGCAACCAATCAGCATCATCTACCACTTAAACACACACACACACACACACACACACACACACACACACACACGAAAGATCTCCGTGGCTCAGAAAGTCCCGAGCTCCTGTGGGAATGGGCAGGCCAGCAAGAGGTTCAGAAGGAAGCAAGCAGCTCTCGCCCCTGGAGATGAGATTGGATCAGGCTGAGGCCATCCCCCAGCGCTTTCCTTCCCGCCGGCTTCCTGCGGGTGCCAGTCCAACTCCAAGAAACCCAAGCAGTTGCCTTTTTAGGCCATAATCGAGCGGGACACAACCAGAGGCTAAATTAGGACTCTCAGGAAATGATGAAACTGAAAGTAAATAGGTTGACCAAAAACATCTTCTTTCAACCCAAAATGTAATGCCTCAATTATTTGCCTTCTCCCCTTCCCCGCAAACATCCATATGGATCTTTTATTTCTCCCTGTTCTCCCAGAGAATCCTCTCCCTCCCTCCCTCCGTTTCTCTTTTTACTTATTTGTGGGTTTGTCTGGAAAATGAACAGCTAGCACCTTAAAGACAGAATTTATTCTACTCTCAGATCTTTGGTCGAAACGTTGAGAGCATTTCCACTCCCAGACAACGAGGGCTGATGTAAACCTTTCCGTGGGCCAAGTTCTAGGCTGGGAGTGTCCAAGTCATCACCTGCACCATAAAGCTGCATAGACCGAGGGCCTGCTAGTAAGCGCGTGTGTTCTCACTCAGTCCTTGCAATAATTTCATGAGGCACATACATACTCATTTTATAGGTGGGGGAAATGGGGCTCAGACAAGGCACAAAACCTAGAGTCAGACTCAGCCCCGTGTGGCTTCAATGCCCTGCTCCATTTCCCCCTTAGCTGCCTTCCTGGTGAGGTCAAGGGGGCTACAAGAAGCAAACAAACAGAGAACCCCCCCTTATTAATTAAGCAGACATTGATAATGCCACCTCAAAGCTGTAAACCCCATCTCCCCATGCTGGCTTGCACAAGGGACTCCATCCTTCCAACCTAAATCACTGGGTGCTAAAAGTAAGAAAGAAGGTGGAAGTGTGACCTTGGGTGAGCCATTTGAGTTCTCTGTGCCCAGTCTGCCAGGAGTTGACCTAACCAATCTCCAATGGCCTTGGGCACGCCAAGGCTTCAGTTCAGACACCCCAGCAGCCTCAGCCCAGACACTGGAAGCCCTATTCCTGCCTCACCACTGATGTATGCAAGCAGCCCCTCTGTTTGTTTTTTTCCATCCCCACCCCCATCCTGGAGAACACAGGTGAACATGTCCTTTCTCTTTCTACTTGCGGCCGTTGGTTTTGAGTTAAATAAAACTATCAACGTAGCTGGCTTCCACTGTTAAGAAAGAT
Organism: Hylobates moloch; assembly: GCF_009828535.3. Lineage (NCBI taxonomy): Eukaryota > Metazoa > Chordata > Mammalia > Primates > Hylobatidae > Hylobates > Hylobates moloch. The sequence goes on along the minus strand of NW_026652294.1, from coordinate 16,331,042 downwards.
TCTTTGGGCCAAGCGTGGTGGCTCATGCCTGTAATCCCTGCACTTTGGGAGGCTGAGGCGAGTAGATCACCTGAGGTCAGGAGTTTGAGACCAGCCTGGCCAAAACAGTGAAACCCTGTCTCTACTTAAAATACAAAACTTAGCCGGGCGTGGTGGTGTGTGCCTGTAATCCCAGCTACTAGGGAGGCTGAGGCACAAGAATCACTTGAACCCAGGAGGCAGAGGTTGCAGTGAGCTGAGATCGTGCCACTGCACTCCCGCCTGGGCAACACAGTGAGACTCCATCTCAAAAAAAAAGATTCTTTGAAAGCAGCTGCTATAATAATGTAGAATTTTTCAAGCTCATTTGATTCACTTATTCAATCAACTAATACATAGAGAATCCACATGCAAAAAAATCATGACAAAAGCTTAAAGATCTCTGGGGGTTTCTAATGAGGTCATGCGGCAGGACGGACATGCACCTAGGTGACTAGGTGGAGTGTCCACCTGGGCAGTGTGGTACAGTAGACAGAAAGCAAGCTCCTGGGCTTCCTTCTGTCCTGTTCACTGCTGAATCCAACACCCAAACGCAGTAAGCACCCGCTAGACAGATCTGCCATGTGGATGAATGCAGAAACTCCTTGCTGTGTGGCCTTGGGCCGGTGCCACCTCTCTGGCCTCAACTGTAAATACAGATAATATTTTATGCTGCCTTCCTGCCTCGCAGGGCTGCTTAATGCAGTATGTATTCCTTAAATGCACACAACAATGAGACAGGACACCTACCATAGTGGAACATTCATGCAGAGAGGAAGACCCACGTCAACAACCAGCTCCACCACAGACTCAATGAAGAAGAGGAGAGGAACATGCAACTTGCCGTGGGAACAAAGAGAAAGGGACACTTCCTTGGACACTCAATCGAGAGTGTCGTGGAGGATGTGACATTTAAACTGGGTCCTGGAAGATGGGTAGAATATTGGCAGGGAAGGGAAGAGATGGTGGAAAAGTATTTCGGGCCGAGGGAGAAAAGCAAGAGCCAACGTACAGAAAGAAGGTACGGTCCCTTAATAACCACATACAAAACGATGCTACGGCACTATGGCTATCTGGGGCCAGAGAATCCTTTGTGGTGGGGCTATCCTGTACCTTGTGAGGTATTCAGCAGCAGAGCAGCACCCCTGGCCTCTACCCACTAGATGCCAGTCACACCCTGTCCCCAGTTGTGACAACCAAATATGTCTCCAGACGTCACCAAAGGTGGAAATTGGGGGTTGCGGGGGAAGACAAATCACGCCCAGTTGAGCCCACTGATTGAAGGGGTTCGTATGAGCAAACGCAGCACTATGAAGCCAGACCTCTCAGTCATCACCCTCCCCCATCTCTGAAGTGCACGGGCCGAATCTCCTTAACAAAACAGAAATCCTCAGGGCAAAAGGATTCCCAGGACCCCATAAAAATGGCCGTTATAGATGGCATTGTCACCAAGGAATGACAGCCCCTTGTAACATACTGTATTCTAAGAGATCTGACCTAGATTCTCCTGGTGGACTGTGCTTTAAAGATCCTGAATACCCAATTTAAAAGTAAACCAATCAACCGGGCAGAAGAGACTGATGTGCCTCCCCAGGCAGGCAAGAAGCACCTTCAGAACCTCCAACACGGCAGCCAGCCTGCGACTCATAAGCAAAGTCACCAGCATCAAAGGGTCCAGATGATTAACGGAAGACAAGCAGGAGCCACATTTTGGAGGTTGGGGGTGGAAGTTGTTGACACAGCTGTGCCAGCTCACCCCACCCTGGGAATCCCATCAAACGCTAATTTTTTGGTTTTTTGTTTTTTTGTTTTTTTTGAGACAGTCTCTGTCACCCAGGCAGGAGTGCAGTGGTGTGATCTCAGCTGACTGCACCCTCCACCTCCCGGGTTCAAGCAATTCTCTTGCCTCAGCCTCCCGAGTAGCTGGGACTACAGGTGCACACCACCACGCCCGGCTAATTTTTTCTATTTTAGTAGAGATGGGGTTTTGCCATATTGGGCAGGCTGGTCTCTAACTCCTGAGCTCAGGCAATCCGCCTGCCTCGGCCTCCCAAAGTGGTGGGATTACAGGTGTGAGCCACCACACCAGGCCCAAACACTATTTATTGAATAGTTTTGGCAAATCAATCTGGATTAGACACAGGAAATCCATGGCTTCCACTACTGGGACAGCCAGATTATTTCCCGCCCAGAGCTCTTCCCCATACCCCTTCATATATTAATAAATATATTTAAACACCTACCAACAAGCCATCTCCACCTAGAGGACGCATCATCACACCTGAACTCCCCCACCTTCTCTCCCCAGACCCATACTCTCTTCTGGGTGTCCATCTCTGGGAGACACTGTCCATCTGGTCACCCAAGACAGTCATCGTAAACTCCTCCCCAGCCCTCCGCCAACACCACTGCCCGTGCCCTGTTCCAGTTCAGGCCCACAGGCCCTCCCTTCTGGACTGCTCCAACTGCCTCTCTCCTGGCCTCCCCTGCCACTTCTACAGAACTCCTGATGACTCACAAATTCAAATTCCTATTTATATGACTTCCTATTTTATTGATATTACTTGGTCAGTTCAAAATGGTTCAACTGCTCCACACCTTCTCCAGAATAAAATCTGCATGGTAAGCACGCCCTCTAGGACCCCATCCATTCATCTTGCCCCTGCCCTTCCTTTCTGCCACAGTGGTTCCCAGCGGCATATAATCAATTCCCCATTCACACTACACTCTGCTCAGGCCTCCAGGCCTTCAAAGAAGCCAGAGAAGTGTCCTTTGTACTAGGAACCCTCTCTGAGATCTCAGTTCAAACGTTCCCTTCTCTGAAGACTTTTTGCAGCAAAAAGACATTTCATATATATGTCCTTCCCGTCTGTGCTCTGTACTTGTTCCACCATAACCAAACAGCTAAATACTCATTATTTGTAGTTTTATTTGAGGACAGGAATTGGGTCTCATTCCTCAATTCCAAATGTCTGGCACAATGCCTGGCCCAGAGCAGGTGCTCAGTTAAAGGGTCCTGAATGAATAAATGAGAAACAAGGCCAAAATGAGGAAGAAAGACTTAACAGGGAAGGTCCCAAGAGGCTAGAAAATCCCTTGGGCTGTGGCTGTGCAAAGAGGGACAGGGCTGGAGAGCTGAAGGTAACAGGAGAGCCAAGTTGAAACCACACACGCATGAGGGTTATAGCCACCTAATTTGTTACAAACACCAAGCCATTTATGGACTAATTTTTATATCCTTAAAACAAAAAGGGAAAGAATGCATACTGGGGATTTCAATCTACAAAGAGAAATAGGACTGAAGATAATTTACTGGTTTTGCATACAGTTCAACCATCTCTGTTTTCTAGAACCTTCTAGCACCCCCTGATTAACTAATGTAGAGGCACCTACCACCTACTACCAGTCCGACATACCAGAAAGAATCTTGGCTGGTATGGCCTCTGCTCTTGCTAGGATGCCATGAGAAGGTCGTGTGCCCTCCTGGAATGCTACACCTCCATCTATCAAGTAGATGCTGGGAACATCAACCTTTGGTATCAACTCAGAACTGAGAGACAGAAGTGGAAAAACCACAGCCATGTGAGGTCCTGGTTCTGCAAATCCCAAGGTAAATGCTTGTAATGCCCCATGATGGGGTTTATGGCTTTGCGGCCAGACAGACCTGGGTTGGAGTCCCAGGTCCCCTACTCACAATTCCTGTGACCTTGAAGCTGCTAGCACCTCAATTTCCTAGCTTTAGAATGAGGACAAACACCACCACCACCACCACCACCACCTAACATCAGAAGAGTTGTAGCTCAAGTTCCCTGCGAGAACGGCATGATAGGAATTTCCCTCCCAACTCCTCTATCTTGTGATCCTGAGCTATTTAATCCCCATTCTTCCTAGGAATGACACCTGGGCACTCTGAAAATCAGTTACCAGGAGTCTAGTGACTCTTTCTGCAGGCTATGTCCATCCATAGAGAACAGTTCTCAGGGACGGTGACTATAAAGACAGCAATTTGCAGAGGGAAGAGGGTTTCATGGCCAAATAAGAATGAAATGCCACCTCCCTATGGCCCTCTTGCAATCACAATATACACAAAAGGTTGTAGGAAGCAGCCTGCAAAAAGAAATCTGCTTAACTTAGGCCGAGCATGGTGGCTCACGCCTGTAATCCCAGCACTTTGAGAGGCTGAGGTGGGTGGATCATGAGGTCAGGAGATAAGAGACCATCCTGGCTAACACGGTGAAACCCTGTCTCTACTAAAAATACAAAACATTAGCTGGGCGTGGTGGCGGGCGCCTGCAGTCCCAGCTACCCTGGAGGCTGAGACAGAAGAATGGCGTGAACCCGGGAGGCAGAGCTTGCAGTAAGCCAAGATCACACCACTGCACTCTAACCTGGGCAACAGTGTGAGACTCCGTCTCAAAAAAATAAAATAAAATAAATAAATAAATAAATAAATCTGCTTAACTTCATCCCAGGAATATCCTGCAGGAAAAATCTCTCTCCATGCTGGTCTGGAAAATGCTGGTCTGGTGAGATGGGCACAAAGCGTGTGGCAGAAGAGCTGGATTTGAGTCTGGCGAGAGCTGACCAGCTGTGCAATCCTGCAGGCACCACCCAGGCCTCGGCTTTCCCACCTGCAAGATGTCCTATCTGCACACAGGAATGCACAAGGCCACTCTCTGCAATACACACCAGGGCTGTTAGAGCAGTTATCTACAGGGTGGGTCAGCAAAGTGGCTCCTCTGTCACCCAGGGCTAATAACCTACAGCAGCCTCGACCTAGGCCCTCACTCTCCCTAGGCTAACAAGGAGTGGGGGGCTCCTCCCAGCTGCCCAGGGCCCAGGAGGTAGGAGCTGAGGACTGCGGGTGGGCCCCTTCCCACCTCAGGAATGTTGTTTGCTTATAGAAGAAGCTGGAACTTGTTTCCATTAGCAGTATTCCAACCCAAGCCTGTGTTGATGCTTAGCAGATAAGAAAACCAGAGAGGAACTTAGTGCCCAGACCCCAGAGCCTGCCCCATCTGCAGGCTCTGCCTTTGCCTCCTCGAAGCAGGCATGGAGGGGGGCTCAGGTGACTGCTGAAAGTCCAGGGAACACTGAAAGATGACGGCATTTGCCTGTCCAAGGGAGGGCCTGTGGTCACTTTCACTTTGCCTGGCACCCAAGGAAACTCAGGCTATCAAAAACACCAGTATTTCAAATCATGTTGTACACGATGGATATAAACAATTTTTGCCAACTTAAAAATTAAATGAACAATTTCTTTTAAAAAAAATGACACCAGATACCAGAATGTGGTACATAGATTCCCTCCTCCTGCATGGGAAGGGGTGGGGGCAATAGCTTGGGACAGGCTGGAGGGGATAAACTGGGGCAGCTAACCCAGGATCTTATCAGCCACTTAGGAATGTGGACTTTATTCTAGGGATAGCTGGGGAGGAGCAGAGGTGACATCAGATTTGTATTTTAAAGTAATTGGCTGGGGGTGCACGGTGGCTCAAGCCTGTAATCCCAGCACTTTGGGAGGGCAAGGCAGGTGGATCACAAGGTCAGGAGTTCACGACCAGCCTGGCCAACATGGTGAAACTCCCGTCTCTACTAAAAATACAAAAATTAGCCGGGCGTGGTGGTGTGCGCCTGTAATCCCAGCTACCTGGGAGGCTGAGGCCACGAATTGCTTGAACCCAGGAGGCAGAGGTTGCAGTGAGCCGAGATTCCACCACTGCACTCCAGCCTGGGGGACACAGTCAGACTCTGCCTCAAAAAAAAAAAAAAAACAGAAATCATCCTCCCTTACCTGCAGGGAGGGGGCAGTGAGAAGTCAGTGGTTGGAAAATACTGGGGACTTGCAAGGAGGGAGCTTCCGATCTAAGAGAAGAAAAGATAGTTCCCTGACCAGGCTAGGTGGAGAGTGATTAAATGACACGAGAGGGACAAGTGCAACCACAGACTTTACCCTCTGATCTCCTACTCCATAGAGCCTGGCTCGAGGAGAGTCCTGGAATCACCGTCCTACGACAGTGAGAAGTGACTGAGCAATCCCAGGAGCTCCAGGGCCAGTGTTTCCAGAGCATCTTGGGCACAGATCTCATGCGGCACGTGTCACACGGACTACACAATAGTGTCCAATGGGGTGTCCTCCATTAAGATACCAACTTCAGGACCACAGAGACATGGCTTGGGGTCCTCAGCACAGAAACCATTTCTGAGTCACTCTGTTGCCCAGGCTGCAGTACAGTGGCACGATCTTGGCTCACTGCAACCTCTGCCTCCTGGATTCAAGTGATCTTCCCGTCTCAGCTGGGACTACAGGCGTGTGCCAGCGCACTCAGATAATTTTTGTATTTTAGTAGAGATGGGGTTTCACCATGTTGGCCAGGATGGTCTTGAACTCCTGACCTCAAGTGATCCACCTGCCTCAGCCTCTCAAAGCGCTGGGATTACAGGCATGAGCCACTACACCCAGCCTGAAACCATTTCTTAATGAATAAATCAATCAACCAGTGAGCCAGGGCAGAAAGCAGCAAAAGTTTGAGGCCAGCCCTGCCATCACCCCAGAATGACAGCCCGCCCAGCATGGATAGAAGTGTGCCCCCCACAGCCTTTATAACCCCACCCCAATGCCTTCCACCAGTGCCTCTCAACCATCTTTCCAGCCACACCTCTCTTGTCCACTGTTAGAACCCTCCATTCCAGTCACCAGCGCACACTCCCCAGAGCAGCCTTTGCTTCAGCTTTCACCCAGAGAAAAGCTGGAGGGCCCATCTCCCCAATTCTCCACAGACTGAGAGTCCCCAAAACCAAGTGGACATGCCATCTCCCCCAGGCAGCCTCTCCTAGTATGAATTACTCATAGTATGAATTACCCTAGTATGAATTACTCATCCTTCTCCCTCCTCCCCGACAGGCCCGGCGCAATCTGCCTTATACCAGAACCATGGCTTCATTGCCTGTGTCCTCCACTGTCTCTTAGAACTCTCTAGAGGCAGGGACTGTCTCCCCACCCCTCTTGCTCTTGCCCAGGGTGCTGCAGAGAGAGCATCAGTGCTTGTTGAAAATAACTGAACTGTTCAAAATGCTTGCAAGTATTTTCTGGGAACCTGGGAGTCCAAGAGAATGACGACTCCAAGGGTAGCTGGAGGGAGAGACGGAGGGAGGGAGGGAGAAAGGAGGGAAGGAAGGAAGGAGAGGAGGAAACAATAGGTTAAGCAGCTTTTGCCCCATGTTAAGAGGCCAGGCAGACAGACCTAGGGCTGGATCTGCAGATAAGTCATCTACACTGGATCCTTGGCTTTGCTTTTAATTGGTTCAATATTTGCACAGTGACATCACACCTGCGCCTTACCTACTCAATAACGAGCTTTATCTCAGCCACCCAGGAGAAACTGCAAAGAAAAGCAAATTGTTTCAGGTATGGTGGGGACGTCCCCTCCTAAATAGTGAGGGGCAGATGATCCCCTCTGACTCGCCCCCAGGTTGGAAGCGGCTGAGAGGGGAAGGGTTTGGTTGGGTTCACCAAGCACACCAAGCATGTCCCCCTGCAGATGGTATCTCCCCAGCTGGCTGGAGGCTTCCCCCCACCCCCAGGAGGGGGAACTTGAACCCTTCAGATTCCTGCAGCAAAGTTATTCCTTCCCTTAGCTTCTGCTGATAGAATGGTTTTTCTTTCCTCAAGCATGTGAGCACAGTTTGCTGAAACCCAATGCAGAAAAATAACCATACTCAGAAGATGTAATTATATGGCCACCGTCTCAGTGGGAAAGTGCAGCATGAGGGCTTTCTGAATCCACATCACGACTGCTGAGAAGTGCAACCGGAGACCAGAAACAGAAGGCCACTTTTGAAGGTCGCTGAGCCTAGAACCCATCAGGCTTTCAGCAGCTTGTTCTCCTCTGAGTGATTATTTAAATAACACAAAAAAGCGAGTGAATGAGAAGCCACTTTCACCCAGTAGCCATCTCACCTCTAGTCCTGCGGGGCTGAGGGCTCCAAGGCAGAGATCGGGTCACCACTGCATCCCCAGTGCCCCACATATGGGAGGGGCTGAACTAAAGTCATGGGAGAGGTTCCCATCTTCCCAAAGGTCCAGACTCCAGGGACCAACTCCAGTCAAATCTGCGACACCCATTCTTAATGTTAAGCCCAATCATCTTCTATCTTATTGTCCAAATAAGTCCACATGACTATGGTGTGGCTCATGTCTCCCCTTAGCAGGACAGATAGCAAGGGCCACCCACAATGGGCCATAGCTTCTCTGTGGCCATCCAGGGTCCTCACCCTCCGCCCCACCCTCTGCCTCACTGATAACTATATCTGCCGTACACTAATTTTTATTTTGTTTCCAAGAGACACATCACTGGTCAGGGGTCAGCAACAATCTCCCTGCATTGATCAAGCGGTCATTGCAGTGGACTCTGATCATGGGCTTCAAAAGGAGAGGGACCTGCTCATGGTGATTATTCACTTACAGCCTTCACAGAAGACATCTGAGGACGAGCCGCAGCCGGGAGGTAGACAGGCTGCCTGTGGAATGCCAGAGCCACCACTTAACTAACAGAACAAACTTTGCCAGCTTGACTTGGGCCCCAAGCCTCAGTTTCTCCACCTGTAAAATGGAGCTGATCCCAGCTACCCCCACGGACAGCTACAAGGAGCCCCAGTGGGTCTAGCTGACAGCCCCTACCCCCACCCCACCAGCCCCTTCTTCTGCATTGGATAGGAGTATCGTCTAACTCACAGTGCCACTGTGAGGACAAAATAAGCTCCCAGAGCTGGGCGCGGGGCAGCCCCGCACACCAGCCCCTCCCCCATGATCTTTGCCTCCTCTCAAGACAGCCTGTGTCGCCACTGAGCTCATAATGAGTCAATCACAGACGCTGCCCTCACACAGCCTACTTCGAGGGTTTGAAGTCACATCCTGCCTAACCCAACTCAACATGATTTATTCCACCCCAGGAATGTAGCTCATTTCCCAGAATTTTGTTAAGCCCTTTAGTTAAAGAGTCTGATCTGGCAAGGGGCTCCCTTTACAGCCCTGGCTGAACATGCAGCTCAGCTCGGGCCTGGAGGCAGGAACCACCCTAAGTCAGGGCTGCCAGAGGCGCCAGGGCATCTCATCCTTGGGACCCCAACATTTATCTTAAGCTATAATTTTTATTTTTATTTTTTTTTTTGAGACGGAGTCTCACTGTCGCCCAGGCTGGAGTGCAGTGGCACAATCTTAGCTCACTGCAACCTCCACCTCCTGGGTTCAAGCAATTCTCCTGCCTCAGCCTCCCAAGTAGCTGGCATTACAGGCATGCCCCACTGTACCCAGCTAATTTTTGTATTTTTAGTAGAGACGGAGTTTCATCATGTTGGCCAGGCTAGTCTCGAACCCCTGACCTCAAGTGATTTGCCCACCTCAGCCTTCCAAAGTGCTGGGATTACAGGCATGAGCCACCGCACCCAGCCTTTTTTTTTAAATTTTAATTTAAAAACTTTTTGTCACAAATACAAACATGTCTAACAAAACTGTCACAATGTGACATACACATGCTATTCACTCTGATTCTTTTCCATTCAAGTCTATTTTATTTCATTTCTAAACATACTGGTTGCCGGCCAGGCATGGTGGCTCACGCCTATAATCCCAGCGCTTTGGGAGGCTGAGGCGGACAGATCACCTGAGGTCAGGAGTTCAGGACAGCCTGGCCAACATGGCAAAACCCCGTTTCTACTAAAAATACAAAAATTAGCCAGGCGTGGTGGTAGGCACCTGTAATCCCAGCTATTCGGGAGGCTGAGGCAAAAGAATCACTTGAACCCGGGAGGCGGAATTTGCAGTGAGCCAAGATCCTGCCACTGCGCTCCACCCTGGGTGACAGATCGAGACTCCATCTCAAAAATAAATAAATAAACAAACAAACTGGTTGCCACTCACTTCACGACCCACCAATGAATCTCACTTGAAAGTTCTTGAAAAACACCACCCTGACTTATCTATGCTAGGAAGGAGAGGCAAGATCTGCCCAAGATGACACAGCCAGGAAAGCAATGGCAAGCTTTCCAGAGAAGCATCCCAGAGCCTCCTGCATTCCCTGGGGGAAATGATCAAATACAACTGAGGATGAAATCCACTTATTTTGCACTTTACAGAAAAATTAACTTACTGCTCCTAGACTGGGTTGTGGCAGCACCCTTGTCTGAAAGGCTGGCCAACCCCAGTGTCCTTGAGCAGGCAGCCTGGCTGGCAGGATGACCTTACCACGTCCTTCCCCAGAAACGTGACTACCGCTTACTTTACCACCCACCAAGCAGCGCTCCTTTGCCCAGGCCACAGTCTGGTTTGAAAGTGGCCAAAGCTGTGGCTGCACATGAAAGAAGGAAGTAGCAGCGGCCCCTGCTCTAGAGAGCTGCCAGATTTGGGCCAATGCCAACCTGCCCTGGACACAGCCCCAGGCCCCCTCCTCCCCTCCCCACTCCAAGATGGGTGCATAGAGACTTGCACACACACAGATATGCATGCACACAGACACGTGCAAAAAGATCTGTGCACATGGAAGTGCAGAGACATGCACACAGAGACCTGTGCACACAGACATGCATATACACAAACACACACACAGAGATGCCCGCATACAGGCACCCCAGAGGATGCTGGGATATGGCCGAATGTGATACTCCAGAGTCAGGCCAACCTGGAGGTAAGCGCTGGATTCTCCTCACTGGTTCAGGAAATCCGGCAAATTATTTAAATGTCCTGAACCTCCCTTTCTTCATTTGTACAACGGGAATGAAAAGGCCCACCTCCCAGGACCCTACTGGCAATTAAATAACGGCCGCTTGCACTTTATTCTGAGTGCTTTTCACCAGGAATCTCACTTTACCACATAGCATTCTTGTGAGGTAGGTTCTACTGGTATCCCGTTTTGCAGATGGGGAAACTGAAGGCCAGAAAGCTTACTTGCTGAAGGGCACACAGGCGCTAGCTGCTGGTGTCTGTACCCTGCAGGTCTCACTTGGGGCTCCGGGTCTTCCATGCCTAACCACTCTGCTCCACTGCCTCCAGGGGTGCAATGAGACAGTGAATGCACACAGAGCATCCGGCAAGGTTCCACATAGGACCTGGTCAACAGCAGTTGCTCCGTGATCAGGAAGGGGAAGTGCAGAGGTGGACCCACAAGCTTTCCAGTAGCCCAGGGCCAAAGCACCAGTATCTGCCCTCCTGGCTGCTACCAATTCCCTCCAGCAGACTCACTTTTAACCCAATTTCTCTAAGATAACAGTGCTGGGAGGTGGAGGAGTGTTATCTCCCCACCCTTACCCCTCCCAGCTGTCTAGATCGCCCTAAACAGCCAGGAATTTAATGAGCCTGGAGTTGTCTCTGACTCCCAACCACAACCAATTCGGAATGCTCCAGGTCCTGCAGCACAACAAAGGCTGCCCTGCAAAGCCCCGGAAGAGCCTGCGAAGCCTGCCCTATCCGCAAGAGCATCACATTCTTCAGATTCTTGTGTAAAAGCCAGAAGTAAGGCAAGGGGGTGGGGGTGGGGGGGCTCTAATTTCGACCCAAGGGTCATTAAAGCCTGTGACCTGTATTAAAAGGGAAGAGACCCACCCCTCTGCAGCCCCTCTGTACCATGCTGGTCCTCCAAGGTGTATGATACCGCACAGGTCTGCACACCAGGGCCTCACAACCAGGAAGCGCCCTCAGCCTAGTGTCCCCTCTTTGAGGACATCAAGGCTCCAAGACACACAGCTAGTCAATGGCAGGAGAGATTCTGCCAGACTGATCTTCAGCATCATACTGGTGGCCACTATCTATTTCTTTCTGTCTAACATAGGTTTAAAGTTCTAGTCAGAGAGTCCACAGAACTAACCCCAGGTAGAGTTCAGGGGAGATGTCGAGGTGCTGATGGAGACTCGTGAATTCCACAGTGCTCGGCAGCAAGTAATTAATCTCATGATGAGGCGTTTTTCATGAGCACTTGGCATTATATACCCACCTCCCCCTCGCCCTGGCAAAGGCAGGAAACAGTGGGCAGCAGGCCGGCTCTGGGCAGAAGGCGGGCTGAGAACAGCATGCTGGTGGGCTAGGAAGGTACGAGGGGGCGGTATCCATTCTTCAGAGGGAGGACAGCAAAAGCCCAGGTTCCCCACAAGGACCAGGCTGACCAGACCTCGCACCAGCCTGCCAGCCTTCACCTGCTGTCTACACGACAGGTCTCTTAGGATGGAACAGGGAGGGCTGTAATTTACAGCTGGTGCCATAAAGCCAACTAGGTAATGCGACCCAGCATCCACCGCTGTGTGGCTATGCATGGAAGTCTACAAAAACCCAATTTCACAACTATTGTCCATATAATGGTTGAAGTGGGATGAGAAGGCAGGAGAGGCGATGGAAGTAGATATGGAAAATAACTGGCCTGAAAATGAGGAGCTGGGAGAGGATTTTAGATCATTCACTTGCTACCTGGGGCTAGTCACATAGGTTTTCTTGGAGTCTCAACATTCCCAGCTACAAAATAGGAACACTAATACTGCCACCCTGATGGGATTGAGAGACTTTTGTTGCAATAACCTGAAAGTGACTTTAACCTTTATAACATGATAGAAAAAATAGATTGAAATTTTTAAACGGATAAAAATCACCTGGCACTGTGCCGGATACATTGTGGACAGATAAAACATATAAACAGTAAAGCTAAACTTTATTAGCATCCAAACCCTCTGTGGCATTTATTTTCCTCATTCCACAGATAAGGAAAACTGAGGCACGTAGAAAGATTGCATGACTCACTCAAGGTCAAAGGGCCTGCAGGTGGGAGAACCAAGATTAGGGCAGATGGTCTGAGTCCAGAGTGCCTGCCTATTTACCTAAGCACCAGACACACGCCCATCATGCTGGCGAGGCTCAGAAGCCAAAGAAATAAAGCCATCTACCCAGGGCACATCAGGGTCTGTGCCACCCGCATTCTGGTATGAATATCCTCACCTGTTTCTCAAGCATGTATCAAGTGCTCACCATGGGCAAGGCACCATGCAAGGGTCCTGGCGGCAAGGCCTCTAAAAGGGGAAGCAAGACCAGCACATAAGCCAGCACAGAGAATTGCTAAGACATGAAGCAGTCCACTGGGAACAGTGGCATAAGCGAAGCATTCGGCAACGCATGTTCGAACCACAGCCATCCAACACTCGGGCCAGTAACTGGGAGTTTAGGTTATAGTCCTGCACCAGCTTTCTACAACAGTTCCTCCTTACCAGTGTCAAAAGTGCTTATGACTTAACAGAGGGGAGGAGACACCTCCAAGAACAATTGGCTCACAGGCACAGGGCAGAAGGCAGGGCAGCCTGGGAGCTGGGAGCAGCCAGGGCAGCTCCCACCCGGTTCTTAAGTGTTTTGATCAGAAGTAGAAGCCCGGAGCAGAGAGCAAAGTGCGACAAAAGGAAAAAGCGCTGGTGAACCAGGGGTGGGGAGTGGGGAGTGGGGGGCGGGAAGCAGGGCAGGAGGGGCATTGATACTTATCGGGAGTCCATCATGAACTAGACACTGCTGAGAGCATTTCATACTTTAGCTACCCAGAGAACACTAACAGATCGTTCTATGAACTGGAGTTTACAGATGCAGAAACTGGAGCTCAAAGCAATTAAACAACTGGTAGAGCACCGTCCTGGAGGGCTCGTCCCCCGGATCCGAAGGCATCCACAGAATGTCCCTGGATCAGAGAAACCTCTGCTGACACAAACACACTCCCCTACTCCCTTCTTCCCTGTTATGGATTGAATTGTGTCCCTCCCAAAAATATCCATCATGTTGGAGCCCTAAATCCCAGTACCGCAGAATGTGACTGTGGTATTTGAGGACAGGGCCTTGGAAGAGGTAATTAAGTTAAAATGAGGTCCTTCGGGTAGGCCCTAATCCCATGGCTGGTGTCCTTATAAGACAAGGAAGAGACACCAGGCGTGTGCGTGCACAGAGGGAAGACCATGTGAGGACACAGTGGGGGGACAGCCATCTACAAGCCAAGGAGAGAGGGCTCAAAGGAAACCAAGCCTGTCCACACCTTGATCTTGCACTTCCAGCCTCCAGAACTGAGAGGATAAATGTCTGCTGCTTAACCACTCAGTCTGGTACTTCGTCATAGCAACCTGAGCAATTTATTTGTTTTTATTTGTATTTTTATTTTGAGAAAGGGTTTCACTCTTGTTGCCCAGGCTGGAGTGCAACGGCGCCATCTCGGCTCACTGCAACCTCTGCCTCCTAGGTTCATGCGATTCTTCCTGCCTCAGCCTCCCAAGTAGCTGGGATTACAGGTGCCCACCACCAGGCCTGGCTAATTTTTGTATTTTTAGTAGAGACGGTTTCACCATGTTGGCCAGGCTGGTCTTGAACTCCTGACCTTAGGTGATCCACCTGCCTCGGCCTCCCAAACTGCTGGGATTACAGGCGTTGAGCCACCACGCCCAGCTGCCTGAGCAATTTAGTACCTCTCAACATACCCCCTCACCTGCTTGGGCTCTCTACAGCTCTTACTGTCTTGGCCTGCCTAGTAAGTATGTTTGATTATTGTCTGTTTCCGCCACTAGAGAGTAAACTGCAGGGACTTCAGTTACCTTATTCAACGATGTGTCCCCAGAACCTAGAACAGTCTCTAGCAATTGATATGTATTTAATGAACAAATAAATTGAATGAAAATGAAATGTAAACCCAGCAGCTGCTTCTGAAGTCACCCACTCCCTGCCCCACACCCCACTTCCTGTTGCTTTCTCTATTCCTTATATCCACCTCTCCTTCTTCCAATATAACAGCTACTAAATAATTTTAAATAGTATAAATTCGGACCACGTGCAGTGGCTCACGTCTGTAATCCCAGCACTTTGGGAGCTCAAGGCAGAAGGATCATTTGAACCCAGGTGTTCAAGACCAGCCTGGATAACATAGCAAGACCCCATTCTACCAAAACATTTTAAAATCAGCCAGGTGTGGTGACGTGCACCTGTAGTCTCAGCTACTTGGGAGGCTGAGGTGGGAGGATCACTTGAGCCCAGGAGGTTGAGGCTGCAATAAGCTATGATTGCGCCACTGCACTCCAGCCTGGGCAAAAGAAAGAGTGAGACCCTATCTCTTAAAAAATAAAAAATTGACAAGTAATAAAAAAAAAAAGTTAGGTTAAAGTTTAGGTTGTGTTTTTGCTGAGTTTGTATTTAATCATAGGAGGGTATTAAGGACTGTGACAGAGCTGTCCCAGTGAAACCTCAAACCCGAGAGGCCTGGTGCTGATCCAGGTCCCAAGAGCAGGCTGGAGGGGGGACACAAGGAGCTCAGCAAATCTGCAACACACAAGGGCAGCGGTGGCCACCGTGACCACCTGGGCCCCCAGCCCTGTTCGTGCCCTCAGTGGGGTGGGGAGCAACAAGACTTCGGAACCTTTCCCATAAGCAAATGACTTCTCTCCTGCTGTCTAGGAAGACAGCAGAATTCAGGTCAGCGGGACTTGAGTGGGGAGCCGGGGTTGGGGAACAGGCGCCTTGGAGGCCGAAAGAGGCGGCCACAACACCTGGCAGAGGAAGCCTTTCTCTGGAATGAAAGGAAATACCGGAGCAAAGGCAGCTCTTGCATTCCAATTTCTAGCCCCCTGACCACCCATCTTCTCCCCTTAGGCCCACCCCCAAATACTCTCTTTCTACAAACATCTGTCTGCTCAAAAGTAGCCACTAGGATTCTGAAACTTCCTCTTTACAACAAAACTAAACTGTTGCAACTTGTTGCTACCATTCTCACACCATCCTGGAAAAGGCAGGGGCCTCAGCAGAGCCCAAGTCACCTGCCAATGGCCTTCCGACTTACAAGACCACTCCACCCCACTATCCTCCCCCTGCCCCTGCCCTCAGCTGCCCCTGCTCCACTGCCACCCTCGGTAGGGTCTCTCTCAGTAGGGCCGGGGGCTATTTCCCAAGCCTCCCTGTTGTCATGGTCCCTTGGAGACTTTTTCTCTCCCTCACTTCCTCCCAGTGGGTTTTCTGGCCAGGGGCCTTGGAAGTGACATACATGGCAGAGGCGGGGTGAACAGGTTGAAGAGCTTCCTCCAAAAGCCCAGAAAGATCTCCCAGCTCCCTTGTTCCTAAGCCTTCTCACCACTAATGACGAAGTGGTTTTACCTGTTTTCCATTGGCTGGAATCGACTGGAATTGGGCATCCAAGCAGCCGCCACCTCCTCAGCCCCTCAATCACAACCACACCAGAGTGAAGTGGCATGTTCCTAGGTCTACACTGCGAGCCCCTCCAGGACAGGGCCTGGGACCTCCCGTTCATCTGCATCCTGACCAGCGGGCTGTTTCTGGCCTAGATCTAGAATAGATGTACTGCATACATTTGCTGAATGAATTTGCAAGAGTCAATAAAACCCATGGAACTTTCTGGTAACATGAAAAATGGTCCCTCTCCTCAGTGGACATAAGAGGGTCATTAAAATATGAATTGTGGCGACCAATGCAACATAGGAACTTCGCATTATAGTACTAAGTAACTCAGAACACACACAGTCTCCGTTCTGCTTACAATTTTGTAAAATACCTGTGTATATGGACAGGAAACCCAGAAAAATGCAAAACGGTGGATGAGGTGGGGGCAAATCTGCTTCTTTCCAGCTTTGTTGCAATCATGCTTGTGCAATAAACACCACACACACCCCTTATTTTTTTTTTTACTTTAAAAACAGAAGAACTGGCTGGGCGCAGTCACTCACACCTGTAATTCTAGCTTTTTGGGAGGCCGAGGCAAGTGGATCACCTGAAATCAGGAGTTCAAGACCAGCCCAGCCAACACGGCAAAACCCCATCTCTACTAAAAATACAAAAATTAGCCAGGTGTGGTATAGCTCAAGCCTGTAATCCCAGCACTTTGGGAGGCCAAGGTGGGCGGATCACCTGAGGTCAGGAGTTTTTGAGACCAGCCTGGCCAACATGACAAAACCCCATCTCTACTAAAAATACAAAAATTAGCCAGGCATGGTGGCACGTGCCTGTAATCCTGGCTACTCGGGAGGCTGAGGCAGGAGGATTGCTTGAACCTGGGAGGCGGAGGTTGCAGTGAGCCAAGATTGTGCCAGTACACTCCAGCCTGGGCAACAGAGTGAGACTCTGTTTCGAAAAATAATAATAAATAAACACAGAACTGATTCTAATAACAATTATGTCTCTCTCAATATTCCATGAAAAATCTCATCCCAAGTCCTTCGGCTAGAAAAACATGCTGGCCACACAACCAGAGGGCGCAAGCAGCGTTCGCAGCATCCACCCCGAGGTGAGCGACCTGGGAGTGGAATCCTCCACTCCCACATTTCCTGGGAAATGGGGCAAGGAAGCAAGCCTTCATGGGCCATGTTGGCCTATGGAGAGGTTGGGTCTTGGCCTAAGGAGGAGAGGAAACGTTTCACCAGCCCCAGGTGACTCACAGGGCCTTCACCAACCTGAACCACCCCTGAACAAAGCTCTGCCTGAGTCTGGGCAACTGAACGAGGTCCCACCCCTGCTCCCTGGACTTGCCACACCATGTCTCTACTTTACAATCTCAACGGCTGTCTCCTCCAGGAAGCCTTCTCAGACTCTGCCATGCCTTCTCCCTGGGATTCCAGCATCGGTATCTGGTGGGAGACCATCAGCTCCCGGAAACAAGGGCCTATGTTTCTTTTCCCTCCATATTCCTAGCACCCAGCCAGTGCCTTATACCTAGAATCAGGTCCAAGGAGTCACTACTGAATGACTGTGAATCTGATGGGTGGACAGATGAAGGAAGAAAGGAACCCAATGGTTTCAAGTTGGCTCATGTCAAAAGCTCACTAGGCAACATGATGGCAGGTTGTCTGGCTAGCTGGTTCCCCAGAGGGCACTACTCAGACAGGCACAGCAGTGCCTGGATTCACACTGGGGCCAGGGTCTTTCCACCCGCTCTCCCTTAGGACCAACCACATTCATTTGAAAAATGGCTAGTGGGGTTAAAGGTGAAGTCAGTAGCCAAGCCATCACTGCTGACCTGGCAACCCCACTGTGGGTTGCCAACTGCTATATGGGAGATCTCATTTTGCTGCAGCCCAACGTTCTCTCTGCCCATTGAATGAACGCTCAGCCACTGGTGAGGGTGGAGGCCTCAAGGACCAGCCCAACCACTCACTGCCAAGTGAGCAAACACAAGTCCAGGAGTGCAGGGCGTCTCCAAGGCCACAGAGAGTCAGGAGCTGGAGCACCCAAGTTTGAATCCCTGCACAGTCTCCCCATCAGCAAAATGAGGATAAGTTCCTACCTTATGGAAACAAGGGAAGAATTAAATGAGATAATCCATGTAAAAGCCCTAGCATGGCCAGATGTAGGTGCGGTGGTGGCTCACGCCTATAATCCCAGCACATTGAGAGGCCAAGGTGGGAGGATCACCTGAGGCCAGAAGCTTGAGACCAACCTGGACAACACAGTGAGACCCCATTTCCATTTTTTTAAATGTAAGTTAAAATTTTTTAAATAAAAGATAATAATTTTAAAAAAGCATCAGCATGGTACCTAGCACATACAAGTGCTCAATAATTTCTTCTTTTTTTTTTTTTTTTTGAGACAGAGTTTTGCTCCTGTTGCCCAGGCTAGAGTGCAATGATGAAATCTCAGCTCACTGCAACCTCCGCCTCCCAGGTTCAAGCAATTCTCCTGCCTCAGCCACTCAAGTAGCAGGGATTACTGGCGTGCACTACCACACCCAGCTAATTTTGTATTTTTAGTAGAGATGGGGTTTCACCATGTTGGCCAGGCTGGTCTCCAACTTCTGACCTCAGGTGATCCACCCACCTCGGCCTCCCAAAGTGCTGGGATTACAGGCGTGAGCCACCGTGTCCGGCCAATAAAGTTTAATAATTATAATTAATAGCAAGGCTGTGATGTGACCCAGACAGCAGCTCTTCCTCCCTTCCATGCCCACCTTCCCATCCCCCCTCCTCCTCCCAGGCAATCCTAGCCTCCAGGAACCTGCTCAAGATGCTCAGATGTCTCCAGTGACTCAGGGTAGCATGGGCTTCCCTCAGTATCCCAACTCCCTGTTGGAGGATAACGCTGCTTGGTGACAGGGACAGGCTGTCAGCCCTCCATCTCTGCTGAGCCCCCCCAAGCCAGCACAGTGCAGACCACATAGCTGGAGCTTACGGAGTCTCTGCGGACTGACTTGGCAAACAGCAACTCCCTTATACCCAATACTTGGTTCTTAAATATAAAAAATAAGAACTCGAAAATGCCTCCCTACCACCACCTTTCTCCTCCCAGGGATCCCCCGATCAGTGTTCTGTAAAATGAAGAGGTCACTAACCGGCATTCAAAAGCTTTTGGCTGTCTAGGCCTCCCTGTCGCAGGCTTAGAACTGAAGACACTGGCTGGGCACAGTGGCTCACGCCTGTAATCCCAGCACTTTGGGAGGCCGAGGCGGGTGGATCACCTGAGGTCTAGAGTTTGAGACCAGCCTAGCCAGTATGGTGAAACCCCGTCTCTACTAAAAATACAAAAATTAGCTGAGTGTGTGGTGCACACCTGTAATCCCAGCTACTCGGGAGGATGAGGCAGGAGAATCGCTTGAACCCGGGAGGCGGAGGTTGCAGTGAGCTGAGATCGCGCCACTGTACTCTAGCCTAGGCGACAAAGCGAGACTCTACCTCAAAAAAAAAGAAGTGAAGACACCAATGAGACCTGAACCCCATTTTTGTGTAATAAGGACGAGGAGCTGACTCTAACTGTCCCAAACACGGAGTTACAGCCTAGGGACAGAAATGAAAGAAGACCTCGCCTTTGACCTCCTCATCCGCACAGGACAGCGAGTTCTCAAATCTTCTCCCCGATTCTGGCCCAGTTACATTAAGTCACCCGAACTGTCCCAAATGCCTTGTTCTTTATGTTTATCAGACAGGAAGCTGCCTTCTCTAGCTCAGTGACTTAATGTGAAACACAGGAAACACAGTGGCTTTTGAACATAGACAACTCTAAATAAAGGTGCCTCTATCGCTTTGTAACAGCCTTTCTAAAAAAAAAAAAAATACTTAAACCAGCTCAGATCAGTGTAACGAGATGAACTGAACTGTATGGGAAAAGGATGCAAAAGTTGCTGGCATCAGAAACCCCAGCATCAATGCCGGGGGCGAGTTCCAGCAGGTTCCTCAGTCATCTTAATCACCGCACCTTGTTATTGAGGGACAGGCTTGTTGGATAAATACGAAATCTCTAAAACTTGAACCTGGCCAGGCGCGGTGGCTCCCGCCTGTAATCTCAGCACTTTGGGAGGCCAAGGTGGGCAGATCATGAGGTCAGGAGATGGTGACCATCCTGGCTAACACAGTGAAACCCCATCTCTACTAAAAATACAAAAAAATTAGCCGGGCATGGTGGCGGGCATCTTGTAGTCTCAGCTACTCGGGAGGCTGAGGCAGGAGAAGGGCGTGAACCTGAGAGGCGGAGCTTGCAGTGAGCCGAGATGGTGCCACTGCAGTCCAGCCTGGACGACAGAGCAAGACTCCGTCTCAAAAAAACAAAAAAAATTTGAACATGTATTTCCTACCACCTGAGGAGAGATGATGATGTTGTTAGTATGAAGAAAAGGAGAAGTTGGGTGGGTGGCTCACGCCTGTAATCCTAGCATTTTGGAAGGCCAAGGCAGGTAGATTGCTTGAGCTCAAGAGTTTGAGACGAGCCTGGGCAACATGGCAAAACCCCATCTCTACAAAAAAAAAATTAGCCAGGCCTGGTGGTGCACACCTGTGGTCCCAGCTACTTAGGAGGCTGAGGTGGGAGGAATGCTTGAGACGGAGGCTGAAGCTGTAGTGAGTTGTTATCACGCCACCACATTCCAGCGTGGGCAACAGAGCAAGACACTGTCTCAAAAAAAAAAGGAGATGAAGGGGAGGAAGAGGACCAGACCACTTCACATCCATTTATAATGCTAAGAAAGAGGCTTCTCCATGGTGCAGATGGGAAAACTAAGGCGAGCAGCAGGAGAAAAGGCAGAGGGTCTGCTCCTAGTTCTGCCTGATCCCAAAACTTTGTTTTGTTCCTTCTCCCATGCATTTTGTGTTGAAAATACAACAAATTATCACCCAAGACATTAAGTGACCTAAAGTTACTAGAAATCAGGGCTGGCTGAGGACAGTGGGCAGTGGTGTGGCTTTCTGAATGGCCCACCCTGCTGCCTGGCACCACCCCATGTGAAATATTGATTTTTCGAGCTGTGGGAACTTTCAGCACAAGTGGCCACGTCCAGCTGGAAGAAGTTCAGAGAAACCCAAAACATTTCCCACCCCATTCCTTAACCCTAGTGCCCCCCGCCAAAAAACAACAAAAAAGACGAAGGGAGTAGAAGAATAGACTCTTAAGGAAAGATTAAAGGAGCTAAGTATGTGCTGCTTGGCTAAACAAGGCATAAACATCAAAAAAGAGAGAGAGCCACCATTTAGAAAACATGTTTAAATGAAGCCTCCTGATTTGGAAAGGCACTGGAAATGAGTGAAACCAGGGGCCGAGGTTTCCTACTGACTCACAGAATGAGCTTGGGCAAATCGCTTTTTCTCTAATTAGGAAAAAAAAAAGAAATGTTATTTTAATTATTCCCAACATCTCTTCCAGCCAGGCATTCTATAATTCTAAATTCAGTAGGGAGGGTTTTCATTGTTGTTGCTGATTTTTCTTTTAAGCAGGGGATCATTTCAAATTAGAGTTAAAATGCAAGAAGAAAGGCTCTTCTTTCTAAGGCCCACGTTCCCAAAACGTAAACGTCCTTTTGGTGAGTGGCAACCTACTCAAAGAGATTAGCTTCGAGCTCCCCCAACACATTAAAAATTGTACAGAGAGGCCAGGCATGGTGGCTCATGCCTGTAATCCCAGCACTTTGGGAGGCCGAGGTGGGCGGATCATGAGGTCAGGAGATGGAGACCATCCTGGCTAACACGGTGAAACCCCATCTCTACTAAAAATACAGAAAAAATTAGCCGGGCATGGTGGCGGGCACCTGTAGTCCCAGCTACTTGGGAGGCTGAGGCAGGAGAATGGCGTGAACCCGGGAGGCGGAGCTTGCGGTGAGCCGAGACAGCGTCACTGCACTCCAGCCTGGGCGACAGAGAGAGACTCCGTCTCAGAAAAATAAAAAATCGTAGAGAGAGACATCATCTTGGCCCAAGAAGGCAAGAGAGGGACCTCCCTGAGAAGCCCCTTTTCTCCTCTGGGACATACCATAAGGATGATAAGGGCCTCTGAGAGGTACCAAGGAAGTGACTCGAGGGTGGGGGAGATCAGCTACCTGTAACCCCGCTACAGGCCTCAGCCCAACCTGCGTGGCAGGAAGCCACACCCTTCCGGAAGGCCCTGCAAGCCTCCTTCCAGCCACAGCAGGAGGGTCCCGGGCTAGAGATGCAGACAGCCACCAAGGGACTCCCAGTTGCTCCAGCGCTTGGCAGAAGGCCAGCTAAGGGCCTTCTCTGGGGACACCTGCCTGGGTGCTGAATCATCTCAGGCTCCAGAAGCTAATCGTGGGAATGGGAACCTGAGTAATTCCAACAGAAGCCTAGGTTACTTTTTAAAGAGACATGCATCAGACCGAGTGGGCAGCTCCCCTCCTGCCTCCCAAATATTTGGTGCCATCTAAGCACAAGGGACAGAGAGCTGGGTACAGATACAGGCCGCCCGCCTGTGCAGTGGCGGTCCCATTTTAGAGCCAGTCTCACAGCGTGTACTCATGTGTGACTCACGCCATTCCCCCAGGAGGCCCGGAGGCTGCCTTGCAGGACCTCAGGACCCTGATGGGGTCTTCCAGACCTCGCTCAGGAAAGGAGTCAACTGGGCACAACAGCAGCACCGGCAGCTCCTCCCAGGGCCCACACCATCCAAGGCGAAAGACAGCCACCCTTGAGAAAGCGGGTAGGGCCCTCCGATTCAAAACACGCCTCTGATCGCATCTTCTCAAGAATTTGGGCTTTTCCAGTGTTGTTATACATAAAAACCACAGGCCAGATGTCTCAGGGGAAACTGGCGACAGAGTGGGAAGGGGCATAATAGTGGATGCAATGACCCCAAGTTAAAAAAGAAGGCCAGGTGGCTGGGTGCAGTGGCTCACGCCTGTAATCCCACCACTTTGGGGGGCGGAGCCAGGTGGATCACCTGAGCTCAGGAGTTCCAGCAGCCTGGCCAACATGGTGAAACCCTCTCTACTAAAAACACAAACATGAGCCGGGCGTGGTGACAGATGCCTGTAATCCCAGCTACTTGGGAGGCTGAGGTAGGAGAATCGCTTGAACCAGGGAGGTGGAGGTTGCAGTGAACCAAGATCACGCCACTGCACTCCAGCCTGGGCAACAGAGTGAGACTCCGTCTCCAAAAAAAAAAAAAGAAAAAAAAAGAAAAGAAAGCCAGGTATGTGAGGGCCTGGGTTGGGCTTCAGGTTGGGGTGGGCTCCCCAGGACAGGACAGCTTATGATTTGGAGCCAAGCGAATTATGGAAACCTTGCAAAAGAGTATCCCAAAACGCTTTCCAGACACATGCAGGCTTTCTCTTCTCATACAGCAAAGAAAAATCAATCATCTGCCATTTCCCAGAATATGAGGAAATGGATCAGAAGGGACTTCTGTTTAAGGGGTTACTCTAGTGATGTGACATCATGGGAAGAAAACAGGACCCAAAGGTTTCAAGCACAAAGACCCTTCCCTCCCTCCTTGTACAAGGTAGGCATTCAATATGCAATATGGAACCTAAAGTAATGCACTTTAAAGTTGAGACCTACAGATGGGCCAGCTGGACCCCTTATTTTTATAGTTAAGAAAAATAAGAAATAGCTGAATTTTTTATTCTTTAGGGACAATATGGCCGGGCACACTGGCTCACGCCTGTAATCCCAGCACTTTGGGAAGAAGAAGCCAGTGGATCACTTGAAGTCAGGAGTTTGGGACCAACCTGGGCAACATGGTGAAACCCTGTCTCTACTAAAAATACAAAAAAATTAGCTGGGCATAGTGGCGCACACTTGTAATCCCAGCTACTCAGGAGGCTGAGGCAGGAGAATCGCATGAACCCAGGAGGTGGAGGCTGCAGTGAGCCGAGATCAATCATGCCACTCCAGCCTGGGCAACAGAGCGAGACTCCATTTCAAAAAAAAAAAAAAAATATTGAGTGAAATGTACTGCTCACTCCCTGCTCCTGTTGCCTAGACCCTAGGCAACCACCATTACCAGGGTCTCAGTATCTTTCCAGAAATACTGCATGCACAGAGCAGAGTTTACATACCATGTTTTACACAAAACGAAGCACCATTTACACTACTTTGCGTCTGGTGTTTTTCACTTACAACATAGCTTGGAGAGCACGCCCTATCAGTACATATGGATTGACCTCATTTTTCAAAGGGATGCAAGGACTTCCACTGTACAGCTGTACCATGATTTAGTTGACCTTTTTAATAGCACAACTTGTTTCCTGTCATTTTCTATGTCAATGCTGCAATGAAGATTCTCAGACATTTCCTTCAGCACATCTGAGTTTATCTGTGAGATAAATTCCTAGAATACAGTCAGGAGTATGCTTTGACAGATACTGCCAAACAACTTTCTTTTTTTGTTGTTGTTGTTTAATGTAATAGAGACAGACTCTCCCTATGTTGCCCAGGCTGATCTCGAACTCCTGGGCTCAAGCAATCCTCCCCCCTCAGCCTCCCAAAGTGTTGGGATTACAGATGTGAGCCACCATGCCCAGCCCCAAACGACCTTCTAAAAAGAGGGTTGTACAATATACACTCCCATCAATAAGGTACCAGAGTGCTGGCCAGGTGCGGTGGCTCACGCCTGTAATCCCAGCACTCTGGGAGGCCAAGGCGGGCGGATCACCTGAGGTCAGCAGTTCGAGACCAGCCTGGCCAACATGGTGAAACCCCGTTTCTATTAAAAATGCAAAAATTAGCCAGTCGTGGTGGCAGGCACCTGTAATCCCAGCTACTTGGGAAGCTGAGGCAGGAGAATCACTTGAACCCAGGAGGTGGAGGTTGCAGTGAGCCGAGATCGCACCCACTGCACTCCAGCCTGGGCAACACAGCGAGACTCCGTCTCAAAAAACAAAAAAAAGAGTGCCTAGGAAATTAAAATTACTTGATTTTGCTGGGCGTGGTGGCTCATGCCTATAATCCCAGCACTTTGGGAGGCCAAGGCAGGTGGATCGCCTGAGGTCAGAAGTTCGAGACCAGCCTGGCCAACATGGTGAAACCCCATCTCTACTAAAAATGCAAAAACTAGCCGGGTGTAGTGGTGCACCCCTGTAATCCTGGCTACTCGGTAGGCTGAGATGGGAATATTGCTTGAACCCAGGAGGCAGAGGCTGCAGTGAGCCAAGATCATGCCACTGCACTCCAGCCTGGGCAACAGAGTGAGACCTCATCTCAAATAAATAAATAAATAAATAAATAAGTAAATAAATAAATAAGTAAATAAGTAAATAAAATTACTTAATTTTTCAGTTTTTCAGGCACTCCCATACATAACTTGTGGGCACATAAACTGGTATGATGTCTTTGTAGGGAGATAGGGCACCTCCTCGGAAATCAAACCTGGCCAGGCCCAGCATTTCACACCTGTAACCCCAGCACTCTGAGAGGCTGAGGCAGGAGGGTTGCTTGAGCCCAGGGGTTTGAGACTAGCCTAGGCAATACAGCAAGATCCCATCCCTACAAAAAACATAAAAATTAGCCAGGTGTAGCAGTGTGCACTTGTAATCCTGGCTACTCAGGAGGCTGAGGCAGAGAATTGCTTGAGCCCAGGAATTTGAGGCTGCAGTGAGCTACGATTATGCTACTGCACTACAGCCTGGGCAACAGAGCAAGACCCTGCTTCAAAACAAAATCAAAAAACGAAAAGGAAATCAAACCTCCCCTCACCCAGAGCCAGAGTTGGAAGTAAGGTCTCCAGTCACCCAAGTCCAGTACTCTTCCTGTATCACCCTTTGGCTATCTCCCAGACCACAGGAAACCATGTGTTTGAGCTAAAACCACAGTCTGCACACCTTCTGTCCCAGCCAGGGCCCTGTGAAGAGGTTACTCAGCACAAGTTCATCAACAAGTGCATCCAAAAGCATCAGCAGATGGGCCTCATAGCCACTTGCCTATTCACCACTTTGGAGTCACAGTCCACAACCACAATACACGCATACCTTGTTGTGCATAGAGGCAGAAAGAACACCGAGCTAGAAGCCAGGAAAACAATCTGTCCCCCTGCCTCATCCCTGCCCCCTCAACCTGATAACCTAGGGAGTTAAGACTGATCATTTATATTAAAAAAAAAAAAAAAAAGGTGGGGGGGCCAGGTGCGGTGGCTCACACCTGTAATTCTAACACTTTGGGAGGCCGAGGTGGGTAGATCACCTGAGGTCAGGAGCTTGAGACCAGCCTGGCCAACATAGTGAAACCCTGTCTCTACTAAAAATACAAAAAAATTAGCCAGGTGTGGTGGTGGGCACCTGTAATCCCAGCTATTTGGGAGGTTGAGGCATGAGAACCACTTGAACCCAGGAGGCGGAAGTTGCAGTGAGCCAAGATCATGCACCAGGCTGCACTCCAGCCTGGGTGACAGAGTGAGACCCTGTCTCAAAAAAAAAAAGTGGGCAAGGGGGTGCCAAGCATAGTGGCGCACGCCTGTAATCCTAGCACTCTGGGAGGTCGAGGCCAGTGGATCACTTGAGGTCAGAAGTTCCAGACCAGCCTGGTCAACATGGCAAAATCCCATCTCTACTAAAAATACAAAAATTAGCCAAGTATGGTGGCAGGCACCTGTAATCCCAGCTACTTGGGAGACTGAGGTAGAAGAATCGCTTAAACCTTGGGGGCAGAGGTTGCAGTGAGCTGAGATTGTGCCACTGTACCCTAGCCTGGGCGAGAGTGAGACTCATCTCAAAAAAAAAAAAAAAAAACCACATACAAGCCGGGCACGGTGGCTCACACCTGTAATCCCAGCACTGTGGGAGGCTGAGATGGGCAGATCACCTGAGGTCAGGACTTCGAGACCAGCCTGGCCAACATGGTGAAACCTCATCTCAACTACAAATACAAAAATTAGTGGGGTATGGTGGTGGGCACCTGTAATCCCAGCTACTTGGGAGGCTGAGGCAGGAGAATTGGTTGAACCCAGGAGGAAGAGGATGCAGTGAGCTGAGGTCACGCCATTGCACTCTAGCCTGGGTGACAGAGCAAGACTCTGTCTCAAAAAAAATATATATATATATATATATTTATATATTAAAATATGTATATTAAAATATATATATTTATATATTAAAATATATATATATACACAGCCACTACATATTAGGCCATGTGCATACCTTATTTCTTTCAGTTCACGCATCTAACCCCATAGGGTAGGATCCTGATTCCCATATTACACATGAGCACATCCAGGATGTGAGGCTATGTGACTCGCCTAAGGTCACAAAGCTAGTAAGTGGCAGGGTCAGGATTTGAACTCGGCCTGTTTCCAAAGCTCACGTTCTTTCCACTACCCCAGTCTTCCCAGCTCTAAGAGTGGGATTCAGTAAGCCACAGGAGCAGCACTGCCAGGGCTCCATTCTTTTGTCAGCAGAGGACTCCAGCCCAGGGTCTCAGCACACCAAGGGTTAAGGCTGAGAGGCAGTGACTCTCTGGGGCTGCACAAAGGGAAATGCACTTCCTGCCCCAGCAGGCAGAGATGCTGTTTTATGCTCAGTAAATTAGGACTTTTGTTTAATTAAGACGACACACAGATTTTGTTATTCTAAATATTTTTGGAACATGATGCTTGGGAGGAAGCTGTCAAGGCATGGTTTTTTTGTTTTTTTTTTCTCTCTCTCTCTTTTTCCTTCGCTTTGGGTTTCTCTTTCTCCCCCTCCAAGAGAAGCGTACGGCCAGGCTCGAGGAAAACAACAGCCAACCCCTCCTCTCCTTTTGAAATAAAGATGTCAAGCTGGTAAGGGCTGTCTTAAGTACTTTATTGAAGAATTAGCTAGAAGAGGAAGTAAAGGAAGGACAGCCAGCCTGGTTTCTAGCAATACCCTACCAGGCTACACAACAATGCTGCATTTTTTTAGTGTGTTTTTCTTCTTTTAAAGAGCTAACAGATCCTTGTTTTGTTTTTTCTGGAGCAAGAGCGGGCAAAAGGCAGGCTGTGATTAACATGCGTCCTTCATCCTACAAGAGAGAAGTTGTCCCATCTCCAACCCCTTAGGTTAAAAAGTTTAAAAATAAAAGCAAGAAAGCCAGGGCCCTGATCCTCTCTCTCCTCTACCCTCCTGAACCTTTCAGATGAACAGCCTCACAGAATGCTGCCCTTCTCTCCGGGGCTGGAGAGCTCCCCAAACAGAGCCTGCCAATGCCGGCTCTCCAGACACCTGGATCTGCCCACTTGTGCTGCCAGGGTTTGCTGAGTGATGACTGAAGTTCTTTGGTGTCACCCCACAGTTATCTAGGGCGCAGCGGCTCTCAAATTACACTAAAAAATCTCTCCATGTTTTTAATTACCCCCCAATTACCCACTAAGTGGCTCCTCACTTTCCAACACCGCATGCTTGCCTCAGTTTGCCAAACCTGCAATGTGCTTCTCCCTTATAGCAGCTTCCTCCTTGCCCCAGAGAAGTGGCCCCTCTCAGCCTTGAAATTCCTCGAGTCCTTTGTCTATGGCATACTTGGGACGCACATCACAGGCTGCCTTTGTATTTCACTCGTTCTGCCACTTTCCCCTTGAGGACTGTAAACTCCCCAAGGGCAGAGGCAGGGCCCCGGGGATTTCACAGGGCAGTCTGGCTCCCTTCTCCCAATCCCCATGACTCACAGTACCTTTCCGGGGTCGCTGTCATCTCCACCTCATGTTAGACTCATCTACAGATTTGTCTCAGTTCTCCCGTAAGTGCCCATGGGCACGGGCCAGGTCTTACTCAACCTCCCACCCCCCACCACCTGGCAGAGTCCCTGGCACAGAGAGGGCAGTTAAATATTTGCTCAATTACACATCTGTGTCCCCTTCCCCCACACATAGCAGCCTTGTATATAAACTGACTATTATTAATTGAGTGATTGTCTCAAAAGGCCTCCCTCCTTACCAAAAAGAGACTCCTAAGCCATCAGGTGAGCCAAACACTGGCCCAGACAGTGGAGTTAGAATGGCCACAGTGTTGCGCTGCATGGAGAAGGAGCTAAGCTCTCTTCCCTTTCCAGAGTTACTCAACAGTCACTTTGAAATCCTGTTAAACCCAGAAAAGGGCGCAGTGAACCGAGAAGTGGCTGGGCCTCTCAACTGCCCGGTAGAGACAGCCGCCTGCCTCTACGACCTGGGACTTCCCAAGGAGTCTTCTCTCCACACCGGCTGGGTGGGGCCGTGCGCTCACCCTGCCCCCCACCTCAGGACAGCCGGCAAGCTAGTGCTGGGGGTGCTGCGTCTCAGTTTGAAACAGCGGGGCTTCCCTGGAGGATGGGGGTGCCGCAGTCCTGTCTCCAGTGCGTGGCCCCAGAACAGGATGGGGTGAGGACCCCAGCACAGGGAAGCGGGTGCGGGGAGTGGAGAATAGAAAACTCCGATCTGGCTCAAACAGGAAAGATGCAATCGCCCAGGCCTGGTCGTAACGGCAGAGCTAGCTGCCCCCGCACCCCGCCCGGACGGGATGGCCCCTGGGTGCAGTGGAATCAGGTGCACGCCTGGGCGGCCCCGACGGCTGCTGCATTCCGGGCCTCCCTCCCCCCCGGGAACAGAAGTCGGAGGTCGAGGGCTGGAGCAGGGGCTGGGGATGGCCCTTCCTGCCTCGCGCCCGGGTCCCCGCCAGGTCCCCCTTGTCCGGGCAGCCGCCGCACCTCCCCCGGGGCCCTCCCCGACCAGCCTGACGGCAGCGGGCGAATAAGGAAGTCGGCCGCGGAGGCGGAAACCGGGCCGGGTGCAAGGTCTGCAGCGGGACGGTCCGACTCTGACTCAGGAGGACGCCCTGACAGCTGCCAAACGGTGCCCGCTGCCCGTTACGTCCGTGCCTCAGACGCCAGGAACTTTCATGGGAGCGGCTGCCCCGGGCTCCCAACCCGTGAGGCTGCGTCCCAGGGGCCGCGGCTCCCGGAAGGGGTTAAAAAGTTTGCCCGAGTCGGGCCTGGGCGAGGCGAGGGCGGGGCGCGTGCCCCAGCGGCTGGGGGAGGTCGGCTCCGGTGCCCAGTCCCGGGACCGCGCCGGGGGACACGGGGGGCGCCGGGGAGCGCCGGGTCCCGAGGTCGCCCCTGCACCCCGAGGCCTCGCTGCCGCCGGCGCCCTCCCCGAGGGCCCTCCCGGGGGTCCCAGTACCCCTGGGAAGGATGCGGTGCCGGGCCCTGAGCCGCCGGCGTTCGCGCCCACCCGCGCGGGTGGCGGGCCGCACTGAGCCCAAGAACCACAAGTCGGCCTGGCGGCAGCGCTTCTCGCCCCCGCCCGCCCGCCGCCGCCTGCCCGGGGCGGGACCGCGGTGGGGCTCGCTCACCTGAACCTGGATCTGCCCCGGGAACAGGCGCTGCTTCTCCCGAAAGGACTTTCTCGAGCGCTCAGGCGGCGGCCGGGTGGGGCGAGCGCACGAGGCGGGAGCTGCAGCAGGTCAGCCTTGCTCAGCCTTCCGTACCCTGCCCAGGAACGGCGGTGATCTGCGCGCCTCACCGCACCCAGCTCGGCTCCTCACCGCCTTCCCGCCCCGCCCTCGGAGCCGCGGGCCCATTCCCAGCCGGGAGCCGGCTCCGGGGCGGAGCCTGGGGCACAATCCCGCCCCCCTTCCTGCTTCACCCACTGCAGGCCGCGCCTGGCCTTGATGGGCAGACATGTTGGCCTGTGGAAAGGGGGGTGGGCGGAGCCTCTGCGGCCAGATGGGTGGGGATTCATCCTCCTCTTTCGCCCCTACCTCCACCCGCTCCACCTTCCCCCGCGCTTCCTAGGCGGGAGCCCCGCCCTCTAGGGCGGGTCCAACGGACAGCCAGGGTCTAGGACAAGGATTGACACAGGGGGAATCCAATCAGGAGGCGGCGACTCGGGGCGCGGAGGGCTCCGGGCCGGGGTTTTGGTGCCTTGCCTGGGCCGGGGCGAGGCCCGGCGGGAGCCGACTGGGAAGGTCTGGAGCTCTGACACCCCGCCCCGCGAGCTGTGCTCTCAGTCTCATGTCATCCCACCAGAAGGACAGCTATTAAGTACCATATATGGGAAAAATGCTATTTTACATAATTATGATCCCTGTGGGGGCGGCAATGGACTCAGCCCTGGATTCCATTGTGGGCGTCTTGAGTTCGATTCCTGACCCTGCCTTTTTAGAGTCCGCACGTTGCTGCCTTTCAGCCTCCAAACCTTTGCTCTGGCCGTTCTCTCTGCCTGGAATACCCTTCCGAGCCTCTCATCACCTCCATGTCATTAACTCGCATACATCCTTCTTTCAGGTACTTGTTACAAATTGCACTTTTTTTTGGTTACTGTCCACTGCAAGAGGATAAAAAATGTTTTCATTTTTTAAATGAAAAATCTTTTGATCCATTTGGAATTTATTTTTGGGGTAAGGAAGAAACCTAACATAGTTTTTGTAATAGCCACTTGTCCAAACACTATTTTCTCCACCGATTTTAGTTGGCACCTTCATCGCCTGTTGAACTATTTTATACTTGAAGCTGTTTCTGACTTGTATACATTGATCTTTCTGTGTGCACCTGTGCCAATCCCACAATGCTTTAATGAAGATACCTTTATAATACATTCTATATCTATGAGGGCAGATTTCTCATCATTACTCTTTCTTACTGAAATGTGCTTGCTATCATGACTATTCTTCCAAATTAACTTCAGAAAAAAACTATGTTCTAAAGGCAAAAGAAAGCTGGGAAAAAAAGATTTTGCAACTCTGTGACAAAGAATTACTATCAGCAATATATAAAGATCTCTTCCCAGTTGATAAGAAAAACCTCGGCCAGGCGCGTGGCTCATGCCTGTAATCCCAACACTTTGGGAGGCCGCGGCAGGCGGATCACCTGAGGTTGGGAGTTCAAGGCCAGCCTGACCAACGTGGAGAAACCTCGTCTCTACTAAAACTACAAAATAATTAGCCAGGCATGGTGGCCCATGCTTGTAATCCCAGTTACTCAGGAGGCTGAGGCAGGAGAATCGCTAGAACCCGGGAGGCGGAGGTTGCAGTGAGCAGAGATTGCGCCATTGCACTCCAGCCTGGGCAACAAGAGCGAAAGTCCGTCTCAAAAAGAAAAAGAAAAACCTCAAAGACTCCAAAATAAAAATGGCCAAAAACAGGAACAGGTGATTTTAAAGAAGCATTATAAATGGCCAATAATTATTTTTAAAAAGCCATAAGAAATGCAAACAAAACAACATAAAATGCCATTTTCAGCTAATTCAAAAAAAAATGCTCAATATTGGTCAGGTTTATAGATACAGATGAGAAAGTAAATTGATCAATTCTATCCGAAAATTCATCCTAAAAGACATTAGAAAAGTACACAGATATGAACTTTAGAGTTCTTTGCAACATTGTTTATAGTCACTAAATGTTAGAAATAAATGTACAATATATTACAAGATTTAATACATTGTGATATAGTCATATGTCGAAAAGTACAAAAAAAGTCATTAAAATTTTTATGTAGATTTGTATTTGCTGATTGAAAATATACTAAGTGGCCAGACGCAGTGGCTCATGCCTGTAGTCCCAGCACTTTGGGAGGTTGAGGTGGGAGGATTGCTTGAGCCCAGGAGTTCAAGACCAGCCTGGGTAACATGGCAAAATCCCATCTCTACAAAAATACAAAAACTAGATGGGCATGGTGGCGCAAATCTGTATTCCTAGCTAACCAGGAGGCTTAGTTGGGAGGATTGCTTGAACCTGGGAGGTTGAGACTACAGTGAGCCTTGATTGTGCCACTGCACTCCAGCCTGGGCAACGGAGTAAGACCTTGTCTCAAAAAAGAAAAGAAAAGGAAAATACACTAAGTGAGGAAGAGCAAATTTATAGAGTGCTGTTACAACATGATTTTGTCCTGGTGTGGTCGCTCACGCCTGTAATCCCAGCACTTTGGGAGGCCAAGGCAGTTGGACTGCTTGAGCTCAGGAGTTGAAGACCAGCCTAGGCAACATAGCAAGACCTCATCTCTACTAAAAAAAAAAAAAAAAATATATATATATATATATATGTATATACACACACACACTTAGTTGGGCATGGTAGTACTTGCCTGCAGTCCTAGCTACTCAGGAGGCTGAGGTGGGAGGATTGCTTGAGCCCAGGAGTTTGAGGCTGCAATGAGCTGTGAGCATGCCACTGCACTCCAGCCTGGTCAACAGAGCAAGACCCTGTTTCTGGAAAAAAATAAAAATAACAAAGAAGAAGAAAGAAAAAATACAAAAATTGAAAGACTCATTTCATGCCAGGCGTGGTGGCTCACGCCTGTTATCCCAGCACTTTGGGAGGCTGAGACGGGTGGATCACCTGAGGTCAGGAGTTCGAGACCAGCCTGGCCAACATGGCGAAACCCCATCTCTACTAAAAATACAAAAGTTAGCTGGACGTGGTGGCATGCACCAGTTATCCCAGCTACTCAGGAGGCTGAGGCAGGAGAATTGCTTGAACCCAGGAAGCGGAGGTTGCAGTGAGCTGAGATCGTGCCTCTGTATTCCAGCCTAGGCAACAGAGTGAGACTTCATCTAAAAAAAAATTAAAAAAATAAAAAGACTCATGTTGATGTCACCACTACCTTTTTTTCTGAGACGGAATCTCTCTCTGTCACCCAGGCTGGAGTGCAGTGGCGCAATCTTGGCTCACTGCAACCTCTGCCTCCCAGATTCAAGCAATTCTCCTGCCTCAGCCTCCCAAGTAGCTGGGATTACAGGCATGTGCCACCATGCCCGGCTAATTTTTTTTGTATTTTTAGTAGAGACGAGGTTTCACCATATTGGCCAGGCTGGTCTCAAACTCCTGACCTTGTGATCCACCCACCTCAAACTCCCAAAGTACTGGGATTACAGGTGTGAGCCACCACCAGATGTCACCACTTCTAAAACATCTTTCCTGACTCTCAAGACCAGTTAGGAACTCCTCCTCTGTGCTCCATTCTCTTGTATCTATTCTCTCATTGTACTTACACACTGAGTTTTAATCGTTCATTTACTTTCTGCTTTTCCTGCCCAGGCTGGAAGCTGCCTGTGGACAGTCAGGGACTGAGCCCTATTTGTCTCTCTGAGCCCAGAACTAGCACAAGGCCTGACATAAAATGGCCTTTAGTGAATGCTTAAGCAGGACTCAGAGAGCCTGTTTCCTTATCTGCAAAATGAGTGTGATCACTGGGCCTGGCCCAGCTCACAGGACTGTTGGGAGGAACACAGGAGACTATGGACCTGAAAGTGTTTTATAAACCACTAAGCAATGCGCCCTTACAACAGAGCATTATTGGTAATGATCATTTCCATTTTCCTAATGCCCCCAGCCTCTGAGCATCACCCTCTCCAGGGAAAACTTAAGGTCACTAAGAAGACAAAAGGCCTCCATCAGGCAGGCCCTGAATTCTTTCTTCCCCATCCCCTAGGCTACATGAGTCCTTTAGCTAAGGTAGCCCTCTCACTTGCATAAAGCCTAACCCCTTTTCCAGCCTCTAAGAACCTACACCCTTAATAGTTTCTACTCCTGTAGATTTTGAAAAATATTTCTGGCCGGGAGCGGTGGCTCACGCCTGTAATCCCAGCACTTTGGGAGACTGAGGCGGGTGAATCACAAGGTCAAGAGATCTCGAGACCATCCTGGCTAACATGGTGAAACCCCGTCTCTACTAAAAAATACAAAAAATTAGCCGGGCATGGTGGCACGCGCCTGTAGTCCCAGCTACTCGGGAGGCTGAGGCAGGAGAATGGTATGAACCCAGGAGGCGGAGCTTGCAGTGAGCCGAGATCACACCACTGCACTCCAGCCTGGGCAACAGAGCGAGACTCCATCTCAAAAAAAAAAAAAAGAAAAATATTTCTTCATTTTGTCTGAGTATTAATACTACGTTCGGTGTGGAATATACAAAAAAAAAAAAAGAAAAGAAAAGAAAAATCACCCATAACCTTACAACCCCATCACAGCTACTATTAACAAGCCTCCTATGCCAGGCGTGGTGGCTCACGCCTGTAATCCCAGCACTTTGGGAGGCAGAGGCGGGCAGATCACTTGAGGTCAGGAGTTCGAGACCAGCCTGGCCAACATGGCGAAACCCCGTCTCTACTAAAAATAGAAAAATTAGCCAAGCATGGTGACATGCGCCTGTAATCCCAGCTACTAGGGAGGCTGAGGCCAGAGAATCACTTGAACCCAGGAGGCAGAGGTTGCAGTGAGCCGAGATCATGCCACTGCACTCCAGCCTGGGCAACAGAGCAAGACTCTCTCAAAAAAAACAAAAAAAAAAACTCGTTATTTCCTTCAAATCTTTACACAGCTGGGTGCAGTGGCTCACACCTGTAATCCCAGCACTTTGGGAGGCTGAGGCCAGCGGATCACAAGGTCAGGAGTTCAAGACCAGCCTGGCCAACATGGTGAAACCCTGTCTCTACTAAAAATACAAAAATTAGCCAGGTGTGGTGACACACACCAGTAATCCCAGCTACTCAGGAGGCTGAGGCAGGAGAATCACTTCAACCCAGGAGGCAGGAGTTACAGTGAGCCAAGATCATGCCATTGCACTCCAGCCTGGGTGACAGAGTGAGACTCTGTCTCAAAAAAAAATAATAAAATAAAATGAAATAGAGAGATCTACATGTACATGGTCACCTGATTTATTATAATAGTGTCACTGCAAACAAGTCAGGGTAGAATGGCCTTTTGAATAAATGGTAGTAGGTCAATTACATACCCACATGGGGAAACATGAATCGTGACCCGACCACACCGTTAATGAACATAGTTTAGGATGGATCAGAGACCTAAATGTAAAAACAATAAAACATCTAAAAGAAAGCATAGGAGAATATTGGCCAGGCGTGTGGCTCACGCCTGTAATCCCAGCACTTTGAGAGGCCGAGGCGGGCGGACCACCTGAGGTCAGGAATTCGAGACCAGCCTGACCAATATGATGAAACCCCATCTCTACCAAAATACAAAAATTAACCAGGCATGGTGGCATGCACCTGTAATCCCAGCTACTCGGGAGGCTGAGGCAGGAGAATCGCTTAAACCCGAGAGGCAGGGGTTGCAGTGAGCCGAGATCGCACCATTGCACTCCAGCCTGGGCAACAAGAGCAAAATTCCATCTCAAAAAAAAAAAAAAAAAGCACAGGAGAATATCTTCATGACCTTGAAGTAGACCAAAATTTCTTAAGACACACAAAAAAGTATAAGCCATAAGAGATGGATGATTATTAAATTGAACCTCATTATTATTCATAACTTCTGTTCATCAAAAGACACAGTTAAAAGAGTGAAAAATCAAACCATACACTGGTAGAAAATATTTACAATACATATATCTAACAAAGAATATGTACCCAGAAGTTACCAAGAACATCTACATTAAGAAAAAAGAGGCCAGGTGCGGTGGCTCACGCCTGTAATACCAGCACTTTGGGAGGCCGAGGTGGGCGGATTGACTGAGCTCAGGAGTTCGAGACCAGTCTGAGCAACACAGTGAAACCCCATCTCTACTAAAATACAAAAAATTAGCTGGGGTGGCGGCGGGCGCCTGTAATCCCAGCTACTCGGGAGGCTGAGGCAGGAGAATCACTTGAACCGGGGAGGCAGAGGTTGCAGTGAGCCAAGATCTCGCCACTGCACTCCAGCCTGGGCTACAGAGCGAGACTCTGTCTCAAAAAAAAAAAAAAAAGAAGAAGAAGAAAAAGAAAAAAGGGCAGGGTGCGGTGGCTCATGCCTGTAATCCCAGTATTTTGGGAGGCCAGGGGTGGGGGAATCACTTGAGTCCAGGAGACCAGCCCAGGAAACATGGCAAAATCCTGTCTCTACAAAAAAGTACAAAAATTACCCAGGCGGAGTGATGCACGGCTGTAGTTCCAGCTACTCAGGAGGCTGAGGTAGAAGGATCACTTGAGCCCAGGAGGTCAAGGCTGCAGTGAGCTCCGTGTCACCCAGGCTGGAGTTGCAGCGGCCTGATCACGGCTCACTCTTGCTGCAGCCTCAACCTCCTGGACTCAAGCAATCTCCCACCTCAGCATCTCGAGTAGCTGGGACTACGGGCACTCACCACCTTGCCCCGGTAATTTTTTTTTTCTTTTTTTTCTTGTTTTGTTTGTTCCTTTGTTTCTTTTTCTTTTTTCCCCCCTAGTACTGGCCTTGCAGAGCAGGGCTACCCTATAGGCAGTGTGCCCAGAGTAGCACCTGGCCAATTTTTGTATTTTATTGTAGAGATGGGAGGAGGTCGCATTTTTTTGCCCAGGCTGGTCTTGAACTCCTGTGCTTAAGCCATCCTTCCACCTCGGCCCTCCAAAATGCTGGGGATTACAGGCATAAGCCACCAAGCCCGGCTGTATTGCCTATTAAAGTAAATCCATTTTTAATGCGAAAAATTATGCTATAAATTCAAATATAGATACAAAAGAATACATGCTCATTTTAAAAGTTAGAAAATATAAAAAAGAATAACAAAACACCTTCGTTACCTGTAGTTCTACTCTCAAGTTCAAGATTCTTGGCGTGTTTCCCTATTGTTTAACTGCCTTCTCCTTAAATCCAGCACACAGTGTCTAGCCGGGCTCCCACCATCCTGGTTCTTGCCAAACCTGTCTGCATGCCTGACTTCCTGCTCCGCTCAGGTTTCCAGACTCTCTCTGTCAACCACACTCATGCGCAGTCCTTCTCTTCCCTCTTCCCTGGCTCCCAGGACCCATCACTCCTCCCCACCATCTTACCCAGCCATCCTCTCATCCCCAGCACTCTTGTCCCACTCTGATACTTGCCCTCCTTTCCTCCCCTCCACACCATGACTTTAGCTTCTCAACAAGGCCCTCCACCACTGTCTCTTCCAACTGCCACCTGTGTCTTCTGCATCCTCAGTTAATGGTCCTGAAGCCCAGCTGTAAGCATCAGCTCGGCACAAACTTACAGAGTTGTTGTTGTTTGTTTGTTTGTTTGTTTTGAAATGAGTTTCACTCTTGTCACCCAGGCTGGAGTCCAATGGTGTGGATAGACAATCCACAGTCTCTGCTCTGAAGATATCCATGCAGGTACTAACAGGTCAGCCTGGTAAATCCTGCGAAGGCTTCAGCACAGGGTGCTGTTGGGGAAAGAGGGGGTGGGCTGTGTAGGGTAAGGGGGAATAGCAGCTCATTCTACACAGGAAAAACTGGGTGCGAAGCCCAGAGGGGAGAAGACAGTCTGTGCACAAGCTCAGCTCACTCAGCTCACTGCAACCTCCGCCTCCCAGGTTCAAGCGATTCTCCTGCCTCAGCCTCCCAAGTAGCTGGGATTACAGGCATGAGCCACCACGCCCTGCTAATTTTTGGATTTTTAGTAGAGATGGGGTTTCTCCATGTTGGTCAGGCTGGTCTCAAACTCCCACCCTCAGGTGATCTACCCACCTCGGCCTCCCAAAGGGCTAGGATTACAGGCATGAGCCACTGCGCCCGGCCACGGAGTTCTTATATCCCAGGCATGGTGCTAAGGGTTTGGCATACACGTTGTCTTATTAAAGCCCTTAGTATCCACAGGGTGTTGGTTTCACGATGCCCCGGCCCCCCACTGAGGATACCAAAATTCACAGATGCTCAAGTCCCTTGGATAAAACGACAGTATTTGCTAAATAACCTACGTAACCATCCTTCCATATACTTTAAATCATCTCTAGATTACTTATAATCCCTAATACACCGTAGAATGTAAATGCTAGGTAGTTATTAAACTGTTTTGGCATTTTCTTAACCACAATCAGAGGTTTTTTAAATTTGTATTATTATTATTATTATTTGAGATGCAGTCTTGATCTGTGGCCCAGGCTGGAGTGCAGTGATGCAATCTCAGCTCACTGCAACCTCTGCCTCCCGGGTTCAAGCGATTTTTCTACCTCAGCTGGGATTCTCCTACCTAGTAGCTGGGATTACAAGCACGTGCCACCACACCTGGCTAACTTTTGTATTTTTAGTAGAGACAGGGTTTTGCCATGTTGGCCAGGCTGGTCTTGAACTCCTGACCTCAGGAGGCAGAGGTTGCAATGAGCTGAGATCATGCCACTGCACTCCAGCCTGGGCAACAGAGTGAGAGACTCCATCTCAAATAATTAATTAATTAATTAAAATAAAATAAGGTTGATGATAATCCCTACAAAACTGGGTTGTTGTGAAAATTAAATGACTTAACTAAATGTCAAGCACCAACAACAGGGCCAGCACAGAGTAAGTGCCAAGTGGTATTTGCTATGATGATGTCATGATGATTATGCATCTTCCTATCTTATCTCCTCTCAGAGGTTCATTTTTCATTCCCCAAATATTTCCTGAGGGCTTGTGATTTGCCAGATCCTGTACCAGGTGCTGGAACTTGGTGATAGACAATCCACAGTCTCTGCTCTGAAGACATCCATGCAGGTACTAACGGGTCAGCCTGGTAAATCCTGCGAAGGCTTCGGCACAGGGTGCTGTTGGGGAAAGAGGGGGTGGGCTGTGTAGGGTAAGGGGGAATAGCAGCTCATTCTAGACAGGAAAAACTGGGTGCGTAGCCCAGAGGGGAGAAGACAGTCTGTGCACAAGCTCAGTGTAAGGGGAGGCAATGTCAAGAAGGCAGCAGGAGTTAGAAGGGGCAAGGCTCTGCAGCAGATATGCGGTCCTGGGACCCTCAGCATCACAGCAGCAACCTCACCTGAAGCCTTTAGAAATGCAGTCTCAGCTGGGCACGGTGGCTCACGCCTGTAATCCCAGCACTTTAGGAGGCCGAGGCAGGCGGATCACGAGGTCAGGAGTTTGAGACCAGCCTGGCCAATATGGTGAAACCCTGTCTCTACTAAAAATACAAAAAAACTAGCTGGGTGTGGTGGCGGGCACCTGTAGTCCCAGCTGCTCGGGAGGCTGAGGCAGGAGAATGGAGTGAAACTGGGAGGCGGAGCTTGCAGTGAGCCAAGATAGCGCCACTGCACTCCAGCCTGGGCGACAGAGTGAGACTCTGTCTCAAAAAAAAAAAAAAAAATTATCCAGGCATGGTGGTGTCACATGCCTGTAGT
The DNA here is from genome assembly GCF_009828535.3 of Hylobates moloch. NCBI lineage: Eukaryota > Metazoa > Chordata > Mammalia > Primates > Hylobatidae > Hylobates > Hylobates moloch. Next base: position 16,290,869 of record NW_026652294.1, on the reverse strand, counting down.
TCCAGCTACTCAGAAAGCTGAGGTGGAAGGATCACCTGAGCCTGAGAGATTGAGGCTGCAGTGAGCCATGATCAGGCCACTGCACAGTCTCAAAAAAAAAAAGAAAGAAAAGAAATGCAGAGTCTGAAGATCCAGCCCAGACCCACTGAATCTGAATCTGCATGTTAACAAGCCTCCAGGTGGCTGGCATCATATTAAAGTGTGCAAAGCACTGGCTTAATCAGAAAGTGTCTTGTGGTTGTGCTGAGGAGTTTTTAATCCATCAGACATCAGAATCTCTAGGGAGGTTTTTTTTTAAAATTATTTTAAGAGACAGGGTCCCACTCCGTCGCCCAGGCTGGAGTGCAGTGGTGCAATCATAGTGCACTGCAACCTTAAATTCCTGGGCTCAAGGAATCTTCCCACCTCAGCCTCCCAGGAAGCTAAGACTACAGGCACATGCCATCATACCCAGCTCATTGTTTTATTTTTTTGTAGAGAATGGGTCTTGCTTTGTTGCCTGGTCTGGTCTCAAACTCCTGGGCTCAAGCAGTCCCTCTCCCTCAGCCTCCTAAAGTGCTGGGATTACACACATGAGCCACCGTGCCCAACCACATAGGGAGATTTTAATTAAACCAGTACCTCAGGTGGTGAGTCCTGAACACCCACATTTCATACCATTCATTCAGCAAATGATCACTGAGCACCAGCTCTGTGCCCTCCATCTGAAGGACCACACCTCCTCCTTCCCTGGATCGGCGCTCAGGGTCCCCTCTCTAGCGTGCACTCAACAAACATTCCAGGAATCTGATGCAATGGTTCCTGTGCCTGATTCGCAACATTGTCCATCTAGGGCTCACCCTGGTCTGCATACCATTAACACTTCCCCACTGCCCCTTGAGTCTTTGAGTGTGGTAACTCCTTCCAGAGGCCTCTCTGGATCCTCCGGCCTGGCATGGATGTTCTCCTCTGTGCTCCCATTGTACTTGGGGTTGCTTCTGTTTTATGTTTTTTTGAGACACGCTCTCACTTTCTCGCCCAGACTGGAGTGTCGTCACGTGATCTTGGCTCACTGGAGCCTTAACCTCCCAGGTTCAAGTGATCCTCCTGCCTCAGCCTCCCAGGTAGCTGGGACTATAGACACGTGCTATACAGCCAGCTAATTTATTTTTCGTAGAGACGGGGTCGTTCTGTATGGCCCAGGCTGATCTCAAACTCTTAGCCTCAAACAATCTTCCCACCTCAGCCTTCAAAAGTGCTTGGATTAGAGTCAAGAGCCACCCCACCTGGCCTTAGGGCTGCCTCTGTCATAGCATTCTCATGCTGTCACCTTGCCTACCACTGGACAAGGAGGTCATGAGCTTCCTAAAGACAGACGAGTGCTTTATGCTTATATACCAAGTACATGGCACGGAACCTAGCACTCTGCAAGACCCTCAATAAATGTCCATGGCATGAATAAACAAATAAGCTACTAAATTGAAATAAGAATCCATGTGGGCTGGGCACGGTGGCTCACGCCTGTAATCCCAGCACTTTGGGACGCCTAGGCAGGCAGATCGTTTGATCCCTAGTAGCTGGGACTACAGGTGCCCACCACCACACCCAGCTAATTTTTTGTATTTTTTAGTAGAGACGGGCTTTCACTGTGTTAGCCAGGATGGTCTCGATCTCCTGACCTCGTGATCTGCCTGCCTTGGCCTCCTGAGCGCCGGGATTACAGGTGGGAGCCACCTCACCCAGCCCATGCTTCTGTTTTTTTAAACAGCGTTATCGGGATAAAATTCACACACCTTACAACTCAGTTGTTTTTAGTATATTCACAGAGCTGTGCAACCATGACCAGTAATTCCTGAACATTTTCATCACCCTAAAGAAACTCCATATCCATGAACAGTCACTTCCTGTTTTCCCCCAACCTCCTCCCCCAGCCCTAGGCAACCACTAATCTACCTTCTTGACTCTATAGATTTGCCTATTGTGAACACTCCATATAAATGGAATATATACATACATTATATTCCATATAAATGGAATATATACCACCATACAATATGTGGTCTTTTGTGTCTGGCTTCTTTGATCTAGCATGATGATTTCAGGGTTCATCTGTGGCATAGCATCTATCAGTATTTCATTCCTTTCTATTGCCGAATGCCATTTCATTGTATGGATAAGCTACATTTCATTGATTAATTCATCAGATAATAACGAACCTTCCCGCAGGTGTACAGCATTTGGCTTTTGCGATAGCATTTTCCTGCCACCTCGCTTCATCTTGATGTTTACTGTTTGAGGAGGGTTGTGTTTAGCCCCATTTTGCAGATGAGTGAACCGAGGCCAGAGTGAGCCGTTGTGACTTGCCACAGAGATCACAGGCTATTAAATGGCAGAGTCATAACTCGAAGCCCTTTTCTCTGTGCCATTCTGCCTCCCTCCCCAATCCAACTCATGCCACATGTCTCTTTTCCCTTCATACACCTATTCTCCATGGTGTCCACAGTGCCCTATGGCCACCTGGACTTGGATACACAGAGGTTTGGGTGTGTGCTCTGGGAGGGTGTCAAGCCCTTATCTGATCTGGATTTCTAGGCCAAAGGTCAGCCTTCCTTCCAGCCTGAGTGCATGCAGGTCACTTCTGGGTCCCAGATGTGGGTGGGTGGGGTATAGCCAAGAGGAACCCCCCAGCTCAGGAATCCATCAGACCTCACCATCCACTCTGCAGCAAAGGGACCTCTCCCACCTGCCCCAGTGCCACCCAGCTCTTCCCATCGCCACTTCCTTCTGCTTGACCCTTCTTGCCACACCCTTTCCTCTCCAACCACAGAGAACTTTAAACACACTTCTTTTATGGCATTTGCCATACTGGGGCACAATGATTTTTTTATATGTCTGCTCCACCAACCTGTGAGCCGCAAACTTCAAGGGTCTCAATCATCTTCGTATCACAGGAACTGGCACTTAATAGGAACTTGGTCAGTAGTGGTGGAATGAACAGATCTTCCTGTATTTTAATAATAACATCTACCCGTAGGGCACAGTGGCTCACACCTGTAATCCCAGCACTTTGGGAGGCTGAGGTGGGTGGATGACCTGAGGTCAGGAGTTCGAGACCAGCCTGGTCAACCTGGTGAAACCCCATCTCTACTAAAAACACAAAACTTAGCTGGGCATGGTGGCAGGTGCCTGTAATCCCAGCTACTCGGGAGGCTGAGGCAAGAGAATCACTTGAACCCAGGAGGAGGTTGCAGTGAGCCGAGATAACGCCGTTGCACTCCAGCCTGGGTGACACAGCGAGACTCCATCTCAAAATAAATAAATAAATAAAATAATAATAATAATAATGGCCGGGCGCGGTGGCTCACCCCTGTAATCCCAGCACTTTGGTAGGCCAAGGCAGGTGGATTAGGAGGTCAGGAGCTCAGGACCAGCCTGGCCAAGATGGTGAAACACCGTCTCTACTAAAAATACAAAAATTAGCCAGGTGTGCTGGCAGTTGCCTGTAATCCCAGCTACTCGGGACGCTGAGGCAGAGAATTGCTTGAGCCTGGGAGGTGGAGGGTGCAGTGAGCCGAAATCATGCCACTACACTCCAGCCTGGGCAACAGAGAGAGACTCTGTCTCAAAAAATAATAATAATAATAATAACATCTACCATTTATTGCATGTTTGCCATCTTATCGTGACAATAAACCCGTGATGTGATGCCTAATCTCCTTCTTATAGAAGAAGAACTGAAGACACAGAAAGGCAAAATTTACAAGTCTAAGCCATCTCAGACAATAAGAGATGGAGTAGATGACTAAAAAAAATAAATAAATAAAGCTGAGTGCTGTGGCTCACACCTGTGATCCCAGAAAGTTGGGAGGCTGAGGTGGGTGGATCACCCGAGGTCAGGAGTTTGAGACCAGCCTGGTCAACATGGTGAAACCTCATCTCTACTAAAAATACAAAAATTAGCTGGGCATGGTGGTGCACGCCTGTAATCTCAGCTATTCAGGAGGCTGAGGCAGGAGAATCACTTGAACCCGGGAGGCGGAGCTTGCAGTGAGCCGAGATCACACCACTGCACTCCAGCCTGGGCAACAGAGTGAGACTCCGTCTCAAAAAGAAAGGAAACGTTCAAGGTACCATTAGAAGTGCAAAAAAGAAGAAAAAGGAAAAGGAGGCCAGGAGCCCAAAACTTTTCAAACTTTACTCTCCTGTGATCTCTATTATTAGATCTCACTTTAGGTCTCAAGAGAAAACTGGCTCAGAGAGGTTAAGTGATTTCCAAGGACACCTGGGGTGGGCCAGCCTCTGTTTCCAAGGGTCCAAGGAGAGACTTGCTTCAACACATCACCATCATTGCATTTTTTTTTTCTTTTTGAGATGGAGTCTTGCTCTATTGCCCAGGCTGGAGTGCAATGGCTTGTTCTTGGCTCACTGCAACCTCTGCCTCCTGGGTTTAAGCAATTCTCCTGCCTCAGCCTCTTGAGTAGCTGGGATTACAGGCGCATGCCACCACACCTGGCTAATTTTTTTTTTTTTTTTTTGAGATGGAGTCTTGCTCTGTTGCCCAGGCTGGAGTGCAGTGGCGCCATCTCAGCTCACTGCAAGCTCTGCCTCCCGAGTAGCTGGGATTACAGGCACCCACCACCACGCTTGGCTAATTTTTTGTATTTTTAGTAGAGACGGGGTTTCACCGTGTTAACCAGGATGGTCTCCACCTCCTGACCTCCTGATCCATCCGCCTGGGTCTCCCAAAGTGCTGGGATTACAGGTGTGAGCCACCCCGCCCAGCCACACCCAGCCAATTTTTATATTTTTAGTAGAGACGGGGTTTCACCATGTTGGTCAGGCCGGTCTCAAACTCCTGACCTCGTGATCCTCCCGCCTTGGCCTCCCAAACTGCTGGGATTACAGGCGTGAGCCACTGCGCCCGGCCATCATTGCATATTTTGTTCACCTTGCATTGCTCAAGTGGGAGTTTCAGTTTCCACTGGGAAGCTTTAACAGGAAATGGGTAAATCAAAACAGTGGAGATATTGGAACACTCATATATTGCTGGTGGGATTCTAAAAAAAGTGCAGCCACTTTGGAAAGCACTGTGGCAGTTCCTGAAAATATTAAACATATAGGCCAGCTGGGCGTGGTGGCTCACACCTATAATCCCAGCACTTTGGGAGGCCGAGGTGAGTGGATCACTTGAGGTCAGGAGTTCAAGACTATCCTGGCCAACATTGTGAAACCCTGTCTCTACTAAAAATAGAAAAATTAGCCAGGTGCGGTGGTGCAACCTCAGCTACTCGAGAGGCTGAGGTGGGAGGATCACCTGAACCCAGGTCACGGAGGTTGCAGTGAGCTGAGATCCTGCTGCTATACTCCAGCCTGGGTGACAGAGCGAGACTCTATCTAAAAAACAAAGAAACAAATAAACAAAAAAACAAACACTTAGAGTTACCTTATCACCTAGAAATTTTTTTTTTTTTTTTTTGAGACGGAGTTTCGTTCTTGTTGCCCAGGCTGGAGTGCGGCTCACTACAACCGCTGCCTCCTGGGTTCAAGCGATTCTCCTGCCTCAGCCTCCCGAGTAGCGCCCGCCACCACGCCCAGCTAATTTTTTGTATTTTTAGTAGAAATAAGGTTTCACTATGTTGGCCAGACTGGTCTTGAACTACTGACCTCAGGTGATCCACCCACGTTGGCCTCTCAAAGGACTGGGATTACAGGCGTGAGCCACCATGCCCCGCTGACTGTTTTTTTTTTTTTTTTTTTTTGAGCCAGAATGGGCTGTGTTGCTCAGGCTGGAGTGCAGTGGTACAATCTTGGTTCACTGCAAACTCCGCCTCCAGGGGAGTGCAGTGGTACAATCTTGGTTCACTGCAAACTCCGCCTCCAGGGTTCACGCCATTCTCCTGCCTCAGCCTCCAGAGTAGCTGGGACTACAGGCACCTGCCACCTCGCCCGGCCATGCCCGGCTAATTTTTGTATTTTTAGTAGAGATGGGGTTTCCCCATATTGGCCAGGCTGGTCTCGAACTCCTGACCTTGTGATCCTCCCGCCTCGGCCTCCCAAAGTGGTGGGATTGCAGGCGTGAGCCACCACATGCAGCAGCGCCCAGCTAATTTATTTTTGTATTTTTTGTAGAGACGAGGTTTCTCTATGTTGGCCAGGCTGGTCTTGAACTCTTCACCCTCCCAACGTGCTGAGATTACAGGCGTGAACCATTGCACCCTGCCTTATCACCTAGAAATTCCTACTCCTAAGTAGAAGAATCTGCCAAAGAGAGATGGAACCATATGCCCACAAAAAACTTGTATATAAATGTATATGAATGAATGTTCATAGCAGTGTTATTCATAATAGTGAAAACATGGAAAACAATGTCCATGAACTCAAGAATGGAGAAACAAAATGTGTCATATCCATATAATGGAGTATTATTTGACAATAAAAAAGAATGAAGTGATTATACGTGGTAATACACACATGAAACTTGAAAGCGTCATGCTAAGTGGAAGAAGTCAGGCTGGGTGCGGTGGCTCGGGCCTGTAATTCCAGCACTTTGGGAGACCAAGGCGGGCAGATCACCTGAGGTCAGGAGTTCGAGACCACCCTGGCCAACACGTTGAAATCCCGTCTCTACTATAAATACAAAAATTAGCCAGGCGTGGTGGTGTGCGCCTGTAGTTCCAGCTACTCGGGAGGCTGAGGCGCTGAGCAGCACTTGAACCAGGGAGGCGGAGATTGCAGTGAGCTGAGATCGTACCACTACACTACAGCCTGGGCAACAGAGTAAGACACTGTCTCAAAAAAAAAAAAAAAAGTGGAAGAAGTCAGCCACAAAAGGTCATGTATTGTATAATTCAATTTATTTATTTATTAATTATTATTATTATCATTTTTTGAGATGGAGTCTCCCTCTGTCGCCGCGGCTGGAGTGCAGTGGTGCAATCTCAGCTCACCACAACCTCCACCTCCTGAGTCCAAGCGATTCTCCTGCTTCAGCCTTATGAGTAGCTGGGATTACAGGCACTCACCACCATGTCCAGCTAATTTTTGTAATTTTAGTAGAGACGGGGTTTCACCATGTTGGCCAGGCTAGTCTCAAACTCCTGACTTCAGGTGATCCACCCGCCTCAGTATCCCAAAGTACTGGGATTACAGGCATGAGCCACCATGCCCGGCCTGAGCACAGCCTCATCTCAGTGTGGCCCAGCACGGCACCCTCAGCCAAGCTTGGCATGTCTGACTTGGTGTGGGAGTGTCTCTCAGACTCTTCTCTTCAAGGTTGCATTTTTAACATTTGGCCTTATATTACTTCTGTGTGGCAAAGGACTTTACGGTCATAATATACGCCTTGCTGGGCGGTCAGGCCATGTGGTGTTAAATTCATTCCAAGATAGGGAAGCCAACATCTAAAGCTGTTTCAGCAGCCCAGCCCACCTGGGTGCTAACGGAATCACGGTGACATCACAGGATTTCAGCAATTTAGAGCAAATGCAATTTGACCCCCCAGTGCAAAGCAGTTGGGATAGAAGGGTATGCATCCTGGGTCTGGTACCCAAGCACCTGGGTTTGAATCTTAGTTCCACTACCTACTAGCTGAGTGAAAATTAAATAAGGTTATGTCTTTTAAAACCTAGCACAGTGGCCAGGCACAGTGGCTCACATCTGTAATCCTAGCACTTTGGGAGCCCGAGGTGGGCGGATCATAAGGTCAGGAGATGGAGAACATCTTGGCCAACATGATGAAACCCTGTCTCCACTAAAAATACAAAAATTAGCGGGGTGTGGTGGCATGCGCCTGTAGTCCCAGCTACTCGGGAGGCTGAGGCAGGAGAATCGCTTGAACCTGGGAGGCGGAGGTTGCAGTGAGCCAAGATTGTGCCACTGCACTCTAGCCTGGGCAACAGAGGCAAAACTCTATCTCAAAAAACAAAACAAAACAAAAACCCTAGCACAAAATCAGTGCCATACATACGGAAATTATTGGGGCGGGGGGCGATTGTTTGGTTGGTTTTTTGGTTTTGCAATGGGGTCTCACTCTGTCGCCCAGGCTGGAGTGCGGTGGTGTGATCACAGCTCATTGCAGCCCCAACCTCCTGGGCTCAAGCAATCTTCCCACCTCAGCTTCCTAAGTAGGTGGGACTACAGGTGCATGTCACCACACCCAGCTTACTTTATTTTATCATTGTAGTGCCAGGGTCTCCCTGTGTTGCTCAGGCTGGATGGTGTTTTATTGTTGGGTAGAAAAGAGGGCTGGACTGCGGTCTCAGCTTTGCTATTTCCTTGCTGTGTGATCTTAAACTAGTCATTTCTCAACTCTGGGCCTGTTTCCTCATCTGTCAAGAGACAATAATGTGATAGGCCCCATCTAACTAACAAGGTTGGTTTGATGAGGCTTATCTGGCAAAATGTGTGGGGAAAACACTAGAGAAACTCGAGAGGCTTACACGGTTATGTTGGGCAACGTGGAAAGAGAGTGACTTGCAAGATTCTGGAGATGAGAGAAGGCTCTGAGCAATGCTGAGGCTCCCGACAGAGGGGCAAAGACCCCAGCAGGCAGACTGATTGAGAAAGCACTGCTCTTGCCCAAGAGAAACCCCTGCACCTCGAAGTCATTCAACCAAAGGAAATGGAGACAAAACCACAAAGCACCGTTGGGCAAGACAGGGAGGTGCCAGCAAGTGGGGCAAGAGGCTCACAGCTGAGTGCCTCCCGGTAAACAGGCTGCAAAGGGGCCATGCTGCTGGAGGCAAGATGCAGGGGATAGGTAGCCCTACTGTCATTGCTGATGCCCAGGTTGAAGGTGGCTCCCAGGGGGCTGAGGATTCCTCCTGTGCTTACGGTCCCTTCCCCCTTCAGTGGCTTTCCATGGTCTTCGAGAAGGACAATAGCAGCTAACATTCATATAGCACATAGGATGTCCCAGGCACTTTCTGAAAACACTTCCATCTATTCACTTCAGGAATCCTTGCAACAACCCCATGAGGTAGGACTTAGATTCTCCATGTTACAAATGAGGTCATTGACACACAGAGAGGCTGAGTGACTTGCACAAGATCACAGAGCTTGTAAGTGGCAAAGCCAGGCTTCAAGCCAAGGCCATCATCTGCCTCTAGGACCCACTTTTTTTTTTTTTTTGATATGGAATCTCACTCTGTTGCCCAGGCTAGAGTGCACAATCTCGGCTCACTGCAACCTCCACCTCCTGGGCTCCAATGATTCTCCCACCTCAGCCTGCCAAGTAGCTGAGATGACAAGCGCCCGCCGCCACACCTGGCTAATTTTTGTATTTTTAGTAGAGACGAGGTTTCACTATGTTGGCCAGGCTTGTCCTGAACTCCTGACCACAGGTAATCCACCCACCTTGGCCTCCCAAAGTGCTGGGATTACAGGCCTGAGCCACCGCACCCAGCCCCCAGGACCCACTTTCTTGGCAACTCCTCTGCTTTTTAGCCCTGAGATGGGGATGACTGGTCAGAGCCTGGCCTGAGAGCCAAGTAGCAAAGGGATTAGGGATAGATGTGGTTTTTAGGACCTTAATAATAATAATAGTAATAGTCATAAGAACTACTAATCCAGCTGTCCTTGTTGATGGCATCAGTCCAGCATGGGCACTGGAGGTCTGAGGGCTCAGGGCCACCCAGCGATTCCATGTGTGTGGCCTAATTAGTTACATTCCAATAGCAACCCTCAGGGCAAACCACTTGTGCCAGACTCTGTAGTGGGTGCTTTACCCATAGCAGCGTCAAAAACAGCATTTTGGCTGGGCGTGGTGGCTCAAGCCTGTAATCCCAGCACTTTAGGAGGCTGAGGCTGGCAGATCACTTGAGGTCAGGAGTTCGAGACCAGCCTGGCAAATGTGGTAAAACCCCATCTCTACTAAAAATACAAAAATTAGCCGGGCGTGGTAGTGCACACCTGTAATCCCAACAATTTGAGAGGCTGAGGCAGTCAGATCACCTGAGGTCAGGAGTTTGAGACCAACCTGGCCAATATGGTGAAACCGTGTCTCTACTAAAAATACAAAAATTAGCTGGGCATGGTAGTCTGTGCCTGTAATTCCAGCTACTCAGGAGGTTGAGGCACAAGAATCGCTTGAACCTAGAGGAGGCAGAGGCTGCAGTGAGCCGAGATCATGCCACTGCACTCCAGCCCGGGCGACAGAGTGAGACTCTGCCTCAAATAACAATAATAATAATAGGCTGGGCATAGTGGCTCATGCCTATAATTCCAGCACTTTGGGAGGCCGAGGCTGGCAGATCATCTGAGGTCAGGAGTTCGAGACCAGCCTGGCAAACATGGTGAAACCACGTCTCTACTAAAAATACAAAAATTAGCCGGGCATGGTGGCACATGCCTGTAATCCCAGCTACTTGGGAAGCCAAGGCAGGAGAATTGCTTGAACCTGGGAGGTGGAGGTTGCAGTGAGCTGAGATCGCACCACTGTACTCCAGCATGGGCAACAAGAGTGAAACTCTGTCTCAAAAAAAAAAAAAAAGAAAGAAAGAAAAATGGTGGCTCTTAATATCATCGTCCCTACAATACACCAGCAAGCTGGGCTTTATAACCCTACTAAAAGGGTAGAAACGGAGATTCAGGGAGATGAAGTGGCTCCTAAAGTCACAATGACAGGGACCAAAACCGGGACCAGAACCCACAGCCAGGTTCTCTTTCCTGAAATCCCCCGCTGCCTCCCTAGAGAACTCTAGCTCACTGGATGTGGCTTCTAAACCTTTTGCTAACTGGTTACAGCTCAGTCACCTGGGTAGAGGCCAGGCTGGCCGCTGCTAGAGAATCTAAGACGTCTGGACCAGTGACCATCTCCTCTCCCCTCCTCCACCGTCCAATTTAATTTCATGTCCATTTTCTGGGCACTGAGTAGGCACATGGCTATTCCTCCTGTTCTCCCTCAAGCAGGAGCACAGTTGTCCCAGATACTACATGGCACCCTCCCTTATTTCACTGAGGACACTCTTAAAATGTCACCTCCACAAAGACGCCATCGCTAAAGCCCTATTCCAAATGAAAACCAATGTCACTCTCTAGAGCTGATTCCTTCCTCTGGTTTTGTTGTTTGTTTGTTTTTTCAGTTGGAGTCTCACTCTTGTTGCCCAGGCTACAGTGCAGTGGCGAGATCTTGGCTCACTGCAACCTCTGCCTCCCGGGTCCAGGCAATTCTCCTTCCTCAGCCTCCTGAGTAGCTGGGATTACAGGTACCTGCCACCAGGCCTGGCTAAGTTTTGTATTTTAGTAAAGACAAGGTTTATCGGCCGGGCGCGGTGGCTCACGCTTGTAATCCCAGCACTTTGGGAGGCCGAGGCGGGCGGATCATGAGGTCAGGAGATCGAGACCACGGTGAAACCCCGTCTCTACTAAAAATACAAAAAATTAGCCGGGCGTGGTGGCGGGCGCCTGTAGTCCCAGCTACTCGGAGAGGCTGAGGCAGGAGAATGGCGTGAACCCGGGAGGCGGAGGTTGCAGTGAGCTGAGATCGCGCCAGAGCGAGACTCCGTCTCAAAAAAAAAAAAAAAGACAAGGTTTCACCATGTTGGCCAGGCTGGTCTCAAACTCCTGACCTCAGGTGATCTGCCTCCTCAGTGTCCCAAAATGCTAGGATTACATGTGTGAGCCAATGCACCCAGCCCCTTCCCCTGCTTTAGTTTTCTTCATGTCCTTGCCACGGCCTGACAAATTGCACACTGTGTTGCTTTATCCGTTTACTCTTTGTCTTCACTAAAACATAAACTCCAGGAGGGCAGGAACTTTTAGGGTTAGTCCTCTGCCCTATCTCCAGTGCCTAGAACAGCCCTGTATTTAATAAATGTTTGTTGATGGGCCGGGCACGGTGGCTCACGCCTGTAATCCCAGCACTTTGGGAGGCCGAGGCAGGTGGATCCACGAGGTCAGGAGATCAAGACCATCCTGGCTAACATAGTGAAACCCCGTCTCTACTAATAATTGAAAAAAAAAAAAATTAAAAAAATAAAAATTAAAAATGTTTGTTGAATCAATAAATGACACTGAGCCAAGGCTGTGAAGCTGTGGTGATGAACCATCCGGGACCGTAGGGGACTGCGTTGGTGACATTCTAAGAAGTACTCTTACACAAGTACAAACTAATTGTCCTGGAAGTACAGGGAAGGCAGAGATCAGTTCTGACCTGCAGGCAGGGACGAGGAGGCCTCTGAGTGATCCCTTTAGGCTGGGTGAAACTTCAAAGGTGGCACTGTAATGAGAGAGAGAATCTCATGTGGAAGGAATGGCAAGGGCAGTCAAGGGCAAAGCTGTTTCCAGGGGCAGGAAACCGGGTTAGGGAGACCAATCCATGTGGCTGTGGGTTTAGGGTTGATGAGCAGGTGAGGAGGAGGCTAGGGCAGGTTGCAGAGGGCTTTGAATGCCAGGCTGTTTGGAGTTTACAAGTCTCTGATAGTGTCCTAAGTAGAGCAATCTGTACCTATATCATCAATATCTATCTATATACACATATGAATATATGCACACTTGTGTTTATTTATTTGAGACTGGGTCTCACTCTGTTGCCCAGGCTGGAGTGCAGTGGTGCAATCTCAGCTCACCACAACCTCCACCTCCGTCTCCCAGGTTCAAGAGACTCTCTTGCCTCAGCCGACCAAGCAGCTGGGATTAGAGGCGCGCGCCACCACGCCCGGCTAATTTTTTTTAGTAGAGACGGGGGTTCGCCATGTTGGCCAGGATGGTCTCGAACTCCTGGCCTCAAGTGATCCGCCAGCCTCGGCCTCCCAGAGTGCTGGGATTACAGGCGTGAGCCACCGCGCCCGGCCTTTTAATGTATAATAGCCTTTTAATAGGCAGGGCTCCCATGATTCAGTTTGGGAATAACAGGTTTTACAATGAAAATCTCCTTTCCACTTGTATCCTCACAGCCCCCGCCAGGGAAATCTGCCCACCCAGAGAAGAAACCAACGTCGTTATGTTTTGTGTCCTGCTCCAGCCGATTCATGTTTACAGCGAGTGCCTCACACCCGCCGTTTCAGATTACACGGGCGGTGCGGCAGAGAGCGCGGCGGCGAAGTTTCAGGCCCCTGCCCAGCCCCACTCGCCGCTGCCAGGTAGCCCCTCCACCCTTCCTGCGCGGAAGTCCTGCGCGCTCCACCCAAGGACAGGTGGGTTCGCCAGGGCACGCCCACTTCCGTCTCATTAGCCTATCGAATACGTTATGCAAATTGACACACGTCCCCGCGCCTCACCACAACCAATGGTTGCGGAGGCGCCGCAGGTCGCCCACGTTCCCGTTCTCAGGATGCTCCGGGAGCTCTGCCACGTTTCTGCAGTGGCAGGAAGAACTGAAATTGCAGGAGCCGGAGAAACAAGCAGCCATCAAGACTGCTGAAGCGAGGCCTACAGCCCTGTAATCACACAGGCTCAGGCTTCACGGAAGCTGGAGGCCACGTCGCCTGATCCCCGGGCTGACCGCTTCCCTCCCTCCGCGTAATTCCTGCCAAGCTCCAGGTGCCCGGTGCCCACGTAGTCTCAGTGAACGCAGAGAAATCACTGCAGATGTAGCCACGCTATTCTGAGTTAAGGACGCGGCATCCAAAGGAGAGCCAAGGCCTCGCTGCTGGGGGTCAGAGCATCTCAGAGAACAAGAGGCAAGTTCAAGTTCTGCCTCCACCACTTGTTAGCTATGCGACTTTGGGCAATCCGCGTCACCTTTCTAAGCCTCATTTTCCTCATCTGGAAAATAGGAATAATAACACTGCCCCCCCAGGTACGATATGAGGACCAATGGCTAGTCAAATGGCAAACACGAGGGTCTTTGCAAGCCATTGTGCTTGGTGGTTAAGAGTATCACTTGGGTTAGACAGATTTGAATTCAAATCCCGCTTTTCCCAGTTACTTGTGTTCCAACCTTAGGCAAATCACTAACTTTATCCTCTGATTCTCACTTTCTTCACCTGTAAAGAATTCCATGGGCTGTTGTTAGGATTAAATGAGTTAAGGTTTATTGACTGAGGCAGGATCTCTGTCATCCAGGCTGGAGTGCAGTGGCACAAACACAGCTCACTGCAGCCTCAACCTCCCAAGTTCAAGCGATCCTCCTGCCTCAGCCTCCCAAGTAGCTGGAACTACAGGCATGCACCACCACACCTGGCTAATTTTTTTCTTATTTTTGTAGAAATTGGGTCTTACTAGCCGGGCGCAGTGACTCACGCCTGTAATCCCAGCACTTTGGGAGGCCGAGGCGGGCAGATCACGAGATCAGGAGATCGAGAACATCCTGGCTAACATGGTGAAACCCTGTCTCTACTAAAAATACAAAAACTTAGCCAGGCATGGTGGCAGGCGCCTGTAGTCCCAGCTACTCGGGAGGCTGAGGCAGGAGAATGGCGTGAACCCAGGAGGCGGAGCTTGCAGTGAGCCCAGATGGTGCCACTGCACTCCAGCCTGGGAGACAGAGCAAGACTCCGTCTCAAAAAAAAAAAAAGAAAAGAAAAAGAAATTGGGTCTTACTGTGTTGCCCAGGCTGGTCTTGAACTCCTGGGTTGAAGCAGTCCTCCCACCTGAGCCCCACAAAGTACTGGGATTACAAGTGTGAGCCACTGTGCCCAGCCTGAGTCAAGGTTTTCAAGGCACTTGGCACAAAGCCAGGCCACGTGTGGTGGCAGAACCATGGCACCTCCTGGAACCTGGTTTCATCTCATCAGCTGTCTTCTGAATACGATATTGTTTGCCCTCCCTGCCACATAGGATTGTCATGAGTTGTAAATGACTTATGACACGTTTATAAACAGAAAAGCATTACACCAATGTTAGTTAGTGGTATGGTGAGGCAGCCAGCACACTGGAAAAAGCATGACCTTGGCCCTGGCTGGGCCTTTTACTTACTGTGTGACCTTGGACAGATGATTTCACCTGCTGAATTTGTATTATGAGAATATATTTTTTTTTTACCTAGCCTGGGCAACAAAGCAAGACCTTGTCTTTACCGGAAAATTTTTTAAAAATTATCTGGGTGTGGTGGCGTGCACCTATAGTCCCAGCTACTTGGGAGGCTGAGGTGGGAGGATTGCTTGAGCCTGGGAGTTGGAGGCTGCAGTGAGCTATAATCACACTCCTGCACACCAGTCTGAGTGACAGTGAGACCTTGTCTCAAAATACATATATATATATACACACATGCACACACACATCACATATATACATACATATATACATATATATTCTTTTTAGAGAGATAAAATTTAAATATAATACATTATTTAAAACGTAATGAGTAATAAAAAGGCTGGACACAGTGACTCACACCTGTAATCCCAGCACTTTGGGAGGCCGAGGTGGGTGGATCACAAGGTCAGGAGATCAAGACCATCCTGTCCAACAGGGTGAAACCCCGTCTCTACTAAAAATACAAAAATTAGCTGGGCATGGTGGTGTGCACCTGTAGTCCCAACTACTCGGGAGGCTGAGGCAGGGGAATCACTTGAACCCAGGAGGTGGAGGTTGCAGTGAGCTGAGATCGTGCCACCACACTCCAGCCTGGCGACAGAGGAAGACTCCATCTCAAAAAAAAAAGTAATAAAAATATATAATCTGAAATTATTTTTCAACTTCATAGGTCGAGGCCTCCTCTCCTGGGGTAAGGAGAAGCCCAAATGCTGTTGTCTACATGCTAGAATTTACCATGGAAAACCAGAGTCATGGTTTTTCCTAAGATCAATGGGGAAAATGTCCAAACTCTAACAAGGGTCACTTCTGAATGGAGTGGCCACTCATTGCAGTCAGCATTCTCAAAGCTGCTCTGAAGTCATGGTCTATGGAGGGAAATGACCTCTGGCTGGAAGCCCTTGGGCTGGAGATCCCTCAGCATCAGAGGTATCCAGGGACTCTGGGTGAGTCACTCCTCCCCAGTGGACTTGCCCTTCAACCTTGATGAGGACGAACACCTCATTAAGGAGCAATAGCTCTCCCCTCACCTTAATGCCTTCGGGCACCTGTAGTCCCAGCTACTCGGAGAGGCTGAGGCAGGAGAATGGCATGAACCTGGGAGGCGGAGCTTGCAGTGAGCTGAACCGCGCCACTGCACTCCAGCCTGGGTGACAGAGTGAGACTCCGCCTCAAAAAAAGAAAAAAAAAAAAAGAATACAGGGCAGGGCTGGGCATTTCGTGAGCACTGTTGTCTGGTTGTCTCAGTTGAGATCTTTTTTTTTTTCGAGATGGAGTCTCGCTCTGTCGCCCAGGCTGGAGTGCAGTGACGCGATCTCAGCTCACTGCAACCTCCGCCTCCTTAGTTAAGTGATCCCCTTGTCTCAGCCTCCTAAGTAGCTGGGATTACAGGCAGGTACCACCACGCCCAGTGAATTTTTTTATTTTTAGTAGAGACAGGGTTTTGCCATGATAGCCATGGTTGGTCTCAAACTTCTGACCTCAAGTGATCCACCCGCCTTGGCCTCCCAACGTGCTGGGATTACAGGCCACTGCACCCGGCCAACAGTCGAGATCTTTCTGCTCAGCCTTTCAGCCAACATTAATTGACTCCAGAATTAGAGGCCATTAGAGTGGGAATGACCTTGGGAACCATCTCAGCCAGTGAACTCCAAAATTAAAATCACATTAGGCTGGGCACTGTGGCTTATGCCTGTAATGCCAGCACTTTGGGAGGCCGAGGTGGGCAGACCACCTGAGGTTAGGAGTTCGAGACCAGCCTGGCCAACATGGTGAAACCCTGTCTCTACTAAAAATATAAAAAAGTAGCCAGGCGTGGTGGCAGGCGCTGTAATCCCAGCTACTCTGGAGGCTGAGGCAGGAGAATAGCTTGAGTCCAGGAAGCGGAGGTTGCAGTGAGCCGAGATCGCGCCACTGCACTTCAGCTTGGGCGACGGAGTGATCATCTTAAAAAAAAAAAAAAGGAAAAAAACCACAACAACAAACAAACACACCAGAATCCTCTGGGGTTGTTGTCAAAAATGCAGAGTCCTTGGTCCTACCCCAGACCAGCTGAATCAAAAAGTCTAGGATGGGACCAGGGAATTTACTTTTTTTTTTTTTTTTTTTGTAGAGGAGAGGTCTCACTGTGTTGCCGAGGCTGGTCTTGAACTCCTAGGCTTAAGGGATCCTCCTGCATGGGCCTCCCAGAGTGCTAGGATTACAGATGTGAGCAACCACACCTGGCTGAATTTACATTTTTAAAAGCTCACCAGGCGATTTTAGCAACAGCTTGGTTGGGGACCCAGTGATAGAATCAAACCCTCTTTTACAGATGAGAAAACCAAAGCTCAGAAAGGGTCAGTGACTTCCTCAAGGCCACGAAGAGAATAAATGATAGAGCTTGGATCACAATCCCAGCTTCCTGGCCAGGGCTCATAACACCTGTAGCTGTCACCTGTTGCCTCTGCCTACCCAGTGTCATACCCGTCTCCTGACAACAGCATGTCCCCTTTCCCTTTGGGGAGTCACCAGCCTCCCATACTCAACCCCTGTGAGTCAAGTTGGGCCGATCCTTTTTCTCAAGTCTGGAGTGGGCACATGACTTTGACCTAACCACTCAGGATCCCGGGAGTATGTTCCAGGATGGTCTTGAGATCAAGTCCAGAGATGGAAGTAGCCCCAGGCTGTTTGCTGGAACAAGTTAGAGAAAGAAGCTCTCTTTCTTTTTTTCTTTTCTTTTTTTTTTTTTTTTTTCTTGAGACAGAGTTTCACTCTTTTTGCCCAGGCTGGAGTGCAATGGTGCGATCTCTGCCCACTGCAACCTCTGCCTCCCGAGTTCATGCGATTCTCTTGCCTCAGCCTCCTGAGTAGCCAGGCTTACAGGCATGCGCCACCACGCCCAGCCAATTTTGTATTTTTAGTAGAGACAGGGTTTCTCCATGTTGGTCAGGCTGGTCTCAAGCTCCCGACCTTAGGTGATCCACTCTCTTCGGCCTCCCAAAGTGCTAGGATTATAGGCGTGAGCCAACACGCCCAGTCTTTTTTCTTTTTTTTCTTTTCTTTTCTTTTTTTTTTTTTTTTTTTTGATACGGAGTCTCACACTGTTGCCTGGACTGGAGTGCAGTGGCGCAATCTTGGCTCATTGCAACCTGCACCTCCCAGGTTCAAGTGATTCTCCTGCCTCAGCCTCTGGAGTAGCTAGGATTACAGGTGCCCAACACCACGCCCAGATAATTTTTTGTATTTTTTTTTTTTTTTTTTTTTTTAGACGGAGTCTTGCTCTGTGGCCCAGGCTGGAGTGCAGTGGCGCAATCTCGGCTCACTGCAAGCTCCGCCTCCCGGGTTCACGCCATTCTCCTGCCTCAGCCTCTCCGAGTAGCTGGGACTACAGGCGCCCGCCACCACGCCCGGCTAATTTTTTGTATTTTTAGTAGAGACGGGGTTTCACCATGGTCTCGATCTCCTGACCTCGTGATCCGCCCGCCTCGGCCTCCCAAAGTGCTGGGATTACAAGCGTGAGCCACCGCGCCCGGCCAATTTTTTGTATTTTTAGTAGAGACAGGGTTTCACTATGTTGGCCGGGCTGGTCTTGAACTCCTGACCTCGTGATTTGCTCACCTCGGCCTCCCAAAGTGCTGGGATTACAGGCGTGAGCCACTGTGCCTGGCCAAGATTTCTTTTTCTTCTTTTGAGATGGAGCCTTGCTCTGTCACCCAGGCTGGAGTGCAATGGCACGATCTCAGCCTCACTGCAACCTCTGCCTCCTGGGTTCAAGCAATTCTTCCACCTCAGGCTCCCGAGTAGCTGGGATTACAGGCACCCACCATCATGCCCGGCTAATTTTTGTATTTTTGTAGAGATGGGGTTTCACCATGTTGGCCAGGCTGGTCTTGAACTCCTCACCTGGTCTTGAACAGGTGATCTGCCTGCCTCGGCTTCCCAAAGTACTGGGATTACAGGAGTGAGCCATCTCGCCTGGCCAGATGCTCTCTTTCCCCTAAGGTTGCTAATTGGCCTGATGTGAGCCTGGATGGAGCAGCTGGTGGTCTTTGCCGTCATGTTGGGAGAATCTGCCTGAAAATAAATCCTGCACAGAGGAGAGCAGGGCTGAGGGACGGAGTCCTGACAGCATCATCTGGACTCTTGCACCCAGTTCCACCTGGACTTTTATTATTATTATTTATTGCCAACCAGTAAATTCCCTTTCAGTTTCCCCATGTTGGGGTTCTGCCCTTGCGACATCAAACAGCTGGGGACAGAGTGCTGGGATTCAGAGCAGCACCAGTCAGACGCCAAGTGTCCATTGAGGGGCTGCGGGGAAAAGTTGAGTGCAAAACGCTGATTCTGCCTTTCACAAGCCAGGGACACAGGCAGCAAGGGGTGCCTAGGACGATGTTCTAGACCAGCATCGTAGACATCCGGGCTCTCATTTGATCTCCTCCCCAAAAAATAAGCAGAGGAAGCATAACCATCTCAGAATGATGAGGAATCCATGGCTCAGAGAGATGAGGTCACTTGCCCAAGGCCACACAGGAAGTGTCAGAGCTGAGGTTTAGCCCAGGTGTTTTCAAGTCTCAGCCAGGGCGCTTGGTGTTCCTTTGGCCACTCCCAATGGGGCTAGGTTCTGCCTGGAATCACAGCCAATGTCTGCTGAGTGCCTGCCATGTGCCGGGAACATGTAAACTGTAAGCACTTTACATGTTTTTTTCTTTGTTTGACACAGAGTCTCACTCTGTTGCCCAGGCTGGAGTACAATGGCACGATCTCGGCTCACTACAACCTCTGCCTCCCGGATTCAAGCAGTTCTCCTGTCTCAGCCTCCCCAGTAGCTGGAATTACAGGCACCCACCACCACGCCCGACTAATTTTTGTATTTTTTTTTTTTTTTTTTGAGGCAGAGTCTCGCTTTGTCGCCCAGGCTGGAGTGCAGTGGCGCAATCTCGGCTCACTGCAAGCTCCGCCTCCCGGGTTCACGCCATTCTCCTGCCTCAGCCTCTCCGAGTAGCTGGGACTACAGGCGCCCGCCACCACGCCCGGCTAATTTTTTGTATTTTTAGTAGAGACGGGGTTTCACCGTGGTCTCGATCTCCTGACCTCGTGATCCGCCCGCCTCGGCCTCCCAAAGTGCTGGGATTACAAGCGTGAGCCACCACGCCCGGCTAATTTTTGTATTTTTAGGAGAGGCAGGGTTTCACCATGTTGGCCAAGCTGGTCTCAAACTCCTGACCTCAGGTGATCCGCCCGCTTCGGCCTCACAAAGTGCTGGGATTTCAGGCATGAACCACTGCACCTGGCCAGTTTACCTGTTTTATTTTTTAATTTTAATTTAATTTTTTTTTTGAGACAGTGTCTCACTCTGTCACTTAGGCTGGAGTGCAGTGTCTTGATCAAGACTCACTGCAGCCTTGGCCTCCCAGGCTCAGGTGATCCTCCCACCTCAGCCTCCCGAGTAGCTGGGACCATGGGTGTGCACCACCATGCCCACTAATTTTGGTATTTCTTGTAGAGACGGGGTTTTGCCATGTTGCCCAGGCTGGTACTTTATTTTATTGTATTTATTTATTTATTTTGAGAAGGAGTCTCTCTCTGTCACCAGGCTGGAGTGCAGTGGCATGATCTCGGCTCACTGCAACCTCTGCCTCCCAGGTTCAAGCGATTCTCCTGCCTCAGCCTCCGATTAGCTGGGACTACAGGCACCTGCCACCATGCCCGGCTAATTTTTGTATTTTTAGTAGAGACGGGGTTTCACCATGTTGGCCAGGCTGGTCTCAATCTCTTGACCTCATGATCCACCTGCCTAAGCCTCCCAAAGTGCTGGGATTACAGGTGTGAGCTACCGCGCCTGGCCTGGTACTTTTATTTTTTAATAGCGACTGGGGGCTGGGCGCTGTGGCTCACGCCTGTAATCCCAACACTTTGGGAGGCCGAGGCGGGCGGATCACGAGGTCAGGAGATGGAGACCATCCTGGCTAACACGGTGAAACCCTGTCTCTACTAAAAATACAAAAAAAAATAGCCGGGTGTGGTGGCAGGCACCTGTAGTCCCAGCTACTCAGGAGGCTGAGGCAGGAAAATGGCATGAACTGGGAGGCAGAGATTGCGCCACTGCACACCAGCCTGGGCGACAGAGTGAGACTCCATCTCAAAAAAAAAAAAAAAAAAAAAAAATAGCGACTGGGTGTCACTATGTTGCCTACATTGGTCTCAAACTCCTCGGCCTCCCAAAGTGCTGGGATTGATGTAGGAGGTGGGACTCGACTCTGGAGGCAGGGCTGACACATTGAACCAAATCAAGGACTAGCTAGGCTGGGTGCTGTGGCTCAAGCCTGTAATTAATCCCAGCACTCTGGGAGGCCGAGGCAGGTGGATCACGAGATCAGGAGTTCAAGATCAGCCTGGCCAACATGGTGAAACCCCATCTCTACTAAAAATACAAAAATTAGCCGGGCATGGTGGCACAGGCCTATAGTCCCAGCTACTTGGGAGGCTGAGGCAGGAGAATCGCTTGAACCCGGGAGGCAGAGCTTGCAGTGAGCTGAGATCGCGCCACTGCACTCCAGCCTGGATGACAGAGCAAGACTCCGTCTCAAAAAAAAAAAAAACTAAAACAGGTCCTGGCCTCCTGGCCTAAGCAGCTTTCCATAAAACATGTTTGCCAGGCTGCCATGTCAGTTTACCATTGCCATGGCAACACTAGGACGTTACCTCCCCTTTCCACGGCAACAATTTGACAACCGGGAAGTTATCACCCTCATCCTATAAATTTCTGCATAAACTGCCCCCTGATTTGCATACAATTAATATTGGGTATAAATACCAGTGCAGGGCTGTGCGCAGTGGCTCATGTCTATAATCCCAGCACTTTGGGAGGCTGAGGCAGGTGGATCACCTGAGGTCAGGAGTTTGAGACCAGTCTGGCCAACATGGTGAAACCCCATCTCTACTAAAAATACAAAAATTAGCCGGGCATAGTGGCACATACCTATAATCCCAGCTACTTGGGAGGCTGAGGCAGGAGAATCGCTTGAACCCAGGAGGCAGAGGTGGCAGTGAGCAGAGATCATGCCACTGCACTCCAGCCTGGGCAACAGAGTGAGACTCCATCTCAAAAAAAAATGAATAAATAAAACAAATACATAAATACCAGTGCAGAACTGCCTCTGAGCTGCTATTCTGGGCACCCTGCCTAGAGGGTAGCCCTGCTTCTCAAGGACCAGTACCTCTGCCTCTCCTGTACACTGCCACTTCAATAAAAGTTGCTGTTTAACACCACTGGCTCACCCTTGAATTCTTTCCTGGGAGAAGCCAAGAACCGTCCTGGGCTAACTCCCAAAGTTGGGGCTTGCTAGTCCTACATTAGGATTACAGGACTGAGGCACCATTCCCGGCCTACTGCCATCTTACAGTTGAGCAAATAAGATACGAGGGGCTAGGTTCTTAGCCAAAGCCACAAAGCCAGGCAGCATCAAGGCCAGATCTGAGCCTAGGGAGCCTGGCTTCCAAGCCTCCTGTGGCTGGAAGTTCACTCACTCATGTTCCTTACTACATCACATCGAGGCAGATGGAGCCCTGTGCTTCTGCTTGCCTTGGTGAGTGTGGCTTACTGGAAACCAGCCTCTGTGTGTATATGTGTGGGGTGGGGTTTGGATGGCAGCTCTTTCTCTGATCACATCGGCTTCCCCAAAATGGCCCCTGCCCAAGTCACAATGGAGAGTCCTCACTGAACTGCTCACAAAGCACCGTGGGGTGTCTGCTAAGAGGCAGGAAGTGTGGGGCTAAGACTTTTTCATAGATACCCAAATAACTGAAAGGAGGGTCTCAAGAGATATTTGTACACCAATGTTTTTTTTTTTTTCTTTTCAGACAAAGTCTTTTTTTTTTGAAATGGAGTCTTGCTCTGTTGCGCAGGCTGGAGCGCAGTGGCGCGATCTTGGCTCACTGCAACCTCCGCCTCCCGGGTTCAAGCAATTCTCCTGCCTCAGCCTCCCGAGTAGCTAGGATTACAGGCACATGCTACCATGCTCGGTTAATTTTTGTACTTTTTTTAGTAGAGACTGGGATTCACCATGTTGGCCAGGCTGGTCTCGAACTCCTGACCTTGTGATCTACCTGTCTTGGCCTCCCAAAGTGCTGGGATTACAGGCGTGAGCCACTGCGTCCAGCCCAGGTAGAGTCTTGTTCTGTCACACAGGCTGGAGTGCAGTGGTGCAATCTTGGCTCACTGTAACCTCTGCCTCCTAGGTTCAAACAATTATCTTGTGTCAGCCTCCCGAGCAGCTAGGATGACAAGCGTGCATCACAATACCTAGCTAATTTTTTTTGTATTTTCAGTAGAGACGGAGTTTCGCTATATTGGCCAGGCTGGTCTCAAACTCCTAGCCTCAAGTGATCCACTCGCCTTGGCCTCTCAAAGTGCTAGGATTACAGGCACGAGCCACTGCAGCCAGCCCACCAATGTTCATAGCAACATTGCTCACAACAGCCAAAGGTAGAAGCAATGCATGTGTTCATTGACAGATGAATGGATAAACAAAATGTGCTATATCCAAACAATAAAATATTGTTCAGCATGAGCAGTGGCTCATGCCTGTAATCCCAGCACTTTGGGAGTTCGAGGCAGGTGGATCACGAAGTCAAGAGTTCGAGACCAGCCTGACCAACATGGTGAAACCCTATCTCTACTGAAAATACAAAAATTAGCTGGGCATGGTGGCGGGCGCCTGTAATCCCAGCTAGTCAGGAGGCCGAGGCAGGAGACTCGCGTGAACCCAGGAGGCAGAGATTGCAGTGAGCCGAGATCATGCCATTGCACTCCAGCCTGGGTGACAGGCGAGACTCTGTCTCAAAAAAAAAAAGGAAGAACACTCCACCAGGCGCAGTGGCTCACATCTGTAATCCCTAGTGCTTTGAGGGGCAAAGGCTGGAGGATTACTTGAGGCCAGGAGTTTGGGACCATCCTGGGCAACGTGGCGAGACACCACCTCTACAAAAGAGAATTTAAAAAAAAAAAAAAAAGAAAAGTGGGGGCCGGGTGCAATGGCTCACGCCTGTAATCCCAGCACTTTAGGAGGCTGAGGTGGGCGGATCACGAGGTCAGGAGATCAAGACCATCCTGGGTAACACGGTGAAACCCCGTCTCTACTAAAAATACAAAAAATTAGCTGGATGTGGTGATGCACGCCTGTAGTCCCAGCTACTTGGGAGGCTGAGGCAGGAGAATGATGTGAACCTGGGAGGCGGAGCTTGCAGTGAGCCTAGATCACGCCACTGCACTGCAGCCTGGGCCACAGAGTGAGACTCTGTCTCAAAAAAAAAAAAAAAAAAAAAAGGAAAGGAAATTCTGACCCATGCTACACATGCTATAACATGGATGAACCTTCAGGATGTTATGCTAGATGAAATTAGCCAGTCACGAAAGCACAGATAGTGTATGATTTCGCTTAGAATAGTCAAATTCAGAGACAGAAAGTAAAATGCTGGTTTTCAGGGGTTGTTGGGGAGGAGGATACAGAATTTCTGTTTTATAAGTTGAAAAAAATTCTGGAAATAGATTATGGTGGTGGTTGCACAACAATGTGAATGAATTTAATACCACAGAACATTTAAACATCTAAAGATGATTAAAGCCAGATGCCGTGGCTCATGCCTGTAATCCCAACACGTTGGAAGCCTGAGGCAGGAGGATCACTTGAGCCCAGAAGTTCGAGACCAGCTTGGGCAATAGAGCAAGACCCTGTCCCTATTTTATTTTTTTAAAAGATGATTAAAATAGTAATCTTTATGTTATATATATTTTACCATAATTAAAAATAAATAGTTTTTTGGCTGGGCATGGTGGCTCATGCCTGTAATCCCGACACTTTGAAAGGCCGAGGCAGGTGGATCATTTGAGGTCACGAGTTTCGGATCAGCCTGGCCAACATGGTGAAACCCTGTCTCTAATAAAAATACCAAAATTACAGCTGGGCGCTGTGGCTCATGACTGTAAT